>NC_060120.1:307337476-307968309 GCF_021461395.2 Schistocerca americana | reverse complement strand
GCATCATTACCTTGAAAGTTGAAATCTGCTGCTGGGAGTAATGCTTGAGCAACTGAATGAACACTGTGAACTAAAATGGTTTCACAGATCTTAAAAGTTACCATTATTTTCTGTGAATACCAGGGCATGAGCACCCAAACCATCATACAAGTGGAACTTTTCCAAGTGTTTTTGCTCTTCCTTGATGAAAGAATCTTTGATTTTGAAAGGTAGCTTTTGTGTCTCTCTCTCTCTATCATGCTAACACTTGGTAAGTGGAAGTGTTTTCTACATTTGTTTCATAAACATTTGTTTCATAAACAAATTATCTACTCATCACTGAATCTGTGTGGAGAATATTTCTCTTTCCTTATATCATCCTATGTGTTCCATGTAGGATTTTCCATTAAGGATAGAGGATGGGAAAAATAATACAAACTCATTAAAAAAAGATCAAATATCCTGGGGTATCAGTGTATATAAAACCTGAATTATATTTAACAGGAAGTCTTCCCATGAAGAAACTGTTCTTGTGGTATGCTGGAAGACAGTAATGGGCTTTTGATTATTTTATCAAAATAAACCACAAATTTTTTGATAAGATTAAAATCTGGCTATTATGGAGACCAGGGAAAACATGTTATTTAATCCTTACACTTCTCAAACAAAACTTTTACACTTCTAGCCATGTGATTTGAATGCATCATTACCTTGAAAGTTGAAATCTGCTGCTGGGAGTAATGCTTGAGCAACTGAATGAACACTGTGAACTAAAATGGTTTCACAGATCTTAAAAGTTACCATTATTTTCTGTGAATACCAGGGCATGAGCACCCAAACCATCATACAAGTGGAACTTTTCCAAGTGTTTTTGCTCTTCCTTGATGAAAGAATCTTTGATTTTGAAAGGTAGCTTTTGTGTCTCTCTCTCTCTATCATGCTAACACTTGGTAAGTGGAAGTGTTTTCTACATTTGTTTCATAAACTATGAAAAAAGGATTACTTTTTGGCAGTGCACTCAACATGCAGCACTCTTGGAAGTGCTAGCACAAACAAGTCATTGAAACATCAACATGGTATATTGTGATGGAGGCAATACTCAGTACTTATAGATACATACATGTTTAATAAGTTACCTTAGTAACATTTTTATTTTTTTTTGGTTGCCAATGTGTTCTGACTGAGTGAGCCTTTCATTTACTTCCCAGTCCTTAACTTGTCCATCTGCCTTTCATTACAAAACATAATATGGTAACAAAAGATTCACATTGAAGTTCATTTTTGTGCAATATTATTAACTCAACAGCTGGGTTATTGTTTTATCTTGTGCTAAATTTGGCACTGATATATAGAAACTTGATGCAACAAAGAACAGTGGACCAACAGTACAAATTTACCTCAGTTTCTCCAGTGTCCAGTAATGTGTTGCACCATTCTTGGTATCCTGTACTTCAACAGCAACAATCGTTCGTGGGTAAGGACGCTCATCGTCATCATCGTCATCAACAGCTGGTAACAGGTCAGCAGGGAGTGGAGAGTATAGAGTATCTGTCAAAAGTGTGAACTGGAATTGCACCTGCAACAAATTACTATTGATTAGGGTGTGCTGAAGTCACATTTTTTTGGGATCTGCAAATACTATTTCACAAAATAATATAAATAAAACTGCCAGTAGTTTCAAAAAATGTGTTTCATAAGTTATGTTTATGGACCAAAAAACTCCCTTGATGTTTTTCAAATATTAATGATATCCTTATTGTGTTTGGAAAGTAGTCAGTGAAACTTATTAGACAGATATAAAAAAGAAAATTTTAGTGCTCTAGAGGAAGAAGAAAATATGAGTAGCAAACATATGTTCATCCCAAGATTGGCTATAGTTGATGATAAAGTAGAAGAATGTCATCTTTAATGAGAAAATTACAAGAACATGTTTTAAATGTCTTCTGAATATTCACATTTTCAATACTGCTCAGTGAAGTTCTGGGATTACAGTCAACTGGTCATGCCAGAAGTCTTAATTTTACTACCAATTTTCCTTCTATTTTGCTATAGAGAAATCACAATATTTGCATGAAATAAAGGGGAATATAAACAATTGTGACTCCATTCAGAACTAATGTGACTCCTCCCTTATATGAGTCCAAAGTGTTATAATTAGTTAATTATCTGAGGGAAGAGTTCATCATGGGGAAGACTTTAAACTATGGCTAAAAAATTCATTGCACTACACTGTTGTTTACAGGCACCAGTTCTACAGAGATATTTGGAGCTCTACTTGTTTCCTCGTTTATACTTGTTTCATCCTTACTGAAAACAAAAATGAGAAATTTAACAGAATGTGTGGTAAAAAAAAGTAGAATCTTAGAAGACAAGGCGAGTAAAGAGACAACACTAAACTTTTATAAGATTATGGCAGTATCGTTAGGCATATATAACACTAAAATCATTGGCTCTCAGCCATTATTAGCAAAGAAAAAAATAAAATTCAGACCCAGAAACAGAGTTTATTTGATCAAATACAAACTGCTCAAATAACATTTTGCACCACCTGTGTTTGTGAACATATGAGGTCTTAAGATTTGAAAGGGTAAGATAATGAAGGGATAAGCCTTATGAAACTTTAATAAAAGTAGCATGACATACCCAAAAACCAAAATTAAGGCAGTCAGTTTGAAAGTGCAAATCTATGAGCATACGTGAAATTGAAATATGCTACTAGGAAAGTCCAATATTGTGTTGTCCCATCCCGAACACAATAACATGATTGGATCCTTCTTGGCACTCTGTCCAGAAGGTTGTCAAGATGTTGGTTGATGTTCAAGCCTGCCTCACTAGTCGATGTTGGTTGACGTTCAAGCCTGCCCCACTATTCAACTGCAGCCCTTCACAAGTCATCAAGTGTGTGACGAAGGTTCCTGCGACAACATACTGAAAGCTTCAACTTGTCTCAAGTATGCTCACATGCTCAGTTGGTTCATGTTACCAGATCCTGGAGGCAATTTCATTTACTCATTTAGTTGACTCATGGCTCCAGGATGCAAGTGTTCACAAGGTGTGCCTGGCACAATCATTTATTACTGTCTTGAAAGATGAACCCATCACTAGAATGTTGACTGTAGGGCTGACAGTAAGTTGGAAGATCCTGTTCCAAAACTGCAAAGCATTCAAATTATTGATAGCTGAAGAGACACTCCAGACATCTGTACATGATACTGCCTGACTCTCCTGCCTCCTGACACTGTGGGACTGCATGCTTGGGCTGTGCATTGATACCTAGATGCTTCCATACACTTTTATGACAATCATCAGGCATCACACAAATCCTGCACTTTTTGGTGAAGAGGATTTGACTCCATTGATCCAGGATCCATCCCTAGTGTTATCTTGCCTATCTTATCTGCATACCCTGGTGCTGAGGGGTTTGTACTGCTGTTTGTAATGTGTGCCTTTGGGGCAAATTGATCGTGTGTAGGTGGTTGTATACTACATACATCAACAGACCCCTCCCATGGCAGTGTGTAGTTCTGTTGCATTCCCTTCATGGTACTTATGAGCCATAAGTTGTTGATAGCGATCACCAGTTAATGTTGTTGACTGTGGACAAAGAAAGAGGCATATCTTCAACGTTTAGTGTGTCATAATATCAGTTGAATGTTCCAGTATCTTCACTGTAGTACACTTATATGGCAGCAAACTTATCAAGATGCTATAAAGTGACAAAGTGTGCACAATCCAAAGTCGAAATGATTTTATGAGGCATGTCAATAGACTGAAAAGTTGTCGAAAGCTGGTTTACGCCATCCACAACTGAGATATTGTATGATCTACTGAACTATACTTAGAATGCAGGTTTACCTTAACCTCCGATCAATATACAGGTGACTGTATGTATCCATTTTCTGGGGTCAAAAGAGCACTCGTAAAGAGATTAATGGGGAGGGGGGGGGGCCTAAAAAAGACCTATAAAAGTCGTGTGGGTAATGGAAAACTTTTTTTTGAGCACATTAGATGTAATGAGAAGAGATAGCACGTGTTCAATATTTTCTCTTTTCTCTGCTAAAAAAGAAACTCTTCGTTTCAGAAGATAGAAATGTTGTTATTTATTTTCACATGTTTCTGAATTGGGAGTTGTGCCTTATGATGATGATGACGATGATGATGATGATGATATGGTAGTATGAGTGCACGACAGCACAGTCTTGTGCCTTCTGGAGGTAAATATGGACAGCTGATCCATCTCTGCTCTCTGTGCATCCTGCAGGCAATTATGTTTGTGAAACTAAATACAGAACATAATACAATGTACATCACTACAACAAATGAGGAAGGGAAAACTTGAACAGAATCACAGGTAATAAACTGCACTCCATATTCAATAGGGATGATTTTTCGAATAGACTACCATCTGATTCTAAGATAGCTAATTTAAATATCTTTAAGAATAAAGTGTAGAATTTAGTAATAGAGAAAGTCTGTTATTCAGTAAAAGATTTCAAATTGTAGTGTCTGACTGAAGAAAAATCATTTAATACCTAGAGCCTAAAATCACGTTACATCACCAGTAGTGGATGTCACATGCAGAACAGGCTTGTGATGCTTTTTTTTTTTTATCAAGATCAATGCAAAGTGCAGACACTTTAATGTGGAGTTGATCACCAAGCTGTGTCAGTGATCGGGTCTCACCTCCCATGCACAGAACTGGTAGCTTACACCCACGATATATGCTTCCGTGAAACCAAAAATGATCCGTGATGGTAATGATAGCCAGTTCTTTTTGCTGTCATGAGAATCATACTGGAATCTTGTGAGGGATATGGAATAATCTTCTCCCTCATTCCATAATAATAATAATAATAATAATAATAATAATTAGCAACACACAACACAAAGCAAAGTGAAGTACACAATGCATATTGATAACAGCTACCACAATTTCCCTGAGTCCAGCAGTGCTGTACATAAGGTAGTACAGGCCTGACCCCTTCTGGTGTATTAATGCAACCATAGTTCAAAAAACCCTCCACCTTAAACTTCCATGTTAAAAGGTCCACACACAGACCAGCCTGGGGGGTTTCTGCAGTGTGTGCATGCCGAATGCCAGGTGGAAACCCTGACATGAAATGAAATCTGAAGTTAGCAACAGTAAAAATTCCTTCAAATAGGAGATGATAACTAACTGAAAATTAAAGTAAAAAAGCCAAGTTTCATCCTAAAAAAATTATCAGTTTACAAACAGCTCTGTGGTCAGGGCAACCACAGCTGTGGTAGTACATTTCATAGCAATAACTCTGTAAACAGTTGTATCTTGAACCAATTTTATTAAGGCACTACAGGTTTCATGGTTGTAGCATCATCAGATGCATATCTACATAACAAGAAATAAGCAAAGGCAGTGACTGAACCCCTAAACATACAATACCAGAGCAAAAAGCACATAATTATGAGAATAGATAAAAGCACAAGTGTACTTACAAAAATTAAAATATAGTGAACCACATGGAGGACAAGACAGAAGGCCCTACCATCATAGTTAAACCATAATGTCCACTGGGCAGAAAGTCAATGAATAAAAAGATGGATAATGGAAAACAGCCTACATTATAACCAGAGAGTGAAAGTGAGACACTAGACTAAAAGCAGCATATTGTTGAGTCAAGAAACAGAAGAGCTATCAGTGCATCAGCAAAGGACAGAGCCACCTTGGCGAGCTGGAACTATGGCCGACTGCACTGTATGTGCAGAGCAAGGCAGGGAAACAAAATGTATGGCCCGAGTTGCAGGCTCAAAGAACACCACACCATGACATGGGTTATGCAAAACAAAAACCGTACCCACTATGAGCATAATGTGGAAGATGGAGCTTCCTTACATAAATCCTAACGAAATAACTGTAAGAAAGCACTCGGATACCATGTCTGGCAAAAACACTCTTGTTTACTTTTCTCAGTTTTTAACAACAAAATGATGAATTTCAAAGTCTGTGCCTTCTCTGATCAATATATTGTAATTATTGCTGTTGAAATAATTCGCAAGGATGTAATTATATGATGTGGTTCTGTCCTAGAATTTGCATTTCATTTATTATAGCATTATGTTTATCTTTACACAATTCTACTTGCTGACAAATTTCTCATCACATTAATAATACGGACAAAGTTACAGTCTCTCACCTTCTTTTTCAGCTCGACAGAGATGGCGTTAGCCTCCTTGAGGAATATGGCGTTTCCCCAGAGGTCGTCACGTAGAGAGGTGAACTGATGGTACTTCCACTTGCGGAAGCCCCACGCGGCCAGCTGGTACTGTCGGTCACTCCAGTTGCACTCTGCGTCAAACAAGGGGTTGACTGAAATGCCAGCAGGCAGTCCACAGTCAGCAACAACACCCAGCAAGACTCAGAGTTTAAAAAGACACTTAACTTAACAGAGCTTCACACACGCTCATGCGACAGTGCTCATTATCTGGGAGGCTTACTGGGAGTGCTTTCAAAAATAAAATAACAAAACTCAAAATAATGTTTACTGGCTTTATATGTATGTAATACACATAGTTTACAGAACAATTATATCTAATAATAATTTTAGACTACATATGCACATAAATATTAGACACAACTAGATTGTACACTACACAGCATACTTTAATTTATTTTAATGGCGTGCAAAGCTCCTGTCCAAAAGCCCGTTGTGTATCTGTTCATTAGAGTTCTACAAAACTCTGAGAGTTGATGAGGAACTAAAATGTTAGGAAGCAGTGATCGAAACTCAAAATTTTATGCTTATGCATGCTAGAAGCAGAAAAATATTCATTTTAGTAATATGAAAGAGGTGGACATATTGGCCTCTGAAGTAAAATTGTAATACAAGCTGTACAGCTGTAACATTCCACGAAGGAAGAAAATGGCATTAAATTACTCACCAAATATATCCTCTTCATTATTAAAATCTTCTGGAGTATAAGAACTATACATTGACATAGTCATACTCTGTTCTTCAACTTGTTTTTGTAGTGCATCAATTCTGGCCTCATAGTTCTGAATTTAAAGAAATGATTAAATCCATTAAATTGTACAACAGAACAAAAGAAATGCTAAAACAAAACATCACATTGTGCTAAATACAGAATAATATGCCGAGTGAGATCATCGACATGTAAAATGAATTTAATGATATATCTGAATGTTTTATATGTTCTTGTGAGTCAAAAAATGAAAATCCAGAACTATGATTACTTTATGTTTTGCTATTTAGCTCACGATATTATATAAACAATAGATAGGGCAAAAAAGTAGAAAATTAAACAAGATTTCCAGTACCTGAAAATTTCACTTTTCACGTGAAACTTCAAATCACGAACTATACAAATGCACAATAAAATTAAGTGGCCTTAAATGTGCCAAGACAACTAGGGGAAAAAAGAAATTTAAATTAAAAACCAATAGCAACACAAACAAAGCTGTAAGAGAAGATCTAACGAAATGTGAAATGCAAGAAAGATTAAGAAGAACAAGAAACCATTGCAAGAAAACAAGCACAACTAAATTGCTCTCTATCTCCCCCCCCCCCCCCCCCCCCCCCACACACACACACACACACAGAGATAGAGAGAGAGATAGAGAGAGAGACAGAGACAGAGAGAGAATACATGAGATTATTATATTTTTGTACACCAGACAGGAATTATTTGAGAGAAACCATTTTCGCCATTCACATGATACTAGAAACAAAGAAAATTTTATGCTCACCATCCACCACCTCAGACTGCATGCTCAGGGACCTCAATACATAGGAATGAAAATTTGTAATAAATTAAAAGGGAACAAGCTGATGTAGATGAATTTAGGTTCACTTAAAAGAAAGCTATATGAGGTACTCACACTGAAGTGTTATTACTCAGTGGATGAATTCATGCAGGACAAACTGGAAATTTGAGCTGGATACAATGTGTTACACATTCCAAGAACTATCCTTATAGTGTTGTTATTTTTTAGTGTAAAAATCATTGTAGCTGTAGTATCAATTTTTGACATGTCTCCTGTACGCAAACCAAATGGATTGTTAATGTACGTCATGAGATGGGAAAAAGAGAGAGAGAGAGAGAGAGAGAGAGAGAGAGAGAGAGAGAGAGAGAGAGAGAATGAATGAACATGTATAGGAATAGGTAATTACTATTGCAAGGAAGTGCAATTTAACTATATATAAGAAGGGAAAAATGTTACTTGCACTACAAACAGAACAGGACCAAGGCAACTACTGGGACAATACAAGTGAACTGCACTGGCAAAATTTTTACCTTATGGTCATGTAGCTACCTTTTTTATTTATTTATTTTTTTTTTTGAAATAATGATTGATAGTTGCTAATATAATCTACAGAAGGATTCTATCACAGTCACATCACTGTGGTACTGTATTTCACGACTAGTTTCACACCCCTGAGGGATTCCCCCATTGTGGTGATATGATGAATATGTCTGAATGAATTAGTTGCTAGAATGACTGATTTTGGCAGAACAAGAAGTAAATGGTTTCATTAACGTGCAGAATAACAGAACCAAATCCTACAATTGTTACATCATATAAGCAGAGACAAGCCCTGGACACTGCTAAAACAAAATTATATTTTTCTTTAAAGTTGAATGAACTAAAATGCGCTGAAATGCAATATCAAAGTTTTCAGATTTTCATAAGAAATACTATTTATTTTAAATTTCCATCCCATTTGTGGCTTTTATTTTTCCTGAGTAATGTCCACTTGCTGTTAAGTCAGACGGTAGTGCCATTAACTCCCACTCAGCTGTGACGGGTTTCAGTCCAAATTCAAGTAATTATTTCAATAACAATGTTTCCTACGTACAATTATCTATTTGTAAATGCAGACAATGTTGCTTTGAGTCATTTATACAACATTCAGATACATCTCCTAGAATTCATTACAGAATTGTTTATTAATCATTTAGTTGGGGAAGTTTATGTTCTTTTCAGAAACACTACTTTCAGTTTGTTCTTGTTGCTTTTTGACAAATCTGTTCTAAACAGGACAGATGGATGGAAGGAGGAAGAAGGATTTAAAATGTTACATGTCTTGTTGATATCTTGGATGTGTAGATGTAGATGGTCTATTTAAAAGATACATCCCTGCAATTGTCTTATATAATTGGGGAAAAATATAGAGAACTTATACCCTGAACAGCCAAAAGGGCATACAGCCAAAAGGGCATCTGAATCCTACTGCTCTGGAATGTGACAATTTCCTTGATTGCTGCTTTAACACTAACACTTTTTCGTTTTGTGTTCCATAGGCTGACATTACTTTCATTTTATGGGGTTTGAGAAATGGAAAATGTGACAGGTTGCAGGTAGGAAAAATGCATTAATTTACTGTTGACTTATATGGCAGTTTGTCAGACAACTGGCCCTCTCATCCCACATGATCCAATTTTATCAATACACTAACTCCGTGCATCACTCATTATTCTCCAACTTCTATCTCTCATGACTTTTAAGTCTTGTTCTACATATTCCCTTCTGTAACATTTTTAACTACACTATTCACTGCCAACTCCCTCATCAATCAGAACACTTATCTCATAAGCCCTTTATTTGCACATTACCATGATGTGAAAGGGTTATAAGTTTTTCACATATTATAATCCCTTTCCCTTTCTATTCCCCTTAAAAACAATTGTTTTTCATAATTAATTTAAGAAGTGAAGGTGACCACTTCCATACATACTGTAAGAATGAATGTATGTATGTATGTATGTTCCACTCTCCTCCTAAACCACAAGAACAATTTCAACCAAACTTGGTACAGATCTCACTTATTGTCTGGATAGTATCATTATGGGATAAGAACACCTATCTATCAAAGGGGTGAAGGTGGGGGTGAAAACAAAGTGTAACCCAAGACACGTGAATACCCAGACATTTTTTCTCTTGTCCAGTGTCTGAGAATGAGAACACTTAGTGACTTGTAAAAAACTTTATACTTAATTTTGAACCTTTATAAAACTTTTTCTCACTGCTAAAATGATGAAAGGAAAAAAGTTTACCACTTATTAATTTTTGCTGTTCATGCAGTAAAACTGTCACATCAGGTATGATGTTTTAATTCATTACTTTTTTACTACCAACTGTATTTGCAACACACTTTGCACACAGTATTCATATATATCACTGAACATAACTGCAAAATTATATCATCGTATGACACAGTTCTGGAGATATCATGTCATAAACACTGAGATGTGTGGAAAAAATGCCACATCATGCATGATGTTTAAATTTATTATTTACTTGCTACTAATTCTATTCATAACACATTTTGCAGACAATATCCACATATGGCACTGAATGTATCTACAAAATTATATCATTATAGGGGACATATTTCTGGAGATATGACATCATAAACATTGAGATGTGTGAAAATGAAACTGCAGGGCGAAATTCGCTAGAGATACAGGTGAAATGGATTAGGACATCTTGGGTGGGTGTATCAGGTTGTATTTTCTTAAAACCTTTAATGTAAGGATATGAATCAGTTACGAAATCATATAGGAAAGAAGAGACATGAAAGAAAGGAAATGGTAGTCACAAACAAGCCTCTTGCAACAAAATAAAGACAAAACTGGTATTTAACCTTACATAAATCAAAATTACATTTAAAGGGGCATAGAGAAGAGGAAGAGGTAGAAGGTTACACATGGATCATGTAAAACCTAACTTGTGTCTTTCTCGTAAGATATCCTGAAAGCCATGGATTAAAGCAGTCAGGCTGATGCAGTATTTCTTGACTTCCACAAAGCATTTGACTCAATGTCACACCTACACTTATTATCAAAAGTATGATCACATAGATTTTAGGCAGAGTTTGTGACTGGGTTGAGGATTTATCGGTATGAAGGACACTACAAGTTATCTTGGATGGAGAGGCATTGACACATGTAGAAATAAATTCAGATGTGCCTCAGATAAGTGTTTTGGGATCCTTGCTGGTCATATTGTATCTTAATGACTTTGTAGACAATATTAATAGTAACTTCAGGCATTTCACAGATGATGCAGTTATCTATAATGAAAGGAACAACACAGGAAGATTGAGTTTAGTGTCTTGTTGACATCGAGGTCACTAGAGATGGAGCACAAGATCAGATTGTGTCAAGGATGAGGAAAGAAATCGGCCATGCTCTTTCAAAGGAACCACCCCAGCATCTGCCTGGAGCGATTTAGCGAAATCACAGAAAATCTAAATCTGGATGAGGTTTTGAGCTGTCGTCCTCCCAAATGTGAGTCTAGTGTGCTAACAACCGTGCCACCATGCTCAGTATATATAATGAAGTACTGTCTGGGGAAATCTGCATAAATATTGATCAGATCTGATAAGAATTCGAAGCGGTGCCAGTGTTGGCAATTTGCTTTAATGGGTCAGAAATGTAAAATTTTGCGCTTCATGAAAAAAAAAAAAAAAAAAAAAAAAAGAGAGAGAGAGAGAGAGAGAGAGAGAGAGAGAGAGAGAGAGAGAGAGAGAGAGAATCATAATACTCTATAATTACAATATCAATGACTCATAGATGGTAGATGGAGTCTGTAAGCTCATACAACTGTCACAATTTGTAGAGATATGAAATGGAATGATGACATAGGATCGGCTGCAGGTAAAGAAGGAGCCAGAATGCAGTTCATTGCTAGACTACTAGGGAAGCACAATCAGTATACAAAGGGGATTACTTCTGAAACAACTGTGTGACCCATTCTGGAATATTTCTCAGGTGTGTGGGAATTGTACCAAATTGAACAAATGTTGGATATTGAATGTCTAAAAAGAAGGGCAGCAAGAATGGTTACATGTTTGTTTGACCCATGGAAGAGCATCACGGGGATGCAGAAAAAAACTGACCTTGTCATCTTTAAGTACTGAATGTATACCCAGGCCACTGAAACATGTCAGTTCAAGGTCACTCCCCAAGCACCGTAGAGATGGTAATATAACTAACAAACAAGCGAGGAATGCAAGGCACCGCGTCTTCTGAACCAATAACAGCACCGAACAAAAGCCAGTTCCGGTGTCGACGCTACCATGTTGCTGGCTTCTGTGTAAACATTGTATGTTAGTGCGCGAACGCCTGCTGTTGTGTTGTGTTACCACCTCGACTACAGTTTTTGTTTGTTAAACAATGTCACCAAAACAATGTCATTCACCAAGCGGTAATCCATTGCGCCCTGGAGTTCCATTAAATAGTCAGGCTTTGGAACTGCTATAGAGGATGCGTGAGTTTTACAAGCAAGAAAAAGAATTTGTTTCTGTTCATGGGTATGTGTCAATTCCTGCGGATAAAGTTTTAGAGCATACCTCAAAAACTCCAGGACTCCGTGAAAGAACAGTTCTAAGGAAAGGGGTGCTACTTCAAGACTTACAAGACAGTGAAGTGAACCATGTGGAAGAAAGCCCCTGTGAGAGAAACAGTGTGTTTTTAAGTACTCTGGGAAAGAAAAAAAAAAGCAATATGATGTGATTCTTCAGCTTCTTCTAGCGCATTTGTTGCTCGAACAGTCCATGGGTATACTGCCAGTTCATAGTGTCCAACAATATTTCGGCGATCAGACATGTCGCCATCGTCAGGTGCGCTGACGAACAGTTTTTCGATTAAAAAATAAATAAATAAATAAATAAATAAGGATACAGAACACTCACGGTAGTTTAATTGCTCCAGTTTAGTGTTCCGACAGTGTTTGTGATGGATAATGCACTGTACCATTCCATGATTTTAGATATAACTCCCACCACTACTGAGCGTAAAGAAACTATGGTGCAGTGGTTGCAGGCAAGAGACATTGCTGTGGACCTGAGCATGACAAAGCTGCTGTTATGCTTGCTCATAAAACAAAATAAGCCTGTGATGCCTAAATACGTTGTAGATGAAATTGCAAATGAACAGGGTCACTTGGTAATTAGGCTACCACCTTATCACACTCATTTTAATCCAATTGAATTGGTTTGGAGTGAAGTCAAGGCATACATTAGAAGTAACAATAAGACTTTTACTACAACAGAAGTGGAAAGACTGCTACGTGAAGGTCTTGCTACTGTAGACTCTACCTCATGGAGGAAAGAAGTAGACCATGTTGCTAAACTCATAAGAGAAGCACAGACTATAGATGCCATTATAAATGAAAATGAACAATTATTGATTTCTCTTAATGATGATGATGATGATGATGATGATGATGACGACGAAGACAACAATTTTGGTGCCGATTCTGATGTTAGTGAAGGAGAACTGGATGGAATTGCACCATTGACAGTATAAATTGGTGAGTGTAAATGTATACAGAATTAATTCTTTCACTCTGCAATCGGGTTAGCTATGCATGTTTTGCTTTAATTCTTTCTATAAGTGTGGATAGCGTGTTCTTTGGTATGCTTAGGTTTACATTATTATACGACGTTTTACGTGCAGCCATTACAGTAAAAATTTGGAACAACTTTTCATAGCTATTGCATTAACATCAGGTGATTTTATTTCCCGGTTTCATATACTATCAAACAGTTAGTCTCCGTCATCGTCCTCTCCATTGTTAGAAAAACGTACTTTATTGCACGTAACATATAAATGTTGACTGTAGCTTACACTTACAAAATGTACTTTGGAGTTGTGGGCGTGTGCGGTGGTAGCTATTGCAACCATGCAATCGCAGTATAGCCAACCACATGCCAGCTGTCAAGTGACATGTTTCACCAGCCCGGGTATAGGAATATACTACAATGCACCCTTATGTATTGCTCCTGTAGAGGTCTTGAAGATAAATTTAGATTTATTACAGTGTGCACAACAATGTTTGTGCAGTCGTTCTTCCGATGCTCCATACATGGATGCAACGGGAAGAAGCCTAAATTACTGGTACAATGGAAGTACTCACTGCCATGTATTTCACAGTGGTTTGCAGAGCAAGTATGCAGATGTAAGTAGAGGCTTACAGTCACAGAACTGCCACAGCCCATCTTTATTTTATATCGCAGTTTCACCAGTGACAATTTGCACTGTCCTTCTTTGTACAGATTCAGTATCAAAGTTAGTGAAGAATAAATTATTCCTGGAGTTCTTGTTGCTTCAAATTTGTATTTTATCCTGGATAAATTTATTTAATACAAATCTAGCACACCAAGAACTGTGTGAAGCATTTGTTCATCAATGTACCATCAAAAACTGTGTTTTCAGAACTCCTCTCTCAATCCTTGAATAACATTTGTGATTAGCCTTTAAAAAATTGAACACTATTGGATATTTTAGAAATTTGCTTCTGCATATTATACATTTATCCTGTACAGAATATAGCTTTCTTCATGTTATATGGTATAGTAATATTTTTTTACGTATGCTTTTATTTATGACAACAAATATATTTGAAGGTACAGCTGAAACATTTACCGCTCAATCAATTTTAAATTAAGACATTGTTCACTGCTAGATAATTGTGGTCATGTAAGAAAAACCAGTTATCCGAGAGCCAGTCCTCATTTACACAAACTAAACATACCTTTCTCTGCTCTTCAAAGAGCTGGTCAGCTTCTTCTTTCTCTTTACGGAACTGTTCTTCCAAGACAAGCAGCCGTTTCTCCATTTCAGCTTTCAAATCAATTCCTTGTTTTTCCAATAACTCCACTTGAGCGAAGTCCCAGTCAACATTTTCACCATTCCCTGGTGTCTCTGCAGGTGATGCCTTCTCAATAATTTCTGATGCTAAAATAAAAGTTAGTCATTATGTAGCTATTTAACAATGTAAATAAATGACTGAAAATAGCTTCACTTATCTGCCAGAAATTGAATAAATTTAGAGGTAATACTCTAATACTTTGTCCCATGAATGTAAAATATGTAACACTGATGTTGAGGAAGCTCTGAGTATGAAACTTCCTGGCAGATTAAAACTGTGTGCCAGACCGTGACTCAAACTCGGGACCTTTGCATTTCGCGGGCAAGTGCTCCACCAATTGAGGTACCCAAGCATGACTCACGACCCATCCTTATAGCTTTACTTCCACCAGAACCTCATCACCTACCTTCCAAACTTTTTCCAAAGTACTGGCGGAAGTAAAGCTCTGCGAATGGGTCGTGAGTCATGCTTGGGTAGCTCAGTTGGTAGAGCACTTGTCTGTGAAAGGCAAAGGTCCCGAGTTAGAGTATCAGTCTGACACACAGTTTTAATCTGCCAGGAAGTTTCATATCAGTGCACACTCCACTGCAGAGTGAAAATTTCTAGAAATAATCCCTTTTGCGCCACTTATATTTTTTCCTCCAGCCATACTATAAAATGATCCCTGTTATTTCCGCTACCCTTTCCTGTTTTCGTCTGAAATCCATTTGTTATATTAATATTTCAGTTTCTTTAAAAACTAATTATGATGAATAATAATTTGTACTTTTGTTCCTTGTGGATAGCTTAGTGAGAAATGATTTCACTGTTAATATAAATCTAGAATTTGTTTTGTTTTTATGTCACACAAATTAAAAACTAATTCAAAGTATTATGGAACTGACTTCTTGATTATTTATAGAATATTAACTGATTTCTGCTGTTAAACCAACACCTTAAAAACTGTAATTTGAACCCATAGTCTAACTCATAAAAAATTGAGGTTTCTCTTACCAGGATTTTCCACTATCGTCTTCTCCCTTCTCTCACGGGCTGAAAACATAGGGGGAATGATCAGCACTAAGCAAAAATTTCTGCAAATATGGATATTTAAATCACAGCACAGTTGACACACGTACGCATGCACATGCATGCACACACACACACACACACACACACACACACACACACACACACACACAAAAACAGTACTTAATATTTATGTTGATCTCGTAAAGAAATGTATTACTATTACAGCAGCACTCAATATGTTGAGATAAGTCATTGTACTCAGCAAAATGACTGCATGAAGAATCCACAGTAAATTAACAAATAACTACTAAAAGTGAAACTCGGCGTGCTTTTAGATATGAGTATATACAAACAGCCAGAAAAATTAGGAATTGAACGGACTGCTTTTCAGTAGTTCCTTAAAACTGAAACTGGAAAGGGTATGTACTGAAAAGTCTGAGTTTCACATACTGTATTACTGCCATATCTGATTAATGAACAACACGATACACTGTATCATGTAGCTTTTATTGTTATTGTATGACTACATTTCACATTTATTTTTCTTAATGTTGTATGAAAAAATTGTGAATTGTGTGTCTGTTGATGGTAAATACAATAAGTCATTGTCAAAATCACAACATTTTAATAATTTGTAATAGTGTGTTTATGAGTTTGTGATTGGCTGAAACAAGGTTACCAAATTTGCAAGAGTACTACTGACAATTCTGTGGCGCAATTATTCCCATGTCATATCAATGAACAGAAAGCTCTAGAAAAACATTGTGTATGTCATGACTAATTATTGAAATTGTACCAAGTTCAGTGGATAGTAATCTTTACCCTGGTTGATGAGATAGTTGGATGTATCAAAGAATGTAACTTTAGCATTAAAGATTCTGTTAATTGTAGCAATTGGAATAGTTAGGCAGTTTATTACTGATTATTAAAGTTCGGCATAATTTGACACTCAAAGCCTTTATGAACCAATTTGTTTAAAATATGACTTTGTTCATAGCTGACTTTGATGTCATATGCAAATTATTTGTATTAATCTTTTTCCTTGTAATCTGTGTATAACATAAATTCTAATTGCGCTGTTGTAAGCTGTCACCAGCACACCAGGTGGCAAAGAGATTGCGAGAAGACCAATAGTAGGTGCAGGCATCACACCTATCAGGAGAGAGGCCAAAAACAGACACTCAGGCAATGCGTCATCAACACACTCTCGACCACCAGTATTTAGATCGTCGCTGCGGACCGGAGGCCCAGTCAGTCAGTCATCTAATGAGTCAACAAGCAAAGTCCTCAGCTGCAATCAGAATCTCTGTCTCACCCAGCACATAGGGACTAGAGTCGTGTGTATGGCATGACTTGTACTTCACCAGCAGTGAGGCTAACGTGGACTATTATGGAAGAGGTTGTAGAACGACTCCTGGACTATCTTAGGATAAGTAGCACTCTGTTTATGTTAATGAATAGCCCTGTTAATACAAGCATGCAGTTGAGTTATAGAAACAGGATACTGGCCACCAAACAACATCCTCTCTTTGCTTCCTGTGGTACAAGCCTACAGTGACAATGAGACAACACAAAAACTGGTGACGAGGATGGGATCTAAGACAAGCTTTTCAGTTTCAGAACCAACAAATTGCTACTTTGCTGATGACGGTACAACAAGTTCTGGCTGCACAAGCTGCGTTGGCAGCACAACAACAACTGACCAACTGACCGACTAGCCCAGCAAGTGACACCGACCAGCATGCCAACGCTCTGGCAACTTAACGATACCAAAGAGGAATCGCTCAAAAAACTGACACAGTTCCATGCACATTTTCAAGTTCATCATGTTGAAGGTGCTGTAAAGCTACAACACTTTCTTTTGATTTGCAGGGTCCCCAGTGCTCTGGTTGATATAAAACAAAGTACTCGCTGCATTAACCAAGTACAACGACCAGCAAGTCCAAGTAGCTGCAGCCAGATATCAGTTCTTTTGCCTGCAGAAAAAGCCAGAACAGATGTACCGTCAGTGGTACACAGAATTAACAGGCATGACTAGGAAGTGTAAATTTAAG
Source organism: Schistocerca americana (assembly GCF_021461395.2). Classification (NCBI taxonomy): domain Eukaryota; kingdom Metazoa; phylum Arthropoda; class Insecta; order Orthoptera; family Acrididae; genus Schistocerca; species Schistocerca americana. The sequence goes on along the minus strand of NC_060120.1, from coordinate 307,950,612 downwards.
TGTAGTTGTGGCAACTTTTACAGTGATTTAATGATTAGGGATGCAATAACATTCAATGTTCCATATAGTAGAATACGGGAACAGATCCTAAAGTAATCTGATCCATCACTTCCTCAAGTGTTGTGAATCTTAGAGCAATATGATTTGGGTGCCATAGTGGCCGATAAGTCTGACCAGGCCCCAAATTGTCGGGTCAAGTTGCCCCTTGCTCGCGACCACTCTAAGCAGCCACAACAATGTGCGCATACACAGCTGCACCGTCACCCATGTAGACGGGTAAAGAGACCTGTGAACTTAGTGAAATCTTGCCTTAGACATTTTGCTTGTCATAAAATTCAGGATTGCCCATCACGTAACGCAACGTGTTACACGTGTGGAAAAAAAAGGCCATGTCTAGCAGTTTGTTTGCAACAGCACAAAAACACCAATTTTGCCCACTCCCAGAAAAAACAGGCTCATGCACATGCAGTGAATGCAGTGTTTTCCAAACCTACAACAGGTTCTGACAAAATTAAGATTAAGGTTGTGCCTCCTTCTTGCCCTAGTGCTGTGCAGTGTTGTTCTAACGTACTATTTGTCTCATTACAAATTGCTGGCTGTTGTGACACAAGTGGCTCAGAAACTTTGCTTAATCATGCAATGTATGAACAGTTAGGCTCACCACACCTTTCTATATCTAGCAAGCACCTCACTGCTTACAACAAACAGGAAATTCCACTGCTTAGATAGTGTAGTTTGCCTGCCACTTACCAATCTCACACAAGGACAGGGAATTTTAATGTGCTGAAATCCAGGACATAGCATTTTCAATTTAGATGCCTTTGATTTGTTTGGACTTAGCATTCATGAGAATGTACTTCCCACATCTACATTTGCACCAAATGACAGTGCTGCTAGCTTGCTTAAAGAATTTCCTGAACTATTTTCAGAAGGAATGGGAAAAGCTTTGTAGCATATGTTACATCGAAAGACAAAGCACAGCCGACGTTTCCCCCCCCCCCCCCCCCCCCCCCCTGTCCCATTCCGATAGCTTTAAGAGACAATGTAGCCAGTGAATTGAAAGAATTGCAAGATAATGGTGTAATTGCTCCCATTGAAGCTAGTCAATGGCCAAGTCCTCTTGTTTTGTTGCCTAAGTCTTCTGGTTGCATTTGCGTCTATGTTGACTTCAAGTCTACAGTCAACCCACAGACAGTAGTTAACACTTATCCATTACCTCACCCTGAGGAACTCATGCACAGGCTTGGCAGGATGTTACTTTTCTAAGATAGGTTTGCGTGATGCCTACTTGCAGATTCCACTGGATGAAAAATCACAGAAAGTCTTTGTTGTTAATACACACTTATGACTGTTCAAGTATTAGCGTTTGTCCTTCGGCAATGCTTCTACACATGCCATTTCTTCAATGCTACTTTGAACAGCTGACTGCAAAAATGCAATTTTCTTCAAACTATCTTGACGATATTGTCATCTCAGGTCATACACCAGAGGAACGAAACAGCATTCATCATCTGACCAGTGCTCCATTTCACCCACAGTCCAATGGAGAAGCAAAATGATTCGTACGCACTTTTAAACAAAAGAGGGCCAAGCTTCACACCACCCACACATGGGGACAGGTGCTGCAACTCTTTTGTGCCTCCTATCACTCCCACACACTAGACAGACCATCACAAGGGGAACTTCTGCATGGCTGCCACCATTGGATGCTGCTACACTTGCTATACCCACCGCAGCATCCGGCACCACCAATGGTCTGCAAGTATCGCTTTGCGCCATGTCATCTTGTTCTTTTCAGGGTTTATGGTAACTGTGGGTGCTGGAAAGAGGCTTGATCCAGGAACGCATTGGCTCTTATATGTATCTGATTGCAAGTCCCGATGGTTTACAGCAGTGCCACCAGAACGAAATTCGCACATGTCATTTGTCCCGCTAGTGCCACCAGGGCACCCTGGAGGAGTGGATGGATGCTGTGCCCTCATCCCCACTGTCCCTGCTTGCCAACCCCATGGACCTGGACCCACCATCACTGTCACTGTCATCACCCCAGGATACGACGTCAGGCCTGGACATGTGCCCTGGCAGCAGTTTCCCAGAGAATGTTTCTGTTGGCTTGCAAGCCAGATGGTGGGCTACGTTTGGGAGTATGCCATCCTCCACAGCCACGGCTCCCAGCTCATCTCTATGTCCAGCAACCTGCCTCCCTCCCTGTTGTCATTCGTAGCCTCACTGCATGACAATGGTGCAGCATTTGTGGGAGGGGGGTGGGGGGTGGGGGTGGGGGAAGAATGTGCTAGCGTAAGCTGTTGCCAGCACATCAGGTGGCAAAGAGATTGCAAGAAGACTGATAATAGGTGCAAACAATGCACCTATCAGGAGAGAGGCCGAAAACAGACTCGCAGCCAATGTGCCACCAATGCCCTCCTGACCGCCAGTATTTAGATCACTGCCATGGACCGGAGGCCCAGTCAGTCATCCAGTGAGTCAACAAGCTGAGTCATCAGCTGCAATAAAGAGTCTCTGTCTCAGGCAGCACATAGTGACCACAGTAGTGTGCACAGCAGGACTAGTCGTCCACCAGCAGTGAGGATAATGTGGACTATTACGGAAGAGTTTGTACCACAACACCTGGACTATCTTAAGTTATGTAGCTCTCTGTTTATGTTACTGTAGAACCCTGTTAATACATGCACGCAGTTGTGTTATAGAAAGAGGATATTGGCCACCAAACAACATCCTCTCCTTGCTTCCCATTGTACAAGCCTACAGTGACAACAAGATGATGTAAAACTAATACTACCTAATTTTGTTTACACCTGTTGTAATGATAAACAGAATGCCCTAATTACAGTTCCAGTTTCAAAATGTTGTAGAAAGGGAACCACTGCTCAGAATGATGTCAAATTAGAACAGCATATTATTGAGACAGAGGAAACATCACAGAAAAAAGAAAAAAAGAGAAAGGTAATGAACATCTGACTGATAGCTGGTGCTGTTAAGCACCAAAATATGCACACCAACAGACTCGTGGAACACGGCTGTTCTTCAGTTTGTGTCTGAGACATCCAACACAACTGTCTCCATGAACGATTGTGAGTTGTTGGTAAAACTCTTTTACAAGAACAGTGGCTGCAAGTCAGTAGCCCTGCAGAAATTCTGTGTACTCAAGAGTATGTCTGTTACGGCTCTGGAGGAAATGATCACAAAATTTGTAAAGACAGGTCCTTTTGAAGTGCAATGTGGCTGCAGCATTGCAGGAGGGGTCAAATGGTGGTGTGCAAAAATGCAGGGCACAGGGAATTACCCAAATGCTGGACATGCTTACGAGCACGGTGCTAGCCATACAAAATCACTCATGTCAGGAGTTGCTTTCTGTTGATCTGTCAGCAAGACAACCATTCTTGCTCACCTGGAAGTGGACAATGTATGGCCATGGAACATTCTGTGGACAGACAAAGCTCATTTTTGTCTATAACGACATGTCAATATGCAGAACATGGGCAAAGGAAAATGAACACGCACATCAACTGAACCACTTCATTCTGCAAAGCTGACTGTGTACTGCAGGTTGATGGCAACGTTTTGTCATAGAGCCGTATTTTTTTGAGGAGATGAGTCCTTCAGGTTCTGTTACCTATGACAGTCATTCCAACCCTTCAACAGTGTGGATGTGTGGATCTGATCATCTTTATACAAGGTGGCATTTCTTCATTGCACAGCCAGTGAAGAGGCTGCTACAGAAGCATTTTGGAAATGCTAGAATTATCAGCCATCATTTCCTTACAACTTTGCCATCCAGATAACCTGATCTTAATCCGTGTCCTTCTGGTTGTGGGGTCATTTGAAAGATGATGTGTTCACTGCTACAATTATGAACATAGCTGAACTGAAGGCACACATTGTGCTGCACATTCTGAATGTGACCCCCAAGACACTCCAATCTGTTGTGGAAAAAGGTATTTCTCGGTTTCAGCCTGAGGCAAAAAATTGTGAACAGCATATTGAACATGTTTTACACCAGTCTCACTAATTAGAAACAGAAGTCATTTTGATTTGTATGTGGTTTTTGGCACCAGGACAATTAGAAACAGGTACCACTTGGCTTTTTATGCAGTTTTCAGCCTCAGGACAATTAAAAACCAATTTCTCGACTCTGATGTGGTACGAACTTGCCATAGTGGACAGGCTTAACCAACCAACCATGCAACAATTGTTGACTGCCAAACTTATGCACACTGAACTGTACGGCTGGTGTAATGTGCGATTCGAACTATAGCTGCCACATTGTGGTTCATTCATCATTTGTGGCTGACCCCATTTATGTTAAGATGCTTACAGTGCCATCTACTGGTCATACTGGTAAAAAATGATTCTTCCCCCATTACTTTTTCCTCTGCGTCAAAAATATTCTGTTCAAATTTGACATCATTCTGAGAAGTAGTTCTCTTTCTACAGTGTTTCGAAACTGGAAGTTTAATTATGGACACCCTGTATAAGTAACCATGGCTGTGATCTCACAGTTCAGCTCAGTTAGTCCAGTTCAATAAATATTCTTCTTCAGTTTGACACAGTTATGTGCCAATGCTTGGTAATGAAAAGTAATGGAGTTACAAATAAATCATTAATATTGAGAAAGAATAATGGTGGAGTTACAAATAAATCATGAATACTGTGAAAGAATAATGGTTATGAGAAAGTCGAATATGTTGTGAAAACGCAAACAAATTTTTCAATGAAATGTTTCCATCTCCAAAACACTTCACCTAACTACTTGCAAATACTTGTAGTCAATGTTGAGTACACCGCAATACAAAAAAGCTGAATGATGTATTGTTTGAGAGTATGTGTTGGTTGCCTAATTATTCTTAACAATGTTTTTGTTTATACAGAATACTACTGCTGCAACTAAAAATTTATTTCTGTCCACTTAATGCCAGAAAAAATACAGGGCAATTTTTTGATGGATACAGATACATCACTTGCAGAAAGTACAGACAATTTGCAGATGACTCTTTCACTCTATTGATAAATGGGTTAAATTAATGCTCAATATCAAATTTGAACAATAACAATACAAATTGGATACACGACATACTGAATGGCAGATAGGCATATTTAAAAGTGGATTGTTGGATCTTATTTAGCTTTTGGATACCAAAAACGACCCAGGGGTCATCCCCTTGAAAGTTAAGGAAGTAACCTTTGAAAACTACTGTTTTAAGCTGTTACGATATTTAAGAATATCAACCAATTCCAAAAAATGTGTTTTATTTTTGAGAAAAAAGTTTTAAATTTCTTGAAATGTGTAGCATTCACAACCTTTTTCTGAGTAACTTCTTTTACATAATTGTTAACACACAGCAACAAGGTCATAAGCCTTTTGTAAACACAGAGCTGATAGGCAAATTAAAAGCAAATAAACTAAAATTGGTATAAAATACTTTTAAAAATGTAGTTCTTGATTTGTTGACAGTTATATTTTTGCTACTTATTTCATAAGTACATATATACTTATATTACAATGAAAATAATCAATTACTGACAATGTAATGTAAACGGATATATACTTATATTTTGAAATTAACAATTGTACAGTCTTGAATAGATACTGAAGAACTTTTTTTAAATTTTTATTTTCATTATAATTCACAATGAAACTCATTTTTAACGAACTTAGTAGGAATAAAATCGCAATATCCATATTGATTATGTTATCAAAACAATGTATTTGAGACTAATACTTCCAAAGAAGTACAATGTAAAAAGTGAGACTGATATTATATCATTGTAGTAGCTCAAAGTATACTTGCAGGGATAGTTTTGAATGTAATATTGTGTTTTGTTGATACAATGTGTGGTAAAAATATGGCAAAGATCTTTGAACCAAAAAACAATCATGTTTATATTTTTCATTTTAGTTCTCCACATATACAATGTATATTTGGCATACTTTATGCATATTAGCACCTGATTCACACTTTTTTTCAGTTTTTATACACAACAGTGATCTATGAGTATGACTGCTAGTTACTCAATCTTTTTCCATCACAGAAGGACAACTGTCATTATATTAAATATTATCTGTATTTAAGAAAACATATCCTTTCTGTTCTTTCTGCCATTCGCAATATACCTATCTACAATTTTTTCTTTGTTAATTATGATGTCTCTGTGGATATACAACAAAGCAAGCCCTGTTAAATGGTTTTGCCCACAGCAGTTTCTCAACCAATTCTTAATGAGTTTGAGTGCCGAGAAAGATATTTCTGCTGTTGCAGTTGACACAGGAAAGGATCAACATCAAAGATCTAATTGTAGGAAAAATTTCTGGAAAACTGCAAACACTCAGCTGTACGGCCTGGCAGAAGTGTTTTGTTTGCATCTTCCCTTCTCCATTTTGCCACTCACAGCTTGATCTCTACCATCAGATAAGACATACAGTCTCTTTCATTGTCTCCAATTACACTACTGGCCATTAAAATTGCCACACCACAAAGATGACGTGCTACAGATGCGAAATTTAACCGACAGGAAGAAGATGCTGTGATATGCAAATGATTAGCTTTTCAGAGCATTCACACAAGGTTGGCGCCGGTGGCGACACCTACAACATGCTGACATGAGGAAAGTTTCCAACTGATTTCTCATACACAAACAGCAGTTGACCGGCGTTGCCTAGTGAAACGTTGTTGTGATACCTCCTGTAAGGAGGAGAAATGCGTACCATCACGTTTCCGACTTTGATAAAGGTCGGACTGTAGCCTATTGCAATTGCAGTTTATTGTATCGCGACATTGCTGCTCACGTTGGTCGGCGTTGCCTAGTGAAACGTTGTTGTGATACCTCCTGTAAGGAGGAGAAATGCGTACCATCACGTTTCCGACTTTGATAAAGGTCGGACTGTAGCCTATTGCAATTGCAGTTTATTGTATCGCGACATTGCTGCTCACGTTGGTCGAGATACAATGACTGTTAGGAGAATATGGAATTGGTGGGTTCAGGAGGCTAATGCGGAATGCCGTGCTGGATCCCAACAGCCTCGTATCACTAGCAGTCGAGATGAGAGGCATCTTATCCCCATGGCTGTAATGGATCATGCAGCCACGCCTCGATCCCTGAGTCAACAGATGGGGACGTTTGCAAGACAACAACCATCTGCATGAACAGTTCGACGATGTTTGCAGCAGCATGGACTATCAGGTCGGAGACCATGGCTGCGGTTACCCTTGATGCTGCATCACAGATAGGAACGCCTGCGATGGTGTACTCAACGACAAACCTGGGTGCACGAATGGCAAAACGTCATTTTTTCGGATGAATCCAGGTTCTGTTTACAGCATCATGATGGTCCCATCCGTGTTTGGCGACATCGCCGTGAACGCACATTGGAAGCGTATATTTTTCATCGCCGTGTGATGGTGTGGGGTGCCATTGGTTACACGTCTCTGTCACCTCTTGTTCACAATGACGGCACTTTGAACAGTGGATGTTACATTTCAGATGTGTTACAACCTGTGGCTCTACCCTTCATTCGATCCCTGCGAAACCCTACATTTCAGCAGGTTAATGCATGACCACATGTTGCAGGTCCTGCACGGGCCTTTCTGGATACAGAAAATGTTCAACTGCTGCCCTGGCCAGCACATTCTCCAGATCTCACACCAATTGAAAAAATCTGGTCAATGGTGGCCGGGCAACTGGCTCATCACAATACGCCAGTCACTACTCTTGATGAACTGTGGTATCATGTTCAAGCTGCATGAGCAGCTGTACCTGTACACGCCATCCAAGCTCTCTTTGACTAAATGCCCAGGCATATCAAGGCCATTATTACAGACAGAGGTGGTTGTTCTGGGCACTGATTTCTCATGATCTACGCACCCAAACTGTGTGAAAATGTAATCACATGTCAGTTCTAGAATAATATATTTGTCCAATGAATACCCGTTTATCATCTGCATTTCTTCATGGTGCAGCAATTTTAATGGCCAGTAGTGTACTTTGTAGTAATTTGTAGCCAGAGTTTCTGCATCCCTAATAACTGTCTCCAAGGACAATGTTGAAGATGAGCAGATTTATGGTAGAAGTTTGTTGAGATTACAGGTACTGGGAACGTCTTTAGAAAAGTTGTTTTCTAGATCAGTGCTCATTGTGTCAGGATTACCGACAAAGACATTCACCCTGAAATAGCTTTCTGTACTTTATGGAGCAGAGTTGGGCCTGTTAACTAGTTGAGATATGATCCTGGGTCTTTGAATGGTGCTTACTATATCATCTGCCAGTTTTTTTTGCTTGATTATATAGCAGGCCAAACTATGCAACCACATTTTCTCACTTTGTTTTCAAAACTGAGAAAGTATCAGTCAAGATCTCAGTTGCTTTGCTAATATCAGTAGTCTCTTTTTGGAAAAATCTACTGAGAGGTAATGTTTGGCTGAGCACATCAGAGAGTTATGATGCTCCATTGCCGATTGCATATAAAAGGGCCCTAGCTGTTATGCTGGACGTATCACTTGAAAAATGTGACCACTGCAATTTCCTCAAGGGACGACACTATTTTTTCAATGTTTTTTTACAAAAAACTTTACAGATAGATGCCTTTCTACCCACCTTGTTTCATACACAGAGACTAGCTGGTACCCTACATACTTTATGAGCACAGCATTTCTTTTGGGCAAAGCTGTACAAAAAGAGACAACTCCTGTAATGATACCAATTGAGTTTTGCACTAATTGCACATAAGAGCACATACCGCAGTGTGCTGTGTGAAGGCTTGGTCACTGCAAAGAAGTGCTGCTTGGTGGCATCACGTGAAGTGGCACAAACTGTTTGGATATGCTCCTCAATTCTGGGCAAGCAGTCTACCAATAGTAGCAATGAAAACATTCGGAACAAAGAAGATAGTGCCCTGAGGGAAATGTGATGCGCATGCTGCTGTGGCAGATGGGGGAGCCCTGCTAATATGTGGTGCCCAGAATTTGAGCAGGAGGGAGAGCACAAGTCACTGGTACAGCTAGTACATTAACTCAGGCACACAAACCAAGGTGGCTTGGGGAATACTGAATTAAATGACAAACTCCACTGACCAAGACCCTACATTCATTTGCTTAACTTTGGTGCAGATTAAAAAAAGTATCATTTGAGATGATTGTGCCCCCCCCCCCCCCCCCTTTAATCCGCCCTTGGATCCATGCAAAGCTCATATAGCACACTTTGTGATGAACATGCTCAGTTTAAATGGAGTGGCTCCATGAAACCTTTATAATGTGATCGTTTCATGTACAAATTAGTAAAATTATGTTTGTCTGATTTGTCATTTGTGGATTCAGAAAAATATTTATAGCTCTCTAAATATTACACAGTTTGAAAAATGCTACATAGCTTTTTGTTTCCTTTCTTAATTAGATGTACGTCATTTTATTTTCCACACACATTGAGAAGTCAACCTGTACATCTGGAATGATTATAAAAAAAATAACTGACCAAAATTACTCACACCCTCAGTTTTTCTATGAGAACATAAGTTAACTGCAGGAAGCAGGATGTATATAATACAGAAAAAACCTGATAACTATGAGCAGTGTTTGCACTCTGAGTGCTCTGCACAATACCGTATATACTTGAATAATCCGAGCATGTTTTTTCCCGTATTTTCGGACAAAAAACTGAAGTGCGCAGATTATTCAAAACAAGGTTGGTCCTGCTCCGCCTCCAATAATAGATCACATTATACAATTGCATTTTTGTGGCCCAGTCTGTGAAGTCAGTAGCATGTTACAAGTTAACTATTAACAATGTCTTCAAACTTGTTAATTATGGCTACAAGTTCTCGTTATCACTCGTACACTACTAAAGAAAAACTGTAAATTATTGAAGAAACCGAGAACATTGGAAACGCTGCAGTGGGAAGAAAGTACGATGTGAGCGAGAGTTGTATTTGTGACTGGCGAAAAAAAAAAACACAGCTTCAAGAAACTAACAGTAGTTGCTGGGCAGTCCGTGGCCAAAAAGCAAACCATCCAGACCTTGAAAAACAACTCTGTGATTATGTAGATGAGAAGCGCCAATGCGGGTGTCCGGTGACGAGTGATATGCGCCAACTTAAAGCACTGGCTTTAGCCAAAGAACTAGGCATTACCAGTTTCAAAGCTAGCCTGGGCTAGCTATCAAGATTTTTCAACCAAAATGGATTAGGATTCCAGAGGAATACTACCATTGCTCAATGGCTTCCAGGTGATTACGAGGAAAAAATAGTGCATTTTCATCATTATGTGATAAATTGCGACACAAAGAGTCCTATATATTATCGCAAATTGGTAATGCGGATCAAATGCCAGTCTATTTTGAGATGCCAATCAACAACACTGTGAACAGCAAAGAAGAATCTATCATAATGATATGAACTGGTGGCCGTGAAAAGCAAAGGTGTACAGTGACCTTGTGTGTAACTGGCGACGGATGGAAGCTACCATTTTACGCGATATTTAAAAGGAAAAACTATTCCATAAATATCAGTGAAAGGCATATTAGTGAAAGCGAATCCAGAAGGTTGGATGGACAATGAACTTGTGACTGACTGGATGACGCAAGTTTGGCAATGTTGTGCTGGTGTGTTAATGAATTTCGTAACATGTTGGTCATGGACAACTCTTATGGACATACAACCAAGGAAGTCGAGACAAATTACAAAAAGGGAAAACTAACTTGGTCATTATCCCTGGAGGCCTAACATCCAGCCTACAACCACTAGATGTGTGTATAAATCGGTCATTCAAAGCTGCACTTAAACAGCAATATACACTATGGATGGTTGATGAAAACCCCAAGTCCACACCGAGTTGAAAAATCAAACGGCCGGATTTGTTCCAGATTTGTGTGTGGGTGAAAAGTGCATGGGACTCCATTCCGCAACCACTGGTGGAAAAATCCTTCAAAAAATGTGCTATCACAAATTCATTGGATGGAATAGAGGACGACACTCTATGGAAAGATGGCGAAGACAATAAGTATTCTCCCACTAGTGATGACGGCAAAAGTGATGATGGATGGAGAGGTGAAGGAGCATACGTATTGACTAAAATATATTGCTCATACAGTATTAACATTAAATTCTTAAAAATTGTAATTCGCATTTCTTTTTTCTTTAGCTATTGTAGGCAGACCTAAAGTCCTGGCTGGCAGGGACAATGTTCCCCAGCTGGCTGCCCGGCAGGCCAAATAGCTAACAGGCCAGCTGGCAGACCCGCCAGCCAGCCAAGCTGGATTACCCAAATCAGTTACATTTTAGCGGTTTATCAACCTGTAAAATAGGATGTGGAATTTATGACGTGTTTCTTAAAACCAATTGATATTACATATAATTTTGAACACATCATTACGTTAGAATAATTTTTTTTGTAAATAAAACAAATTAAAGCATAAAAAAAAGAAATTCTCTCCCTCAAAATTAGGGTGCATGGATTATTTGAGGGTGTGGATTATTCGAGTATATATGGTATGTATATAGATGGTTCATTTGTGGGTTGTCATGGGGTGAGTTTGTGAGTATCAAAATGTTGACATAAATGACCATATCCGTTGACTGCACTGTCTTAGAAGCTTAAATTTTTTATACCACCAAGGGACCATAGACAGACAGATGGACAACACAGTGATCCTATAAGGGTACCATTATTACAGAGTGAGGTAAGGAAAGTAGTGGATTTTATCGTCAGCCTATCTGAGCAAGAGAAAAATATACAGAAAGGTACTGAACAAGCAAATGTGTGATTATGGCTCTATCACATAATAATAAAAGTAACTGAAAAACAGTCTTGTAAGTGGGAGAATGATTACAAGGCAACTACAATTCATTACTAGAGGATTTAACAGACAACTATCAGGAAGGAAATCACTCATAAAATCTTGCAATAAAATATGCATTCTATCACTATTTACATCTCTCTCAGATTAGTTTTAGAGTAATGTGCTCATTTGCACTAGGCAGAATATGAGTTGGAATATAATCAGAATTTTAGAGAAGCACATTGGCTGAGAGTTTACTAAATGGAAATATGAGGAATGGAAGTTAAGAGAACAAGAAATTTTTTAGAGTCATTATTTCCAATTCACATAATTCAGTGGAGTTTTTCTTCCCTGCTTTCACAGCGAACAGTTCCTAATTTATACCCGCTCTTAGACTTTTGAGGTGATAAACCTCAGCTGTTAACTTTCACTTCATCCAAAGAGCAACTGAAGCAGTTTCAGCTACAAGAAATTGAATTATCTTCTTCTTACATGTTACTCATACACATCTTACAGGGATACATTGGTGTGCTATTTGTATAGGAACTAGAAATTTAAACAGATGAAGTAAATTATTATTAATAATCACCAGAAAACATAAGAAACTACATTCCCTGACTACCTGTTTTTCCATTTTGCTTCCATGGTCATTAACTATTCTACCTTTTTATAATATTTATGAATTCCACCACTTTGATTTTATTGTTGTGGATGGATGTATTGTCGAATTGTGCACTAAAGAAAAATTCAGTTGACCTCTGCTCTCACCTTTCACTTCCCACTTTTTCGCAGCATATGACTGGTTACCAACAGATTAAAGAAATCGGAAAATGGGAGGTAGAACATGAACTGTGAATAAAGAATTATAGTGGAATTTTTTATTAAAAAAAGAATGCAAAGAAAAGATGGTGGTAGGTGCAGAGGGTGGGGGAAGAATGAAGAGGGAATAATAACAATGACAGAAACATAAGAAAATAGTAAAGTTGATAGAGGTGCAAAATGTTGAAGTTAATAGGCTGGGGTGGCAATTGATTACAAGAAATTTCTCATAACCCAAAATATATGCTAAGAATATTTTTAAAATTTTCAAAATGATGTCTGCAATATGATTTTGACCAGGATCAAAGTTTCTGAAGCAATGCACATGAGACATTAGGTAACAGATGTAAGAGTGAAAGAATGTGCAGTGCTAATGAACCGTATCTTGGGGCCTAGAAAGGTAAATGAGTGGTCAACAATCAAAATGGGATATGTACCTTAAGGTTTCTATGAAGCAGACAGAAACTGTTAGGTAAAAGAAAGTCATGTACTTAGCTAGAAGTGTTTCTACAACTCAGTTAAATATCTCACCTTGATCTGGATGATTAAAACGAAATACATGGTTCTTTCCAAGAATGACTCTGGAACCTGTTTTTAAAACTGTCGATTCTGTGACCTCACGGCCATTGATGTAGCAAAGGGCTCCTTCTTTTGGTGTCATTGTGATGACACCATCATTATTCTCAAAGACACAGTGTTCTTTAAGAATATGTGAACCACTGAGTTGGATATCTTGCGGAATACTGGCTTCCGCTGAGCCTACCCGAGTGCATCCATCTTTTATGTAATATATTAGGCACTCAGACATAGAAGGATCCTCATTAAGATTCACAAGATGTGGCGTCTGAAAAACATTAACAAAGAATATATACTCCAATCTGTTACATGCATTCTTCTTGATCAAATACCATTTGTTAAAGCAAGACATTTTTTTTTTAACTTAGTGTTTCCTTTGGCATGCTGACCTTTTTCGGAGAGAAGACGCCCACTGTGTTTCCATCTGCTTTCACAGCAACACCCATCTCAGCAAATACAGCCTCCCTCTGTAGTCTAATCACCTCAGTCCTCTTAAGTTTTTCTTCCCATGTTTCATTGAGCTCTAAAAATAACAATAACAGCAACAACTATAATCACTTGAAATATATACAACAAAGCACAACAACAAATTTGTTTCTATGCACAATATTTATATAGTTATACATGTAACTCACAAGACAAACATCAAAGCCATCAGAACTGTACATCAGGAGCAATTGTTTTCAATAATCCGTAACTAGCTGCTAGCGATACTATAAAGATGTTTTGTACATGATGAATGTACAAATCACAATGTTTGTTAACTGTGGGGTAATTGGCAGTCTAAATGAGCAAATAAAATAAAAGTAATTTATAAATAGATACAGTGAAGATTTTAAGTACAGTATTAGTATGAGTATAAGCCAGACCTTAAGTTTTCACATGATGCAAGTAAATCTGCCACACTATTAAATTCACAAGAAAGTTCAGTTAGAAAGTACTTCTAGATGCACCTTTCTCCCTCCCCCTCTTCAAATTCCACATAACTAATGGTGACTTATCACTCTCTCTCTCTCTCTCTCTCTCTCTCTCTCTCTCTCTCTCGACATATACTAACACTTCATCAGTTTCATCAAGCACATTCTGTGGCTTGAGTTTCAGATAAAACAGCTAACATATCTCCAATTATGAAGTACTACTATTAGGAAGATGATGCAGACAGTAATTATGTCGACACTCCTACATAACAATTGGGCAGTGAAGAGCAATTGGGTCCACATGGAAATGAATCCTCCATAACAGAAAAGTTTCACCAATGGAATTTAAAGTTTCATATGGGTGAGTTCGGTGATTTACGCATTAAAATAATCTAGCTGTTCCTCACAGAATTACAATTGAGCAAAAAAGAGCTCAAGGTTACGAAAACAGATAGATATCTTTTCAGCATTATATATTCCAACTTCGACTCAAAATTTTTTGTTTAATTCAAAAATAGGGAATGCAGACCAAGTGCTGGCCAATTCTGACATGCAGAACAGCACTTAACTAATAAGTAATGTACTATTACACAGTGTGCAATGTACATGTGGTGCTGAAAGGCAGCAGTGCACAGTGATGTAGAGTATTACAGCTCATGGACAAAAATTGCCACTGTAACTGTATGTAGTTTTTAACTGGAAACCACTAACCACTAACCCCCCCCCCCCCCCCCCCCCAGCCCCCATAGGCAGAAAGCTTCACAGCTGGTATTATTATAAGTGCTCATGCTGTTACAATGCAGTAACTTGTAATGGTATCAGTTTAAACCACAAGATATGTATACATTTCATTTTGAAAATGATGATTTATGATCTGAAGAGAAAAATCTCAATTACAGACCACATCTTGAATTTTCAAGCCAAAATTTAGAAAAAAAAGTGTGGCCTGTATTTGCAACTTATGTTGACAGAGGAAGGGTAGGTTCCTAGGGTGTAACAGATAATCATAATTCGCTAGAACATGGTCAGTGTATACCTCCTCTAGAAGAAGAGCAGAAAGAGAAAGTAGGAGGAGGTAGTACTCATTTGAGGTACAACCTCAAAAAAATAAACAAACACACGTATTCTATAAGGTAGGAAGTCAGTTCCCTATAAAACCGAAAAATTATGTTAGTGCCCAGTCTTATCATATTCAACGTACGTAGGGTTGTTAACATGTTTAATTACAGAAAATTCAGGATGGACTGTAATTACGAAGAGAAGTCATTACTCATTAAATGGAGGTGGTGCTGAGCAGCAAACAAAAAATGGTAAATTGCTTACTTTTGGTTAAATTTCGTCTTCTGAGCTAGCACATGCAAACCCCCCCCCCCTCCCCTCCTCTCCCCTCCCCTCCCCTCCACACACACACACACACACACACACACACACACACACACACACACACACACTCTCTCTCTATCGTCTCCTGACATTCCTACATACAAAAATCTACATTAGTAAAGAAAAGTCATTGTTTAGCATTGTTATCAAAGATCTCGAAAAGTACTTGACCAATTCACTTCAAATTTTTACACGATACTCTACTGAACAATCTGACACACACAGGCTATATATTTTTCTTACTATATACAGGGTGGTCCGTTGATCGTGACCGGGCCAAATATCTCACGAAATAAGCATCAAACGAAAAAACTACAAAGAACGAAACTTGTCTAGCTTGAAGGGGGAAACCAGATGGTGCTATGGTTGGCCCGCTAGACAGCGCTGCCGTAGCTCAAACGGATATCAACTGCATTTTTTAAAATAGGAACCCCCATTTTTTATTACATATTCATGTAGTACGTAAAGAAATATGAATGTTTTAGTTAGACCACTTTTTTCACTTTGTGATAGATGGCTTTGTAAGAGTCACAAACATATTGCTCACAATTTCAGACGAACAGTTGGTAACAAGTAGGTTTTTAAAATTAAAATACAGAACATAGGTACATTTGAACATTTTATTTCGGTTGTTCCGGTGTGATACATGTACTTTTGCAAACTTATCATTTCTGAGAACACATGCTGTTACAGCGTGATTACTTGTACATACCACATTAATGCAATAAATGCTCAAAATGATGTCCGTCAACCTCAATGTATTTAGCAATACGTGTAACGACATTCCTCTCAACAGCGAGTAGTTCGTGTTCCGTAATGTTCACACATGCATTGACAATACACTGACGCATGTTGTCAGGCGTTGTCGGTGGATCACGATAGCAAATATCTTTCAACTATCCCCCACAGAAAGAAATCCGGGGACGTCAGATCCGGTGAAGATGCGGGCCATGGTGTATGTGTATATTCACCCGTAATCTATAAGGTAGGAAGTCAGTTCCCTGTAAAACTGAAAAAAATTACGGGAACTGGAAAAACGCAGTGAGTAATGAGAATAATGGACAAGCATACTACATTATTAGTGTGTGGATAAGTTGAGAATTTTGGTCTGACGGGACGCCTGCTATGGTAGTTGATGTGGTTGCAACAACTACTGTGTCCGGATGGCATAGTGGTCTGAGCATCTGCCCAATAAGCAGGAGATCTGGGTTCATACCCTGATCAGGAATAAAGTTTCAACCTTCCCCATTGATTTGAATCAATGCCCACTCACAGCCAATGTCTGTATTTCCTTTGTGTCTTGATTCATAATGGCTGTCTGTCCTTTCAGACATGTCTGACACCACACATACAGGATTCTGAAAAAGCAAGTATTTAATAATACAATTAATAAATTAAAAATCTGCGGAGAAACAAACCTGCAATAAGCTTCTCACTCGCCTGCAGCTGGTCCACAGCTTCTTCAGCAAGTGTTGATGGAGTGGTAGGCAGCTGCTTTTCACTATCTCGTTTCACCATTTTCGATACCGTCACTCCCTCCTCTCCTGTTAAACATAATTTAAGAATGAAACATAATCTTTAATCTTTTACACCAAGTTAAAAGAAAGCAGTGTAGTCTAATGCACAGATGCCTACGCCCCAAATCAGTACCACTAAACATTAACACAAAAGTAACGAAGTATAATAAAAATGAATTATAATAAAAATGAAGTTATGGAAAAGGGATACGTCATCCTATTGAAGCATTTTTTCTACTCATTTTGGAGCACCAAAGAGGGGAATATCAGAGATCAATTTTGAGATAAGAGATGTGTGTGAGAGGTGATAATGGGATGATGAGGGATGAACAAAGAGAGAGAGAGAGAGAGAGAGAGAGTGTGTGTGTGTGTGTGTGTGTGTGTGTGTGTGTGTCAAATGTGATATGTTGATATGTTTCTGAATGACTCTCAGTTTAAATGTAGAGATGAGAACTTCATAGCTAGAACAATACAGTCATTCAAAACAACATCAAACAATAAAAACAATTAAAGATATTAAAAGGATGCTTGAATAGGAAGGTTCATTACTTCAAATCTAGGTTTCTATAAATTATCTCGAAGTAAATAAATGTGCAATGTATGTTAAATATACAGCTTTCTTTCAGCTGAAAATTCCATTCTTCTGTTCACAAATTACTATGTTTTGCATTTTTTAGTTCTGTAGATATCACAAATACTATCTAACCGTTTAACAATCACAACACAAAAATCTGATTTTAAAAAATTGAACATCGACAACAATTTACTTTTTGTTATTCAAGCCTACACTGACGTAAATAAACTTTCAACTACATCATAATTTCACTGATGCGTATACATTTTATGTTACTGTGATGATGCAATTAATAAAGGATGTGTTGAGGCACAGATGGTATGTTTCCATTTTTATATTAAATTTACACTGTATAGCAGAGTTTAGACATAATAGTTTTAGCACACTAAATTTTAATTTCATTGTCAATCTCTCGCCCTATTACAGCTGTTGTCATGTGTCTGAATTGAGGTAGATCCATAGCCCTACGGTGTTGCAGAGAGTGATCGTTTGTTTGTGTGTGTGTGTGTGTGTGTGTGTGTGTGTGTGTGTGTGTGTGTGTAGGGGGGGGCGGGGGAGGGGGCGGCAGGGGGGGGAGGGAGGGAGGGAGGGAGGGAGGGAGGGAGGGAGGGAGAGGGAGAGGGAGAGGGAGAGGGAGAGGGAGAGAGAGAGAGAGAGAGAGAGAGAGAGATGATGTTCAATAACAATGAGGTATATATTTCTCAGATACATGGGATCCAAGAGACTCATGCAGCTACTTGACGCAGATAAAATGAGAGAGCTTCTAAGGCACACAGTCCTTTGTGTGTCTTTAAATAAGGAAAATTTATTAATCAGCTGACTGATATCTCTTGTTATGAGCTGTCTAGGACATGAGCCCAGTTCCATATAGCTCAGTGGATCCATAAACTCACTGATCTTCTGTTCATACTACTACAGCCCATGATAACAATTGCACTACCATAACTCATGGGCAAGACCGAATGCTATCACTGGCAGGTAGTCTTGATCACATAAATACTTCTCTACTCAGATTCGCAGTGATTACCCTTTCTCCCTCTTTTCATGCCGGCGGATGGATTTCTAATAGGTTGACATGAAACCTACTTCAATAACATGCGAGTTCACTCAAAATCCAACCATTATCACACTTTCTTACTTAGAGACTGTACCTAAATTCACCATCTTGTTGGCAACTTTAATAGTAGCAAAAAATGAACAAGATTAAACAGTAAACTGTGTCACCATTATCACAATCTTTTGCTGGAAGATATCAGCAAAACACAAACACAATGAAGATTAACAATACATATTTTGAGAATGATGTCCATCCATGGTCAAAATTGATGGTCGCAGCAATAGACTACCAATTTCAGGCACTGAATCATCAAAGTATTAGGAATACGAAAGCACACTACTTGGCCTAACAACCTACAAACTCTTTGTTTTGGGTGCAACTGAATTTAACATAATTGTTAGGCCTATAAAAATTAAGATACTTGCACTCTTATCTCAATGAAAATTTAAAAATGCGTAAACATAATACCAGTTGAAGGATAATAACAAGAAAAACAGTTATAAAATGGATCATGTGAGAAACTTTCTGTACACAATTTCTCTTGGTGTCAATAAGAAATAGAACAGGGAAACCATATGCAAAAATCTTTTGTCATCTACGTATATTTGTGGTCCACTTTCAGACTTTTAAGTATAAGGCAGGACACACACACACACACACACACACACACACACACACAAACAAAACCCTATCTGCTTGCTGTTTTTGCTTCCCTTCATTCTGTTGTCTGAGTATGTCTTATCTGCCCTGCAAATATTAAACCATAAAAAATTCAAATTGTAAAGAAAATATAATGTGCACAAGAAGTTTTAAATGTTGTTCCATATGATTAAATACTCTCTTTTAGATGCACTGCTCCACTGACTCACCAGAACAAAAAATAGTACATACATCTTATTTAGAATTTAAGCACATCATGCTTGCCATCAATTCTAACGGAATTTCTGCTGTACATAGCAATTTTGCAAGCAGAGAAGATAGTTCATACATGATAGAAATAATATTTCATGTCAATAAACTATCTAAAAGAAAGTAGCATTACATGACCAAGGAACAAAGATCAGCACATGAACAAGACTGGTAAAGAAGAAACACTTCAAATAAATATCGTACAAATGCAAAGCACACTTATGACTGACACATATAAAAGGCATTTGATTTTTTGGGATTTTCCATACGTAATTAAAAATTTATTACACTGTACACCACATTATTTACAACAAAAAAAAGAAGCACAGTTAACATAAGCAGAACAATAAGGACTTTTTCTGTATTAATATACCAAATTCAGGTGCAGTGGCAGATACCTAACAACATCTTGCACAGCAAAGCCATTTCATAATCCATTAAAATACAGACAAGTATCCTGCTCTGCTCTGTCAGCTATGTGTCATCAAGACAATTAAAAGTGCACTAAAATTTTCATTTTAAGTTGTTATTTTGCTACTTTCTAGCTCTGTGCACTGTTTATGAACTGCTTAATCATATGATATCTTCAACTCTACAGCACTATCTCAGTTTAAGTATTTCATAGATATTGATTACAGCTGCTTCATAACAAACACAGTGTGCAAAGTGTTTCCGCATTGCTGCACAAAGTAACTGTCAGGGAATGGTAAATACATAAATTATGAAAATTGATGCTAAACTCAATAGGGCAAAAGCCAGAAGCCAATGACTAAAGGAGAAAACAGCCAGACAAACAATGAAAAAAATAGGAAATAAAATTTTATACATGAAATGAGAAAATGAGGCTTTCTTGTGAATTTTGACGATATGAAATTAATGCTACGTTTGTGTGCCCAAAGTACTTAGTACTACACTGTTCTATAAAGTTGTTACAGAAATGGCTGTCTCAGTTTCTCATTTTGCTATGACGAGTTACCCAAAATGAAAAATAAAAGAAAGCAACTGGAAAGCAGTAATGTTTCTTCTCATAGAGCAGTATATTTACTTACTATTACTGTTGTCGTTACTATTATTATTCTCTTTCTTTTCATATATCACTTTGCCATCTGGCCCTAGGTAGGAATAATACAAAAATAAAGCAGAATGTTACTATTTCCAGGAAGCTAGGAAACCTTAAAGCCATAGTCAGATAATACTAGCTTCCACTGTTTTCAAATAACACATTCCAAAAACTTATAAATGGTTTTAACACCGCAGTGGATACATGTATATATATATACAAATACTCTTACAATGAAGAGAGCTGTGCTCACAACAGGACCATCAGACAGTTATGTATACTAGCAATTATGTTCCCCAAATTAATGATTCTGAAATCAATATTTCTTTCATGAAGTCAGAGATAAGACAAGTGAACAAGCACAGAATGTCAATAAAGTTACAGTTACTCTAATAATGACAACATTTGCAACACTATTGGTCCTGTAATGATAACAGCTACTATTTTGTTCACTGTGGCAGAATATATTAAAGACTGCATACTTAAAAAGTCAAACAGAGAAGTTGTTGACTTCTTATAAGTCAGCCGTATATTACACAAACAAAATCTAACAGTTAAAACTACAAAAAAGATGGTTGCCTTGTAAAATATGGGTATATTAACTAATCCTAAAAATCATAATACATTGGGCAGTAACATGCTTAAGCTCTAAAAGGCATGACATGACAGAGATGGGATAATGGGAGTGAAAAGCTGAGAGAGAGTGGTGGTGTATGGGGATTTCTTCTCTGATATCAGTAATGAAGAGGAGTAAGGGAAGAATGTGTGTAATATGACCAGGAACATGAAAGCTACTCAAAAAAGAGAAGAGAGAGAAATATAAGAATACAAGTGAAGTAGTGATAAACAGATGGCATTTATCAATGAAAGAGTTGACTGCACTGTAAGATGTAAGTTGGTAGTTGTATGAGTTCCTTATAATGCACACGTATGACCCAGCAGAAGTACTTACAAAATGTAAATATTGAAAGAATTCTTTTAAAAAAATAGAAAATTGAAAGGTAAATGAGAGATGATATTACAAGGTGTATATCAAGAGTTGCTTCCAAATATTAATTTAACTTTATTACTACTAATTTTGAATCAAAGTGGTCAATAACAAAGAGAATGTATCTTCTTTTAAGATTAAAACTCTTTGTTGACCAGTATTCAAACTTGTATGTTTATTATTTGTAGGCGATGTTTACCAATTATCTATTACTCTAGAATTAGGAAGATGATAAGAGGGAGTTAAAGCAGGTACTTATTCACAAAAAATATCATCACTAACACAAATGAAACAATAACATTCAAAGCAGATGGTTGTTACCATGCTCTATACACTAAATATAAGTAGAGATGGAAGGTAGGTCAGAATGTAACATCTTGCCAATGCCTAGGCCACTGCAGAAAGGGTCTAGTATGCAAGTAGATGGAAGACAGGTCTTGGAGATGATTTTACAGTCAAATGAAACCATCCCAGAGAAAGCCTACGTCAGGAAGAACAGAATAAAGTATCACCATTTCACCACCTTTGTACGTGATACACTGTTTTTGAAACCATTGGTCAAGTAGACTGAAGCTTTGAAAGGAATGTCAAAACAAGTTTTTTCCCTTTACATGGACAGAGGCAAGGACCTCTCATTCCAAAAGTGGTATGAAACAGGACTGTGTGATGATCAGCATGTGCCTAGTAATGCTGCCTTTTACTAAGTAGACACCAGAACATCCACCTTATTCCAAAATAGCTGTTAAGTTAAATTCCTATTCCAACAATCTACATTTACATATTGTATAATTGAAATCTAAGGAAAACATCTCACATGTACCAAACTGGTAGGTGGACCGGCACTCTCATTATTTACAAGAATGTAAGATGTGGTGAAACAGACAGCCAATGTGAACAAATCTTAACTACAACTTCAATGGAAAGCTTAAAATGTAAATTAAAGTAATTTATAAGTATACATAAAGATGTGAAATGAGGTAAGAAAATATGGGTAACATATGTTCAGAATGAAAGCAGAAGGTGTTCAAAGGCAAAACACTAAAGAGGAAGGTAGGGGTGAAACAAGAGAATTACAGAATGATTATGCAGAAAACAACATCTTGAGAAAGTGAAGAAATTTGTGAACTACTGGGTACTGGTCTTTAATTTTAACATTTGCTCCTCTGCCATTTGAGATCTTGCAGTTCATTTGGGATAGACTACTTCTATTTAGTACATTTGATTTGCCAAACATCTTTCCTGATCCTGAGTTCCCCAAACCTTCCCACTTCTCTCCACTTTCTTTCAGTTCACTTTACATCTTTTCCATGTTTTTTACTATTTATTTTCTTGTATTCTTCATGTTTTTTCACTGCAGCCGCTGGATCCTTACATTATACACTTAATCTCTTCTTTTCATTATGTATTCTTCAATTTGCACCATTCCACTCTGCATGTGGATATTTTCTATCTCTCTGTCTACTATGGTTCTCTCTGTGGCTTTTGGATTTCTCTACAAACACCAAATTTAATCCTTTCCTGGCCTTTACATCACTCCACTGTATATGATCTTCCCTGTCCCTGCTTTCCAATGCTCTATCATTCCACATTTCACGTTACATGACCATATATGCTGTGATAGCAGAACAACGTGTGTACAAGTATCTTCTTCCCCAAATTTAAAATTAACTGTTATGTACTGGGTAGTAGGTATGTACACTTCTTTTAATAACATCACATGACTGTTGCAGTTTCAGTTTCATAACCAACATGTCAACAGTATGAATGACTATCATGATATATAGAGCAGGAAGAAGTACATACATACACAAAAAGAGAGACGGAGGTTAGTGAGATGATGACAGACAGGAAAATTAAATATCCAATATGATTATTAAATACACGACAGGCACTGAAATAAGATACTCTGAATGATAAATATGAAGATCAATTAAAAAATAGGAAGATCAATTTGGGGGAAGGAGAAAAAAATTCTTTCCAAGTTTTACAGCAAATCTGAGAAAAAAAATACCTTTGTAAGATGTGGTATATAACTCACCATGCAAAAGGAAGGTATTTAATAGTAAACTTTTTCATGTTCAGTTTTTGCTGTTGATATCTGCAATATCACTGTATGTTCTCCACAGTCCTAAATCGATATTTTTGTGGGTAAGAGAACCAGCTACTAAAGTTGTGCAGCGGCAGATTATTAGTTCATATCTGCATACTGACAGACAACTGTGCATTGCACTTCTCTTATGATCTTATTGCTCCAAAGAATAATAAAAGTTCTGTACATCTTCCAAAATATCACCCATTTGAAGAGAAATAATTTATCTATTTCTCAACACAAATTCAGTTAAATACAATGATACAAGTATCTGCAAATATCAAGCCACCCGCAACTACATCTGTATAATGAAATACTTGTTCTAGGATTAAATCTTGGGTACAGGTTAAGTCCTATTCTCTCTTAGAGCTGTATGATCCAAAGAATATACACAGTAGTTATAAGAGAGTTTCAATAAATTGGGACCAACAGATTTTGAGCTATGAATGTATTTATCAGTGAGACATGCTCATATAATTAAGGTGACATGTTAGTGTTTACCAAGGACAAAGACATGATTCAAGTCAGAGGAAACACTTCATGTTGACTGTAAAAGTGCATACTCAAAAATGGTAGCACTGATTCATGACTGCATGGCAGATAAGTGAAATATATCTATATAAAAGCCATGAAAGTACCACAAGGAATACTTAAATCTGTGATTGATTAAGAAAATATAACTGATGTTTGCAGGTAATGATGTATCAGCACCAGTGAAAAATTTGGATTGTCTCAGTATCATGCTTGTTAAGAGACAACTGGCCTTTCACACTATAAATAAATACTTTATTTGTATAAACAGTCGTATGTGGTACTGCACTTGCCCATGAAAGGTAAAGGTCCTGAGTTCAAGTCTCGGTTCAGGACATAGTTTTAACCTGCCAGGAAGTTTCCACAGTCATGTTTGACAAATGCACCATTTGGTTGAAGATAAATCATATGTGGTAATGAGGAAATAAGTCTCAAATGTGAGCTGATATAAAGAAAAGAAACTATGAACAACTATACCTTTTTTTAAATTTTTCATCCTTTCAGGAAAGTTAAGAAAGTTTCAGATTCATATGCCAATTTTTGTAATTGTTATCTTACAGACCTGCTTTCATGTCATCATCTGACAAAGCAATTTTAAAACATTCTGAGCTGTATGTAGCTGTTTGCTTTCCCTGTCAGGTTGTCACACTATTTCAGTGTTATCAAATAAGAAAGAATCTTCATTTTTAATCATTAACATTTATAATTTTCAGTTTAAATGAAAAATACACAAGACCACTTACTAACAATATTTATGACAGAATAGGAGTGTGTACTTACCTTGTACAGAAACAGGAACAAGTGGGACAATGCTGACAAATACTGTCATAAATATTGTGAGTAGTCATATTTTACTTCCATTGTAAGTAGATAACATTTGCTCAATGTTATGAAAATTTGCTGCCTAATGTGTATATATAAGATAATATGAAATAATTGCACAAGAATGTGTAACAGCTCACATGCAAAATTCTTGGTCACTGGTGTCTGTGCGAAGGAATTTTCAAGAGAATTCTAAGGAAAATATATCTTTATAACTGGGTACGTATTACATGTATACCACTGTACTGTAATCAATGCAAAACACAATAAAATAACTCAATTTCCACAAACCTTCTTCCACTTCAATTCCTTCAGCCTTAAGCAAATCTCTAAGACGTACAATTTCTTCTTTGAGCTCCCGAATAAGTTTAGCATTCGCGTCTTCATTAACAACAGCCTTGCATACTATCTGTTTTGCACGGTCTGCATACCTGGTGCAAATGGTAATAAATCATTTGTCATCTCAAATATATTCCAATAATTAAAATTTGAAAATTACATAATGAAATACAAAACAGTTAATGTGAGAAGCAAAGAGTTTGGTAGTGGAAGTATTGACTTCTAGAATCTGATGGCTAAAAACAACCTACATGTTGTCTATACTAGACACACATAAGCAAGGTGGATTGCTTCCAAATTCATTGTTAGACTTCCTTTCTTATTCTTTATAGATTTCTGGTATTCTTTCTCCTAAATTAATTAATTCATGAAAACTGTTGCCCAGACACAGAATAATGTATAAAAGGTATCCAGCATATTCGTTTAATTTTATTTTGTGGCCATGAAGCAAGCAATAAAATACAACTAAAATCTGTTTCATAATTTAAATGTATTCTTAAACACAAGGAAATAACTGTATATTAAACTATCCCACCATGTAAAAACAATATATACTATATCACTATTTCAATTGTCTCTTAAGACCTGCATGTTAGGTAATATAATTTAAAGGAATGTCTTTTAGCACTTAAAGTAATACGTCACTTTAAATATTCTGTCTACTTAATTGTATGTTTAAATGTGTACATGATCATGTTATCATGTCATCATTACATGATATGCACTCTATCTCTCGGCCGAAAGGCCTTCATCTGAAGTAGAAACACACACACCCGCTTCACAAGCACTACTTGTTTACACACTACCACTGTCTCTGGCCACTATGGCTGGACTGAATCGTAGTGCACCTGGGCAGCAGCAATCTGGGGATAAGGTGGAGGCTTGGGTTGGAGAGGGGGGAGGGGGAGGGGTGGAGGGGTGGGGTTCCAGGGTAGATTGGAGGAAGGTGTACTGCTGCTTGTGGGAGTATTTAGGGATGTGGTGAGGACAGGGTAGGGTGGCTAGGTTCAGTCATGAGGTTTGTGGGGGTGGGGGTAGTGGAAAAGAGAGAAGTACACAAGGAAATAACTATGTAATAAACTATCTCACTATATAAAAACAATAATTTCAACTGTCTCTTAAGACCTGCCTATTAGGTAATATAGTTTAAAGGGACATCTTTCAGCACTTTGGACTAGTGGGTGTGTTGGTGGAGTAGAAGGCTGTGTTGTGAAGGAGTGAAGACAGTGAAGGGGATGATAAGTGGAGGACAGAGACTAGGAAAGTTTGAGGTCAGGGGGCTATGGGAATTTAGAATGTATTGCAGGGAGAGTTCCCATTTGTGCAATTCAGGAATGCTAGTGTTAATAGGAAGGGTCCAGATGTTGATAATTGAAGTGAAGCACATTTTGTTGGGCAGCATTTTCAGCAGCTGGATCAGCCAGCTGTCTCTTGGCCACAGTTTGTCAGAGGCCATTCATGTGGACAGACAGCTTGTTGGCATCACGCCCATGTAGAAAGCAGCTTGGTGACTGCAGCTTAGTTTGCACATCACATGACTGCTTTTAGTGGTAGCCTGCCTTTGATGGGATAGGAGATGCTTGTGACTGGATGGAGTAGGTCATGGTGGGAGGATGTATGGGACATGTCTTGCACCTATGTCTATTTCAGGGATATGAGCTACGAGGCATGGGGCTGTGGGCAGTGGTGAAGTAGTGCTGGACAAGGATATTGCGGAGGTTTGTTGGGCAGCAGAATACTGCTTTGGAGAGATGGAAAGGATAGTGGGTAGGATATTTCTCATTTCACGGCATGATGAGAGGTAGTCTAAACCCTGGGGGAGAATCCTGGGTGGTAGTGAGTCATGGGGGAGTACTCCTTTGTGGGTGGACAGTAGGCATGTGGAGGGCACAAGTAAATAGAGAGACAAGGAATAGGCGATCTGCTTCTGTACAAGGTTGGGTGGGTAGTTTCAATCTGTGGAGGCCTCAGTGAGGTGCTTGACATATTGGGAGAGGGACTGCTCATCACTGCAGATGTGACAAACACAGATGGCTAGGCCGTATGGAAGGGATTTTTTGGTATTTAATGGATGGCAGCTGTGGAAATGGCAGTTTTGCTGGTAGTTAGTAGGTTTGAAATGGACAGAGGTACTGATGTAGCCATCCTCACTGGAGGAATGTGAGTAAGGTGACCTCACCTTTGTCCAGATCACAAAGACATCATCAGTGAATCTGAACCAAGAGAGGTGTTTGGAAAAATTCCTCTGAATTGTCTGTAACGGGTTGGCACAGGGTGGCACCCAACAGGTCCCCATTGCTATACCACTGATTTGTTTGTGAGTGATGCCTTCGAAGAAGAAATAATTTTGGGTGTGGTTATAGTTGGTCATGGTGACCAGGAAGAAGGTTGCAAGTTTGGAGTCAGTCAGGTGTCAGGAGCAGTAGAATTCAATTATGACAAGACCATGGGCATTGGGGATGTTAGTGTAGTAGGAGGTGGCATCAACAGTGACATACATGGCACCGTGTGATAAAGGAACAGGAACTACAGAGAGGTGGTGGGAAAAACGGTTGGTGTCTTTTATATAGGAGGGTAGATTACATGTAATATGCTGAAGGTGTTGGTCCACAAATGCAGAGATCCTCTCAGTGGGTCCAAAGAATTTGAGGAGGGACTGGAGATCCTGTTGGATTTCTGAAATGAGGTCTTTTCATTGTGCCTGCCTGTGATTCAATATCTCCTCTATATGGTGAGTAGCAATCTATCATTTTCATAATGGCTCCGAGCACTATGGGGCTTAGCATCTGAGGTCATCAGTCCCCTAGAACTTAGAACTACTTAAACATAACTATCCTAAGGATATCACACACATCCATGCCCGAGGCAGGATTCGAACCTGCGACCGTAGCGGTTGCGCGGCTCCAGACTGAAGCACCTAGAACCGCTCAGCCACAACGGCCGACTATCATTTTCATAATATTGTTGTCATTGCATCCCAGACTTTCCACTGTTTGATCATAAACATAAGCTATTTCCATCATTTCCTTTTCCCTTGCCAAACATGGTGTCTTGAGAACAAGGCTGAATAACCTTTCTAATGATCTATTCACTATCTGGGTCATGATCTCACCATTTGGTATACGCAACTGATAGTTAGTTTCACTTTGGGTATGAACTGAGTGATCTAACCTTAGTTGGTGGGTGGCTCTTGAAGGCATACAATGTCTACCTGCAGCTCCTGCACTGCTTTATGTTACCTGATCATTAGAAGAATGCTTAAATGACGTTCCACTGATGGCGCCTAATCACTGAGATACCTGACATAAATGAAACATTTAGGTGCAAACTGAGAAGTTTGTTATGTTCCCCTGTTAGCTCTCATTACATCCGTGTGTAATTTTCTCAGGCAATGAAACATTTTGTGGTGAAAACATGCTTGTATGATTAGGTCACAGAATTTTTTGTATTAAAAGGCTGATAAGGGCTGTTTTGAATAATTCTGTCCATTTATTATGTCGTGGGATATGCAATGTGTTTCCCACCATGCACAACTCTAAAACGCTATAATTATACTGTGACTGTGATAACACACAAATATGTTGCGCACATTACTCAGCTCCTTGAGAGATATTTAACATTTACAGTGTAGCCAGTCACTGCTTCAGCAGCTTTATTATTTCTTGTTATTTATCATCTGCTGCTCTTTTGACATTCTTTGGTACAACTGGGATTAAAAATTCAAATATTTTCAATTAATTAAAAAAAGTGTAACAGAAAAGGAAAAGATGTCAGAATTGAAAGCTATGCCACTGAAGAAAAAGTTCTGACTTAATTGGACAA
Organism: Schistocerca americana; assembly: GCF_021461395.2. Classification (NCBI taxonomy): domain Eukaryota; kingdom Metazoa; phylum Arthropoda; class Insecta; order Orthoptera; family Acrididae; genus Schistocerca; species Schistocerca americana. The sequence goes on along the minus strand of NC_060120.1, from coordinate 307,921,425 downwards.
GTTTTGCACTACAAAAATATTTTCTATTTGTAAAATACTAAAAATATCTGTGATCTGCTTACCTTAGTGTGGATAATGTTTCATCATAATTAATATCAGCTGGACTGATTGCAGCAACCATGGCTGTTTTGGAATTCCCACCAAGGTTTTCTCTAAGTAGCCACGTTAGCACTGAATCTCTGTAGGGGATGAAATCTGCTTTCTTCTTTTTCTTAGTTGCCTAATTTAAAATACAATGTAAACAGGTTAATATTGGCACAAAGTATTAAGGTACATATTTGTACAATCATCTACATAAAAGGGTATGGTAAAAATATGGTGAGTTTATTTCAAATAATCTGTCTTCTGACATAATTAGACTGTAGTAACTAAATGAACCACTTTTTTGCCTTGTTTCACAACACTTTACTATTTTTGTATGACCTAGGTCTTGGATTATAAGCCAATTTTCAAGTACACATCTGATTCCAAAGATGACAACCAAGCAAAGACAAACATGTCAGCTTCTTAATCTATCATTTTTTGATTTAAACTATAAAAGTTATCTCTATTGACTTCTTTGCTAATGTTACTTTTGTATGGTACAACATTCATTAGGACAGCATTTACCGTAACTACGAATAAACACACACTGGAGTAAAGCTACGTGCACAGGGATGGTTATTTGTGTCATTATATATTTACGAAAGATGGTATCAAGGTTTTTCTCCCATGTAGAGGTTATGGTGTTGTTTAAAAGGGATGAATAATTGAATTGAGATTATTCATTCAGTAGTAGATGGGGTGGATACACACTTCTGTGTTATAATTACTACTATTTCTAATTGAGTGAGCTTTCCACCTTTCCCTCTATGTGTAGGACTTTTACATCTACTACATATTTGTGGGTATCATTTAACCACTGTTCAGCAAAGGATGAATCTGCATCCTTTCATCTCCAGCCTCTATGGTGTCTAGTACAGATTGACATCTTTGTCAGTCCAGTATAGCAAGACTGACACTCTCAGTAGATGGTCTTAAAAACCCCACTTTTCACAATGGCCAGTTGTTTATCCTTTGTATTGAAGAAACCTCTACCTAATTCAGTAGTAGATGGGGTGGATACACACTTCTGTGTTATAATTACTACTATTTCTAATTGAGTGAGCTTTCCACCTTTCCCTCTATGTGTAGGACTTTTACATCTACTACATATTTGTGGGTATCATTTAACCACTGTTCAGCAAAGGATGAATCTGCATCCTTTCATCTCCAGCCTCTATGGCGTCTCTCAGTCTAGTACAGATTGACATCTTTGTCAGTCCAGTATAGCAAGACTGACACTCTCAGTAGATGGTCTTAAAAACCCCACTTTTCACAATGGCCAGTTGTTTATCCTTTGTATTGAAGAAACCTCTACCTAATCGTTGTGGAACATGGAAATCACAGAAAAACTCTTCACCTTTTAAAATATTGCTTTTGGCTTCCTTCTTCCAATAAGATTGCATTTAAATTTATTATTAATAACTATTGTTTCTATTGTATCAAGTTCATGGTCACAAGCTCCTTGGTAGACAGCAATAGAAAGGAGATGACAGATCCTGTGGTGGAATGCTGCATGTGTGTAGGCTACTGGGTGCTGAGAGGAAGCTGAGATGAATGTTTTAGTAATGGAGGTTTTCAAGTAAACTTTAAATTTATTTAGATTTAGAAACTCTTTAGATAGGTGACAGAGAACTTCATAAGAATACATTTACAGGAGATCTTAAGTAATTTGACTAATATATTGTCCCCATCAAAGGAATTTTTCTTTTTCATGTCTCTTAACCACTCTCTGTATTTCATCTGCTATACAGTGCATCTGACTAATTCTGTTGTGCACTGATTTTTGTAGAAGGTTCAAGGCTCTAACTTAAAGACCCTTTACAACCAATGTGATCAACTACTGTCAAAATTGGTTGCTGAAGATATTGGCTTCTATTTCATCTTCATCCACTATGCTGCCATTATGACCAACTTTGGTACAGTCTACATCCTCTGATATTTTGTCTGTCTCCCTTTTCAGAACCTTCCAATTGTTTTTATTTTATTATTATACTGTCAGTTTCTGCTTTAGTGAACACACTTTTGATTTTTTAAATCATATTCTTTAGTATGCTACACTATAAATTGTAGCACTCCCTATCCTGAGGTTTATTACTATTCTGAATGAAGTAGAAAGTGTTCTCTTTGTTGAACAGGATGTGTTGATTCCATTCATGAGCCAGTCTCCCACAATCACTCAGGGTGATTCTTTTTTTAACTTTCTTATGAAATACAGCACCAAACAGTGAAACATATTCGTTCAAGAGCATGTAACATTTATCACTGCCATTTTAATCTGATACACTGTGCCCCATTCCAAATGTTGCAAATGCCCACTGAACGTTTGCAGATTTTTACCGTTGATTAATCTAAAGGATCTATTGATATAACAACTCTTGTTAGCAGGGCTTACAACATGCATTTTCAACAGCTGTCCATCATGGCCACAAACACCACTTAAAATCTGTCTTACACATATGTTACCGATTCTGTTATTATCTACAGAAATATTATCAATCAAGCTTGTGCAGTTCTTTGTCACTCTTGTGGGGGGCAAAGCTCTTCTGACAAGTTTCAAACATTTCTAATGTAACATGAAATTTTCCTAATGTGTCAAATATTTTAACCTAAGCACCACTTCACTTCTGAATCTAAAGAATGGCTTGTGTAATACTTCATGATCACACTAAAAATATTTCTGAGACATTTTTTGGTATTTTAACTATATCTGAAAAGATTCTTTATTTCATGAAGGAGATCTATTGCAGCTATCCTTTGGTGTATCAGAGTGGCAATAATTTTGGGACTTCTGCATTATAAGTTTCTCTTGTTGAAATATTTTGTAACTCAATTATACACCAGATTTTTTTTAATCCTGAAAATAAAATGCAGATATATCGCTTAGAGCATATTTCTTCTTACAAGAAAAAAAGACAGAAACAAACAAGATTACTCACCGCCTTGTCAGACAGTTACAGAATAAGCATGAAAAGAGAAAAAATGGAATTATATTTAAATACTTTTTTTACACAGAAATACTGCAAAAATGATGTATAAGAATCATTTCGATACTCACCACTTCAGCCAGAGCTGAAATGACTTTTCCTAATGTGGTGAGACTTTTGTTGATGTTGGCTCCCTCCTTGAGTCTTGTTCCTTTGGCACCAGTAGAGTCTGCTCTTTCAGAACCAGCAAGGTCAACCAATGAGATTTTACTTACTTTCTCAGTAGTTAACTCTGTGCCCTTATCAACATGTTGCTGAGTAAAAAATATTGTGAACACTGCATGAGATCTGCTAGATGTCTCATTCATGTTTGTTGCTGCCACTGTCCTGCAAATGAAATACATGTTTTTGAGCAAAACATACAGGTAATTAACGGCATCTTCAATTCAATGGGCAACAAACAGATTATATATAAACTGAAAGATATATAATATTATGCCACAGTTTGAGACTTAATGTATATTTTTACAACAAAAGTGGCAGCTTTAACAATAGGTCACTGTGTACAGGATGGCTAGCCAGGCTGCACACATTTTAGAATTTTTATGCAAAATTTTATTTAGAAGGTATCAGCCACATCTTTCAAATTCTTATCCAGCTTCACTCTTTACGTCTGTTCATTGCCTATGAGCCTGTGGAAAATATGGAATTGGCATAACACCACCTTTCCAGTAAGGGTATACTTTTCACCGCTCTGCTGAATCACCTACATGCACTACCCAGGTGACCAATAGGGATGTGGGAAATGAGTCACATGTGTGGTTGCAGGAAAGTTGGTAGAACAAAATCTAGACACTCCCTTGTACTTCAGCCTTCAGATAGAGCAGACGGCTCACTGTCATCTACCTATGTTTCTGTCCTCCGAGACCTGCCACCAGCCATTCAATACAAACAACTTCCTCTCACAATGCCTACTCCATTTCTTGCATTCAATCACCTAGACTGGCAGTGGTCCTTTACTCCTGCCCCAGGTGAGCCCTTCTGTACTCTGTAATTTCAGAATATAGTCCTGGTTTACTTCAGTTTACTCTTTTGTCTTGAAAACTTCTGTTCCGATGCCTTCCTCTACTACCCAACCAAACTCTACTTTTCAGGCTCGTACAAACTGGTGTCAAGAAGTCAGGGTTTCCCACTGTTCCACCTGAAAGGAGGCCGCAAAACTTTGGTTCACATTCAATGCTGTGTGGCCAGTGGAAGAAGATGTCACTGCTGTTATTTTGCCACATACTAGATGCAGCAGTGCATCAGCAGTTCTGCCTGGAGTGCATTGCACCTGCACATTCCACTACCATAGCAGGCACAGTCCATGTCTGAGTCCACAGAATGCTGCCTGTCGGCCAGTGCAGCCCTACTCACACTGCTAGTTCACAGAGCTGTGCAGTAAGACAACACACTGTTTACATGTGCTGTGTATGAGTTGGCACCTCTCACTGGTGTTGCCAGCCAGCTCCGGCCAGAGGTTTCCAGTTGCCGCACATCACTGCTGAGCCCGAGCTCTATTGTGAACCTGTCTGCATGCATGATGCTTGCAAATCGTGATGAGTCCACGCTGTTCCTGCAGCCTTACCAGGGGTTGCCTGTGACGGGCCAAATGCATGTGCATGCTGTCTATGGTTGTTACGACCCACCATGCCCCACAGATGTTTCCCCATTAGCTACCTGCAGCCTACCGGCATCACTCTGTCTATGCACATTGTGCCACACTTTGGTAAGTTCACTTGCAATTATAGTTTTTAATGGAAAATGATCAAGAGAATTTTATTACTTCATCTTCAACTGTAATTTATAGAGAAGACTATGGGTAGAATAAAATACAAATGCGGTAAGGTTAGGAAACTATCTATTACCAGTAGTTATCTTGCACTTCCGAGACTCTATAGCACTAGCAACATTGCTTCTTTGACAGTTGGGTATGGATATGAAGAATAAGTAAGAAGACACTGTCTGTGGACAGAAATATTTATAGATGTGTGTTTGTTAAATATGACTTTTAAGATGATTACTGGGTAGAAATTTTTCTTATACAGGACCTTGCAACTTGCGAGTTGTCGAGTAGTGCCACAAAGACTCTGATCTGGCTGTGGAATTTTCTTCCATTTTGTTTTCATGTCAGGATCCACACTCTCTCTTCCATCTATCATGTCAACATCTGCCCACCATTTCATACCACTGATGGGAATGGGTTTCCACCTACACATATGTGAGAGCATTGAGGGCCTTACAATACATTCTACTCAGAGGCCGGGTCTCACCCAAAACCAACAATATCTGTGCACCATGGGATTAGCCAAATCGTGTAAACTTTGGTGGGAGCGAGTTTTTGTTTCAGGGCCAGATACAGACCTGACACCAGCATTTAGGTCTTCCAGAAAAGCTGCAAACCATTACATTCTGACAATTCTGGAAGAGTCAAACAGATTACTAGTGAGAATAGGCGACTATAAGCATGCAGGGGCATCATACTGTCCCAGAAATATGATCAGCACCTTTTGTCGCCAATGCTGTTAGAATGCTGTGTGACATCCCAGGTTGCAGGACTGATTCACCCCCTCCCCCCCCCCCCCCCCCCCTCCCCCTTTCTCTTTTTCTCCTTTCTCCTTCACCTTCATTAATTTGCTTTTCTTCCTTCGCAAATATTTTGTTCCATAATGTGTCTTTACAAAAAAAATATGGAGTGGCAGAGGAAGTGATTATAATGTGTCATGCTGCACAAAACTAATGAAGCATTATGATTGATATGATAATATATTTACTGAATACTGTTGCTCGTAAGTGGAAGTTGAGACTGATGTTGAGAGATAATGTAAAGATATTATAGAGTTAAAGATGAATTAATGTGGAGAGTTGCACAAGTATTGGAATTCCCCTTTTAGAACATGAGTTACCTCTACGGTATGAGGTGAAGTGTGAATCATTGTGCAGCTCCTGTCACGGCCTGGCACACAGCTCTTGCATCTGAGATGAGATAAACAAGCCACACAAAGATGCACAGCTACCCCTCCTTTTCCACCACTAAACATACAGCAGCCGTTGATGTGGGTAACATCATAAACTCCACCTCTACCTGCTATACATGGTTTGCTACAATCAAGTTTAAATCACCATGGGACAACTGCACCAGCTGAGCTTCCCACTGCCTCATGTCTCAAGCCTCTTGCCTTGCACCTCAATGCAGTTGAAGCTGTAGTAAACATTTGTCACAGTTCTAGAAAGATCATAACTGCCATTGTAGCAGTACCATATAACATTAATTCTGATATATTACACAACTGTTAGGGTTACGCCTACTAATTTAAACTTTGTATTTAGTAGTAAATACACATTCGTTTTGTCACTGTATTATTTGAAACTTAAAGTATCGCAGCCATTTTTACTATAAGGACAGTGGTGTTTTAGAAATCTTTCATGCGTATTTGACAACACATTATGTTACTTCCTGACATAGTTAATGAGGACACAAGCAATCTAAAAGTTTAACGAGGCTAAACATCTTTGTACAGACAGTATCTTGTAATAGTCCAGATCACAATCATATAACATTCAGTGATTACTAGTTTTGGATGAATATTCACCCATCTTCACATCAATTATCAACTGAAGTGCAGTATCTGGTCATAAATTTTAATTAACATTTATGCTCCATAGAATTTTAATTTTAGTAGTAATATAATCCCAAGCATTATCTCATATTCATTCTTGAGTTTCTTCCTTGCTCAGTGCTGTGTTTTTGAGTTTTGGTAACTGCCTTTCTCTTTCCTGCAGCAAGTCCAGATTGATGTTTAACATTTTTCAGTGGTATAGTTTCTTCACACTGCTGAGGTGGAGGGGGGGGGGGGGGGGGGGAGGGGAGCACAGTTATGTGTTCTGTCAATCTGTGCTGTAATTTTACATCAATGGGCGACTGCAGTCTAATACTGTCCATCCAATTTTACACCCACCCCTCTTAATTCTTACAATCTTGCTGTACTGCTGCTACTATTCTGTTTTCCTTCTTTTGTTGAAGAAGGATAGTTAATGCTGAATTCCTTCTGGCAGTACTGATGTTTTCTATCTTGCCTTTCCACTGACAATTACTGAGGCATTTTGCTTCCCTTCTCATTGAGTTCAACCATTACAATTTCTGAGGCTCTGCTGTTAGAAATGGTTCATCTTTGATTTTGTATTATGGCTCCACCACCTAAGTAAGGGAGGGATAAGAATTCTGCATGCACACATGCAGATATCTCTCATTTGACTGCGCACTTCCTCAACTATCACATCATGTTGTCTAAGCAGTAAGGTGGAGAAACTGTGTCACACACTATTAGATAGCAGTTCAGTCAAGCAAAGAACAATGAACTGTTGCATGTTGTTTAGTTTCACATTTCACACTTCTCAACAACACAGATCACCAGAAAGACAAATTTTCAGTATTATTTAATTATTTTTGGCTTGATGAAGACATAATAAAGTATAAACTTTGCACAAACTATCAGCAGATGGACAAACACAATCAGTTTTGCAGATTTTTGTCACTCAGGCTGCCACATAATCATGAAACTTATTTAATTTTTTAATCCCTTTCACATATGTACGTTGATTGAAACATTGATACCATGGTTGTAGCCTCATTATGGAGAAAAACTTCATGAGGGAAAAGTCATAGAAAGCCACGACAGTTTAAATGTAAAAGATATTGTCTTCTAAACAGTAATTACACTGCAGAGTGATCAGAGTGCACAGAGAAGTATCAACAGAAATGACAAACAGTCATAAAAAGAGCTCAAAAACAGTTGAGAAATTCTTTGTCAGAAGCTGTCCCTTCCACAGTCTGATTTTCTTTTTAAATATCTTAACACAGTCTTATGTGGTGAAGTTCAATAAAAATGTGGAGTCAGCACTCCATTCTGTATCTCCTAATTTTGATCCCTGCTTTTGTTTTTTTCCTGAAGTTCAACAATGTCAGATCTTAAATCAAAATATAGTTCCAGATATGCCCCTTGTCTTAACCAACATACTCCACAGTAATACATAATGTCTATACGCACTTCATTTGATTCTACCAAAACTTTTGAAACTGATGGTGTATTAATGTGTGTGACTTCAGAAAACTTGCTATTTGTATCACCAATTTCATCATGTGCTTCATGAGCACTAACTGACACACTAAACAATGAATACTGTACAAATGAACATTAACTGTTGCAATGGTTTGCTGTTTCATTGTCAATTTAATCTTTCAATTCTTTGTGCACGGTGTTATAATGCCAGCTTATAGCAAATCAGAAGCATCCATCACTTACACAACTACAAAATAGTTATTGAGAATTCTCAATGCTTGTGATGACAGATCACTAGACTGCCTCTTTTTATGTAAAAAGTCACTGGCTCTTTGAACATCTTTTATACCATGCGAAGTAAAAACAGTGTTGCCACTATGTTTCTGCCAAACTAAACACAGTCAACCCAACCAAAAAGCACCACACCAAATACCGGAAGAAACAGTGTGGCATCACACTGTTAAATGAAATGTCATGCTGCACAGAGTAGTTCTGAGAACGATCAAACAAAGCTGAGATGTACAGAGTAGTGTCAACACAGGCTGAGCCTCATACTGCATGTGTGCAGTTTTGCACACTGTGTCCACCCTGGTTGTTAATTTACCAGGGATTTTAGTATTAGAACCTTGCTTTTACAACTCTAGGGTATAGGTCTTGTAAATAAGCAGTGAAGCATGATAATGTGAATATATGAAAACAATGAAAAGACTTATGCTGTAGGAAGATTAATGCATTGTGAATGGTTTAGCAAATGGTAATTTCATACATGGAAATAATGTGTAGATATTGTTTAAAGAAGTGTTTCTGTACTTAGACTTGATTTTTACTAATTATTCTGAGATCATCTGCAATATTTGGTTATTTTAGTGTAAATAGCCACTAATTTAATATCTAACTGCTACATCGTCACTATTAACATATACTGGAAAGATTATTTCAGTTTCAAACTATCTCATTCAAAAGAAATGTTATTGTTACAACCCCTGCTGACAAATATGAAATATGAATTAACACTTGCTCTCCTCTTGCCCATAAGTCCCCTCTTTCCAAGACAGTGGCTGGTGAACCGTAAAATTTGTGAGCCACCACCCCTGCAGGAGGAGGAATGGTTGTACATGGTGAACAGCTAGCCTAAACTTATTTTAGAATCTTTATGCAAACTTTTATTTACAAGTTATGGACCATATCTTACAAACACTAGTCCTGCTCCACTTCCTACATCTGTACAGTGTTTACAAGTCTGTGAGAACCGTAGAAACAGCATCACATTGTCTTTCTGTTAAGGGTAGTCTTTATGGCTCTCTGTTGAATAAACCTTCTACACACACCACCCAGGCGACCAATAGGGAATGTGGGGAAACAAGTTGTGTGTGGTTGCTGGAGTGTCTCGGAGGGCAGGGCATAGCCTAGATGCTCTCCTGTTCCTCGGCCTTCTCCTGGTCTGGGCACCAGCTACTTGAACTTGAACCACCTCTCTCACATTACTTATTCCCTTTCTTCACCTAGATTGACAGTCGTCCTTTACATCTGCCCAAAGTGAGCCCTTCTGTACTATGTAATTTCAGGACAAAGTCCAAGTTCACTACATTTCACTATTTTACTTTGAGAACACTCATTTTGACGCACACCCTCCCATCCTGACTGTACTCCACTTTTTATGCATATACAACTGGTAGAAAATGAAATTATGAAACATTTGGCAGAGGCAAGCAGCAAAAAAGCTAATAATGATTGTTCATTGAAATTATGCGAAAAAGACAGTTCAGGACCTGCTGAATTGACAGAATACGTACCAAATATCATGGACAAAAGGAAAAAGAAAATACTTGTTTTTAGAACCACATGTTCCACCTATAGGGCAATAAAAGAGAAAGAAAGGTCGGGGATGTGGGGAAGGGAGCAGAGAAGAGGAGAGGAGAGGAGGAGAGAGGGGAATTGATAGCAAGTGTGAGATTATATCCTGATATGAAACCTCACACCATAACGGGTGGCAATTTTCATGTTAAGTTAATGCACTTAATACATGCATAAGGGACAAAAGATTGCAAGTATATACCTGAACCGGTCACACATTCGTAGAATACTGAATAGAAATAAATGCTGTATCGGAGAAACAATACTCCTGTTGCAACAGTGAATGGAACTGTTCAGAGTATCATATGACAGGGATGTTAATAGCCCTTGTACTGGCTGTCATCATGGCAGTGCATTTCACTGTGGCCCAACAGTGGGTGACCGATGCACGAGACACTCCATACATGACGTCTTACAGGTAATGGGCCTTTCATATACCTCTGCATAAATGCTGTACCACTTGTACTCTGATTCAGAGAAAACCACAATTATTAGGGTAAAATACTGTGGACAACAACATGTTGATGACAAGGCTTTATGTTCACTATTATGGACTGCAACAGCTGATAGACAATGCAGCAAATCACTTGCTGATTCTGCTGCACACAAGAGCAAGTAAGCAGCCATACTGTCTAGAACCACTTCTTTACTAAGGGGTGCAGAATCTACAGCCCCAGAGACATACCTCTGCTCACTGGACACACAAGGCACAAGGATTAGCTTGGATGGAGGACTGATGAGTCGCAGTACACATTATGTATAGGCCTAGGCTAACAACATGATGCAAGTAAAGCCTACATCAAAAACGATAAGAGATGTACTCAGCTTGCCAACTAGGTAATATTCAGGCAGATGGTAAAAGTATTTTCATGTGGGGGACATTTATATGGAATCAAATATGATAACTAACACATATGATATCATCTCATCAGCAAACAATATGGTTATCTATTGCACAATCTTGTGTATTCATTTGCTTGCCAACAGCAACCTCTGCAAACCTGAATAAGGTCCTTTGTTCTCAAACTGTCAGAATGACTTAAATACTCCACAGACATAGGGGTGCTTGTGTGGTGACCATGTGATGTGAACTACGTTCTTTTGAGTACATCCAAGAATCACTGAGTGATATGTGAGCTCTGAGCCAGTCCTGGCTAATTTCTACGAATTGTGGGTCTTGGTAGGACAGTCACAGATCAGGACGGATCCCAAACACTTTCAGTATGTCATGCATTCGATGGCATCACACCTTATTACTGTCTTTGAGATGAAAGGGACTACTCCACACAGCCAGACAGATGTCTTATTTAAATCCTGATGACAATATTATGAAAAGGAAAGACTTTTACTCACCATATAGCAGAGTTGTTGAGTCGCAGACAGGTACAACAAAAAGACTACTAAATACATAGGTTTTCGGCCAGAAGGCCTTCTTCTGAAACAGACAACATACACACAAACATTCACACACAGACAGTAGTTGTGTGTGTTTGTGTAAGCTGCGTTTGCGTGAATGTGTGTGAGTATGATGCCTATTTTGGTAGAATGCCTTCTGGTCAAATGCTTACGTGCTTAATAGTCTTTTTGTTGCGCTTGTTTACGACTCATATTCGCTATATGGTGAGTAGCAATCTGTCATTTTCATAATATTGTCATCATTCTATCATGGATTTTCCATAGTTTAAATCCTGATGTGTGTAAGATGAGTGAGACCCATGTGAAGATTTTTTTTTTCCCCTTAAATATGTGTAACGTTTGAAGGGCATGTCTGTCATTCCATGGAACATATAAAATTCAGTCCAGAAACAAACATTTTATCTGAAATGCAAAACATGCATTGCCATCCAGAGTAATGTAGACTCCACGCCAGAAAGGACTGTGATGCTTGCCTCAGTGAATGGAATTGTTCAGGGTATTACATGACTGGGATGTCATTAGCCCTAGCCCTTTTACTGGCTGTCGTCACAACAGTGCATTTCACTGTCACCCAACTGTGGATCCCTGATCCATGAGACACTCCATATATGAGGTCGTAGAGGCAATGGGCCTTTCACATGCCACAGCATAAATGGTGTACCATGTGTACTCTGATTCTGAGAAAGCTGCCATCATTAGGGTCAAAATACTGTGGAGATAATATTGAAAAACTACTGTGTATTATAACGTGCAGAATATCTATTTCTCATAATGAAATAGAAAATAAGAAAGACCCCACTGAGGCAAATAATATCCAGTTTGGCATAGATAAATGACAAAAAAATTCTTTCTGGTTAGAAGTGAAAGAAGAGAAGATGTGTACGGAAAACAATCAAAATCTGATAAAGCATTGAGAGTCCTCTTTGGATTTATACTGATCCCTTGTGAATAACAGAATGAAATGTTATTTCTGTGGCTGCTCCTTTCATAACTTGAAACGTATTATACAAACTAGCAGTGCTCATGTGAGATTTTCCGTTTTGTTCCTTTTTCTCAGTATCCTACTCTGTACTGCCTCCAATAAACTGATGTGTGGCAGCACAGATTTTTTTTCACTGGAAATACACCATCAAAGCAATGTTTCACACCTCTCTGCCTTACATTTAGCCATTAACTATTGCTGCATTGAAAATGCTTCAGGAGCATTGAGGAAAAGTATATGATCTAATCTATGTAAAATGTTTATGGTAGGCACGAAATCAACATTTATAAAGTTGCTTAAGCATATCCCATATTTATCAAAAGATTGTCCGTGATATATTAATAGGATACAAAATTTCAAGAACAAGACCTAGTCTCTTAGCTTTGCAAACTACACTTATTAAGCTTTCCTTGCTCCTGCATGTAATTTACCCATTACAATCAACATTATGGTTTGGTTTTGGCATATTTCTGACCATGCTGATTGGGAGTTACATTTTACTGAAGTGTGTGAAATTGGTCCCCCATCAGTAAATTAACAGAAAGCTGCTGAAATTGAATGTGTTTCTAATACATTATTCGAAAAAAGGTCTCTTTTGCTCAGTTTAAACAATAGCAGTCATGATTTAAGATGAAAAACCAACTATTTGCACAGTGCGATTTAAGGACGCAGTAGAAAATATACATCATGATGGTCTGATCAGAATATACGGCCATCTTGGCAAATTAAGGCTGTAGCATTTATACATTAATGTATTTATTCATGGTCATGAGTCACATCACTGACGTAAAAGGTGTCACAGTGCACATGACAATTCAGCTGTCACAAAAATTAAAAATAAACTATCATTAACACGCTACAATCTGTTTATTTAGCCCAAAATGAACACAGCAAAATTAGTAGGAAAACCAGTTATCTGTTTGCTAAATGGCAAGAAGCCCAGTTACAACAGACATTAGTAGTTATCATATACTCGATAGAAATCTTCAGTGCTTGAGTATAGACACTTCTGGAGAACTGGTTGACACTTCATTGTTTGTGCTTTAGGGATTTACTTATTTTTTGTTATGTCTAATGGGGGCTTATTGAAGGTCTTCGCAGCAGAATACTGAATTCACACTGATCTCTAGACGATGAGCCAGAGTCTGCATGAAAACCAACTGTTGTTCTAACGAAATTGATTATTGTTAGCAACGAACACCAGGCAAAGATGTACTGTAAAGCATTTATCACTGAGACTATTTTTGAAAGAAAAAAAAAAAAAAAACTGTGATGCATGCATTGCTGTGACTAACCAAAGACTCAAGTGAAAAACGTAAAACAGGCAAAAGGAGAGACGATTACATATTCAGATGAGCAAATTAAAACTACTTTCTTCAGAGTACTGCTAGCACAATCTCTAGCAAGAACTGCTGAATCAATTGAACTGTCTTAAGTTCTTTATCAAAATAAGTATCGGTAATGAACAAAAGACAAGAGAATCGTTACTGTCACTACCTGGCCTTGTTTCCTTCATCTATGAGATCGTGGATGTCCTGGTAAGACGTGACTGCAAGCTTGGACAGATCCTCCACATAAGGTCCCAGCAGCGGGTGTTCCCTTACTCTCAGGTTACCTTTGTTCTTCGGATTTAGCAGATCTCGCACTCTCTCACAATATATCTCCATGTAGCTCACCTAAATGTTTCATAAAAGAGCGACTCAGTCCAGTGCAGAGCTTAGAGTAACACTTCACAACTACACCGTTAAATTGAACTTACGAACTATCTTAGTCACGCAAAGGTAAGTCCCGATCATTCGAGTTGAACAAGTTTTCACTATAAGTAAGTAAAATAAATAAAAATGTTGGATACAGCAATAACAAAATTATTTTATTATTCTCGATACCGCATTTTGCTAAGCTGCTCTACCCTGACTGAACCATGAAACTATGTTCTTTGAGGACAATCCGCTACCACGATTCGCATACCTATTACAGGTGTTGCCCTTTAAGCGCAGTTTAGCACTTCCCGTTTGCAACGACAGACTTGGGCAGCACGTAACAGCGATTTCATTTTATCTCAGTAGTCACTCACTCACTCAACTGGCGAACAAGTATACATCACTTTGTCCACAAAAATGACAATGGACGCGGATATCGTAAGAGATGCATCGTGCGTAAGTTCGCTTTTCCCTCATATGACCATTTTTAATTGGCCTGCGCGTGATTCCATTCAGCTACCTACATACCTAATATGGACGAAGAACAATATATTAAGATGATACATAATAAGTGAATAAATGATTGCAGTAGTCCGTCAATTAGTAGAAAATATATAAGTTGTTACCAGTAGAAGAAGCATTGATATTGTTTGACCGCTAAGGTTGGCTGTTCCACTTTTGATTGTTTCGCCATCCGCCGCAGTCTTCCGATTATTATCGATTAAGAACTCCGACTACGAGCTGAAGAAAAAAGTATCTGTACTCTACTGCCATACAGTAGATAGCTTTTCTTCTCCCATAAAAGTTACCCTTTTTGAACAATTAGCCTATTACTCAACGCACGGTAATTTTGGTTATTATAAGCGCGAATAATCGGGACTTAGCTTTAAATGTTCAAGGCAGTACGATATCAACTTCCATAATGATATTCTTGATTTCTAAAAACTAAAATATGCACAGTAGTCCGTAGGAAAAAATCTCGTGAACACTGCAAGAAAGAAAAGAACTTACTTCAACGGTGTATTTAGAATCTGAACTTGTCGTGTTGTGTATTCTTCGAAATAGGTCTTTACAGATCTGCGGAATTATTCCTTCTTGTCCTTCTTCTTCTTGCCTGCCCATCATGGTGTACGATTTTCCTGCTCCAGTTTGGCCATAAGCAAATATACAAACGTTGTAGCCTGTGGAAATGATATACTATTAAAAGTTGGCCGAAGCACTATTATGAATGAGTAAAAGAAACTTGACGAAATTCTTACCTTCGAATGCGTGCTGTAACATTTCTTCACCTATGTCCTTGTAAACCATCCTTTGCGTTGAGAAGTTAGGGTCTGCTGGCTGCAAGAATTTAAAAAAACAGTTAACATTTCTGGAGCAAGTGTGACTGTAAGACACGTTTATTTTGCGGTGGATGTAATACTTACGTTATGTGACCAGTATGAGTAATCGTAGTTAAAGCTTTTAGTTGCATCTTTAGAGCCAGGCGGTGCTTTAGGATTAACTATATCTGCAACAGAAGAATGAAAACGAGGTTTCTCAAACATTGTTAAAACACCTTGCCTTACAATGTTCATTTGAATATTCAAAGGGAGCCTTAAATAGAAGCGCACTATAACAACGTCATTAAAAATACTGTACTGATGTTTCAGTAAACATAACACTGTTGTCTATGACGAAGAGTTGTCACTTCCGAGGCAGCTGGATTCTGATATGTAAAGCAAACATGTTTCTTTCTGTACGGTAAAAAGAAGGAAGGAAGGTGAGCGTTTAACGTCGAGATCGCTCGAGACAAAACAACAGACTTGGGGAAGAAATTGACCGAGTTCTTTTCAATGGAACCATCAGGCAAAGTGCCTTCAACGATTCAGAAATGCGAGTCCAATGTCGTAATGTCCCACCCCTTTCGTTTTTTTTTTAAGGTAGACGAAAAAAGTGCTTTTCTTGAAATGTTACCAGTCTTCTAGTGCTTCTCTTCGCCCCATCGACAACAATTTACCAATGTTCCTCTATGAATTCCTAAAGTTTGCCCAATATGTATCAATATTGCATGATTCCTGTAACACCAAAGAGACTGGGGCTCGGATCTATTATGTATTTCAATCTAGCGTCATACTGTTCCGTTTCAAACAACGGCTCTTCGGGGATCCGCGCCGTATAAGTCATATCCAATGTGCACGTTGAGTCGATGGGCTGGGATACTCAAGTGATTAAGGCAGGTAGTAGAGACATGGAATCATGTGAAATTGTTCTAAACGCCTTATCCGTAAACTACCTTGGGCAGGTAAGCAGAGAACCGACTCCGTGTCACCGACAGGCCCGAATGTTACTACTTACTGTTAGCGTAGAACAAGGGATCAGTGATCATAAGGCCGTTGCAGCATCGTTGCATTCGGTTGTCAGTAGCAATATGAAAGACAGGTAGATAGATGTCTTTGCTTAGCGAGAGCGACAAGAAACAGATTTCAGATTACCTGCGCGGTCATCATGACAATTTCATCTCCAGCACTGACAACGTTGAGCATCAATGGACAAATTGTACCGTACAACACGCTTTATACAGTTAAGTGCAGAGCAAAGTTGTGGGGAATGGGAAAGATCCGCTGTGGTTCGACAGTCGTTTTAGAAAACTATTACTACAGCAATGAGAGCTTCACTGGAAATTTAAACGTAGCCAAAGCATCAGTGACACACAAAATTCGAACGAGGCGAAAATTATCCTAAGGAGAGCAATGTGTGAAGCTTTCGAAGAATTCGAAAGTAAAATTACATCTATTGACTTGAGAGAAAATCCTATGAAGTTTCGGTTTAATGTTAAGTCAGTGACATATCGAAGCTATCTGTCCAGACATTCTTACTGTAATGACATCGGAACATAACGGGTGTTCAGAAAGTAGCTATGCAGTGCCATGTTGTGGTGTGACAAGTAATGACTGATACGATTGTCGATTATTAATACAACATTTACCATTGTTTAACACATTTGAACCATATTTAACCAGGTATTTGTATTTGTTCGCAGGTCCAGTTTGAAGACCAACGTCTTGTGTGACATCATTGTCATCCGGGTCATCATGCTGACGATTGAACAAAGAGTGTTTCTTGCGGAGCATGTATTCCGCAATGGAGACAAGTTTACCTCAGCAGTAGGAGCTACATTTGTAGCAAAGTTCCCAGGAGTGAAGATGCCTAACCGCAATTCTGTACAGAACCTCATCACCAAGTTATGAAAGACCGGAAGCGTTCATAATGCTCCAAAATCAGGGAGGCCATCCACATTCACGTCCACGTCCGAAGAGAAGGTGGCGGGGTGGCGGAGGTGCAAGACATGATGCTGCAAAGTCCAAAGAAATCGGTTAGACGACTAGCTTAGCTCAGCAGGCCCACGTGTACGTGGGTTCCCCTCACAAGATTCTCCGGACGTCACTGTCCATGTATTCGTACAAAATATCGGTCGTGCATGAACTGAGAGTCACCGACAGGCCCGAATGTTAATGTGAACTTTTCCAACTGGGTTCTGTCCTTCCTGCAGGTCAATGGTGAGGGGATTCTTGGCACAACGTTTTTCATGGATGAGGCATGGTTTCACCTTTCCGGTTATGTGAACAGCCAGAATTGTCGTTTATGGACTACAGAGAATCCGCATGAATTTAAGGTGTCCCCACTGCATGATCAAAAAGTTGGTGTTTGGTGCGCCGTGACTCAAAAGCGCATCATTGGGCCGATCTTCTTTGAGGACACCATAAATGCAGAACGGTACTGCACCTGCATTCTGGAGCCCTTCCTAAGTGAATTGAATGAGGACGAAATTGTGAATGCCTGGTTTCAACAGGATAGGGTGGCTGCACATACCGCCCACAAGGGGATGAACTTTTTAAAGGACATCTTTGGTGACCTCTGTACGAATCTACCTGAGTTCCGAAAACAACGATCGTATGATACGCAGTGTGCTGTCCTTTTCGACGAGACCTGGAAGTACACCAACGCCCAGGTAGATGCCGTGTTCGCCGGCCGCTGTGACCGAGCGGTTCTAGGCGCTTCAGTCTGGAACCGCGCTGCTGCTACGGTCGCAGGTTCGAATCCTGCCTCGGGCACGGATTTGTTTGATGTGCTTAGGTTAGTTAGGTTTAAGTAGTTCTAAGTCTAGGGGACTGATGACCTCAGATGTTAAGTCCCATAATGCTTAGAGCCATTTGAACCGCCGGCCGCAGTGGTCATACGGTTCTAGGCGCTTCAGTCTGGAACCGCGCGACCGCTACGGTCGCAGGTTCGAATCCTGCCTCGGGCATGGATGTGTGTGATGCCCTTAAGTTAGTTAGGTTTAATTAGTTCTAAGTTCTAGAGGACTGATGATTGCTTCAAATGGCTCTGAGCACTATGGGACTTAACATTTTAGGTCATCAGTCCCCTAGAACTTAGAACTACTTAAACCTAACTAACCTAACGGCATCACACACAACCATGCCCGAGGCAGGATTCGAACCTGCGAGCGTAGCAGTCGCGCGGTTCCGGACTGAAGCGCCTAGAACCGCTCGGCCACCGCGGCCGGCAGGACTGATGACCTCAGATGTTAGGTCCCATAGTGCTCAGAGCCATTTGAACCATTTTTTGAACCATTTGAACGCCGTGTTCTTTGGCTTCCGGAAGGCGTTCGATACAATTCCCCACTGCCATCTAATGAGCAAAATACGAGCGAACAGAATATCAGACTAGCTGTGTGGCATGACTGAAGCGTTTTCTAGCAAACGGAACACACCATGACATTCTCAACGGAGAAAAATCGCCTGATGTAAAAGTAACTTCGGCCGTACCTTCACAATATATATACCGTAAATGACATTGTGGTTCTACATCTACATACATACATACTCCTTTCCTGTCCCAATCGCAAACAGAGCGAGGGAATAATGACTGTATACATGCCTTCGTATGAGCCCTAATTTCTCGTATCTTATCTTCGTAGTCCTTACGCGAAATGTGTGTTGTTGGCGGCAGAATCGTTCTGCTATCAGCTTCAAATAGCGGCTCTCTAAATTTTCTCAGTAGTGTTCCTCGGAAAGAACGCCGCCTTCCCTCCAGATATCCCTATTTGAATTCCCGGTAACAAATATAGCAGCGCGCATCTGAGCTGCTTTGTTGTCTCTGTTTGATCCGACCTGGTATGGATCCTAACACTCGAGGAGCACTCAAGAATAGGTCGCACTGGCGACCTATATGCTATCTCCTTTACATGTGAACCACAATTCTCCAAAATTTTCCCAATATACTCGCGTTTCCTACCACAATGTTCACATGCTCGTTCCATTTCATATGGTTTTGTAACATTATGCCCAGGTATTTAAAATGGTTCAAATGGCTCTAAACACTATGGGACTTAACATCTGAGGCCATCAGTCCCCTAGACTTAGAACTACGTCAACCTAACTAACCTAAGTGCATCACACACATCCATGCCCGGGACAGGATTCGGACCTGCGACACTAGCAGCAGCGTGGTTCCGGAATAAAGCACCTAGAACCGCTCGGCCACAGCGTCCGGCTGGTATTGAAAAGACATGATTGTGTCAAGCAGAAGCCCACTAATGATTTATCTGAACACAATTTCGCAATCGTAGACTATCTAGGAGTGTGTAGAATGCAGACTTTCACGGCCGGAAATTTCACAATTAATAAAATGTTCCGGACTATTACGTCGGGGTCGAATGGATTTCACTTTAAAACCCGTCGTTTCGTCCCCATCTGCGGACGTGGTACAGAGGACACATTAGTTAGTTTTGATGTGGTGTCACTATTCACTATGGCTCACTCAATGAAGTGTTGCAACAGCTGAATCGGATTTTTCCTCCTGATTTTGCAGAACTGTTTAAATATTGCCTCACAACCATGTATTTAAAATGGAACGAAGAGTTCTATGAACAGACGGATGGTGTTGCTGTGGGGAGCCCCTGAAGCCCGGTTATAATGAACTTCTTTATGGAAAAATTCGAGGAGCAAGGATTGGAAACTACGAACAAGAAACCGAATATCTGGTTCCGTTACGTGGACGATAAGTGTGTTCTGTGCCGGCATGGCAGGGAGGATATGAACCGTTTTCACAAACGCCTGAACGGGATCAGTCCTATGATTCAGCTTACCAAGGAGGAGAAGGCAGGCGGAAGATTAAATTTTCTAGATGTACTAGTTTTCAAGAAAGAAAATGGTAGCTTGAGCCACACGGTTTACAAAAACCCACGCACACAGATCGTTATCTACACCGGGATTCGAACCTCCAACCACAACAAAAGCAAGGCGTCATAAAAACATTGGCGGATAGAGCAAGGAAAATCTGCGAACCGGAGCTGCTTGACGCAGAATTAAAACATCTCACCAACGCATTGCTCAAAAATGGTTATTCGTTCACTGAGGTGAAAAGAGCTTTAATACCTCGCGTAGAAATTATAGTGATGCTCAAGAGCCAGTGAAATCGAAAGTTTCCCTGCCATTCATTATGGACGTGACTGACCGCATAGGAAAAATCCTGAGAAAGCGGAACATCGCGGTAATCTACACACCTACACGGAAGATACAAGATCACCTAAAATCGGCCAAGGATGGTTCTCAACCGCTGGAAAAAGCTGGAATTTATAGGATTCCGTGTAGTTGGGGGAGGGGGGGGGCGGAGGGGAGGTGTACGTGGATACTACCGAAAGGTAGTTGGGGGAGGGGGGGGGCGGAGGGGAGGTGTACGTGGGTACTACCAAAAGAACTGTCAACCGTGTAGTTGGGGGGCGGAGGTGAGGTGTACTGGGTACTACCAAAATAACTGTCAAAAAACCACTCGAAGAGCAGATGGGCAATTGCAGAAGAGGGGAGATTGACAGATCAGCTGTTACGGAACATGCCTTACAGCCAAGAGACCACCACATTCTTTTTGATATGACTCAAGTACTAGCAGCCGCAAGTGGATATCATAAAAGGCTATACAGACAGACCACAGAGATTGCAAGACATCTCAGGAATTTCAGTACGAGTGAGGACGACGTGAAACTGAATGACATTTGGATTCCGGTGCTGGAGAAGATGTGTACCACTCTCACGTCATGGGGTGATAGCGACAGCGGACGACGGCAGTCGACAACGGCCAATTGCGCTCGCGTATTCAAAACATGTGACGTCACACCACTTCGTGGAAGCGGAATTTTGCTGCAGCCCGTAGCGAGCCAGGGTGTGAATCGGATATTCAGCAAAGCTGCGATACCCCTTGAAAATGTCCTCCGCAGATGGCGACGAAACGTCGGGTTTTAAAGTGAAATCCATTCGACCACTGCATAATAGACCGGAACATTTTATTATCTAGGAGTGTGCGCACGGAGTGATTTGAAATGGAGCGGTCACATACAACTAATAGCAGGCAAGGCATATGCGACACTGAGATTCCGTGAAAGAATCCTCGTCCACCGACAAGGGAGGTAGATCACAAAACGTTCGACCCTACTTGAATACTGAACGTCAGCCGGGTCCATAACAGATAGGAGTGATAATGGAAATAGAGAAGGTCCAAAGAAGAGCAGCGCGTTTTTTTGCAGGTTCATCTAGTAAGCGCGAAAGCGTTATGGAGACGCTCCGCCAAATCCAAAAGCAGACACTGCAAGAGGCGTTCTGCATCTGTTAATGCTCTGAGGGCGTAGATTCCAAGAAGAGTCAACTTATACATTACTTTCTCCTACGTAAATTCAGCGGGAAAACCATGATGGTAAAATTAGAGAAACACCAGCACACAGGGAAGCTTACCGGCAATAGTTCTTCCTGCGGAGCATTCGGGTCTGGAACAGGACAGGGGGGGGGGGGGGGGGGGGGGGGGGGGGGGGGGATGGCAGTGATACAGAAACTACCCTCCACCACACACCGTAAGGTGGCTCGAGGAGTATGGATGTAGATGTAGATGGTGGGGTAGCCATAAAACTCACTGTCGCATTGTTTTTCATTTATTTATTCATTCATTCGTTCACGCATAATGTTCTGTAAACCCCGTCATAAGGGAAGCATTTGGGAATGTGGAGCTTAACAGCAGAAGCAGTTATTGCAGACTACTCCTGGAAGGAATACTAACAACAGAAAAAGGCATTTTTCGCTGCACCGACATGTTTCCACGATATTATAATCACCAACTCTTCTCAATGCCAGAACATTTTGTTGATTCCAGCCTAATACGGAGAAATAACCATCGTGATAAAATGAGGGAAATCAGAGCTCACATGGAAACACGCAGGTGTTCTGTTTCCCCATATGCTGTTCGAAAGTGAAAGGTAGGAAATAGCTTTAAAGTGGTTCTACCAACTCTCTGCCAAACAATTTAGTGTGAATTGCATAGTAACCATGTAGCTCTTTCGCTAGAGACATCTTGCAGCATTTTTGCCATCCGTACTTCTTCGACGTTAACACTTTTTTATATTTACTTATTTTTTGATGTTCCATCATCTAGTTAACTAAATGGACCGTTTTTTAAATATATTTTGAAGCAGATTATACAAAATGAAAAAAATAAATTACTGTTGCCCGTTCTTGGAGCTCCTAATACATACTAGCGACCTCATTATCTGCAGCGGACAACCATTCCAGGAATGTGCGTTCCTCTGAGCTTGTTTCTTTTGTCAGCTGTTACTAATTTATCCGTTAGAGCTACCCATTAAAGTTATCCTCCACCTAACGTCACAGAAAAAATTAATATTAATAATTGGAAACTGAAAACAAGCGAGAGCGAGGACGAGCAGGAAGAAGAACAGAAATGAGAAGGAAAGAAATAAATTTAAAATTCTTGATTTTGATTAATCACCTCTGATGATGATCATTAAGGGATCGAAACCAGCAATCATTTGTGACATTTTACAACTGAGGCTGTGAAGATAAATATTTTGAAGATATTTGTCATTATTAGACAAATATGTGGAACTAGGCATTTATCTGAATAATCTTAAGTAATTTCAGTTTCGCACAAGATATAGATGCCTCGTGCATCCGAAAGCTAATGACGATGTACTGGAGTATTATTTCACCTCGTGTATGATAAGTGAGGTACTGAAGATACAGTTTCCCTTTCAGACTCCACTCTGGATCTGAAGACAACATTGTTTCGTAAACGAAGGCAGGCTGACGGTCTATTAAATATTTTTCCCTCCATTCCTAGATGCGCCTGGTATCGAACTATTGCCCTCATCCACAGTACGTCATATCTTTCTGTCCCGGGCACGCAGTAATGGTCTGTATGTCTCATTTGGCTGCCTGTGAGAAGACTGAAGCCTTTTCATTCAAGATGCCAAACTTCAGGTCATTACATAGTGCTTTGTAGACGGGATTATCTTGAAGCCGGCGCCTTCACTCTGCCATCAAGGACTGAAACTGGATATTCTAGGAGGGCGTGGTCGGGTGTACCTATTGCTCCGCAATCACAGCTGATTCCTCTTTTACAGGATTTTATGCACATAATCTGGGTACCTTATCCTGCAAGAAAATGTTCAAAACCAGCGGTTGGTTGTATTTGTCCTATATGGGATCTCCTCCTCACATTGGGGAAGGGGCAACATATCCTCCTCCCAGTGGCAGAGGAGTCCCATCTCTATTCTATCTAGCTATCGCTTGTGCCGTTGTCCCGCAGGAACGCAGGGTCAGCAGGGTTAATCGGATTTGGCAAATGTTAGATTAAGGGGTGGCCAGATGCCCTTCCTGCCCCCACCCCATACCCCCCAGGACGGAATTAGTGTACCCAAACTGTCTGCGACTAGTGTAAGCCATGGAATAATGGTTCAAATGGCTCTGAGCACTATGGGACTTAACATCTGTGGTCATCAGTCCCCTAGAACTACTTACACCTAAATAACCTAAGGACATCACACACATCCATGCCCAGGGCAGGATTCGAACCTGCGACCGTACCAGTCACGCGGTTCCGGACTGAGCGTCTAGAACCGGACGGCCACCGAGGCCGGCTATGAAATAATTCGAAAGTGTTCAGATGTCTGCGAGCTACGTAACTGAGGTGGGACGCGGGGAACAGCCCGGTATTCACCTAGGGGCTTGTGGAAAACCGCCTAAAAACCATATCCAGGCTAGCCGGCACACCGACCGTCGTCGTTATTCCGCCGGGCGGAAACGATCCGGGGCCGGCGCGCCTACCCGAGTCCACGAAGCAGCACATTAGCGCTCTCAGCTAACGTGGAGGGTCGGAGGAGTCCCATCTCTAATGCCCCACAAATCCACATACGCTCTCACCTTCTCTGACTGAGATGTGATTATCTTCATAAGTTCCAGGTACTTCATATACTTCATTTAGACTGTTTTTCTTCATACGGAAGATGACAACTCTTTCTCTGATACGCAGATCGACAGGCAAGACCCCAAACATTTACCTGCAACGCGCCACTTTACGTCCTGCCAGATGCACCCGCATTAGAACTGCACACTGCACCCGCACCACAAACAATTTCTGTCACAAGAGCCAGAGTAATATACTTCACGAACGTCTCCAGCTCATGAAAGGCAGTGGTGGTGTTTACTCCCGGGAAGCTGCGCCCCCACGCGAGCCTTATCGCACGCCGATCACGGGGAGTCCCGAGGTGCGTGACAGGGGGACACCACGACAGCAGGTGTCGACGGGATCCCCCTTCAGCCCCGGCCTGTGTCAGCACGCGAGTCCTTATCGCCCATCCGGATTGCGTGCTCCACGGCCTCTGTCAGTTCCTTTACTACGCCGCCACACGAAACTGTCTTGCTGTCTCACATGTTCATTCAGCGCAGCTGTACTCATCGCCGACATTTGTTCATACGGTAGCAGCCGAGTCTTGTGCCCCTCTGACGGCTTCCTCATCAGCGAAGCTGCAGCTGGCGATACCGTCCAGTGCAAACATAGTTATAAATCGGGTGTCGCGGTCAAGTTCCCCTGTTTCTGTCTACAAACATGTCAGACAGAGGTGAGGCCAGTGACGCGAGGTACAGACTTACACTTGTGTGAAGGTGCATTCATACACTGACGGAAATAAAATCGCGTCACCAAGAAGGAGTTGTGCAACATAAACGAGAATTGGTAGGTGTGTTTCTACATCTGAAAAAAGTCGCAAAAGACAGACGCTAGTAGCTGCACTATGGCGATGCAAATCAGGTTTGCTTTAAACACGCGCTGTAGCGGTCGTGAGCGTTATTTACACTACTGGCCATTAAAATTGCTACACCACGAAGATGACGTGGTACAGACGCGAAATTTAACCAACAGGAAGAAGATGCTGTGATATGCAAATGATTAGCTTTTCAGAGCATTCACACAAGGTTGGCACCGGTGGCGACACCTACAACGTGCTGACATGAAAGTTTCCAACCGATTTCTCATACACAAACAGCAGTTGACCGGCGTTGCCTGGTGAAACGTTGTTGGGATGCCTCATGTAAGGAGGAGAAATGCGCACCATCACGTTTCCGACTTTGATAAAGGTCGGATTGTAGCCTATAGCGATTGCGGTTTATCGTATCGCGACATTGCTGCTCGCGTTGGACGAGATCCAATGACTGCTAGCAGAATATGGAATCGGTGGGTTCAGGAGAGTATACGGAACGCCGTGCTGGATCCCAACGGCCTCGTATCACTAGCAGTCGAGATGACAGGCATCTTATCCGCATGGCTGTAACGGATCGTGCAATCACGTCTCGATCCCTGAGTCAACAGATGCGGACGTTTCCAAGACAACAACCATCTGCAAGAACAGTTTAACGACGTTTGCAGCAGCATGGACTATCAGCTCGGAGACCGTGGCTGCGGTTACCCTTGACGCTGCATCACAGATAGGAGCGCCTGCGATGGTGCACTCAACGACGAACCTGGGTGCACGAATGGCAATGCGTCATTTTTTCGTATGAATCCAGGTTCTGTTTACAGCATCATTATGATCGCATCCGTGTTTGGCGACAGCGCGGTGAACGCACGATGGAAGCATGTATTCGTCATCCCCATACTGGCGTATCACCCGGCGTGATGGTCTGGGGTGCCATTGGTTACACGTCTCGGTCACCTCTTGTTCGCATTGACGGCACTTTGAACAGTGGACGTTACATTTCAGATTTGTTACGACCCGTGGCTCTACCCTTCGTTTGATCCCTGCGAAACCCTACATTTCAGCAGGATAATGCACGACCCCATGTTGCAGGTCCTGTACTGGCCTTTCTGGATACAGAAAATGTTCGACTGCTGGCCTGGCCAGCACATTCTCCAGATCTCTCCCCAATTGAAAACGTCTGGTCAATGGTGGCCGAGCAACTGGCTCGTCACAATGCGCTAGTCACTTCTCTTGATGAACTGTGGCATCGTGTTGAAGCTGCATGGGCAGCTGTACCTGTACACGCCATCCAAGCTCTGTTTGACTCAACGCCCAGGCGTATCAAGGCCGTTATTACGGCCAGAGGTGGTTGTTCTCGGTACTGATTTCTCAGGATCTATGCACCCAAATTACGTGAAAATGTAATCACATGTCCGTTCTAGTGTAATATATTTATCCAGTGAATACAATTTTAATGGCCAGTAGTGTACCTTTTGAGACTGGACGTGGTGAATTAATGTAAATGAAGAATGGCTTTGAGGCGAGAAAGACGCCATTATCAACACCTTACTGAGTTTGGATGAGGACGTTGTAGTAGTGCTACAAGAAGCTGGATCTTCCTCCTGCGATACTGCAGAGTTGGCAGGGATGTAGCCACTGTACATAATTCCTGGCAGTGGTGGTCACGAGAATGTACTGTCGCAAGAAGACCCGTGTCCTGACGGCCACTTGGCACTACCGAGAGGTAAGACCATGGTGTCGTAAGGCTCTGGTGCATTGTATTGCATTTGCAGCAGTAATTTGAGCAGCAGATGGCATCGCAGTGACACAGTGAAATGTTACAAAGTGGTTACTTCAAGGATAGCTTCGTGCCACGCGCCATGTAACGTGAGTTCCGGTGACCACAAACTACCGCCATTTGCGACTTCAGTGGTGCCAAGCGAGTACTCGCTGGAGGGCAGGGTAGAGGTCTGTTGTGTTTTCTGAACAAAGCTGGTTCTCCGTGACTCTAGACAGCCGAACACCTTCAGGCTATGCCTCTACCGTTCCACTCTCGAACAGTGCGCGGGAAAAACGAATACACTTATCTCTGCGTACGAGCTCTGATTTCTCTTACTTATGACGATGATTTCTCCCTATGCAGTTGGGCGCCAACAACATATTTTCTCACTCTGAGGAGAATGTTGATAACTGAAATTTCATGAGATGATCCAGCAGAAACTAAAAACACTTTTGATTTAATGATTACTACCCCCAATCCACGCATCATATCCGTGGCACTCTCTCCCCTAGTTCACGATAAAACAAACAGGGCTGTCCTTCTTTGAACTCTTTCGATGTCCTCCGTCAATCCTATATGATGTGGATCCCACAACGCACAGCAGTACTCGAGAAGAGGGTGGACAAGCGTAGTGTAAGCAGTTTTTTTAGCAGACATGTTGCATTTTCTTAGATTTCTGCCAATAAATCGCAATGTTAGGTTTGCTTTCACCACATTATCTATGTGATCGTTCCAAATGGTTCAAATGGCTCTGAGCACTATGGGACTTAACATCGGAGGTCATCAGTCCTCTAGAACTTAGAACTACTTAAACCTAACTAACCTAAGAACATCACACACATCCACGCCCGAGGCAGGATTCGAACCTGCGACCGTAGCGGTCGCGCGGTTCCAGACTGAAGCGCCTAGAACCGCTCGGCCACTCCGGCCGGCTGTGATCGTTCCAGTATAAACTATTCGTAATTGTAATCCCTAAGTATTTAATTGAATTCACAGCCCTTAAGATTTGAGTCATCTATCGTGTAACCGAAATTTAGGGAATTCCTTTTAGTACTCATGTCAATGACTCCACGCTTTTCATTATTTAGACTTTGCCACTTTTCGCACCATACAGGTATGTTGCCTAAATCATCTGGCAATTGGTTTTGATCATCTGATCTCTTTATAAGACGATAAATGACAGCATCATCTGAAAACAATCTAAGAGGGTTGCTCAGATTGCCACTATATCGTTTATGTAGATCAGAATGAGCGAAGGGCCTATAATACTTCCTCGGGGAACGCAGGGTATTACTTCTGTTTTACTCGATGAATTTCGGTCATTTACTACGAACTGTGGCCTTTCTGAAAGGATATCACGAATCCAGAAGCACGACTCAGACGAAACCCCATAGGCAGACAGTTCGATTAGAAGTCGGCTGTGACGAATGGTGACAAAAGCTTTCTGAAAATCTAAAAATGTGGAAGCAATTTGATATCCCCTGTCGATAGCACTCATTACTTCGTGAGAATAAAGAGCTTGCTGTGTTTCAAAAGAACGATGTTTCCTGTGTTTCAAAAGAACGATGTTTTCTGAATCCTTGTTGGTTATTTGTCAATAAATCGTTTTCTTCGAGGTAATTCATAATGTTCGAAAACAGTATATGTTCAAAAATCCTACTGCATATTGACACGCAGACATGTGAGGTCACCTGATATTACTACACTTAGCTTGCTTACTCACTATCACTCATAACAACAAAACCATTAATATGCGAGTGCCGCCGCGTGTAACAGCTTATAAGTCCGATGCTCTAACGATGGCGGTTCGCGAATGTCGAGGCACGGACGGGGATTGCATTGTTGACGATTCCAATCGACGGTTGAGGTACGCGCATGCGCACGGTTTCCTCTGGAAGAAGGCGTATACACTGAAAATTATGTCTCTCTCTTGCTTATGCAGAATATACCATTTACCAGCACGATCAGCGACGACAATTCGCAACAAATGGAATGGAAATTCAGTATACAACCCGCTACGATCAAGTTTAATGCTCACATTAGCTACGGCATTCCAGCAAAGCCCTCAGAACACGACTGTACAATCATCGGCCGTCGGATAGTAAGTGACATGGGAATGAAGAACAAGCCATCGTTCTTGACTCCAAGTATAGTATTCTGCAAGCTGGATGACATGTCATGTGTTTTACACCGTTTGGACACGGCCAGGTATAATTTTTTGGTTCTACAAAGTATTTTAGTTGAATTACAGAGCGCATCTTATCGGCTCGTAGTATCCTGAAACTCTTTTAGAAATTAAAATTGTGTGTCGGTCCGAGACTCAAAGCTGAACCTCTGTTCTCCACAGGTAACGCTGGCTCATTAAGAGTGTTTATTGGAGACAAGGCAGACCACACGAACTGCCGGAGAGAGACCTTTGAGGATTGCACAGGGTGGTTGTAAAAAATCAAATGAAATAAGCAGAAAGAACCACTCGTGAAATCGGAAGTGGTGCCAGCAATCCAGATAGCACAATGACTGTGCATAAGGAGTTAAAACGAAAAGGTGGGGGAGGGGGGGGGGGGGGAGGCCGTTGAGCAGCTCTCTGTAAGCAAAAAATTTCTCCAGTCTTTGCTAAGCGACGCTTGAGGCGATGTAAAGAGCGACGCCATTGGTTACTGGATGACTGGAAACTGGTAATTTGGATTGATGAATAACACTATATCCTGCGGCAGTACGATGAAAGTGGATGGGTTTGGCGAGTGCTTGGAGAACGTTATCTTCCAACGTGTGTAAATGAAGTATCGAGGATGTGGTGGCACGGTGGTGTTTCTTCGCGGTTCGGGTATTGTCTCCTTCTTGCGATTACGAAAACGCTAAATGCGGAAGGATATGAACACATTTTACAGTGTTGTGTAATACGTACAGTAGGGGAACAGTTCGGAGCCGATGACTGTATCAGTATGACAATGCACCTTGCCATAAAGCAGAATCTGTGAGTCAATGGTTTGTTGACAATACCATTCCAGAAACGTACTGTCCTGCCCAGAGTTGCCGACCGACCTGAACCCGATGGAACGCCTTTGGGATGGGTCAGAACGTCGACTTCTCTCCAGACGCCAGCGTTCAACATCGCTACCTTCTCTGGGATTCTGTTGCCTCATGGGCTGCCATTCCAACATGGATGTTTAGTGTCCTCATTGCAAGTGTCCCCAGCAGAGTTGAAGACGTCGTAAAGGCGAAGTGTGGACACACACCATATACATGTCCATTACCTGGGTGTCCGCATACTTTTGATTAAACAGTGGCTTCAGGTGATGTTCATTCCAGGCATCGTAAGTAGATTGTTAAGATACCTACTAAAGCGGGTGCAACATCCACGGTACTTTTGAACGGAACCTACCATACTGACTCTGTAATGACAGTCTGAATTTGCTGGGCACTTACAGGCAATCTTTATGACGCACCATAGTCACGTGACTGTTCGGATCCATGTACGTAGGCGGCAAAAATTCTGTTCTGTGCATCTGAGTGCTCACTCTATAGATATTCCTGCCCTATGGGAAATAATGATACTTATTTAACCAGGTGAGAGATCTGCTGCTGATATTACACGACTCTCACCTTTTTTCGTGCAATTAAATTGAGTATTTGCACGGAAAACTTGGTAGTGTACCAATAAAGAGAGGAATGGAAAATTAAAGAAGCATGTTTGTCTAAATACACTTCAACTGCAAAAATTCATACAATTTCTGACGCAAAAATTCATACAATTTCTGACAAATATTATTCGTTCCTGGATTTAATAGATTCTGCTGCAACATATTCCATTCCACAGAACATAGAAAAATTGAAGCTAAGCAGCTCCCAGCGGTTTGGTGCAATCAGGAATGTTCAAGAGCGATAGCTCGAAGACGTCTAGCACTAACGGAGTATGGGAAACGGACGTTGGATAATCACTCGAAATACAAACGCATTAATGACGAAGTTAAGAGGATTAAAAAAAAACGACAAAAGAAAGCCTCCTGGGTAACTTAGTAGTCTTCGCTTGGTAATAGATCCTGTATGTAAGCAAGTCAAAGCTTTCTGCGGTAAACAACTAGCTCAGGTACAAAAGTAGATGATATTTCGTGATTGAAAACCTTTGTAGATAAAATAGTGCCACCTATTGTGCCAGGTAAACTATATTTACCATCCGACAATAACATAGTTAATAAACTTTTCTCCTCTCCCCTTTCACAGAACCGGAAATGCAGAGACAAATTCATTTAAATTCAAACACATGTCCCGGTTTTCAGGGCGCACACTATTCACATCTATCTCAGGAAGCCCTAACTGTCTTATTGCAAATATTCAATCAAACATAGTTCCAGAATAAGCTGATTAAAGGCGGGACAACACAGACTGTTGTTTCTATACTGAACCCCAATGAAGATCTTTCAATTGCCGAATCTTATAGACCAATAGCACAGTCGTCTTGTACAGGAAAAAACCTGGAGAGGCTAGAATCATTGTTGCAGCCAAAGAACGTTCTACCAAAGCCTCAGTTTGATTTCAGGAAAGGTAAAGCGATAACAGGTAACTGAACCGTCTTGTGTGCTAACTTACTTAAAGCTTTTGAACGAAAAGAAACACTAATTGCTGCATTTTTAGATACTGATAATGCATATGATAATGTGAAAATAAGTATATTATCTCAAGAACTGGTAAGGCGCGCCATACCAACAAAGTTCATAGAAGGAATCCGCAACTTCGTGAGAGAAAGAGTATTAGTCAGATTCAAAGATAAAATGATTGGTCCAAGATAAGTAAATATTGGCCTAGCACAAGGATCAATTCTTATTCCCTCATCCTATGTTATTTATAAGCGAGATTTCTAAATTGTTATTCCTCCACCTGGGGAAACACCACAATATGCAGATAACATCTGTATCTGTTCCTGCAGGAAGAACGTGCATCAAGTGGTAGATGACACAGTGAAAGGCAATTAAATGCACAAACGGATGGCTCTCTCACAATGGATTAGAAACCTCAACTGAAAAATCCACGGTAGTAATCTTCAGAAGGCAACAGGCAACATGATCTTAGATTCAAATCCTTTCCCAACAAAGTCGTATACTAAATTTCAAGGACTGTTGTTTGACTTTCGCTTAACATGGGCTCCTCATATAAACAATTTAATGCAGTCCTGAGAGAAAGCTGTTAATATAATTAGAGCAATATGCCCTATGTGGCGGGGAACCCATCCTAGAATATTATTCAACATGTACAGAGCACTCATAAGAACCAAAATCGACTACCGCTCTTTTATATATCAGAGTGCAACGAATGGTAGTTTAAACAAGTAGGATAAATTGCAGTACAGTAGATCGGGATATGCTTAGGAACAATGACAATAACTCCAAATTATTCTCTCTCAGTTAAAGCATGCGAAACTCCACTTTATCAACGAAGACAATTACCAATAGGTAAATACTATTTACACAGATTGTCGACTGATGAGCATCCAGCAATAAAAAGCAAAAACTCGTACTCCATCGTAGCCAAAGATAACTGTAGAAGGACAGTCACCCCAACCTTATACCATAGTCATAAGATATGGAATTACTTTAAAATGAAAGTTGTCAGGAAGAAGCCTCCAGTCTACTAATCTGATTATTCCGATATACTGTACCACTCACCTGTAAGTTTAATTGTTAATCTAGAGAGGAATCATGTCAATATTTCTTCAAAAATGCGTGAGGAGATGCTCTATAAATGGCCAGGTAATTTCTTCATCTACACTGATGGATCCAAGCGAACTTTAAACGGGTATGTATGATGCGCCTTTTGCTGTCCACTATCAGAAGAGTATAGAAAATATCAGTTATCAGAAAACATCTCACTTTTTTTGTTGAATCAATCGATTTTCTTAAGGCCCTGAAGTACAGTATGCACATAGTTCCAAATAAAATTTTGATGGTTATGGATCCTAAGTCCGTTTCAAATTCAATGTCAACAAGGAACTAGAGAGCACCTTTGAATAATTATACTACCAGCATAATAGAACAGCGCATTCAGCGTAACAGAAAAAGAAAGCCGAGAGCTGACTTGAGTGAAAGCACAGTATGTAGTCAGAAACAAAAAGTGGAGGAACTTGTGAAGAAAGCAATAACAACAGGGATACATGAGTGAAGGATAAAGCTGGCACGTAAAGAATTTTATAACATTGTCAAATCCAACACTAATTCCCTTTGGCAAGAAGACTGGAAGTAATTAAATTACAGTTACTACAAAACAAGATCCCGTGCCTCGCGGGATTAACCGAGCGGTCTCGGGCGCTGCAGTCATAGACTGTGCGGCTGGTCCCGGCGGAGGTTCGAGTCCTCCCTCGGGCATGGGTGTGTTTGTTTGTCCTTAGGATAATTTAGGTTAAGTAGTGTGTAAGCTTAGCACGAGAATCATCTCCAGTTTAATAAGGATGAGGTTAAATCACGGGAATGTTTCAAGCTATTTGTATCCCTTCGGTCTTGGTGAGACATTTCACTGTGAACGCGGAAATGAAGCAGCTGCTGATGTGAACAACCACCTGTTTGCACGCCCCCTATTAAGGTTCAAATGGATCTGAGCACTATGGGACTTAACAACTGAGGTCATCAGTCCCCTAGAACTTAGAACTACTTAAACCTAACTAACCTAAGGACATCACACACATCCATGCCCGAGGCAGGATTCGAACCTGCGACCATAGCGGTCACGCGGTTGCAGACTGAAGCGCCTAGAACCGCTCGGCCACATCGGCCGGCCCCTATTAAGGACTCACCAAGAAGAACTACTGAGAATCTGCCAAGGAAAAATGTACCTCTGCGTGATGAAATCTCTTGGAAGTAGCAGTAAGTATCATCTACGAGATAGTGAAAAAAAAAACGAAAACAAAAGTAATTTATACACTGAGGAGCCAAAGAAGCTGGTACATCTACCTAATATCGCAAAGGGCTCCCGCGAGCAAGCAGAAGTGCCGTAACATGACGTGGAATGGACTCGACTAATGCCTGAGTAGTGCTGGAGACAACTGACACCATGAATCCTGCAGGGTTCTACATAAATCCGTTAAGAGTAGGAGAGGGAGCAGATCTCTTCTGAACAGCACGTTGCAAGGCATCCCAGGTATTCTCAATAGTGTTCATGTCTGGGGATTCTGGTGGCTAGCGGTAGTGTTTATACACAGAAGAGTGTTTCTGGAGCCACTCTATAGCAACTCTGGACGTGTGGGCTGTCACATTGTCCTGCTGGAATTGCCCAAGTCCGTCGGAATGCACAATGGACATGAATGGATGCAGGTGATCAGGCAGGATGCTTACGTACATGTCACCTGTCACAGTCGTATCTATACATATCAGGGGTCCCGTATCATTCCAACTGCACACGCCCCACACCATTACAGAGCCTTCACCAGCTTCAACAGTCTGCAACTGACATGCAGGGTCCATGGATTCATGAAGTTGTCTCCATATCCGTACCCGTCCATCCCCACGATACAATTTGAAACGAGACTCGTCCGATCAGGCAACATGTTATCAGTCATCAACAGTCCAATGTCGGTGCTGAAGGTCCACGGCGAGGCGTAAAGCTTTGTGTCGTGCAGTCATCAAAGGTACACGAGTGGGCCTTCGGCTCCGAAAGGCCATATCGACGATGTTTCGTTGAATTGTTCGCACTATGACACTTGTTGATGGCCCAGCACTGAAATCGGCAGCAATTTGCGGAAGGGTTGCACTTCCGTCACGTTGAATGATTCTCTTCAGTCATCGTTGGTCTCGTCCTTGCAGGGTCTTTATCTGGCCGCAGCGATGTCGGAGATTTGATGTTTTACCCGATTCCTGATATTCACGGTACACTCTTGAAATGATCGCAGCCGCGCGGTCTGGGGCGCCTTGTCACGGTCCGCGCTGCTCACCCCGTCGGGGGTTCGAGTCCTCCCTCGGGCATGGGTGAGTGTTGTCCATAGTGTAAGTTAGTTTAAGTTAGATTAAGTAGTGTGTAGGCTTAGGGCCCGATGAGCTAAGTAGTTTGGTCCCATAACACCTTACCACAAATTTCAAATTTCAAATGATTGCGCGGGAAAATCCTCACTTCATCGCTACCTCGAGATGCTGTGTCCTATCGCTCGTGGGCCGACTGTAACACCACGTCCAAACTCACTTAAATCTTATAACATGCCACTGCAGCAGCAGTAACCGATCCAACAACTGCGCCAGAAACTTGTCTTATATAGGGGTTGTCGACCTCAGCACCGTATTCTGCCTGTTTACATGTCACTGTATTTGTATTCGCAAGCCTACACCAGTTTCTTTGGCGCCTCAGTGTATAAACGTTAGTGTATTTTCACAATAAGAAAAGAACCTACATACACGCATATAAGGGACAGTCAAATGAAGGCAGATACCCGCCACAACAAGGCCATGTAATGGTTCCATCCAAAAGCAATCACCACACACGCTAAAACATTTATCCCACTGGGAGACGAGATGTTTCGTAGATCCACAACCGCACCCACTGTTGCACTTTCTCATCCGACGGAAAGCAACGTCCACGCGTGTCTTTCTTCAGGTCGCCAAAGATGTGAAAATCACACAGTTAGAAATCCTGGCTGTATGGAGCTGTCGCAGCGTTTCCCAACCACATCGCTGAAGCCCAGCCTCCGTCCGATTGGCATTGTGGGGGAAGGCGCTATCGTACAACAGCATGATTCCGTCCGACAACATTCCGACAGCCCGAGGGCAAACGGCAAAGCCATCAGGGATCACATCTTCTGCGCCGATCAAGTCCAAAATTGTTCACACAAGTTCCTCTAAGGTCATGACGACGACCTCGTTTGACTGCAGGGGCGCTCTGCCCGTCGACTTCCTTGAGCGTGGAACCACAATCAACGCGCAGCGCTATGAAGACACATTGCACAAACTTCGACCCACCATTAAGTCAAAACGATCAGAAACGTTGTCGGACGAATTATCCTGTTGTACGTTAACGCCCGCTCCTACACTGCCAATCGGACGGAGGCTAGGCTTCAGCTATTTGGTTGTGAAACAATGCAACGTCAACCAGTATTTTTTACTTTTTCTCTTGATACAATAATTTACCAACAGCCGTATGTATTGTAGAAATTTATTTAATGAACTTTTTACGTGCTACCAGTTTCGACATTACATTGATGCCATCTCCAGGCCTCAGACGTCATAGTCGTAAAATCGCTATACACAGAAGGAGCCATATAACTGAATCCGTGATTTTCATATCTTTGGTGACTTGAAGAAAGACATGCCTGGACATCGGTTTTCAGACAAACGAGGAATTGCAAGAGTGCGTGTGGATGTGCATCAGTCAGCGGACGACCGTATTCTACGAAACAGGAAATGATCCTCTCGTCTTCCAGTGCGATAAATGTTTAACGCGTGTGATGATTACTTTTGGATGGAACCGTTACATAGTGTCGCAGTGGTGGGCGTTCTGTTTTCATTTCACTGCCCCCAATAGAAAAAGTCTAATGTCAGTGAATGAAAAATTATGATTGCAGTGTCTGTGGTATGACAGTAGTAATTCTTCTATTACTTTTTGAAAACGTGAACCTACACACTCATTGTTAATACGAGGGGCGTTCAGAAAGTAAGCTCCGATCGGTCGCAAAATGGAAACGACTATGAAAATCCGATAAAGCTTTGCACAGATGTGTTGGGTAGTGTCTCTAGTATAACCCCAGTTAGCATCACGTCGCTCTTCTCATTTCTGAGCTCGCAGTGAGTGCGTAAAGATGTCTAGAAAATAGTGTCTGCCGCCAAGTACGAGGGCCTGATGAGAAATTTCGCCTGAAGCTATGCAGCTAACATTACATAACTGTCGTGCTGTTTCTTCTTCAAGACAATTCTCAGCCGCATTCTGCAGGGGCAATGAAGATGCTCCTGCATCGTTTTCAAATGGAAATGTGAGATTGCCCACAATACAGTCCGCAATTATCTCCCCCTGAGTTTCATCTCCGGTCACAAGAACCGCTGTCTTTGAAGACAACATTTTGACACAGACAACGAGGTGTAGGCCAGCGTGGAGAATTGGCGGAAAGCACTGGCGGCTGCCTTCTATGATGAGGCTATTGAAAAGTTGGTACAACGCTATGACAAAAGTCTAAGTCAGAACGGCGACTACGTAGAGAAGTAGCTGAAAGGTGTAGCTAATTGTTACAAGTAAAACATTTCTGATGTTCACTGTGGTTTCGATTTGGCAATCAATCGGAGCTTACTTTCTGAACAGGCCTCGTACATGGCTCGTTCAGCACCTTAATTAATATTTATATTCTTACTGTTATATATACTGAACCGCCAAAGAAACTAGTATAGGCATACGCATTTAAATTCAGAGATATGTAAACAGGCAGAATATGGCGCTGCAGTTGGCAACGCCTGTGTAAGAAAAAAATGTCTGGCGCAGTTGTTAGATCGATTACTGCTGCTAAAGTGGCAGGTTATCAAGATTTAAGTGAGTTTGAACGTGGTGTTATACTCGGCACACGAGCGACAGGACACAGCATCTCGAGGTAGCGATGAAGTGGGGATTTCCCCGTACAACCATTTCACGGGTGTACCGCGAATAACAGGAATCCAGTAAAACATCAAATATCCGACATTACTGCGGCCCGAAAAAGATCCTGCAAGAACGGGACCAATGACGACTGAAGAGAATCGTTCAATATGACAGAAGTGCAACTCTTCCGCAAATTGCTGCCGATTTCAATGCTGGGCCATCACCCAGAGCTAGCGTGCGAACCATTCAACGAAACGTCATCGATATGGGCTTTCGTAGCCGAAGGCCCACTTGTGTACCCTTGATGAATGCACGACACAAAGATTTTCGCCTCGCCTTGGCCCGTCAGCACCGACATTGGACTGTTGATGACTGGAAACATGTTGCCTGGCCGTACGAGTCTCGTTTCAAATTGTATCGTGGGGATGGACGGGTATGGGTATGCAGACAACTTCATGAATCCATGGAGCTTGCTTGTCACCAGGGGACTGTTCAGTATGATGGAGGCTCTGTAATGACGTGAGCTGGGGTGATACGGGACTCCTGATACGTCTAGAAACGACTCTGGCAGGTGACACGTATGTAAGCATCCAGTCTGATTACCTGCATCCAATCATGTCCATTGTGAGTTCCGACGGACGTGGACAATTCCAGCAGGACAATGCGACACCCCGCACGTCCAGAATTGCTACAGAGTGGCTCCAGGAACTGTTTTTTAAGTTTAAAAACTTCCGCTGACCACCAGACTCCCCAACATGAACATTACTGAGCTTATCTGGGATGCCTTGCAAAGTGCTGTTCGGAAGAGATCTCCACCCCCTCTCTTACGGATTTAAGGAGAGCCCAGCACGATTCATGGTGTCAGTTCTCTCCAGCACTACTTCAGACATTGGTCGAGTTTTTGCCATGTCATGTTGCGGCACTTGTGTGTGTTCGCGGGGGCCCTACAAGATATTAGGCAGGTGTACCAGTTTCTTGGGCTCTTCAGTGTATGTGTTACAGAAAATGGTTGTATGGCAAAAAAGCCGAAAGCCAGTATACAACCCATAAAAATAATAACAATAGTAATAACAATTAGTAATATCGCTGCACAAAGAACAGTGACAGATTCGAGAGTAAGGAAGTCACGTCGCGTGTAGCGCGGAAGTCTTGTGGAGCGACCGCCCGGCGCCGCGCAGCGTAATTTTGAGTGCTCGTTGGGGGGCGGCGACCCGGCTGGTTTGCCTCGCGTCGCGCCGTCCACCCGGCCTGTACAGGCATCGATCGCGGCCGCGTCGATAGCGGCGCGTCGAGTCGATGGCGGCGCCAGACTGTCCGGCGCCGCCGAGGCGCCCCCTGCCCGCCGGCTCGCCCTCTTACCGACACGTCAGCCCGCGCCGTCTTGGCCCTTACGTCAACCTTGTCCTCCCTTCGAGGCTCACTTTGTAGTTGGCTTTCGCGAGCCGTTCTCCTCAGCTGAGAATGGATTCAGAACACGTACACAGGTGATACATCACGAAAGGCTTAAGTAAATTTTTACTACAAGTCGAATTGTTACGGAAATTTAACACTAAATCCGTCGTCACAAGGGACGTGAAAGCGACCGTGCACTTGAAGAACTGGTCGAGTTTTCTGAAATCACAACGTGGAATTTCATTTTGGAGAGCACTTCAAAGTGTGAAAGACAGAATCAGGCACGTCAGAGGCTTCGTGGAGAAACGCGGCCAGCGAGTTGAAAGATCGCTTACTAACGTTACATGCAGAAAATAGGAGACTAAATATTGGATTACGTCGTTCATAGCTGATGTTCATATTTGGTGTTTTTCACGTTATAACTTACGCGCTGTCAATTTATGCTGTTAGCATGTTCTCGCGAAAATACATCGTATTTGGTACGATTTATTATAATAAAATGCGGAAATACGATATGCCGGTGGTTGAAGCCTGTTTGTAATTGGTGCTTTTCGTATTACAACTTTCGTGCTATGAAAGTGTGCCGTTTCAAGGCACTGGCGCATTGAAGATTTATCAAAAACGCTTCCGTTTTGTTACTGTTAGTACAAACAAACGGCAGTTAAAAGCTGATGCACTTATTGATTGAAAGTAGCATTTTTTCATTGTGCCTTATACCATGTTCGTAAACATTGAACTTTTTATTTATGTACACTACAGACGAACGCCTCGAATGGTTTGTGTTGCTGCCTTCAGTGTGGAAATACCTCGATTGGATACCCAGTACATCGGGCATTTGTGAGGGGTTGGGCTGTTTTGGAGGAGGAGACCAGACAGCGAGGTCATCGATCTCATCGGATTAGGGAAGGAAGTCGGCCGTGCCCTTTCAAAGGAACCATCCCGGCATTTGCCTGGAGCGATTTAGGGAAATCACGGAAAAACTAAATCAGGATGGCTGGACGCGGGATTGAACCGTCGTCCTCCCGAATGCGAGTCCAGTGTGCTAGCCACTGCGCCATCTCGCTCAGTCAGGACATTTGTGAGGTAGGGCTATCTGGAATGGGGTCCAATCAGCCTTGTAGGGCCAAATGAAGAGCTGCTTGAATAAAGAAGCAGAGGCATAATCAGGATTCACCTCCTGGCAATAGCGGCTGGAGGGACTGGTGACATGCTCATCACAAACCCCGCGGTCATCCGATGAACGTTAGTCGTAAAGTGACGCTACACACGGTACAATTAATTGGGTGAAATAGTGGTGGGGATCGAGTGAACAGGTCGGCTGTCGCGTAGTCTTTCCCGCCCGACTATCGGACAAGAAAAATTGACCGGTGGGGTTTCTCCAGCACCTACACGTCTACATCTACATGGATACTCTGAAAATCACACTTAAGTGCCTCGCAGATGGTCCATCGAACCACCTTCACAATAATTCTCTATTATTCCACTCTCGAACAGCCAAGAGAAACGTATTTGTTTTAATGATGTCCACCCCAAATCCTGTATCATGTCCTTGACTGTCTCTCCCCGCTTGTCGATAATACAAAAATGTGCTGCTCTTCTTTGAACTTTTTCGATGTGCACCATTAATCCTATCTGGTAAGGATCCCACACCGCGCAGCAGTACTGCAAAAGAGGACGGACAAGCGTGGTATAGCCAGTATCTTTAGTAGATCTGTTGCATCTTCTACGTGTTCTGCCAATAAATCGCCGTCTTTGGTTCCCTTCCCCACCACATTTTCTATGTGTTGTTTCCAATTTAAGTTGTTCGTGATTGTAATTTCTAGGAGTTTAGCTGAAGAAACGAATACCTACATCTTTCCCTGCGAGCTCTGACTTCCCTCATTTTATTATGATGATCGTTTCTCCCTATGTAGTTCAGCGTCAACAAAATACTTTCGCATTCGGTGGAGAACAGCACTTTGCAAGGCATCCCAGATAAGCTCAGTAATGTTCATGTTGGGGAGTCTGGTGGTCAGCGGAAGTTTTTAAACTTAAAAAACAGTTCCTGGAGCCACTCTGTAGCAATTCTGGACGTGCAGGGTGTCGCATTGTCCTTCTGGAATTGCCCACGTCCGTCGGAACTCACAATGGACATGATTGGATGCAGGTAATCAGACTGGATGCTTACATACGTGTCACCTGCCAGAGTCGTTTCTAGACGTATCAGGAGTCCCGTATCACCCCAGCTCACGTCATTACAGAGCCTCCATCATACTGAACAGTCCCCTGGTGACAAGCAGGCTCCATGGATTCATGAAGTTGTCTGCATACCCATACCCGTCCATCCCCACGATACAATTTGAAACGAGACTCAAGGTCACGTCGCTTTATCTTCAGTCTACACGCTCCCCCTACTTCCTTGCAAGCTCACTGCACTGTCAACAGCTATAGGCGCGTAAATTAATATATTACATTTCAGTGAATATTGTTTCGCAGATTGCAAAGTGTTTATACACGACTCTAGTCATTAGGATGCTAAAATAATTATATTAATAAAGGGAAAGAAAAGGAAAAGTTTAAATTTAACGCAACAAATATAAATTATAGCGGGCGGACATCATCTTCACTACCTTCCTCGAAATCCTTCCTTCACGGTGTCCTCTTCCTGCAGTCGCTCGGCGTGGGGCAACGCATGTTTGCCAAGCTTGTTACCACGTGTTTAATGATGTCCTCCATTAATTTTCTCGCGTCTCTAATTTTAATGTAGAATTTCTGTCTGCCGCCTCTCGCTTTATTTGAGCTCACATCAGTTAAATAGGATTATACTGGCAGTGACATGGAGACGCTCTATTACTTCATGTCCCATTTCTGCAGCTAGGTCATCAAACTCATGTCGCCTATAATTGGTGTTGTGTTGCCTAACAATGCAAAGCAATTCAGCTATCGTGTGTGTGGGATCATGATTTATGCTTTTGCTTTTCAGCCATTCTAAAATGTCAGCTTCCTTGGAATTTGTGTCGGGAATTTTTTCGTTAAGCATGGAATGATAGCTTCCATTGTCCACGACTATCACACATCCTTCTTCCAGGCTTCGAAGAAAATTGCTAAAACCATTGGCTAAATACTACATTATTCATCTCTTGATGATAATCAACACCGCTTTTAGATTGAAACACCAGTTCCACCCTCTCTATGAAACCGTATTTGGCCTATCCGGCATGGCAGATTGTCAGACATGATCCTTTATCTAACGGAGCCTTTAGACCATCGTTTCTTTTAGAATTGTGCCAGATAAAACTTTTAGAGTGGCTTCGATTGATCCAAGTTTCGTCTATATAAAAATAATAGGACAAGGATAATCTTCATTCCTTATCCCATGCATTTTTCTTAAAAATGAGACTCTTGCAGCTACAATATCTTTCCTCCCCACCAAAATTCTCTGACCGTCATTAGCTTTTCGATATCTAAAGCCAAGATTTCTTAAAATTTTATGCAGAGAAGGAATACCTCCTGCATAGTCTATTTTAGCTTTTAACACAGCTTTAATTTTTTTAACTGTTGGATGTTCACCATTATCATAAAGTTCCTGAACTGAGCGAAGGATAACGTCTTTCTGGAAATCATCTAACCCTGTGACAGTTTTTTGGCATGTACTGTTTTTTTATTGGAGAGGAAAAGTTTCGCCAAAGGGCATGTTCATTTTCGGTTACACTTTTATTGGCTTCCTCGCAGACGAATTGCACTGTTCTTACTGAGACCTGACGTGCTTCTGCGTTTGTTTTTTGCATATCTGTGAAAAAATCGGAAACGTTTTCCTGGCAGTTTTCCAGCGTTTTGAAAAAATTGTACAGCTTATACACAATGTCCTTAGACTGTCGCCTAATACCACTCAACTTCTAAATTATGCGCAATTTTAACGTAAACACATAGATTCAGTCACGCATTTTTGTTGTATAACTGCAAAAGGAATGGATATTGCACTGGGAGAGAGGGGAAAAGCTACTGTGGAGGGAGTGGTGGGAGCGGTCACGCGAGTTACGGAGTGCGGGACGAATGTCGTTCAGCCACCTGGCCAGAGCGGAAACAGTATAATCAGTGAGTAACATGGATTTTGCTTTCAGAGGAAGTCTATGTGGACGCTGTTCAGTTGCACACCCCATTTAAGAGTGGAAATGGAAAACTATCTAAGTGCCAAATCTCACATTTGTCAAGAGAATGAAAAACAATGTATCTTTTTTTATGGTTCAAATGGCTCTGACCACTATGGGACTTAACTTCTGAGGCCATCAGTCTCCTAGAACTTAGAACTACTTAAACTTAACTAACCTAAGGACATCACACATATCCATGCCCGAGGCAGGATCCGAACCTGCGACCGTAGCAGCAGCGGGGTTCCAGACTGAAGCCCATAGAACCGCTCGGCCACCCCGGCCGGCTCTTTGTTTTTACATAACTGTTTTATATTAAAAGATGAGTACATATTCTGATACAACACAATTATGGTGCTCACCGCAGCACTGCAAGAACTTATGAGACAAACAAGAAAATAAATAACTTATCATGAATGTTCTTTGTGTCGTACCAGGAAACTGGCTGGTTCTAAGGGTCAGTAACAAAGTTTTTACAAGCTGATTCTTGCATAAGAAATGGAACGCAAGCAACCACTGTTAATAATGCTATTTATTTACACAAATAGGATCGATACCGGTTTGAAAAACATTTTCATCTTCGGACAGTTGTTCACTTTTATATTACGTTAATTGTTTGTATTAGTTGCTGGTTGTTTTTTCAACAGTTAACGAAAAAACAACAAATTAATACAAACGTGAACAATCGTCTGAAGTTGAAACTGCTGATTCGAAACCGATAATGACGCGATTTGTGGAAATAAATTGCATTATTAACAGTGGCTGCTTGCTGTTTTCTTCGCGAGACTCAACTACTATTTTGTTCACAGGCATGGTCTCATAAATGCTGGTTTTCGATAAAACAGCAGGATGAAAGCTTTTTTTTCAAGTGCCATTAATACTGAGGCACTACGTTTTATTTGCGGCAATACAAGTACAGAAATACAGCATTAGGTTTTTAACTAGTAGGACTGTAGATAACTGAAAACACTTCTCATATCTTTTAAATTTTGAAACTCCAGATGGAAGCACAGAGACCATGCGCCATCTACTAGAGCATGTCTGAAAGACTTTCTCCATGATTTGGCACCTGGATCATATCTAGAGACATGCAACAGAGCACCGAGAGTATAACTGCATTGAAAACGAGTTTTGTGGCCAAATAACGCTTAGAACGTTTTCCATTTCCACTCTTTAACGGCACAAGACTTCAATTGTGGATAAAGTAAATTGTTGTACGGCTTGGAATGATATGCGGACTCGTGCAGGCAGCAGTTCGCTGGGAGCGAAGTTGCTATATTTACAGTAGGGCCCCATCACGCAATACGAGACACTATCGGCCGGTCATTGTCACGAAAACTCGTTACCTCTGATGAATGATGCTATCACTAGCGTCCTCTGCCTTAATGAGATTGTGCGATATGTGCATACTCATGTCGAACATAACGCGATATTGCCGAACTACAATATACCCGGTTATTGAAAGAACTTCAACTAACATGGCATGGCTTGTGGTTACCTTTGGCCTGTTTTACAGCTGTGATTCGCCGTGAATTCGATGTTTACAACTTGTCACTGGTGTACTGAAAATCAGACACTAATTGCGTCGATGTCTTCGCGTTATTAATTCTCACTTTTCCTTCCTTCCACAAGACTGGAAACATACTTCTAAGCAAAGTCATCATCCAACAATATTTCTAGTTCTTAAGTTCTGTTAAA
Organism: Schistocerca americana; assembly: GCF_021461395.2. Lineage (NCBI taxonomy): Eukaryota > Metazoa > Arthropoda > Insecta > Orthoptera > Acrididae > Schistocerca > Schistocerca americana. The sequence goes on along the minus strand of NC_060120.1, from coordinate 307,876,786 downwards.
CTCATCAGAATAACTGTGTTGATGACGTAATCTAATAGATGTAACGTACAAAAAACTTTAGAGGCAAAAATGTAAGTTTTGTAATTGCATTTTGCGACAATAATTTTAGACGGTCTTTCAGTTTGAAATTGTGAAGCTCGTTTCCTCCAGTTGCCATAAAATTCCAGATAATGTAAAGTTCACCATTCAATTCACACTTGACGATTCACCCAAAAGACAATAATAATCATTATCCTCCCCTGAAAGCTATATTTCTTGATAATTATGATGGTTTGTTACTTCCAGTAGATACTGGTCTACTTTTTTTCTTGGTCTCCCCTTGGTTTTCTACCAGAAAAGTTTCCCGCATTGTCTGATTAAAACTTACGGAGTCTCAGTACATTTTCCCAAACTGCCCAGCGGCGCGTACTTTTTAGAAACTTATTACCGAAATAGTATTAGGCGTGCATGCCCGTCGCCAGCGGCTTCTTATATGCAATGGTTTCTTAGTACACGCCAAATATTTCGCTGAGAACATTCATATAATCATCTACCTACATGTGAGTTTTATCGGCATCTAAATTTGGAGGTAAAGCACATCCCCATCGACAATTAGGTAAGATGCAAATTTATATGCCGATTGAAAATGTCATATAATTAATTGTATGAATTATGAATGAGAAACACACGACACTTGTGTAAGATTCTACAATACTTCTTACTTAACTGGCCTGCTGTAGGGTTATCATATCAGTTAGGTTCCTTTCAGAGCATGCTGATACAATAGCTCCATACTTAACAATCATATACAAGCCCTCGCTCGACGAAAGATACGTGCTCAAAGACTGGAAAATTGCACAGGTCACACCAATATTCAAGAAAGGTAGTAGGGGTAATCCACTGAATAAGCCCGCTCGGTTACCCATGCGGTCTAACGCACGGCTTTCCGGGCGGGAAGGAGCGCCTGGTCCCCGGCACGAATCCGCCCGGCGGACTTGTGTCGAGGTCCGGTGAGCCGGCCAGTCTGTGGATGGTTTTTAGGCGATTTTCCATCTGCCTCGGCGAATGCGGGCTGGTTCCCCTTATTCCGCCTCAGCTACACTATGTTGGCGATTGCTGTGCAAACAAGTTCTCCACGTACGCGTACACCACCTTTACTCTACCACGCAAATATAGGGGTTACACTCGTCTGGTGTGAGACGTTCCCCCCCGGTGAAGGGGGGGGGGGGGGGAGGACCAATGAGGGCCGAACCGCAAAATAACACTGAAAGAGTGGTTCGGTGTGGGGCGGTGGAGGGTGAAGTGGACTGCGGTAGTCGTCGTGGAGTTGTGAACCACTGTGGCTGCGGTGGGGACGGAGCCTCTCCGTCGTTTCTAGGTCTCCGGTTAACATACAATGCAATACAATACAATCGAATGAATAACAGGCCCATATCACTAACGTCGATAAGTAGCAGGATTTTAGAACATATATTGTATTCGAACATTATGCATTACCTCGAAGAAACGGTCTACTGACAGAAAGTCAACACGGATTTTGAAAACATCGTTTTTGTGAAACACAACTAGCTCTTTACTCACTCGAAGAGTTGAGTGCTATTGACAAGCGATTTAAAACTGATTCCATGTTTCTAGATTTCCAGAAGGCTTTTGACACTGTACCACACAAGCGTCTTGTATTGAAATTGCATGCTTATGGAATATCGTCTCAGTTATGTGACTGGATTTGTGATTTCCTGTTAGAGAGGTCACAGTTCGTAGTAACTGACGGAAAGTCATAGAGTAAAACAGAAATGGTTTCCGGCATTCTCCAAGGTAGTGTTATAGGCTCTTTGCTGTTCTTTATCTATATAAACGATTTGGGAGACAATCTGAGCAGCCGTCTTAGGTTGTTTGCAGACGATGCTGTCGTTTATCGACTAGTAAAGTCATTAGAAGATCAAAACAAATAGTAAAACGATTTAGAAAAGATATCTGTATGGTGCAAAGATTGGCAATTGATCCTAAATAACGAAAAGTGTGAAGTCATCCACATGAGTGCTAAAATGAGTCCGTTAAACTTCGGTTACACGATAAATCAGTCACATCTAAAGGCCGTAAATTCAACTAAATACCTGTGAATTACAATTACGAGCAACGTAAATTGGAAGGAACACATAGAAAATGTTGTGGGGAAGGCTAAGCAAAGACTGCGTTTTATTGCAGGCACTTAGAAAATGTAACAGATCTTCTAAGGAGACTGCCTACACTACACTTGTCCTTCCTCTTTTAGAATGCTGCTGTGCGGTGTGGGATCCTCGCCAGATAGGACTAACGGAGTACATCGAGAAAGTTCAGAGAAGGGCAGCACGTATTGTATTATCGCGAAATAGGGGAGAGAGAGTCACTGAAATGATACCGAATTTGGGGTGGACATAATTAAAACAAAGGCGTTTTTCATTGCTGCGGAAGCTCCTCATGAAATTTCAATCACCAACTTTCTCCTCCGAATGCAGAAATATAATGTTGACGCCGACCTACACAGGGAGAAACGATCATAATAAAATAAGAGAAATCAGAGCTCGCCCGGAAAGATATAGGTGTTAGTTTATTCCGCGCACTGCACGAGATTGGAATAAAAGAGAATTATTCTGAAGGTGGTTCGATGAACCCTCTGCCAGGCACCTAAAGGCGATATGCAGAGTATCCATGTAGATATACATCATCAGGCACAAAGGCAAATATGTATGGCTGTGAATTTTGTAAAGTGGTGGTGGTGGTGGTTGTTAGTGTTTAACGTCCCGTCGACAACGAGGTCATTAGAGACGGAGCGCAAGCTCGGGTTAGGGAAGGATTGGGAAGGAAATCGGCCGTGCCCTTTCAAAGGAACCATCCCGGTATTTGCCTGAAACGATTTAGGGAAATCACGGAAAACCTAAATCAGGATGGCCGGAGACGGGATTGAACCGCCGTCCTCCCGAATGTGAGTCCAGTGTGCTAACCACTGCGCCACCTCGCTTGGTGATAATTTTGTAAAATCAAAGATTTTGAACTAGGTGCATAAAGATACAGTGCATAAAATATTCAACCTCAGCATCAAGCAGACAGTTCATATTAACACCTTCCAAATTCCGACGTGCATTGTCCTGTTGAAAATGGCACCACGATACTATCACATGACACGAGGACGCAGAACGTCTGTGACGTACCGCTGTGCCCTCAGAGTTGCTCAGGAGCAGCGCCATTGTGCCAGTCCATAAGATTAGAAGAACGGGACCTTTCCCCAGGGAGCCGCCACGCTTGCCAACGATGGGCATCCGGGGTAGTGCAGAACCGCCATACCTCGCTGAACGCAACGCGACTTCGTCAGCAGTGCATGCTTTCCGGTCACGGCACCGCACCGCATCAAACACAGCTGTTTGCCTTCTGGCATTAACGGCAGCCCACGCACGGCACGCTAATTCCTCTAGACTGGCTGTTGCTAGTCTCTACTAATGGTGCGGGGTAACACGCAATATTGTAGGGAGCCCACTACTTGTTCTCGGATATCAGGCGTAGAAGTGGTCACTATGAGCTTCGTTCATAACAAGGCATTCCTCTGTTTTGGGGATCAGACATGGTCGACCGTAACTTTTTACGACGAATATGTCTGGCCTCACGTTCCTGTGCACTCCACCATCAGGTGACTGTCTCATCTGAATATCATACAAATCTGAATATTGCATGATTCAACCATCCGGAGAAATGGAGACTCACATCGAGGTGGCTTTCACAGTCAGATGATAATAATACCGCTGTCTCACATGAGTACGCGGCATTTCCGGGTCCTTCAGCCTCTGACTCTGTTCACGCCCTCTACGTACCTTACCGGACTGGTAAAAAAAACATGAATAGCACTAACGCACTCTGGTGGCCTTTCTACCTGTCACAGAGAATTGCAACGCTGATCATTTACGTATCCGCCGACTGTGGGCATGTATACGATGTTACATTGACACTGGTAACAGACAGTGTCATCTCGGTGGTTTACTTTTCCTGTCAAGCTGTCTGGCATGCTAGTGCTTTGTTTTGCCTTCTACAGTATCCAGTTTTTACAGCCATATACACTACTGGCCATTAAAATTGCTACACCACGAAGATGACGTGCTATAGACGCGAAATTTATACGACAGGGAGAAGATGCTGTGATATACAAATGATTAGCTTTTCAGAACATTCACACAAGGTTGGCGCCGGTGGCGATACCTACAACGTGCTGACATGAGGAAAGTTTCCAACCGATTTCTCATACACAAACAGCAGTTGACCAACGTTGCCCGATGAAAGGAGGAGAAATGCGTACCATGACGTTTCCGACTTTGATAAAGGTCGGATTGTAGCCTATCGCGATTGCGGTTTATCGTATCGCTACATTGCTGCTCGCGTTGGTCGAGATCCAATGATTGTTAGCAGAATATGGAATCGGTGGGTTCAGGAGGGTAATACGGAACGCCGTGCTGGATCCCAACGGCCTCGTATCACTAGCAGTCGAGATGACAGGGATCTTATCCGCATGGCTTTAACGGATCGTGCAGCCACGTCTCGATCCCTGAGCCGACAGATTTGGATGTTTGCAAGACAAAAGCCATCTGCACGAACAGTTCGACGACGTTTGCAGCAGCACGAACTATCAGCTCGGAGGCCGTGGCTGCGGTTACCCTTGGCGCTGCATCACAGAGAGGAGCGCCTGCGATGGTGTACTCAACGACGAACCTGGGTGCACGAATGGCAAAACGTCATTTTTTCGGATGAATCAAGGTTCTGTTTACAGCATCACGATGGTCGCATCCGTGTTTGGCGACATCGCGGTGAACGCACATTAGAAGCGTCTATTCGTCATCGCCATACTGGCGTATCACCCGGCGTGATGGTATGCGGTGCCATTGGTTACACGTCTCGGTCATCTCTTGTTCGCATTGTCGACACTTTGAACAGTGGACGTTACTTTTCAGATGTGTTACGACCCGTGCCTGTACCCGTCATTCGATCCCTGCGAAACCCCACATTTCAGCAGGATAATGCACGACCCCATGTTGCAGGTCCTGTACGGACCTTTCTGGATACAGAAAATGTTTGACTGCTGCCCTGGCCAGCCCATTCTCCAGATCTCTCCCCAATTGAAAACGTGTGGTCAATGGTGGCCGAGCAACTGGCTCGTCACAATACGCCAGTCACTACTCTTGCTGAACTGTGGTATTGTGTTGAAGCTGCATGGGCAGCTGTACCTGTACACGCCATCCAAGCTCTGACTCAATGCCCAGGCCTATCAGGGCCGTTATTACGGCCAGAGGTGGTTGTTCTGGGTACTGATTTCTCAGGATCTATGCACCCAAATTGCGCGAAAATGTAATCACATGTCAGTTCTAGTATAATATATTTGTCCAATGAATACCCGTTTATCATCTGCATTTCTTCTCGGTGCAGCAATTTTAATGGCCAGTAGTGTAGGAGCACTCTTCGCATGAATGTTTTGACACGTTGGTAAAACGCATATGAAACGAAAGAAAACTAACTTACATCATTTTCGATCAAAAAAAGTCTGTTACAGGTGATCTTCGACACCCTGTATATCAATATCTGCCTAAGAATAGAGACTTGTTTAATAAATCCAGTAAAGTAAGCATAAATAAAAGAAAAATCAAAACTGGTGAATGGATAAATGTGCTAGGAAATGGCCATTTCTTTTGAGAGATGGTAGTGAGTTGCGCCCCGGTGTTATTTGTGTCTCGATGCGGACAGAGTCGGAACAGTGGTCTGAGACATGGCTATGCAGCCCATCGCGTGTTCCCGCGACATATATTGTGCTACAGCAAACCTTCTACAACCGATCAGAACGTGCTGAATGCCTTTCCTGACCCCGCTATGTGCAATTGTTCAGATTTGCATTGTTTTGCAAGTTATTCCAAGCTGTTCCGTCGATATGCCACAATCCAATATCTCAGTTCCACAGTATGCCCAGCTGAAAGTTTACTATGAGTCAATTTGTATGTTTCTCACAGACGATATTAATTAATTGCCTACTTGGACAACCTAGTCATTACTTTAAAGAGCCCCAATTCATCCGCATATTGTTCCATTCCCACTGACTGATCCATTTAGTATTTTATGAAACGTACTCGGTCAATATTAGCATCTCTCTTGGCACACGTTTGCTACATCCTTCGCGATGTAATCAACTTTCCACGTTTTCATAGAGACCTTACAACGTGTACCTTCTACGAAAGGAAGTGCTTAGTACTGCTTCTACTGCCTCGTACTGAGTGGCCATCCCTATTTCGCGGTACACTCATGCTGACGGCACGCCATGTGACGTCCAGTTTTCTGTGCACGACTGGGAGACCTCTGGCAACATGTGCCCTCCCCCCCCCCCCCTTTCATTCATTTCCACTTAGTTGTTAATGTGTTATGTCGCTAGTTTTTGTAGTGCAGTGTAATTGTTTTCTATTTGAAGTTATTCATTTTTGCACGAAATCTTAATCTGTTGTGAGTACTGGAATTTTCTTGCAATTAGCAACTAAAAATAAAAATTAGTTCCTTTAATTAAAATTATGATTCAGTATTTGTTAATTAGCATTTATATGTTCTAATAAATATGACGTTTAAATATTAGCAAAAATTTGTTGTCACTGACGACATTTGAACGAGTGACTTAACAATTACCATGCTTTCACGGTACACGCTCAACTAACGACTACTGCGTTAAGAGGTAACAGCTGTTTTGTACTACCTCAATGCTCGGAAATTTTCAAAACTTCAGAAGCGATTTTCCGTGCAATGACGTGCTCGGCAATATTCATAACTTTAGAAGCGATTTTTTGTAGCTTTTTGAGTGTTGCATCGTATTGCTTTAGGAAACGGACTTCCGTGCAATTACGCTCATATGCTATAAGCGTGAATAAAATCGAAGGAGCCAGCGTGTAGGTCCATGTCAGGGTTCCCCTAACTGAGTTCGTCAGAACACTGGTGTTCCGCGGGATACGAATGAGTGCTCCACGAGGATCTATTAATAATATGGCGTTTTCTTAATTCTTCGACATTTTTTTCTGGTTTTTCAAAATTTCATTATGAATTCTGTTATTGGTTAAGATGTAAAATTGAAGTAATCACTGAATAAAACAAGTTTTTCCCCTTTCTGAAAAGTTTGTGAATTTTAGTAATCTTCAAAATAAAAAAGGTATTTCATGAAAGTGCTTAGATTGTCAAAGTGTTCCGTCAGAAAAAAAGTTTGACAAACCCTGCCATACGAGAAGATCACAGAACAGTTCGCCTACGCATTAGGCAACGTCGAAAGCAAATGTGTGTGGCAGTTTGCCTGACATGCAGGCTGTCGCCGTTTTGATCGCCCTCGTCGCAGCATCCTCCACAGGGAAAAGCATCAGGTCCATCCATACCGACATTCCGCTAAGCTAAGAAGAATGCGAAGGTGTTTAGTGCGATTCTGTTGCATACAGTAAAGAAAAATGAGTGCTTTCCGCAGACATCACTATTGTAATTGCAGACCCGTCGGCCCTCCTACTTTGGCTCCAATACGCTTACTAACAAGTAAAAGGGAGGGACGTCAGGGTTTAAAGTTACTTCATTGACGAGGTCATTATAGACGGAGCACTAGCTCTGACTTCCATAGGCAAGGAAATCAGCCGTGTCCATTTGAAAGGAACCGACTCGGCGTTTTCCGTAATCGTTTCCAGGAAATTACGGGAAATCTAAATCTGGATGGCAGGACGGAGATATAAACCACTGTCCTTCCGAATGCCATCCAGCGCTACACCACACTGGGTTTACCAAGAAGTAATAATCACATCGCGATGTTATCAAATTCAGAATGAGTGTTTACCATCCTGAATCATTTATTCAATCGAAAAATTGATCTGCTCGTCACGTACGACTTACAGGAGCTGCAACAATGATTCCACAGCCGTCAAAGGGAGGTCAGCCTCTGCTGAATTAAGGCACGTTGCAGCATCAAGGGGTAAAATAGCAGATGCTTTGGGTAACCAGGCAACTAGCGCTGGCGTAATTACCATTATGGAATTTCAGCTACCTATTTGATACAGAGAGTTAGCGCTTCATCCAGGGCTGTGAGTTCTCCAGAAGTAGGGCAATGACTTATGCACATAAACTATCTGATCAAAAGCATCCGGACACATTTTTAGTGGACATTAATATGGGGTGTGACCACCCTTTGCCTTTATGAAGGCTGGAACTCTACTGGGGACTAAATATCGGCGGAGGAATGACAACCCATTCTTCTCCAAGAGCCGAAACTAGAGAAGGTAGTTACGTTGGACGCTTGGGTCTGGAAGGAAGTCGACATTATGTCTCATCCCGAAGGTGTTTGATTGGGTTCCGGTCGACACTCTGGGCAAGCCAAATAATTTCAGGAATGTTATTATCCACAAAGCATTGTTTCACAGATGCTGCTTTATGATAGGGTGTACTGTCATGCTGATACTAACAACCCTCCTGAATGTTCGACGGTCCCCGTCCGTCATCATGCGAGGTCTTCCTGGTTCTTTCGCGTTTTAATTCACGATCACACTACCAACAGTCGACTGGGGCAGCTTTAGAGGGATTGAAATACCCCTGGTGGATTTTTTTACTCTGGTGAGATACAATGATTTGTCCACGTTCAGTCACTGAGCTCTCCTGACCAACTCATAGCGCTGTTACTGTTACTCTACTGGCAACTCAGTACTCCCCGCCTCTAGTGAGGTCAATTCTGCGTTACACAGAGCATCCGGATACTTTTGATCAGATCGTGTATACTCCCCTCGCTGTCAGTACTACAAAGGAATGAAGACCCTCTATTTGCAAGGGGCGTCAGAACCAGCCAAGCACGCTCGATCTTCAATCATGAATACTTGGACCAGTGTCTGCACCGCACCCATGTTACACTGCTTTTGCAGTACGCTTGAGGTGACTTGGAGGACACTACTGTCATCTTCTTCAGTTCTATAAGTTGGCCCGAGCCCATAAGTATTCTATTGCGACCTCTACTGAACCTGAATTACTTCCTGCCAATGTCGCTGTTATCGATTTAATCTTTTAAGATGTACTAGTACATCTTTCTGGTCAACCGAGAAATCACCCTTTATTACGAAGGCATTAGTTGAGCTAGTACAATGTTGGGCGGAACTGTTAACTGGGAGTAAAATATTTTGTAAGTAGGCTGTTTAGGTTTTTATGTTGGAAACGCCACGTAGTGCTCTGTACGAAAATCACTGACTGTGTTGTGTGCAGTCCGTGGCTGGTTGGACTCATTGTTGGAATATTCGCTTGTGTAGTGTTGGGCAGTTGGACTGGAACAGCGCATAGCGTTGTGCAGTTGGAGGTGAGCCGCCAGCAGTGGTGGATGTGTGGACAGAGATGCCAGAGTTTTGAGAGCGGACGATATGGACGTGTGTTCGTCAGAAAAACGAAATTTGTAATACTGGATATCATGATATGATGACTTTTTGGACATTATTAAGGTAAATACATTGTTTGTTCTCAATCAAAATCTTTCATTTGCTAACTATGCCTATCAGTAGTTAATGCCTTCCGTAGTTAGATTCTTTTATTTAGCTGGCAGCATTGGCGCTCGCTGTATTGCAGTACTTCGAGTAACGAAGAGTTTTGTGAGGTAAGTGGTTCATGAAAGGTATAGGTTATTGTTATTCAGGGCCATTTTTTGTAGGGATTATTGAAAGTCAGACTGCGTTGCATTAAAAATATTGTGTCAGTTTAGTGATGATCAGAATAAGTAAAGAGAGAAATGTCTGAGTACGTTCAGTTTTGCTCAGCTGTTTGAAAATCTAATAAGGTAAGAGGTTTACCAGCCCAGTAATACATAATTTTCTAAGGGGACGTTTTGGACGTTTCAATTTATGTGATTGTCCTGTGTTATTAGCATCTGGATGAAAGAGGCCTTTCACAGGTACGTAAAGGGAAATGTTGATTTTTAGTCCTAGACTGAATGATACCGCAGTTAGGAGACCATACAGATTACGTTGTATTAGTCGTACTTTTAGGTCGCAAAACTTTCCATAGTTTGATTTTAAGTTCACGTAAACAAAAACCTATAAGGAATTCTATCTGCGGTCCATCGGCACAAAACTTCGTAGCGAAGCCAAGTTGCATTCACGTGTACTGATTCGCAGTCTGCTATACTCATGCGAATGTAGAAACATAACTTCCACTGTACGCTGTATTTAGGTTTCAACACTAGGTCGCGCATAGTATTTGCCGATCCATTAGAGGTATATTAATTTTCCGAAGGATGCAGAAGTGGGTACGCTGGAACTCCTTCGGAGCTTTGGAACTTATTGCGGCTGGGTTTCACTATGACCTCAATACTGGATATCGAGGTTCTGTGAGCAGTACTTTGAGAATTGAACTGTCCAGCAGCTTAAAAGGACTTATACACTGAAGCGCCAAAGAAACTGGTATAGGCATTCGTATTCAGATACAGAGATACGCAAACAGGCAGAACACGGTGCTGCGGTCGCCAACGCCTATGTAAGACAACAAGTGTCTGGCGCAGTTCTTAGATCGGTTCCTGCTGCTACAATGGCAGGTTACCAAGATTTAAGTAACTTTGAAAGTGGTGTCATAAAGGGCGCACGAGCGATGGGAAACAGCTTCTCCGAGGTAGCGATGAAATGGGGATTTTCCCGTACGACCATTTCATTTCACGAGTGTATCGTGAATGTCGGGAATCCGGTAAAACATCAAATCTCCGACATCGCTGCGGCTGGAAAAAGATCCTGAAAGAACGGGACCAACGACGACTGAAGAGAATCGTTCAACATGATAGAAGTGCAAACCTTTCGCAAATTGCTGCAGATTTCAATTCTTGGGCCATCAACAAGTGTCAGCGTCCGAACCATCATCGATATGGGCTTTCGGAACCGAAGGCCCACTCCTGTACCCTTGATGACTGCACGACACAAAGCTTTACGCCTCGTCTGGGCCCGTCAACAACGACACTGGACTGTTGATGACTGGAAACATGTTGCCTGGTCGGACGAGTCTCGTTTCAAATTGTATCGAGCGGATAGACATATATACAATCTCATCAATCCATGGACCCTCCATGTCAGCAGTGGACTGTTCAAGCTGATGGAGGCTCTGTAATGGTGTGGGCCGTGTGCAGTTGGGGTGATATGGGACACCTGATACCTCTACATACGACTCTGACAGATGACACGTACATAAGCACCCTGTCTGTTCACCTGCATCCATTGATGTGCATTGTGCATTCCGACGGACTTGGGCAATTCTAGCAGGAAAATGCGACACTCCACACGTCATATTGCTGCAGAGTGGCTCCAGGAACACTTTTCTGAGTTTAAACACTTCCGCTGGCTACCATACTCCACAGACATGCACATTATTGGGAATATCTGAGATGCCTTGCAACGTGCTGTTCAGAAGAGATCTCCGCCCCCTCGTACTCTTGCGGGTTTATGGACAGCCCTGCAGGATTCATAGTGTCAGTTCCCTCCAGCACCACTTCAGACATTAGTCTAGCCCATGCCACGTTGTGTTGCAGCACTTCTGTAGGCTCACAGGGGGGGGGGGGGCTACACGGTATTAGGCAGGTGTACCAGCTTCTTTGGCTCTTCAGTGTATAAACCCTGCCTCTCCCTTGTTCTTTCATTTCAGCAAACGCCTCCCTAGCCATAAATCAGCATTGGATTTTTTAACCTTTGTTGTAGGTAGATGTGGAGCTGTTAGTATAAAGAAAAAACACCATACTTGATTATACATTTGGCTATAACACTAATACAACGATTTATTCGGTCTCCAAGCGGAATGTAATAGAAGACATAAAAAAGCTGATATGGCATATTATTTATGGTACTTTGTCACAAAATTAGCAAAATATTTGAGACCTATACAGGACTACTATAATAATTAAACTGTTTAAAGCGAAAATTAAATGACCAAATCATCAACATTTAATGTAGTTGCGAATGGCACAACACGGTGATGTGAGTCAATTTATTCACCTAGGGGCAAGCTATCGTCATGAAATAAAATACAACAAGACCAGTATATCGCGGCGCATACTTTCAATTTTCTGGAGCAGCGTAATTAAGGAGTCTATGGAAATAAACTGAGGCTGGGATTTTATTCTGACCAAGGCTTGGGGTCTTGCATTCAATTTTTTAAGATATTATCCGCCATCTCATCCACCAGAGCTGGGAACTCTGAGGTCACGGAACGACAATGCGGGCTCCGAAAAATATATGACGATCAAAGAGCGTAGAGGCCGACGTGAGGCGCACTCATCTACAAATAGTGACGCGACAACGGAAATACACACGAAAACGAAAACATGCTGCCAACCCTAAATCTTACACCAGATGGAATTGCTGATAAATTAATTGTTACCCGAACTGCGACCAATTTCCGCAGTAGGTAATCTGAAAATTACCCACCACTGACGACTCCTTCGGAAATAAAGAATACTCAAAAGAACAAGAAAGGAATTCAGATCCAGAACTTGACAGAATAACAAACTGAAAAGCTAAATAGTTACTAAGGAAACCGCTGTTTCTATTAACACGGATTTTAAATGAATGTTTGTTACTAAATTATTTTCCAGAAGTCTGCAAAACCGTTCGCGTCATTACCACTCCCAAAAATCTGAAAAAGAACTCAAACAACCTGACAATTATAGAGCAATCAGATTATTATCCACAATGAGTAAGGTTCTAGAAAAAAATCATTCCAAACATAATTCAGCAGCCTCTTATTGGAGACAACAATTCGTATGGAGCAGTTTGGTTTTTAAGAACAAGCTCTTTGCGAGACTGCAAGGGCTTCGTTTAATCGAAAATGTCAGATACGTTAACATCTTGAAGTCAACGGTAGCAACATGTATGGATTTGATAGAGGATTATGACAAAGTATGGAAAGAGAAACTTATCATGAAAATGTTGACAAAGACAACTGTACCTAACTGCTATGCCAAAATTATAGATAGTTGCCTGACTGACAGATGTTTTACTACGTCCATCGACGGAAAACGATCAGGAATCAAGAAACAGATGCCGGCATTCCGCAAAGACTTGTGCATTCACCTATCATTTTCTACATTTTCATTTACAATTGACCTCTCATTCAAGGGTTAAACTAGGTCAATACGCTGACGATACAGCCCTGATTAGATGAAATCGTCAACGTACCACTAGAATCGATTTACTTAAAATACAAATCAACGCTACAGTGAAATGGTGTCGATTAAACAAAATGATTCTAAACAATGACAAGATAAAAGCTACCGTCTTTTCCATAAAGTTTCCCATCTGAAGAAACAACATCGGAAGCAACAATCACAAAATTCGTTAGTCTACCAACGCCAAATATCTTCGACTCACTCTTGGCGAACAACTACAAGGTCAGCCTGAAGAGCAATGCCTCAGAATTTTTTATGGGCAAACTCTTAAAGCTTTCTAAATGAAACAAACGTTATTAACATTCTACATCTTTATTCTTCAAGTCTACGCATTTATTTCTCACCGTAGTCACCCTCGTGAAGAACACATTTCTCCCAACGAGAGACCATTTTGTTGATACCGTCACTGTAGAATGTTTGACTTTGTTGACGGAGTCAAATCATCACCTCTGCTTGCACCATTTCATCGCTTTCAAAAGTAGGTGTTCTTTACATTTTGGAAAGAGATGAAAATCGCTTCGGGCTAAGTCGGGACTGTGTGGAGGATGAATGATGATAATGAACCCAAGCCTTCGGATTCTTGCAAATGTCGCAGCGCCGGCCGGGGTCGCCGAGAGGTTCTAGGCGCTACAGTCTGGAACGGCGCGACCGCTACGGTCGCAGGTTCGAATCCTGCCTCGGGCATGGATGTGTGTGATGTCCTTAGGTTAGTTGGGTGTAAGTAGTTCTAAGTTCTAGGGGACTGATGACCTCAGAAGTTAAGTCCCATAGTACTCAGAGGCATTTGAACCAAATGTCGCAGCGCTCGTATGTGATACGGCATTGTCATGCTGAAAGAGAGGGTGCTCCACGCGCAGATAGACTCGTCGAATTCAAAACTCGATTACAGCACGCTGTTTCTCACGCACCGACGTACAGGGTGGTCGGAAATTCCCGTTACAAACTTCTAGGACATGCAGAGGGTAGTGAATACAGAACATTTTGAATTGGAACCCATGTACGGAATCGTATCGTTTCCGTTCTACGACCGTTTCAGTTCAGATGTGTACCTCGTTAACGTCTGCTTAGGGCAAGAGAAACATCTCAGAGTTCCCTGTCCTGGTATGCAACAGGGTAGACACGATGACGTGTACCACTATGTCAAACGATCCCCAGATGTCACTTATTGTCCGCTTTGCTGTGAGACCGAGTCAATACCCGTGCATCACCGATAGAAGAAACATGGTGCAGTACACGTTTGCGGAATACGCAGACATGCTCCTTGTGTATGGCGCAGCCGGAGGTAACGGAAGAGCTGCTAGTCGGCTGTATCACGAACGTTTTCCACGCCGTCACACTCCACCGCACAAACTGTTTGCCCAAGTTACACAACGGCTACGAGAACCGGGTACCTTCACCGTGAGGAGGCAGGACTGTGGTGCTCCACGGCGACGCCGCACTCCCGAATCTGAAGAAGGTGTACTGCGTCGCATTGAAGATAGCCCGTCAACGAGTTCGCGAACAATTGCGCGTGCAATGCCTGTTAGTCACAGTACCGTCTCGGACGTCCTACATGAGCAACAATTACATCCGTACCACTTGCAAAGGGTACACGGTATGGATCCAGCAGACTTTCCACAACGCGTCGCCTTCTGCACCGTTGCATCGACGCGCCCCTGTTTCCACGTCGAATTCTCTTCACAGATGAGTGTAGGTTCACAAGGGATTGTGTTCTGAATGCTCGAAATAGCCATGTCTGGGCGGACGAAAACCCTCATGCCACGCATGTTCAGGGATTTAAAGACAGGTTTGGAATTAAAGTGTGGGCAGGTATTCTGGACGGTCATGTGATTGGACCATACCTCCTTCCATCCAAGCTCACGGGTCCCGCATACTTAGTCTTCCTAGACACGTAATGGACCGGTTCTTGGAAGCTGTGCCATTGAATGTCCGTCAGAAAATGTGGTTTCAGCATGATGGAGCACCACCTCACTTTTCACTGGCTGTCCGGAGACATCTCAACAGACGGTATGGTGAAAGATGGATAGGCCGTGGTGGTCCAACCGCGTGGCCGCCACGATCGCCGGATTTCACCCCTATGGACTACTTCTTGTGGGTCGTATGAAGAGCGTAATTTATAAGACACCTGTAGAGACAGAGGAAGATATGCTGGCACGAGTTCTGGCCGCTGCACAAGACACTGAAGAGACACCAGGTGGGACGGAAAGAGTGTACCAGAACATGCTTCGGAGGTACAATGTGCGTAACAACGTTGGAGGTCGCCACATCGAGCCGCTGTTGTAATGCGTCGGTACGTTGTGGCTGCTGCCGTAGATGCTGGGTTCTTGTTGTTGTCACCTAATGTAAACCATAAGGTGTAAGTTGTAGTGCAAATGCGTAAGTAATAACGGAACGAGTCAGTATTCTTTTCAAATGGATTGCAACAATTATACTGGGTCATGCCTAAGTACATTTCTCACGTGGGTGTGGATGAGATAATCTGCAGTGAAACTGCAGTAGAACGGAAACGATACGTTTCCGGACATGGGTTCCTACTCAAAATGTTATGTACTCACTACCTTCTACATGTCCTAGAAGTTTGTAACGGGAATTTCCGACCACCCTGTATACGTTACAAACGGCCATGCTACACGCTATAGTTCGGTGTCTCCCAGCGGCAGAGGGCTGCAAATAAGTAGACGTGAAGATTAGGTTGTAGAATGTTAAAACGTTTGTTTTATTTAAAAAGCATTAAGAGTTTTCACACAAAAAAATTCAGAGACATTACTTTTCAGCACGTTCTCGTATTTTGCCAGCAACGTTATTCACGATGACCGAAGCAGTGGGGATGTAAAAATGGAGAGACAGGCAATAACAAGAAAAGCATTTATGAATAAGAGAAATATGACGGAATATAGATTTAAATGTTTGAAAGTATTTCCTGTATTTAACTGAGAGTCAGCGTCAGAACTGGAAATCACTAATGTACCCGGAAGCGCTGTAGGGAATACAAAGCGGGCTAACAGCAAGGGAAAACCGTTTACACTACTAAGTGCACCCAACTCGATATATTGTTAGCTGACAGTTCCGCATCGCACCCACGGGGCAGTTAATATCAACCATAGGTCAAAGGTCAGAACACACGTCACTTCTGCAAACTTTGGCTGTCAGCAAATTCCCGGAGATCAGAGAATCATGGAAACTTCCGCCGCGCCGGAAGTCAAAAGTACACAGACCGCTTCAGGAAGATCTAACAAACAAACACAGACGCAGACGCAAACAATATATATTCTCTGATAAAAGGTCACATTGGTAGTATTGCACATCTAAATTTTTGGAATTAGAGAAAATTTCACAGCGCAGTGGTCACCGAAATGTCACGTTCTATTTGATTTCCGCTGTCATTTTCAAAAATGGCGAAAAATTGAGTTTCTGCTCCAGTAATTGACTAATCATTTTTGTAGCTCCATTAGTGCCGATGACATGTTTTTCACGTTAGTACACACTGTCGAAGTGGGAGCGGTTTAATTAATCAACATCCGCAGTGCGGACTACGTTCTATGTTAGACGGAAACACACATAAGATGCTAACACTGTAATACGGTTTTGGTGCAAAAAGATAAACCAGCACGAAGGAGCTAATAAACTGGACAGTTGCTATGGTATATTCGAATGAGCTTGTTCATTAAACGGTAATGATGTTTTGTTAATGTTCTCCTACTGAATAACACATTCAACTGTTTTATTAATGGCATTTAATTCGAATGACTGATTTTGAAATTTTGCAACTCATCTTCTGGCGTGATGTAAAGAAACCTATTGTCGAGGCCTGTGGTGCATGCAGTGGGGCGTAATGGTTATCGTCGCTGGCTGGCGTGCCGTAGGTCGTTAGTTCAAACCCGACCACCAGCAATTATTTCTTATTTATCAGTTATGGAATGTTCTTCAAACATCTGATGTTTGCAATGTTTCGATATTCTGGAATATTCTTGCTCTTATAAATACTAGCCACACTCTCGGTCCAGCAGATCAGTTAGTGTTCGTAATGAACGTGCCTGCAACGCTACGTGTTGTATTTCAGTGACGACCCTACTTTCGGATTTGGACTTGTGTGTGGCTGGACGTGACAATACAACAATAAAGAACATAGACTAGCTAGAACTCATCAACGTACAACCTGTCATCAGAAATGCACACATCAAAAAAAGTTTTGTATCACCCCGGTTCCCAGAACTTCTGAAGATAGGCACTGACTGTGAATATTGTATCACAGACACCGGCCCTCTGGCTGTTTAGAGATGTCACTAAACCCGCCCAGAGACGTAAACAACCATGCATGAGCAGCGCCTTTTAGACGGAGGGGATCCGAGAGCCGATTAGTTCCACTCATTCCACCAGGAAGGAGGTACACGGCTCGTGTTGTCTGTAGTTCAACCATGCCTAGACGGTCAATACCGCGTCCGCATTGTTACTTTGTGCCAAGAAGGGCTCTCAACAAAGGAAGTCTCCGGGCTCTCAGAGTGAAGCAAAGCGATGTTGTTGGGACATCGAGAAGATACACAGAGACAGGAACTGTCGATGACATGCCTCGCTCAGGCCGCCCAAGGGCTACTACTGCAGTGGACGACCGCTACCTACAGATTATGGCTCGGAGGAACCCTGACGGCAAGACCACCATGTTGAATAATGCTTTTCGTGCAGTCACAGGATGTCGTGTTACGACTCATATTGTGCGCAATAGACTGCATGATACAAAACTTCACTCCCGACGTCCATGGCGACGTCCATCTTTGCAACCACGACACCATGCAGCGCGGTGCAGATGGGCCCAACAACATGCCGAATGGACCGCTCAGGATTGGCATCACGTTCTCTTCACCGATGAGTGTCGCATATGCCTTCAACCCGACAATCGTCGGAGACGTGTTTGGAGGCAACGCGGCCAGGCTGAACGCTTTTCACGTATTTTCTCTGACAATAGCTGTTGAACCAGCTAAGTTCCATGCATTTTTATTTTTCATTCTTGTCATTGTTCTTTCACTACCAAATTTTACTTTGTTAGTACACGTTTAACTCATGGGTTAGCGATGACGTCATTCTGCCAAAAGTGGGCAGAGCCTCCAATATATAAGTAAAACTTGCACTGCACTATCTAGCAGTAATTTACCACCAGGAGGAGGCTCCTGCTCATACAGCATTTTGGTAATTCATCGTTTTGTAACTTTGTAGTTTTATATGATTTTCTTTAATGTATGTAGCCCTCTGATCAGACTTTGTATTTGACGTGTAGGTCTGAAGATGACCACAGGCGTGGTCGAAGCCGGTTACCAGAATAAAAATTTTTGTGATCAAGACTGATTTTAACAGTAACTATTAGTAATAACATTGATCACTGTCCGCTCCCACGATGTATTCAAAAGTAACATATGAGTGCACTTAAATTATAGCAAGGTGCGTGGTCCTGTATTGTATAACGCGGCGTATCACCAGTTTGTTTCAAATGGGTCCTTACTTACTGTGAATTACAACAGTATTCAGAAGCACATGAAGAAACAGTGTACTATACATAGTGTGGTACTCAAAAAGTCTATAACTGGACCTATAAAAGTGAATGTTAGTTGAGAAATGGAGAACTAAGTTTGCTGAATACGTCATGAAAACTAGACAGTAAACTGGTAAGCTGTGAGCTCTCTAATTATACTGAAGTCATTTCTCCAGGTGTACACTTCTAGTCAGCTACAGTCATTTGTAGAGCAAAAACGTTCTAATTGTACTGGGTCAATACTAACTGAATATACGACTTACTTCGACGTCTGCTGGCAGAAACTGGATTGACTAGAGGTTGCCAATAACACTATTTACAGAACTGCAGTAATAGTTGCAGGCAAAATTTAAATATGTATTTTCAAGCCGAAGATGGTCAAATGACTTTATTTTGTTTTCTTTGTATTACAGTCCTTTAGATGGTATGTTCACTGATACAATACTTTGTTCTACCTATACATACTAGTGGATGTTGAAGTTCCATATTGAACTGTATTATACATCTACATCTGCATCCATACTCCGCAAGCCATCTGACGGTGTGTGGCGGAGGGTACCTTGAGTACCTCTATTGGTTCTCCCTTCTATTCCAGTGTCGTATTATTCGTGGAAAGAAGGATTGTCAGTGTGCCACTGTGTGGGCTCTAATCTCTCTGGTTTTATCCTCATGGTCTCTTTGCGAGATATACGTAGGAGGGAGTAATATACTGCTTGACTCCTCGGTGAAGGTATGTTCTCGAAACTTCAACAAAAGCCCGTACCGAGCTACTGAGCGTCTCTCCTGCAGAGTCTTCCACTGGAGTTTATCTATCATCTCCGTAACGCATTCGCGATTACTAAATGATCCTGTAACGAAGCGCGCTGGTCTCCGTTGGATCTTCTCTATCTCTTCTATCAACCCTATCTGGTACGGATCCCACACTGCTGAGCAGTATTCAAGCAGTGGGCGAACGAGCGTACTGTAACCTACTTCCTTTGTTTTCGGATTGCATTTCCTTAGGATTCTTCCAATGAATCTCAGTCTGGCATCTGCTTTACGATTAACTTTATATGATCATTCCAATTTAATCACTCCTAATACGTAGTCCCAGATAATTTATGGAATTAACTGCTTCCAGTTGCTGACCTGCTATATTGTAGCTAAATGATAAGGGCTCTATCTTTCTATGTATTCGCAGCACATTACACTTGTCTACATTGAGATTCAATTGCCATTCCCTGCACCATGCGTCAATTCGCTGCAGATCTCATGCATTTCAGTACAATTTTCCATTGTTACAACCTCTCGATACACCGCAGCATCATCTGCAAAAAGCCTCAGTGAACTTCCGATGTCATCCACAAGGTCATTTATGTATATTGTGAATAGCAACGGTCCTATGACACTCCCCTGCGGCACACCTGAAATCACTCTTACTTCGGAAGACTTCTCTCCATTGAGAATGACGTGCTGCGTTCTGTTATCTAGGAACTCTTCAATCCAATCACACAATTGGTCTGATAGTCCATATGCTCTTACTTTCTTCATTAAAAACCGTAAATAGTTTACCAACGAGAACGCAAATATTCACTTTGCTCGCTCTGCAGACTTAAACCCAAGTTCTAAATATCGTAAAAGTTGCCTCGTGCTGTGTGTCTGCTGCTGACACGAACGCTTAGTCCGTAAACAAATCCAGGTTCGCCGAAATCAGAACACTGAATGAATGACAAATATGAAAACAGGGAAGTCCAGGTACGGTGCAGGGTCGAAATCCGATAAGCAGAACGGCGTGATTGGCAGCGGCTAATGCAACGGGCTGTACTAGGCTGACTGACAGTTGCCGGCCTGTGGCCGTGTTGCGCGCGGCTCGGCCTACGTGACACGTTGCGCAAGCCCCTGATGGCGATCACCGCCCGTAATCTTTAGAGCCCCGGATCTGCTATAGATATTAGCTATTGGTAGGCATGTTAAATTGTGTATGATCTTATAACTGTAAGGTCATGCAATCACTGATAGACGAGTACAGCGTTTGTTGTTGTTGTGGTCTTCAGTCCTGAGACTGGTTTGATGCAGCTCTCCATGCTACTCTATCCTGTGCAAGCTTCTTCATCTCCCAGTACTTACTGCAACCTACATCCTTCTGAATCTGTTTAGTGTATTCATCTCTTAGTCTCCCTCTACGATTTTTACCCTCCACGCTGCCCCCCAATGCTAAATTTGTGATCCCTTGATGCCTCAGAACATGTCCTACCAACCGATCCCTTCTTCTGGTCAAGTTGTGCCACAAACTTCTCTTCTCCCCAATCCTATTCAATACTTCCTCATTAGTTATGTGATCTACCCATCTAATCTTCAGCATTCTTCTGTAGTACCACATTTTGAAAGCTTCTATTCTCTTCTTGTCCAAACTATTTATCGTCCATGTTTCACTTCCATACATGGCTACACTCCATACAAATACTTTCAGAAACAACTT
Organism: Schistocerca americana; assembly: GCF_021461395.2. NCBI lineage: Eukaryota > Metazoa > Arthropoda > Insecta > Orthoptera > Acrididae > Schistocerca > Schistocerca americana. Next base: position 307,855,645 of record NC_060120.1, on the reverse strand, counting down.
CCTGACACTTAAATCTATACTCGATGTTAACAAATTTCTCTTCTTCAGAAACGCTTTCCTTGCCATTGCCAGTCTACATTTTATATCCTCTCTACTTCGACCATCATCAGTTATTTTGCTCCCCAAATAGCAAAACTCCTTTACTACTTTAAGTGTCTCGTTTCCTAATTATTTCCCTCAGCATCACCCGACTTAATTAGACTACATTCCATTATCCTCGTTTTGCTTTTGTTGATGTTAATCTTATATCCTCCTTTCATGACACTGTCCATTCCGTTCAACTGCTCTTCCAAGTCCTTTGCTGTCTCTGACAGAATTACAATGTCATCGGCGATCCTCAAAGTTTTTATTTCTTCTCCATGGATTTTAATAAGAACTCCGAATTTTTCTTTTGTTTCCTTTACTGCTTGCTCAATATACAGATTGAATAACCTCGGGGAGAGGCTACAACCCTGTTTCACTCCCTTCCCAACCACTACTTCCCTTTCATGTCCCACGACTCTTATAACTGCCATTTGGTTTCTGCACAAATTGTAAACTGCCTTTCGCTCCCTGTATTTTACCCCTGCCACCTTTAGAATTTGAAAGAGAGTATTCAAGTCAGCATTGTCAAAAGCTTTCTCTAAGTCTACAAATGCTAGAAACGTAGGTTTGCCTTTCCTTAATCTATCTTCTAAGATAAGTCGTAGGGTCAGTATTGCCTCAGGTGTTCCAATATTTCTACGGAATCCAAATTGATCTTCCCCGAGGTCGGCTTCTACCAGTTTTTCCATTCGTCTGCAAAGAATTCGCGTTAGTATTTTGCAGCCGTGACTTATTAAACTGATAGTTCGGTAATTTTCACATCTGTCAACACCTGCTTTCTTTGGGATTGGAATAATTATATTCTTCTTCAAGTCTGAGGGTATTTCGCCTGTCTCATACATTTATAGCGTAGGGTATCCAATAAATTAATTGAGTCAAGCATCACATTTTAGTCATAGCATTACATCATTAAAATCCGGCTACCAACCCACTACTCTGTGTACTATGCAGAGTTCTGGGTGGTGAAGAGGGCACTAGAGCATCAACAAATGCTGCAAGTGGATAGGATAGTTCAGATGGTCCAGGGCACTATCCCCCTCCTGCACAAGCGAAAGAAAGAGGTGGCCTTCTGTTGGGTACCTACCCATATGGAAATCGAGGGGAATGAGAAACCTGACACTGCAGCGAAGGCAGCCTGCGCCAGCCGAAGTGGCCGTGCGGTTAAAGGCGCTGCAGTCTGGAACCGCAAGACCGCTACGGTCGCAGGTTCGAATCCTGCCTCGGGCATGGATGTTTGTGATGTCCTTAGGTTAGTTAGGTTTAACTAGTTCTAAGTTCTAGGGGACTAATGACCTCAGCAGTTGAGTCCCATAGTGCTCAGAGCCATTTGAACCATTTTTGAAGGCAGCCTGCCAGGAAAGCACCACGCACGATTGACCTTAACCTCCCCCTGCAATCCATCGTGTCGTGGTAACGAAGAAACTAATGACTAGTGGGAAAGACAGTGGCTGGAAGTGGCCAACAACAAACTGCGGTTGATCAAACTAGGTATTTGTCAACGGCGCTCTTCCTTTCGAACTTCAAGAAGGGACGAGATCACAATTAAATCAATACTATTAGCTGCTGACGGGGGTTGATATACAGCTACAGGGACAGTTGAAAATGTGTGCCCCGACCAGGACTCGAACCCGGGTTCTCCTGCTTACATGGCAGACGCTCTATCCATCTCAGCCACCGAGGGCACAGATGATTGTGCGACTGCAGGGATTTATCGCCGGCACGCTCCCCATGAGACCCACATTCTCATCTTATAGTCCACACACTAAATTCGTAGTGCCCTTGCCATTATACCCATCACTCGCGGTAGACAATCCACCGAGTCCCGTAAGAGTTCAGGCAAATCGCGTGCTTCCGCACTGAAGGAGGTCATCAGCCGGTTAGCCTGAAAGGATATGCAGATGACATCTGTTCTTTCGGACATCTCCATAAAGAAGGGACGAAGTGGACCTCAAACGTATTCGTCCTTTTGTACGTCAATAAGACGGAAGCCTTTGGTCAATCAAGGGACTTCCAATCAATTTTTGGCAATTATGAAATGATAGCAAGGAAATTGTTGACTTTTGTGAGGCGCCAGGACTCCAGCCCAATTTAATTGGACGACGGTTTCAAATGGTTCAAATGGCTCTGAGCACTATGGGACTCAACTGCTGAGGTCATTAGTCCCCTAGAACTTAGAACTAGTTAAACCTAACTAACCTAAGGACATCACAAACATCCATGCCCGAGGCAGGATTCGAACCTGCGACCGTAGTGGTCTTGCGGTTCCAGACTGCAGCGCCTTTAACCGCACGGCCACTTCGGCCGGCCGACGACGGTTTCGATGTGTTTTTGGGCGGCCGGCTCATCCTATTACACTGACGGAAAAAAATCGCAACAGCAAGAAGGAGTTGTGCGACATATCGCGAAAGTTGGTAGGCGTGTCTTTAAATCTGAAAGACGAGATCTACTCAAATTTTGAGCCAGTCGCATAAGAGTGGCTCTAATAGCGCTACTATGAGGACGCAAATCAGGTTTGTTTTAAAAACGTGCTGTAAGGGTCGTGAGTGTTGGCTGCCTTTGAGATTGGACGTGGTGAGTTGATGCCAGTCAGGAATGCCCTTAAGGAGACAAAGACGCCATTATCAGCAGTTCACTGAGTTTGTTCGAGGTCGTGTAGTATGGATCGAGAAGCTGAACGTTTCTTCTGCGATACTGCAGAAAAACTTGGCGGGAATGTAGCCATTGTACATGATGGCTGGCTGCGGTGGTCACGGGAATACACGGTCTCAAGAAAACCGGACTCTGAGTGCCCACGTGCCACTACCGGGAGGGAAGACTACAGTGTTCGGCGTATGCCGCATCGTACTGCACGTGGAGGAGCAATCTGAGCAGCAGTTCGCACCACAGTAATACAACGACCTGTTACAGCTCCGAGCCAGACGCCCCGTAGCGTGCCCTCCACTGACCCCAAACAACTGCCATTTGCGACTTCATTGCTATCAAGCGAGAGCACGCTGGAGGGCAGGGTGAAGATCTGGTGTGTTTTCCGATGAAAGCTCGTTCTGCCTCGGTGCCAGTGACGGCTGTGTGTTGGTTAGGAGGAGGCCAGCTGAGGACCTGCAAGCAAGCTGTCTGCGTGCTAGACACACCAGAGCTACACCTGGAGTTATGGTCTGGGCTGCGATTTCGTATGACAGCAGGAGCACTCTCGTGGTTATCCCACGCACCCTGACTGCAAATCTCTAAGTCAGTTTGGTGATTCGACATTAGTGCTGCCGCTCATGAATAGCATTCCAGGGGGTGTTTCCCAACAGGATAAGGCCAGTCCAATTGCCGCTGTTGTAAGCCAACATGCTCTACTGAGTGTTGACGTGCTGCCTTGGCCTGCTCGATCAGCAGATCTGTCTATAATCGAGCACATATGGGACATCATTGGACGACAACTCCAGCATCATCCACAAACAGCACAGACCGTCCCGGTACTGACCGACCAAGTGCAATAGGCATGGAACTGCATGCCACAAACTGACATCTTCATTTCTCTACATTAATTACACTACTGGCCATTAAAATTGCTACACCACGAAGATGACGTGCTACAGACGCGAAATTTAACCGACAGGAAGAAGATGCTGTGATATGCAAATGATTAGCTTTTCAGAGCATTCACACAAGGTTGGCGCCGGTGGCGACACCTACAACGTGCTGACATGAAAGTTTCCAACCGATTTCTCATACACAAACAACAGTTGACCGGCGTTGCCTGGTCAAACGTTGTTGCGATGGCTCGTGTAAGGAGGAGAAATGCGTACCATCACGATTGCGACCTTGATAATGGTTGGATTGTAGCCTATCGCGATTGCGGTTTAGCGTATCGCGACATTGCTGCTAGCGTTGGTCGAGATCCAATGACTGTTAGCAGAATATGGAATGGTGGGTTCAGGAGGGTAATACGGAACGCCGTGCTGGATCCCAACGGCCTCTTATCACTAGCAGTCGAGATGACAGGCATCTTATCCGCATGGCTGTAACGGATCTTGCAGCCACGTCTCGATCCCTGAGTCAACAGATGGGAACGTTTGCAAGACAACAACCATCTGCACGAACAGTTCGACGACGTTTGCAGCAGCATGCACTATCAGCTCGGAGACCATGGCTGCGGTTACCCTTGGCGCTGCATCACGGGGAGGAGCGCCTGCAATGGTGTACTCAACGACGAACCTTGGTGCACGAATGGCAAAACGTCTTTTTTTCGGATGAATCCAGGTTCTGTTTACAGCATCATGATGGTCGCATCCATGTTTCGCGACATCACGGTGAACGCACATTGGAAGCGTGTATTCGTCATCGCCATACTGGCGTATCACCCGGCGTGATGGCATGCGGTGCCATTGGTTACACGTCTCGGTCACCTCTTGTTCGCATTGAGGGCACTTTGAACAGTGGACGTTACATTTCAGATGAGTTACGACCCGTGGTTCTACCCTTCATTCGATCCCTGCGAAACCCTACATTTCAGCAAGATAATGCACGATCGCATGTTGCAGGTCCTGTACGGGCCTTTCTGGATACAGAAACTGTTCGACTGCTACCCTGGCCAGCACAGTCTCCAGATCTCTCACCAACTGAAAACGTCTGGTCAATGGTGGCCGAGCAACTGGCTCGTCACAATACGCCAGTTACTACTCTTGATGACCTGTGGTATCGTGTTGAAGTTGCATGGACAGCTGTACCTGTACACGCCATCCAAGCTGTGTTTGACTCAATGCCCAGGCGTATCAGGGCTGTTATTACGGCCAGAGGTGGTTGTTCTGGGTACTGATTTCTCAGGATCTATGCACCCAAACTGCGTGAAAATGTAATCACATGTCAGTTCTAGTATAATATGTTTGTCCAATGAATACCCGTTTATCATCTGCATTTCTTCTTGATGTAGCAATTTTAATGGCCAATAGTATATTTTATGATGCTGCGATTTTTCCGCCATCTTAATGCCATCCGCTGTCTTATTAATACTATTAATGTGTGACCATAGTCTAAATAGCTACACTGGAGACTTCACGTGAATTTTTTGTGACCATGCCTATAGTTATATGGTCTTTGCTTTTGGTTTTAACAAGAGTAATTGCTCATACAGCAGTACCACAATTATGAGAGAGAACGCTGATGACCATGCTGTTTAGCGACCAGCAATTTTAAATCCACCCATCCAGCCAAAACGTAAATTATGATTTGTATATCATTATAATTAATAAGAATATCGTGCGGATGTTATTGCAGCCCTAAGATGGATTCAGATACGGCGGAAATCGTAATTAACCATAGCAGTAAATATGTGTGTATTAAGGACTGTAGCGACTTCATTAGAGTCAGAACTTCCAAAACCTTGTCGCACAACTTAAGGAAGGAAGTACACAAGGCTGTGTGTGTGTGTGTGTGTGTGTGTGTGTGTGTGTGTGTGTGTGTGTGCGTGCGTGCGTGCGTGAGAGAGAGAGAGAGACCGGGGCTAAAGAGAGAGTATCTAGTGTACTGCTTTTCAGGCAGCTGAGTCACGGCAGTTACCCTACGCGGATGTGAAGCCAACAAAGATCCAGCAAGCGTAGCGAAACGACAGGCGCTGCGAACCATAAAACTGCGCGCTGGCGCGCTACGAGCGTTGCTTTCTCCTCAGAGTGCAGCGGAGCATCTTAGCAGGGCAGACAGGCCTCTTACGTATGTCCCAGGAAGGACAACAAACAGCAAAATAATATTTATTGTACGCATACAGTACGATAGGAAGAATATGTGATTAAATTTGTGGCCGATGTAAGGGTAAACAGCGTGTGGAATTTACCACGCCGAACTGCCACCTCTGGCAGCAGCAGTGATTAACCCGGTTGGGTGTCGAGTGGAACAGATGTTGGATGACAGGTACTGGCACGTTATACAATGCTGTTCCAACTCTTTGCCAAAGTACATCAATCGTAGTGCCAGGCGAGTGATGGAGTGCCAGTCTGTCGGCAATCTATGGCCACATGATTTCGACGGGTGAGATATCTGGAAAACGTGCTGTAGAACCAAAGAGAACATGCAATCTTGCGTTATCTTGTTGAGAGACACAGAGACCTGGAAGAAGGAGCATAGCCAATTGCCTTAACGCGCCAGATACTGAACAACTGTTGTTCACATTATCGACTATGTCAACCAGAGGTGATAGTGTTGTGTATCCAGTGACACTCCATACTATCACAACAGGTGGTGGACCGTTGACTAAGGGAACCTTTCACGTACGACTCGGCTGGGCTTTCATGACGATGCTCAATGCAATCTTCGATGGTTCGCTCTACTCGCTCCCTCCACAAACGGATATGTCCATCGTGGTGCTGTAGGCTGAACTGGCACTCGTCTGAAAAGACCCAATGTGGGGTGCCATACCTATGTTGTTGTTGGGCGCACCCGTTTCAGCGTGCCTATTCCTGCAGCCGCGTCAAGAGAAGCCACAACTACGATCGACGTGCTGGCGTTCCGTGGCGCTCCAGGCATTTTTGCACATCCTTGTGGATAGAGCCTACTTGACTTTCTCGACTCCAGGTACGTGACGTGAGTGTACTATCGTGCACGGCCGGGCGATCAGTATGACTGTTCTCTCGAGCGCTAGTCGCGTGGGGCCGTCGATCCTATATGGCGTTATGCTTCTGGTGAAACTATCGATCCCATATTCGCATGACAGTTGGTCTTCTGTCCAACAACCAACATGCTGAATGAGAAACTCGCTGTCGCATCTTTCCTTAAATACAGAATGTAGACGGGATTACTCCTACCCACTTGCACTGGGATACTGATCATTACCAAATCCAAGATTGTAGTACACTTCGTGCAAATTCGACGTTTGATGGAAGCCGCTTACATTGGCGTTGTTGTTTTAAAAGCGAGAAGTGTTTCTGAGCAGCAAACAAAGCAGTGATTCACATTAATTTCCCCGGTCTACAGTTTCGTCCACGAGATGCAAATGGACCAGTTTGCTACATCGACTTTTAAAGTGTGCTTCTTCACTTGCCTGATTAAACTCAAGTTTTTTTCCCATACACCTGGTGGCAATATTTCGCACATTATGGAGAAGGGGCTGATGATTCTACGTTACTTAATGTCTTATATGTTTTCTTTCTTGGAAGGTAATTTAATTACAGCAGTACTTCAGTTTTTGGAAATATTCTTCCTCCGCAGACATTCTGTAAACAGTTCCCTCCTTTCTGTTCCTTTTACTCCAGATACATCATTTCTATGGAAACACCATCTTCAAAGCTCGAATGGCTTGTACACATAATACTGCAATGTTTACGGAATGTTTTTGTTTTCCTTATGAAGTATCTTTGCCTGCCATCGATCATCTTAACGGCACAAACAGAAGTCTTTGAATGCTTGTACTGTATCCTCCCCGTTGTCAATTGCTACGCAGTCTGCTATCTTAACTGGTGAAATGTGATGCCCCACAACACAACATGCAGCTTTGCCTTCATACACTGACGGAAAAAAAATCGCAAAACCAGCAAGGAGTTGTACGACATAAACGAAAGCTGATAGACGTGTTTCTACAGCTGAAAGATGACGTCTATTCAGATTTGACACCAGTCTCATAGCAGTGTATCAAGCGAGAGCTCATTGGAGGTTAGGGTGGAGGCCTGTTGTGTTTTCTGATGAAAGCTGGTTCTGCCTCAGTAGCAGTGACGGCCGTGTGTTGGTTAGTTGAGGGCCTGCAAACAATCTGGCTGCTTACTAAACACACTGGACCTACATCCGGAGTTATGATCTGGGGTACGATTTCGAATGACAGCAGGAGGTGTCTCATGGTTATTCCAAGCACCCTGCCTGCAAATTTATACGTCAGTTGGTGATTCGACCTGCTGAGCTGCCGTTCATTAAACAGCATTCTAGGGGATGTTTTCCAACAGGATACCGCCCGCCCACATAACCCCTATCGTAAACCAACATGCTATACAGTATGTCGGTATGCTGTCTTGGCCTCCTCGATTACGAAGTCTGTCTCCAATCGAGAACGTGTGGGACATCACTGGACGACAAGTCCAGCGTCATACACTACCAGCAATAACCGTCCTTCTATTGACCGACCAAGTGCAACAGGCATGAAACTCCTTCCCACAAACTGACATCCGGCACCTGTACATCACAATGCATGCGCGTTGCATGCTTGAATTCAAAATTCTGGCGGTTACACTGGTGATTAATGTACCAGAACTTGACGTTTGCAATCTTTTAATGTTAATCACTTAAATATTTTACCTAGAAAAATGTATTCTCTAAATTCCATTACTCTACATTAATTATTGTTTGGTGTTGCGATTTTTTCCCGTCGGTGTATACTCATAGTTTCCAGATGTTTCTCTCCCCAGGTTTTCACTGTATTTTCTCTCGAAGCCACTTTGGACAGTTTTATTTAATTTAACATATTCTATAATGTTCCTACTATTTGTATTAATCTGTGCCCTCTGAGTCGTATATATCACATAAGGGAATTATTATATCATGTTGTAAGACTAAAGACACTGCTGTGTTAGATTATATTGTTTATTACAATCGGCCTATTTCGGCATGACTGCCATCTTTAGGTTATCTGTGAACGTACGTAAGTTTAGTACAATATTTCCAATTTTGAAGTAGATAATTTAACTTGTTGCTACGTTTATCACGTGGTCTTGATATCCATATGACATCGATGTCTCAACTGCAGTCACACCATTTTATAAGTTTGCGCCTTTGACGCTGTTGGAGCCATAATAGAGGTGTGACAGCAACTGAAGTACCAGTGCATATGGCTATCAAGACCACCTGATGTACGTAGCAAAACATAATTCTGTAACAGGTTAAATTATCTACTTAGAAGTTTAAAATATTGTAGCAAACTGTGTACTTTCACAGATAACCGGAAGATGGCAATCACTCCGAAATAGGCCTATTGTAATAAATATTATAATCAAATACAGCAGATCTTTTGACTCACAACGTAATAATGTTGCTATTATCGTCTGGTTGCAACTTTCGGACCATCTTTAATAGCTGCGTTGTTAAGTTTGATATTTTATTTCCTTTTGCCACTGTTCGTGATTCAGTATGTTCATCAATACAGAGCCCGTTGTGCGCTTTGAGGAATTTATTGTGTCAACCACAGCACACTTCATGTCTCGAGCTGTAACAGCCATGAACGCGACTAGCAGGGAACTGTTGGAGGCTAAAGAGTTTTTTAACGGACTTCGAGACCTTGATCAGAGCTACCGTAACGAAACAAGTGGCGACCACTGCCAGACCTGGAACTGAGAAACGTAGTGTGCAGTTTACCGAGACACTGCCACTGACCTGAGCGACCACAGTAGGCCCATGATTGAAACTGAACCACAGCAACTGTTTCATTTTTATGGGTAGTACGAGTTTCTTAGGCAATAGTGAACATACGATGTTACAAAATCCAGTTCCGCAGTTTCTCCAGCTGGAATATGAAGGGACGTCAAACATTGTCTTCAATATGGTTTATCTATAGAAAAGTAAAATCTGAAAAGGTTCGTCGTTTTTCTTTATAGTTTCCTTCCATTTTAGTACACCTGGACGTATCGCTTTCACGTGAAGGTTTCCCGCTTTGTTAGCTCTGCTGTTAATCTGGCATCTTCGCATTTCATTATCAGTAAAAAATGACGATAGAGTATCGAAGAGCGGTCCAGGAGGAAAATATGCGGGAGGGAGCGAGGTGGTTTCGAGGCACGATATTCCGAAGACTAAAACAAAAAATAAGTCTTTCATGTCTCTAATGACGATACATGAAATTTTATACCGTTTATTTATTTAATCGTAGACTAAAATACTCCACAATCTGGTATTTACATAAAACGTAACGACAGAATGCAATTGATTTTTACATGTTCTAATAACTTCCGTATTTCCTTTGAATGCTGAACATTCGAAAGTTGTACAAGAACTTTCTTGCATTTTCGGCATTATCGGTCACAATTATTCACTGTTTCGTTTTATCTGATTTTTTTCGTGCTCACACTGTGATTTAAAAACACTTCACTGGTGATCTGTCAATCAATTGACATGTCTGCGATTAGTGCTGGTCGTGTTTCGGAGGATAATTGTTTGCGAAGAAAGGAAGGAAGACGACTCGTGTTTAACGTCTCATCGATGACGACGCCATTAAATGAGAAGCACACAGGCTGATGCAGGTAAGCTGTAACATAAGGTATAAGGTAAAAGATGGGATAAGATAGGCCAAGTGAAGTAAGGAAATACGAGGGTTGGAACTTTCATAGTGGCAACTATTTATTTACAGTTCGTACAAAATACACACGTGTTTCAAAGTTTTACTGACTTTCGCAGTAGTCACCAGCATTGTGTATAACCAGTTGCCAGCGATGTGGAAGTTGTAGGATACTCTTAGCAGTGCCAGTTGTGTTGACAGTTCGAGCGGCGCGGTCTATTGCCCGATGAATTTGTAGCAGTTCTGAAGCGAATGCCGTGAAGTGTTTCCTTCAGTTTAGAATCGAGTTGAACTTACTAGGACTTAAGTCAGGGGAGTGCAGTAGGTGGTGAAGCACTGAGCAGCCCCATCAGTCAAACAAATCAGTAACAGCTTGCACTGTACGTGCTTGAGCATTGTCCTGCGAAATGATGGTCAGGTCCTGCAGAAAGTGTCATCACTTTTGTCTCTAAGCTGGTCGAAGGTTGTGTTGCGAAAATGAACAGCATAGAGACAGAAGTGATGACACTTTCTGCAGGACCAGGACTACACTCAAGCACGTACAGTCCAAGCTGTTACTGATTTGTTTGACTGATGGGGCTGCTAAGTGCTATACCACGTACTGCACTCCCCTGACGTAAGCCCTCGTGAGTCCAATTCGTTTTCTAAACTGAAGGAAACACTTCACAACATTCGTTTCAGAACTGCTACAAATTCATCGGGCAATAGACCGCGCCGCTCGAATTGTCAACACAGCTGACACTGCTAAGAGTATCCTACGACTTCCACATCGCTGGCAACGGGTTATACACAATGCTGGTTACTTTGAATGTCAGTAAAACTTTGAATCACGTATCTATTTTGTACGGGCTGTAAATAAATAGTTGCCACTGTTAAAGTTCCATCCCTCATATGCCGTGTCACGTTCTTAGGAATATGCCTAGCATTTGTCTTGAACAATTTTGCGAAACTACGGAAACCTATATCGCGATGTCGTGATGGGGATTTGAACTTCTGGCCTTCAGAATTGTTTGCTTGTCAAGTCTTAGTTGTCTTGTATGTGTATGAAAGTGGTTGTCAACTTCTCGTCTGGTACTGGAGGGAGAGGAGGAGGAGGGGGGGGGGGGAGAGGAGAAGAAGGGGGGAAGAGGAGGAGGAGGGGGGAGAGGAGGAGGAGGAGGGGGAGGGGAAGGGGAGGGAGGAAGGCGGGAGAGTGTGAGGGAGAGGGAGTATTGCAACACTACCTCATAAAAACTGGAGAAGTAACGCCAAGCGGACAAACAGTTTTGATTGCGAAACAGCAACAGTTCTGGTGCCAGGTCGTTAGTGAAATGTTTAAACGATACATTGTGCACAGAAAATCCTCTGATAGAGCACGATAAAAATATTTCGAAATGAATAGGTGCATCGATACTCCGTAAACCACATTATGGTGTGTGGTAGAGGGTGCTTTGTGTACCAGTGTCACTTCACCCCTTTCCTGTTCGGGAGAAGAACATTTGCTGCTAAGCCTCCGTTCGCGTTCGAATTTACCTTCGTAGTCTTTTCGCGAAATGTAGGTAGGATGGAGCAATATATTGGTAGGCTCTTGTAGTAACTTTAACAGTAAATCGCACCCCGATGCAGATTGCCTCTCTTGCAGCGTCTGCCACTGTATTTAGTTGAGGATCTCCGTGGCACTTTCGCGCTTACTAAATGAACCTATAATTAAACGTGGTGCTCTTTTTTGGATCTCCTCCTTTTCCTCTATCAGTCCTACATGGTGCGGATCCTAGAATGACCAGCAGTATTCAAAAATTGGTCAGGCTAGTGTTTTTTAAGGTATCGCCTTTGTGGGAGGGCTACATTTCTTGAGGACTCTCCCAATGAATCACCCTCTGGCTCTGCCTTATCTGCGATTAGTTTTACGTGGTAATTCCACTTTAAATCGTTCCGTTCACATACTCCTAGATGTTTTATGAATATGAAGGGTTACAATGATTTTTCTGCAATCGTATATTTCGCTTCCGTTTTTGATATCGTTGATACTTCTCTCTATGCAACAGCATCATCGATGGAAAGCCTCATGGAACTTCCAACTTAATTCGCTAGGTCATTTATACATATCGTGAAAAGTACTGGTCCTGTAATACTCCCTTGGGATACGCCCGGCGCTATTTTTACGTCTGTAGTTTCCTCTCTATTGACAATGACATAGTGTGTTATGTTTGCTAGAAGCTCTTCATACTAGTTACACAGCGGGCTTGATATTCAGTACGCTCGTATTTCGTTCATTAGACGGCAGTGCGAAACTGTATCGAACGCCTTCCGGAAGTTTATTACGCTGAGAATACACGCAACTGAAGTGAACTGCAAGAGCGACATTTGATCTGTGACCACAGGGAGATAAAAGACGAAATAGTCAGGATCATTGCAAACTTTGGGGAGACACGATTCAGTAAGCTGACGTCTTTTGCATGTTTTCACTCAATACTGTAATATGGAATAATGTTCTGGTGCAACTCATGTTTAAGAAAGAAAGTCTAATTGCTTAAAAACGTGCTATAAGAATAATACGTGGTGCTCACCCACGATCTTCTTGTAGACACCAGTTTAAGGTGTTAAGCAGTTTGATACCTGATTCACGTTTTTTGTTCCCTCGTGAAGTTTGTTGTAAATAATCCACTGCATTTCAAAAGGAACAATGGTGCACATAATTGCTATACCAGAAGAAAAAATGACATTTATTACCCACATTAAGGTTGTCTTTAGCACAAAAAGGAATGCACAATGCTGCAACCAAAATTTTTATAACCTACCCAGTGATATAAAATGTCTGACAGAGAGCAAAGTAAAATTTGGAAATAAACTGAAAAAGTTTCTCCTTGAGAACTTCTGTTTCGCAGAAGAATTTCTATTTCTGTACTGTGTTCAAGGTACTGGGTGTCTTTACTCAAGGAAAATAGAAAAAAGAAACAACTTGTAAATGATCAGTATGTGGGCACGTTTAAAAAAATAAGTTGTGATAACAATATGAAATGACTAGTTCCACAGCATTACGATTTATCGTACAAATTATCCATGGAACACGTAACTAACTGCGTAAACTCAACTAAAATGGTAAGGAACAGGACGTGGACCAATTGATTTGTGTAAAACCAAAACTGTACAGTATTTCAGGTCACCCACTGAAGAGACGCTTACGGGTTAGTAAAGATCAACACTGGAGGAGAAAAGGAGTTTTGTTTCTGAACTATAACGATTTTACCGATCTAGCGAGCCGTATGTGGGCATGCGTTGCTATGCCACATTTGATGTAAATTTACAACTCCAGAGTATTGGCCAGAAAGTCACAGTACCATAAACTGTTGATCGCACACCTGCTGTGCAAGTAGTCAACAAGCGCAGGCACTTTGTGCACCAAAACAGAACGATAATTTCCGCACGGACGGTTCCGTCATGAATTTCTTCTCCATTGCTAATCGACGGCTTCCCAACTGGGGCCCCTGGCGTTTGAAATCTGTACTTGTTACATTCTTTCTAACTGTACGCATTGACTGTTGTAGCTGTCGAGGACATAGCGGGACCTCCACACGTTTGAGTTGAATGCATTCACACATTCTCGTATTGTGTGGAAGTCGATTTGGCGAGCTGAATCATGACGGAGAACACGCTTATCAGCAGGTTCGCTGTGGTCTTTCCCTTTAGTTATTGAGGCTGACGAGTACCCACCCGGGGATCATTTAACTTCTTCGTAGCGGAGTGTTGTAAAAGCAACCTGTTCAAAGATATTATCTAACAACGGCGGAAATAAGTTTAATTTCAAAATTGCTAGACGAGATCCTAATGGGCTGATTCTGTCAAACAGAGGTCAATGTGTTAGTCGTTGCCCGACAAACTATACATATAGATTTTATATAAAATGGATTACGTAATTAATTGCGTTATACACTGTGGAAGGACCATGATAAACTTACAACCGTGGCAGTTGTTCTTATTTATTGTTTCATCTTTTGTCATTTGAGTCTGATGCTTTTCATCAAATGACTGTGTCTGTCATTCATCCGAACATTTGGCATTACTTGACCGTCCCTTGTTTCGGTGAGTTCCAGTAGGCACTATACCTGTTCTGAAGATGACACAGTTTTGTATGTCCTCAAACTGAATGTCCATTTCCTCTATATCTTTTCTGATGATCATGTGTCATTATATTCTTATTTTTGTTTCGGGTCAAACATGTTGCATGCCACCGTAAATATGGGCTCTGCGTTTCTGCATTGTGTCCATAGTTCTTTCGTAGTGTATTGCAGAATATGTGCCTAGTTTCCATTTTTTTTGTAAATTCTATTTTAGTAATTTGGATCATGTATATTGTGTAAGTTGTTTTCTTTCTGTTTTGTTTCTCGTCGCGCTAATAGACGGGTCACTAAGAGGATACGACGCAGATACATATTTGAATTTAATAATCAATTTTCGTATTTATGAAAAAGCATTTTTTGTTGTACATGTCTCCCGCGGTTTTGAAAGTTACATCAAGCTTTCTTTATCAAGTCCATTACTAACATAACCTAACACATTCGCACAAATTTTTAAAGGTATACACACGTTTCATGTTTCGTAAATCAGGTTTAACTGGATTTTCTTGTCCTAACTGACTGGCATTTGACACACTACCGTTTCCTCTCCAAAAGTTGTTTGCAAACTAGTTGTTTTCCTATGTCTTACAGTATATGAATTTGCAACGTATGTTACTAGCAGTTTTCGTAGATAACTAACATTGTTTTGGAGGGGACGGTATGCTTACACAGGATCTGGCAGATATCTGTACCCTTAGAGCATAGATAGTGTTGTAAATGCCTACAATGTTGGTAGACGATTTGTTTGTACATAGATGTATGAAATGTACGCAAACAAATATTAAAGTGTGCATATTATTTACATTCAAAATCTCTAGACGCGAACGGACAGGTAAAAACAGAAAGCAGAAGCAAAGTATGACGGATCTGTATACAGAGCAGAAGTATTTAGGTAACCTTCAGGTCTTTTGAAAAACTTCTTGATTATTGTGAGGCACAATACATGAACGTCTTAACGCCTCCTGCGCGAAGGTATCGTGTCACTTCTCAGTATTCCGCCCAGGTGCACATTGTTGGCAGAGAGGACACGTTTAGACTGTCAATTTGGTTTTCAGAAAGGCTTTTCAACAGAAAATGCTATATATGCTTTCACTGATCAAATATTAAATGCATTGAATAACCGAACATCGCCCACTGGGATATTTTGTGATCCCTCAAAGGCTTTTGACTGTGTGAATCATGAAATTCTTCTAGATAAACTTAAGTATTGTGGTGTAAGTGCAACAGTGCACAAATGGCATAATTCATATTTAACTTGAAGAATGCAGCATGTTGAAATTAACAGTACAAATAGTCTGCAAAAATCAACAGAGTCCTCTAACTGGGGAGGTATCAATAATGGTGTCCCACAGGTTTCAGTCTTAGGTCCCCCATCGTTTTTAATATATATTAATGACTTGCCACTCTATATTCATGAAGATGCAAAGCTACTTCTTTTCGACGACGATACAAGTATATCAATCAAACCCAACAAAGAAGAATCAGCTGAGGAAATTGTAAATAACGTCTTTCACAAATTATTGAGTGGTTCGCTGCAACTGGACTCTCACTAAATTTTGAGGAAACAAAATATATACAGTTCTGTACAGTAAAAGACAAAACACCATTGATAAATATGGACTATGAATAAAAGTCTGTTGCTAAGGCAGAATATTCAAAATTTCTGGGTTTGCGCATTGATGAGAAATTGAATTGGAAGAAACACAACGATGATCTGCTGAAACGGTTAGGTTCAGCTACTTATGCTATTATGGTTATTGCAAATTTTGGTGATAAACGTATCAGTAAATTAGCCTAATATGCCTCTTTTCATTCACTGTTTCCATGTGGCATCATATTTTGGGGTAACTGATCATTAAGAGAAAAAGTATTCATTGCACAAAAGCGTGCAATCAGAATAACAGCTGGATCCCACCCAAAATCACCTTGCAGACATTTATTTAAGGAACTCAGGATAATCACAGTACCTTCGCAACACATATATTCACTTATGAAATTTGTTATTAGTAAACCACCCTAATCCAAAGATAACAGCGAAACGCGTAGCTGCAACACTCGAAGAAAGGATGATCTTCACTATTCTGGGTTCAATCTGACTTAGGCACAGAGAGGGGTGAATTATGCTGCCACAAAGATCTTTGTTCATTTACCAAATAGCATTAAAAGTCTGACGGATAGCCAACCAACATTTAAAAATTAAAAGAATTTCTGAATGACAGCTCCTTCTTCTCAACAGATGAACTTTTAGATGTGAAGTAGTAACCGTAAAAAAAAAAAAAAAAAAAAAAAAAAGTTCTGTGTAAAGAAAACTTATGTTAAAATGACACTTTCCACATCATTACGAAATGTCGTATTCATGATCTATGTATGTAAGCACAGCAGCAAGGAAACTGACGCACTCCAGGGCAAACTTCGAACACGTGACCACATTACTACTGGCTCGTGTATGTACACTCAGAATTAAGTAAGGTGAACCTGAAGATAGCCACAGTACAGATTAATTTTGGGATGTACTCGTAGTAAGGTTTTGTAGATCTCGAAATCCTGTTTCGCTTTGGAGCAGCAGCAGCACATCTCTGATAAAAAGGAGGAGGATGGTCTTTGTTGTATTTGTATGGAAATGTCAGTACTGTACTCACAGGTGGTGTTGCCTCCCATCTCGATGATGCATTTGCAGTCTCGCGAGATCTCGCGGTTGTTGAAGGGTCGAACCCTCACGGCTACCTTCACAGACGACATGTTGGTGGCTCTGCAAACAAAGGAAATGTACCTTTAATGTCAGACACACAAAAGAGGCGACAACAACAACAACAACAACAGCGACAACAACAACAACAACAACAACAAGAACATGAAGCATTACTGAAACGAAGACAGCTACCAGTATCATTTACTCACAATATTAATTTAGGTGCACAGAATCTACATCTAAGATTATTACAATATTACACGTATATGAGAAGTTACTGGTACTTTTGTTCTGCATCATGCTGAGTATTCGATTACTTTATAGCATCTTAAAAAAGTAGGGTATTGGTATCGAAAGTTTGAATAGTGTTGGGGATTTACTGCTTACTAAGCTGGAAAAGCGGTTCAAGTATTGATTTAAGCCTTAGATGTTCAAATGGTTCAAATGGCTCTGAGCACTTTGAGACTTAAAAATCTGTGGTCATCAGTCCCCTAGACTTAGAACTACTTAAACCTAACTAACGTAATCCACCCCCGAGGCAGGATTCGAACCTGCGACCGTAGCGGTCGCGCGGTTCCAGACTGAAGCGCCTAGAACTACTCTTCCACAGCGGCCGGTAGTCTTAGATAGTGCAAACATAATTCCCATATTTTGTTTTGTACTGAAAATGAGTGCTCCCGTCTTTAAGAAAAATTTATTATAATAGAGTGCATTTATCTTAAATAAATCTTGCAATCTGGGCTGTAACAATAGTGGCGCATATCAATAGTAGAAAGCTTATATCATGACCTATATACTGAATGCATATGCTCACTTTGCTTCATGAAAATACAGTATAATTTCCTTGAATTAGCTCTGTATTCTAAATAATTCTATTTATGTCAAACAAAAGCTTAAAAACAGATAAGCAGTCGATACTATCGGTGTAGATACTTTCGATCCGGTATTGTCACGCTATTAATAATATTTAGTCTATACTAAATATCCTAACGAATATAGTACTGAAACGTCTCTTATGTGTTATCCTTTTCGAAACTCGATGGCCATTTTACGCCTGTTACACAATTTCTTACAGAACTGGTTGTTGGCAGAGAGGCTTGTGGGTTTCTGTAGCAATCATCATTTCTCTCAGCAGTTTAGATCCACTGTAGTAAAAATATTGTGGACGGTCGACGCAATGGCAAATCCTGTGGCGTTCCTGGGAATCAGGCTCCATAACACACTTCGTGATAAAAAAATTTCAGAATTGGTTATATTATTGCATTTTACGAAGTTCACTCACAATCAGTATGAAATCATGAGTAACAGCTAACTAGGAGCGTGAAGTGCCTGTTATCGCCTTGATGACGACAGCGGTGCATCGTGTCGTGGACTCGACGAGACGCCGAGAGCTATGGGCAACCACTGTGGTTAATCTCAGCCGCCGCACACCACACACGGACATTGCTTGTTGCTGGGTTCAAGGGGAGAGCATCGTGCTCCATGGTGTCCCAAACGTGCTCAAATAAAATTCAGGTCAGGCTGTGACGTCATGATTCTGTTCATCTACAAAGCTTTGGCTTTGTAAATAGTCAAGTTCATTCACGTGCACGTAATCTTTGCTTAGTTAGCAGAGACATATCTCTATGCTGTTTTTACACTGAAATGCCAAAGAAACTGGTATAGGCATACGTACTCAAATACAGATATGTGTAAAAAGGAAGAATACAGCGCTGCGGTCGTCAAAGCCTACATAAGACAATAAGTGTCTGGCGCAGTTGTTAGATCGGTTACTGCTACTAGAATGACAGGTTATCGAGATTTAAGTGAGTTTGAACGTGCTGTTATAGTCGGCGCACGAGCGAAGGGACGAAGCATCTCCTAGGTAGCGATGAAGTGGGGATTTTCCCGCATGACCATTTCACGAGTGTACCGTGAATATCAGGAGCCCGGTAAGACATCGAATCTCCAACATCGCTGCGGGCGGAAAAAGATCCTGCAAGAACGGGACTAAAGACGACTGAAGATAATCGTTCAACGTGACAGAAGGGCAACCCTTCCGCAAATTGCTTCAGATTTCAATGCTGGGCCGTCAACAAGTGCCAGCATGCGAACCATTCAACGAAACATCATCGATATGGGCTTTCGGAGCCGAAGGGCCATTCGTGTACCTTTGATGACTGCAGGACATAAAGCTTTACGCCTCGCCTGGGCCCGTCAACACCGACATTGGACTGCTGCTGAATAGAAACATGTTGTCTCGTCGGACGAGTCTCGTTTCAAATTGTATCCAGCGTATGGACGTGATACACCTCGTGAATCCATGCACTCTGCATGTCAGCAGGGGACTGTTCAAGCTGACGGAGGCTCTGTAATGGTGTGGGGCGTGTGCAGTTGAAGTGATGTGGGACCCCTGATACGTGTAGATACGCCTCTGGCAGGTGACACCTACGAAAGCATCCTGTCTGATCACCTGTATCCACTCATGTCGATTGTGCATTCTGACTGACTTGGGCAATTCCAGTAGGACAACGCGACACCCCACACTTCCAGAATTGCTACAGAGTGGTTTCAGGAACACTCTTCTGAGTTTAAACACTCCCGCTAGCCACCAGACTCCCCAGTCATGAAAATTATTGAGCATATCTGGGACGCCTTGCAAAGTGCTGTTCAGAAGAGATCTCCAACCCCTCGTACTCTTACTGTTTGAACAGCCCTGCAGGATTCATGGTGTCAGTTCCCTCCAGACATTAGTTGAGTCCACGCCACTTCGTTTTGCGGCATTTCTGCGTGCTAGCGGGGGCCCTTAGGCAGGTTTACCAGTTTCTTTGGCTCTTCAGTGTAGAAATCGCCTGACAAAAAAAGTGAATCACTCAGCAGACACGGTCGGTTGTCAATACAACTTCGTACACGTTTACACCATCTGCCGATATGTATGTGGTTAGAGTTGCAGTTCTCTGTGATAGGTGCATTATAGTTATTCGTGTTTAGTGTTGTTACTTTGTCTGGAAGGGTATATAAGGAGTGTGAACAGCATCAGACGTTGAGTGATCACTGTGAAAGACAAGGAGTAGCCGCGTATTCGTGTGGGACAGCGGTACCAGCGCTTGACAGAGTTTGAAAGGAGGCTCATTGTGGGTCTTTATTTGGCCGACTGGTCAAATAGTGCAGTACCCAAATTTGTGAGGCATTCAGATGTGACAGGGGTCCTGTGCTGGACAGTATGTGAACATGAGGGACTCGTCAACGTTCCGGTCGACCACGTCCGACTGCCACAACGGATGATCACCGTATTGGACACGGAGCACATCGTAACCCCTTCACATCTGCGCCTGCTATCCGAGAACAAGTAGAGGACTCCCTTTAACATTCTGTGTAATTCTGTGTAATTCCAGACTAGAGAACTACCGTCCCTTGCTTAGGCTGCCATTAACACCGCAACACAGACATCGTAAGTAGTATCTTCATCCATGTCATCAGTATCTTCACATTCTGTGAGATCGCAAACAATCTCTGCACCACTGAGCGGACACTTGGCACACATATTGCTTCAGCTTACTAGTTTGATTGTTTCGTTTATCAGGTACCAATGTCGTGAGCCAGCCTGGCAGAAATGTGTACTACAATCCTTCTCTTATCTGCTGGCCGTCCAATATTACTCACGAGAGCTAACAGTTGACTGAAGAACGGCGCTCGTATTATTTATTGCAGGCGTGGCAGGCGTCACTTAGAAGTTGTGCCAGTAATATCATGGGGATAGCATTCTTTCAAACACTGAAAACAATATGACGGGCATGGCATTATAAGTGTTCAATCAGCGAGAGCTTGAGCATAATTAGGATACTGGATGCGCCGACAACGGCAAATTTACGGCATCTACATTGGTTTAACTTGCGACATGAGGTCACCGATTTCAGTAGTCTTACCACTTGACACGATACTTTGTATCAAGCTGCTTCTGATATTCTGATCATGGGCTATGCTTAAAATGCGCCAATAAAGTTTTATAACAAGTCTATTCTTGCTAATTAGCGATGTGAAGCAGTGTTACGGACGTCCTCAGTCAATTGGCACCCGTAATACGACGAAAATTATTTCCGGCAATTCAGGTAGGGCGTAACTTGTTTGGAAATTTGAACAACTGATTAAAATCAGTCTTTCTGAATGACATTTTTGAAGTTCGCGTAAAACAGTATGTTTAATCTCGTTACTTTGTCACCCTTTAGTCAAATCGCTTTCTCTGTGCTGCGTAATTAAGTATTCACTACTGCAATTAACAACCTGTATAAACTAAATTTGAAAGTTTGTGAAAACTTACCACCACTGTACTTCGATAAAAAATTAAGTACCAGTTCACACTGCAATGCAGATAACACCCTATTTAATTGATCTTTTGTACTAATAATAAAACTGCAAAAGCGTCGTGTCCGTCAGTCTGTTTGAATACGCTAATCCCCAAAACTACTAGAAGAATTTTCACGGTGTTTTCACAGGTAACTATGGCGTAGCTTCTGGCAACGTATGGTCTTTATTTCATAAAAACTGGTTTACTGAAAATAGGTATTATAATATAGAGGGAAACATAATTGCTCTTCGAAAAAGCTGCTTACTCTTTGACGTTTGAACTGTATCAAAAAATGGCTCTGAGCACTATGGGACTTAACATCTGTGGTCATCAGTCCCCTAGAACTTAGAACTACTTAAACCTAACTAACCTAAGGACATCACACACATCCATGCCCGAGGCAGGATTCGAACCTGCGACCGTAGCGGTCTCGCGGTTCCAGACTGAAGCGCCTAGAACCGCACGGCCACACAAGCCGGCTGAACTGTATCAAATTTGTGAAAATGCTCTATTGTTTGATATGTTCCACTCAATACGATTTAGCTCAGTTAACAGAATGCTTATCTAATGAACGTGTTTAATCGATGATTTCATACTAGTATTACTAAATACTTACGTAACTCTGTCTATTACATTTTCACGAGTAAACCGCAGAGCCGATTTTGATGTGATTTAGTACGGAGTTAGCTTGAACCCTGAGAAAGACCATACGTTACTTTAGGAAGTGTGTGCGCGCGTGCGTATTTTCTAAGCCCAATGTCTTGCCGCAGTGGTAACATCGGTTCCCATCAGATCACCAAAGTGAGGCGCTATCAGATTTCACTAGCACTTGGAAGGGTGACGGTTCGGCTCTGCCGAGCACTGTTTGGAAGCGGGCTGCATTCAGCCCTTGTGAGGACAATTGAGGAACTACTTGATGGAAAATAGCGACCCCGGTCACGATAACTCACAAGAGCCGGGAGAGCGTCGTGCTGACCACATGCTCCTCCATATTCGCATTCAGTGACGCCTATCAGCTGACAGTGACACGTCACTCGGTACTTTGGGCCTTCCGAGGCCTGTTCGGTTGGAATCTCATACACATTCACATTCATTCAATGCTTGATTTGTGACACAATGCACCACACTGCAGTAGCAGACTCTCCATTTTGGTAGTAAAGCTTCACTAATAGTGACGTTTCTGGTTAAGTGAACATGCTGGCGTATCTAACTCCCTCTCTACTACAACCATTTTATACACGATTCTTGTGCGGCATCACTGACGTCTCGCTGTCCAGTGCCATCTATTGGCCGGTTTTTGCACTAGTTATTGGGTTCAATAAAACACAACGTCATTTCAGGCATGTGTGTCAAGCTTTACCTCTCTACCTACGTTATTTGGTGAATTAATGCAATTTCAAATATTAACGGACTTTTGCGTCATCCTGTACGTAAGCAGGAAAATAAAAGATGATTTGGTGCGAAGTACTGTAAGAAATCTTTGTGAGAGATAAGGTTGGTAGCTAGCTTGCAAACGGCGAACATCTTGAGTACTGAAGGAAGCAAGAATAGCAGCAAGATTTGAGTAATTATGCCTCAGATGTGGATTAAGTAGTGACAGTTACTCGTTTTCTATGAATCATAATTTCCGGCGCCATGATCAAGTACGACGACTTCATACTAGCGCCACTGAAAATCGCCACAGCCACCATCTTCACTATAAGTAAAGTTTAGTATTGATTTATCTACATGGGCCAGGTTTTTTTGGCCCTTGCAACCTACGTCGTCAATTATTTTTCCAGCCTCTGTCTTCCTCTACAGTTTTACCGCCTACAGCTCTCTATAGTACCATGGAAGTCATTCCCTGCTGTCTTAACAGATGTCCTATCATCCTGTCCCTTCTTGTCAGTATTTTCATTTCGCCGATTTTGCGGAGAACTTCCCCTTTCCTTACCTTACGAGTCCACCGTATTTTCAACCTTCTTTTATAGCACCACATCTCAAATGCTTCGATTCTCTTCTGCTCCGGCTTTCTCAAGTCTCTTTTCACTACCACACAATGCTATGCTCGAAGTACACGTTCTCTGAAATTTGGTTGGAGTGCAAATAATAAGTAACTTAATTTCAACTTTGTGTTAAGAATACTGATTTATTCCTCGGTCATTCACGTGGATAAGATCCTTTTCCTAGTGACGCTATACTCCCGCGTAATAGTTCCACCTTCATTAACTCTCTGATCCTCTCAGTTCTTAACCTGTCTTTTGTCACTCCAATACTGTTCCTCAAGAATTTCATCTCACTAGCTTGTACTTTGCTTTTCTCGTTTCCTTTCGTAACCCATGTTTCGGATGCATACGTCAGGAACCTTTTTACTGATTTGGGGTACATCCTTGCTCCATATCAGTCTTCTGTCACTATTCCGAAATGCTTCTGCTTTCCTCCCCCGCTCGTTTATTTCTCCATCGTTTTTTCCATCTTCCTGTATCAGGCTTCCTAGGTACTTGAAACTCTCCACTCTCCTCAATCGTTTCCCACCAATTGTTATTCCAGTTGTTCCTCTCTCCTTCGTTCTTGTTGTGATAATCATCTCACTCTTACTTATACTGAATTTCATCCCATATACTTGTAATGTTCGTTCTCATACGTAAAACTGCTCTTGTACTTCCTCCTCCTTATTCCCCCAAATCATCCGATCATCTGCAAACACCATAACTTTCATCAACTGCTTATGCTACTGTACTCATTGTATCATCCATCCTACAATGAAGAGTTCTGGTGAAAGTGCACTTCCCTGCCTCAAGCCATTCTTCTGTACAGTCCAAGCTGGTCTCTATCCTCCCACTTTCACACATCTCACACTTCCATGGTACATTTCCCTTATCCTCCAAATAATCTGTTTTGTTACTCCTCTGTTCTCCAGGGCTTTCCACACTGCTGCAAAAGTGTTATCTATTTTCGTGGAGCTATAATTTTCTCGTGTGCATAAATGCTCCACACGTTCAGTAAAAGTATTGCAAAAGAACAATTGCTAAGAAAAGAGATCAATTACGTTACTCCAAGGATGTGTGTGATGTCCCAAGATCAGTTAGGTTTAGGTCGTTCTAAGTTCTAGGGGACTGATGACCTCAGAAGTTAAGTCCCATAGTACTCAGAGCCATTTGAACCATTTTTGTTATTATTAAAATCATTTATACGTCATTACAGTTTAAATGCCAAGAAAATTATTCTATACTTTGCAGGTTTGTAATAAAGATTTTATTCTAATATTTTCATTTGTGTGTGCACCTTTACTACGCCTGGTCAGAAATGTTTGTACTAAACTCAGCTACAGTCAGTACCTTCTCTGGGCCCCTCTTAATGTTGAGCCAGTAGATCAGTAATTTATAGACAGGTCTCACGAAGTGCAGTAATATTTCTAGAGACATCTGTGTTCTAATAAATTTAACTGACAACTTAAATAAGACCATAACAGATTCAGCATCCCTATGCTTTACTTATATCCTGCATAGTTAAGGACTTATATGTTCCACTTATAAACCAATAGTAATTATACTAGTTAGCGCAACTTTTTGATGATCATTTCTATGTTACTGCCTTTCAAGACTTAAGTGATAAAGCTAACTCATGTCCAATTTAACTGTTCTCCTGCCTTATTAAGCGGCACTGTGTAACGAACCTTATTTTTCTTTTGAAGAGATAAGAATCTTGGCTGCAGAACAGTTTATATTATTTCGTATTTTGCGAATAACTCGTGTCACCTTCCTTATGGCATCTTAAAAACGGGCTGGCACAACAGGTGTTAAACACATCGGCTGACGTCCACGCAAATATCTTAGCAGGCAAACACCGTTGTCAAAGTTCTAAGAACACTGGGTGGTGCCCAGGAATAAACTAGTGTTGAGTACACGGGAAGTCATGTTTAAAATACATAAAAGATATCAGTAGGTAGTTGCCCCTATCGAATTTCAGAGACATCAAGCGGTGCCCTTGCAGAGTATACAGCGCAGTCCAAAAGACATCGAAACGGGATCAGGCCTACAGAAATGCATCACAAAATCTAAACACGTAAGAAATGCCGTTGAAAACGTTCTGGT
Source organism: Schistocerca americana (assembly GCF_021461395.2). Classification (NCBI taxonomy): domain Eukaryota; kingdom Metazoa; phylum Arthropoda; class Insecta; order Orthoptera; family Acrididae; genus Schistocerca; species Schistocerca americana. Next base: position 307,830,159 of record NC_060120.1, on the reverse strand, counting down.
CACCCAAATACTACTAAAGACTCAGAAACCTGATTTCCTGGTTATGACTTAACCATTAGACATCTGATCAAGCCTCTGGCCTCAACAAAATTTTGTTTCCATCTACGATTTCTCAACACTGCGACCAGAGCCGTTCCATTAGGGTACGGATTTGATGGGAGACCGCCACAACGGATATACAGGTTGTCCCAGGAGGAATGGTCAGTATTCAGGGATATGACAGGAGCGATCATTCGAAGCAAAAGCATCTAGTTAAACATTTGCTCTAAAATACATATTGTAAGAGTTACGAACACTCGTTCAATAAAAGTGATGGGTTTCGCAGCAGCAAAGAGGAACAAGTACTCACAGCTCTTAAGGTATGCACTTTAGAGCCCTCGTATACTGGAATTTTTTAAATTGTTTTGGTCCAAATACCACTTCTCAAAATATGGAAAGCAAAGTGCTTGCAGCAGCAGAAAAGATTTGTTACACAGACTCGAACATGAAGAAGTGATCATAGCTCTGAGGGTATGCACTTTAGAGCCAATGTTTGCTAGATTTTTTTGCTTCGATTGATCCCTCCTGGGACACCCCGCATATGAACTGAATTTGATGTACTGAAATGAATGAATAGAGGGACATGGACAGAAATTTTGAACCTGCAGTGTAGTGAATATGTCGCGAAAACTGAAAAAGTGTACCAGGAACCAACAGAGGCAATGAAAGTCTGGGTCAGTGCTGGAGGTGTGCTGAGAAAGCTTAATGGTTAAGGCAACTGCTCACGAGATGTAGGACATCAGAGTTAAAGTCCTGGTATCGCTCTGTCACGACTTCTTCACTAGACTGCACATTCACCTTCACGGATCGGTTTGAACCGATACCATTTCATGGCGTTGCATCTCCGTGGACTTGATCCCCGTCGATCCGTTCATTTCATTTCAATGCATTTAATTCAATCCCGCCTCAACAGGCCCTCTGTGGAAATGGAAATTATCACGTCATTCAGTGTCGCTTCTTTCTGTCGACGCCAACACTAGATCCACGACAGTGAATGTACTGTAAGTTCAGCTGCTTGTTAGTCGAGGCACCAAGCGCCTTCGCCACTGAAAATTCCTCTTTGTAAAGTACTGGTAAAAACCATTAATCTCCTCATCGCACTATGACACTGGGACTTACTTTCGGAAGGACGAGGTTGGTTTACATAACTTTCGGAAGGATGAGGTTGGTTTACCTAAACAGTGTACCTAAATAGTTTAAGGAAAATGTCGAAACGATTTCTTAAGATAGGATATGGACGATTTCTTTCCACATGTTTCCAAAATCCGCGCTTGTGCTCCGTCTATAGTAACCCATCGACGACGGAACGCAAACACTAATTTTCCTCCTTTTGTCGTCACGTTCGAACTTCGGATACCCAGAGTGAATTGATCCATCAGGCAATGCTGACAAGTTGCACAGCAAACCTCAGCGTCATATGGTCAACCGACAGATTTTACAGGTGACCAAGATAACCGCAGGAACGCAGTCATTCAGTCTAATATATTATTGTTATATTAACGTAAAAGAGTAGCTTATCTATTAATTAGTATTAGAATAAATTTGTTCTCAAATGATTGTGGAGTAATTTACTTTTATACTACTGTTGTTCATTCCCATTGAATACTTAGATAATTTCATATCCTATGGATCGTTTTCAAAGCATCAGTCGAAATAATGTAGAACGAATCAGGAATCAGTTTACATATTACGTATACTAGGTTTGATCGCTTGTATGATTCAATGGTAATAATTTACAGATCACTAAATGTAACAAACGTGAAAATATTGGTTACTGACACTAACTACCTCATAAGTATAGCATGCCTGGATCTGAGGAAACTAAAAATCTTTGTCCTCTGTACCACATTATTAGTTTTAATTGAAAGTTCATCTATAGAATAGTTGGAGGTGTCGAGAATGAAAGATTTTATTTAATATTTATAAGTTGCTTTTCTGTGTATCAGAAGTTTTATGTTAATGGAAAAATAATGAATAATTCCCGAATTACTGACAGCTTTAACGTTGAAAAATGGAGGTCTTCGTTTCATCTAGTGTTATACCTGTCGACATAACTATTCTTTCCAAATTTCGATGGTTTATTTATAATGAATTTCGTTAAGAAATATGTGCATATAGTGAAGGTGCAGTTAGGATGGGCCACAGGTTAAAAGCGCGCTAAGGAAATGGTGTGATCAACATCACACACAGAGTTATAATTAACACACACTGCGATGAAAAGTTTGTGAAATATTTTTATTTCAGAAAGTTTTACAAGGAAGTAACTCATACAGAACACACAAAAATCACGATAATACTGTTCTATACAAACACACAAATTATGAGAGACATTGAATCGTCGTAAGTGCAATGCAGTCAAAAAGGAAAGAATAGATCTGTTACAATAGACCTGTTACAACAACTGTGCTCTGAGTTTGTGGGGCAAAAGTGATACTACTATGTACGTATAGACATTTGCATTTATATACAGGTTTCGTAATTATTACGATCTGAGATCCATAGTCAAATGAAATAAAGGTCATCTGAGATTACAATTTTTCCTGTTTCCCACAGAATTAATTATGTTCTGGCTGATACAGTTGTTAACTTTTTAACAGTTGACAGCGTATATGAGATAGTAAGTTACACCGAATAGTCATCTCACGGTTCATTACAAGTCATAATTTCCCTGTGTCCCATCGTGCAGAGGGCTCCATTCGTTTCTGGAACCCCCTCTTTGTCTTTTGGGTCGACACTACCTTAATTCGTAGTTTGTAGCATTAAGCAAGGCTACAGCAGACATTTAGGAAACAAGTGGTGTAATAAATCAGAACAGCAACAAGTCAACACAAGAAAAGTTATGTTACATTCAATGACGGCCATGTGACGATACACGCCCTTGCCCGTAATTCTATTAATCATCTACTAGGATAATATGTTTTTTCTAGGTCAGGTCACGAAGATCCTCCTAGGCATCAGGCATCCATCGTCTTCTCGGGTAATAGACATTTACATACACAGACTGAATGAATAGGATATTACAGAACAACTCTTTGTAGTGTGGAGGAGAATCAGACAAGCACGTCAGGAAATGACTCTCGTTATGGGACAGTTACCACGGATTTATATGCTTACGCATTTTGGTATTATGGTAAGGGGAGCGGCTACCGTCTTTCTAAACACTTCACACCCTATGTTAATATGGGCGAGAAGTACAGTTCAGTTGACCTACAGCGTAAGTAGTTCTGGTCTTAGAAGGTAAACTGATGATTTTGCAAGCAACACAATGGTGATCGTGAAAACGGTACGGCCCTTACCGTTATACAAAACTGAAACGCATAACGAACAAATTATTTGTGGCAGTGGCGGTTCATCCAACAGGGATCACGAGAAGCATTTTTCAGTGACCTATTTGAAGGCACTTTCAGATTATTTTGAAGCTAAGTGTCATGTATCAAGTTACGTATCTTTATTTTCTCCAAAATACTTTAAACAATGCCTACTGCAGCGGATGGCATATGTTTCAGTAATCATGTTCCATCGATAAATTCACTGGTAGTCCTGTGTAATGTATACCCACCGATATTCCATAAGTAGTTCTACATATCGGAAGAGTTTTTCAACAAACGAGGGCACGCGAACGGGGTAAGTATTTTGTTGTATAGTTAAAATTTGCTTAATTTTTACTAGGAGACACTGAATTAAAAATATTTTAAAGAGGCGACGTCTTTTTTTTTTTTTTTTTTTTTTTTTACAGATTTTTGCAAGAATTTGAAAAGAGAACAGTGGTATAACGTTTGTCATTGTTAGCAGTAACGATTTCCGCTGACCTGATGTACTAAATAAAATATCTAAGATCGGCGTGGTACCACAGTTTACTCGCCATTTTCCTGTACACATAATGCAAAAGGACGGAAAACCGCAACGAGCTGGCAGCATATAACGAAATTACTCTTTAACGAAAGGTTTTATTGCAAAATTTAGCGATTATAATGTCACCGAAGACACTTTTTCACGAATTCACGAATTCTCGAATTCCACGGAAGCAAACATTGTCATATTATTAAAAAATCATACTTTCAGCTAATTTTTAAATGAACATACCGCCATTTGACTGTATTGTTATTTATTAATTACGACCCAGGTTTCGGCCTTTTATGCCGTTACAGAACATCAAACTCAAAATCGGCGATAAATTAAGAAAAAATATTCGCTCTCCACGAAAAGCCTGATGGGGAGCGAATATTTTTCTTAATTTATGGCCAATTTTGAGTTTGATGTCCTGTAATATACATTATTAACATAAAGCCAATCGCCTGAAAATAGCATAAAAGGCCGAAACCTGTGTCGCAATTAATAAACAACAATACAGTCAAAAGACGGGGTGTTCATTTAAAAATTATTGTATGATTGTTGCTCAGCAACATCAAAAACTGTTTACTTTCATCCAAATTCCGATAGAAAACGTATGAGCGTTAAACATACAGCTATATGTTCTATCATTTACACGCTAACAACCTGTCACAAATCTTGTTTCTTCGGCAACTTACGCCACTGCAAGATATTAACAGTGTCCACCTTACGCAGATCATCCTATATCCAAGAACAGATTGTATTGTTGCAGTAGCTTTGACGTCGTTCTCAGCAACTGGGACTTTTTCGACAGTCTCTTTGCAAAGAATTTTGAAAAACGATTTTCATATGCACCCATACAACATTCAGTTGACGCAATATCTTAAACCTGCAGATCATTTGAAACGGAGAAAATTCGAGGAGTGGACTCTCACAAAACAAGACGACGACAACAATTCTACAAAAACAATAATCTTCAGTAACGACGTACATTTTCAACTGTGTGGGTTCGATAAACGACAAAATAGCCGTATTTGGGGTCAAGAGAGCCCTAGAGTGATACAAGAGAGCCACATCCACCTACTGCGAGCCACAGTTTGATGTGGCTTATGGGCAGGTGGCGTGATCGGTCCCTTCTTTTTTTGAATATTTCGACGGAAATGCAGTAACAGTTAATAGTGAGCGTTATCGCGAAATTTTCAGAAACAACTTCTGGCCTGCTCTGGATGAAGTGGATATAGCCAATATGTGGCTTCGGCAGGACTACGCTACGTGTCACGAATCAAGCGAGACAATAACCCTGTTCCACGAAGAATTCCCTCAGTCTGTGATCTCACTTTGTGGCGACAAGGAGTGGCCTCCCAGACATTAAGGCCGTACTCCGTGCGACTTATTTATATGGGGATGGGTGAAATCAAAGGTCTATGAAAACAAACCACAACCTGTTCTCCAGCTTAAGGAAGAAATTCAACGTTTATCAATGACATCAGAGATGTCTGTGAAAGGGTCATCACGAACTACAAAGAACGTGTAACTGCTTGCCGAGACAGTGGAGGTGGACGTATGCCTGATATAATTTTTCGCACTTAAATAGGAGTGTGTGTAGATGAAAATCACAAAAAAGTTATTTCGATGCATTTTTGACTTAATTGTTGCATTTTACAAGTTGCTTAATATGTGAAGAACCTTATAGTTCGAGAACGAAATATCCCGTGCTCTTTCAGTGTTGTGGAACGTTACTGAGGTACGCTCAGCGTGTTTTCTGAGGTATCCGGTTAGGGTGTTTCGGAGAGAGATCAGCTCAGCCTAGAGGTGCGAGGCGGCGGGGGTCCAGGGAGTCGGGCCAGTCGAGAAGCCGTGCGAACTCCTCCTTGGTGGCGCGCAGTGCCCGCGCGCCCAGCAGCAGGTCGCGCTGGCGGCGCAGGTTGTGCAGCAGCGCCGCCTGCCGGCGCGCCAGCCTCGCCGCCTCCGCGCGCTGCCGGGCCAGCCTGCGCGCCGCCTCCTCGGCCGCCGCGGCGCGCGCCGCCTCCCGCGCCCTGGCCGCCTCCGCCTCCTGGCGCGCGCGCCGCCCCTCGGCCTGCGCCGCCTCCGCGGCCTCCTCGAGGCGCGCGGCCCTCGCGCGGCCCGCCTCCGCCTCGGCGCGCGCCCTCCGCAGCTGCGCGCGCAGCTCTGCCGCCTCCGCCCGCGCCTCCGCCAGCTGCGCGTCGCGGCCCTTGGCCTCTGCCGCCGCGTCGGCCGCCGCTCGCTCCTGCCTCTGGCAGCGCGCCCGCGCCGCCTCCAGCTGCGCCCGCAGCTGCGCGCGGCCCGCCTCCAGGCGGCGGCACTCTTCCGTCTTAGCGGACAGGGCGTCGCGCAGCGCGTCCAGCTCGCCGCGCAGCTGCGTCAGCTTGGAGGCCAGCAGCCGCGGGACGCCTTCCCACTCGTCGCCGTCGGCTTGCCGCGCCTTTCGGGCCGCTTTGGCAGGAGCGGCAGGTGGCGGCGGTACGACGCGGCCAGAGTGAGGCGGCTTGCGAGCGCTGCTCGGTTTGCTCCTCTCCGCGTCTCCTTTCTCTTCTGTTTGGAGGTCTAGCGGCTCCTGCTCCAGACGGCGGGAGACGCGTTCTTGTATTTTCATAACCGCCTCCACTTCTTTCATCAGCTCCGCCGTCTGAGCCTGCAGCTCGGCGTTGCGCCGGCGGTAGCGCTCTTCAGATTCCAGCAGCTGCTTCGACATGGCGGAACGACTACCGAACCTCTTCCACACTCGAATAACCTGTAATAGAAACCAAATGACGTCTTAAACGGCTTACAATACCGTACTGAAATTTCAAACACAGTGCAATTACTCATCGTGTACCGTGAGACTTCCACGCAAATCCGCGAAATCACGTAACAGCTAGAATTACTGCCGCCTCAGGGTTCCAAAAACTGCGGCGCAAACCTCAGCGCAAACCCCATTATCCTAAAGAGTAGGGTCTAAGAGAACACAAAGAAGAAAAACCACATTTTACCGTCTGGGCAAACTCAGTGCGAGGGTGGGGAGGGCGGGGAGGGTGGGGGGGATGGCAAAGGGGCAAAAAATCTTTTCAAACCGAGCTCACGTCCTTCCGCGCGTCAGTAAATTCATTATCAGTTTGTACAAATGCGGCACATGTAATGGGTTGGGGATGGGTTGTTTGGGGAGGGAGACCAGACAGCGGGGTCATCGGTCTCATAGGATTATGGAAGGAAGTCGGCCGTGCCCTTTGAAAGGAACCATCCCGGCATTTGCCTGGAGCGATTTAGGGAAATCACGGAAAACCTAAATCAGGATGGCCGGACGCGGGACTAAACCGTCGTCCTTCCGAATGCGAGTCCAGTGTCTAACCACTGCGCCACCTCGCTCGGTGCACATGTAATGGATACGGCCTAGGAGCAAGTGTACCTAGAACCATTTGTCGTGAAACGTTAACACTATTCCGTCATTTATCGCGAAAATAATTTGAGTTTTGTCTCTCCCCTAGCTCAGATCCTGTGTTTCCTATTGCTTTAACGTCCTGTATAAGGCGTGGTCATTAGAGGCGATTTATTACATCAGATGTCGAATTCCGATGAGCTGCACGTGAACACACAGAAAAATTTGAACACACTTTGAATTGCCGCCACCCCCTACACGATGCTTCATGCAGACCAGGCAAGAGATTCCTTAGTAGCGAGCTAAATGAGTCCCTGAAGAGCTACCCTGTCTCACAACAGATAGCCACTAGCAATACTTCAAGCAGGGCGATTTGGAGAACATTGAATTGCGCCAGAAGGGGTGTAGCGCCAGTCAAAAGATAGCTAATGAAATGGGACCTTAAATATGAAGCAAATAACAAATGCTACTCTGATGAAACACAAGACATGAAACATCTTCAAAATGTCCCAACTACCCCATGAGATGTACTCTTGATGACCTATGGGTCAAAAATGGTTCAAATGGCTCTGAGCACTATGGGACTCAACTGCTGAGGTCATTAGTCCCCTAGAACTTAGAACTAGTTAAACCTGACTAACCTAAGGACATCACAAACATCCATGCCCGAGGCAGGATTCGAACCTGCGACCGTAGAGGTCTGGCGGTTCCAGACTGCAACGCCTTTAACCGCAAGGCCACTTCGGCCGGCACCTATGGCTCGACAAGAAGAAAAGCTCTGGACGCGCTCCCACACTGGGCCGACAATTTTTAAAAGAAATTTTTCTGGACACGAGAAAAAGTAAGTTTAAAGTGCACGAAAGGAAATCGAAAGTGTTCTTGATAACAAAGTCACCCCAGCTTTCGCAATGATTATAGGAAAGTATGAAAAATGGATTCAAGACAACTACCGTTATCCCAAGCATGACTCCAGTGTCTTAACCACGCTCAACTTAACATCTCAAACGGGGAACGAATATGCAATTTTGACCGATGTTCTCCTCTTCAAGGACATAGGACGAAATTTTCTCGAGTTTTAAATACTTACTGAGAACACAGATACGTCTCGTGCAAGTGCTGCTGCTACTACGGCGCATTTGGAAGATATTCATAGTGTACAGACGGCATTGTTACAAGGGCTGTTAATATCACCTGGTGCGTGAAAAGATAATGATGTTTCTGTCCTTTCTTGTGCGCATCCTTTAGTTTCCATTATAATCGTCCTACCCGAGTTACTTCCTCCAGTCCCAGCCCCCTTCTTTAAGCAGGTTTGTGAGGTAGGAAGCCTCAATTATGAAAAAGAGAGGAACGGTCTAGTTACAACATTTATCTTGCAGACAATGGAATTTAAATCTTTTCGGTACTATTTCTAAAATAATGTCGCTTCAAATGAAACTTCCTGACACTCAAACTGTACGCTGAATCGTGATCCGTAAACAGATCTTAAACGTTCGTAGGAAACGCTCTACTGCTGAACCAATCCACACAGTTCACGGTCCGATTGGCAGTTTCCGTTTATAAATACATATCTCTTGCTTTTTCAGCCTCGAAATATCATCGCAGTCCAAATATCTGAGAGTAAAACTTAACGAGGTGTAACGGTACGTCTTACCTCAAGGTGTACTGAATTATATCTACTGTTTCTTCCCGTTTCAGTCCATGCTCGAAACGAGCAAAGTACACTGTTGCAAGGCATGCTGTTTAAAGAGAAACTGTGTGTGAGGAAAAACTCAAATGAGAATAACAAACTGTTATCTGCTAACTAATTAAATCTCTTGGAAACATCGATTGCAACTGTGGATGCTACAGAATTTGTACGTGGGGCACTACAATACCACACAGAATCCTAAAAACTGAATAAGCGTCTGTGAGTTTGTCCGCGTGTGTGGCGCTAAGTGATGATAGATTACTTTATCAAAAATCACTTTTAATGCTTTCAAAGCAGCCAAGGATAATGCAAAAAACTCTTATTCCTGCAGATTGTAATAGACTCTGCGAGAAAAACTTGGTGACACTATACTTGAGTTTAATTCACAAGTCTTCATTTACCACGACAAAGTTGATGTCGGCAGTAGTACTGTCGCGTACCAAAGAACTAAAATGAAATACACGAAAAAGATGAGGGAATAAACACAACTCAAAATAGAGTATTTGGAACAGTCTAAGTTTAAGGTCGACATCCCTATCTTCCCCTTCTGACTCCTTAACTCTGGTTCTTGATATGGATTCTCAGCAAAAAGTACAGACAAAAAATGTAAATACATGTATTTTATTTTTATGGATATTGAAGCACATATCTTGATATTTCATATTCCGTGTGAGTGTTGAAAGTAGTCCATTCTGTCTTAACATGTATTACACACGTAATGTTGTATAACGCCGTATTGACGTGACGTCCCATGGTCACACGATGAGAATTTGCGAATCAACATTTTCTACATCTAGCTAGTGCTACGTTAATGCACAAACATAATCTAAAATCTAGGAAACTACAACTACAAAGAATGAAAGGAAGAATTACGAACCTTACCCAAAGATAGACACACGTGAAAGAGAAGACAGAAGAGGCCGCAGCTGGTCCAGCGTCGCTATACCAGATGTCCGTGCCCAGGGACACAGTCGAGCGAGTGCAAATATTATTCTGTCTGGGATATGGCACCGCTTCACCGTTGACGAATCACATCTTTACGATGTTCCGCTGACGTGGCACAATAATCGATGAACAAGTGTATTCTTGCACTCAAAACAAGGCGAAGAAAAATTGAAACAATAGTTCTCGCCGAATTTCGTTGTTTTGATGACGTCTGTGAATGTCTCCTCTCTTTAAGCACTCGTATCAAAGATATACGCAACGAGTGAGAATATGTTTTAACAGACAGTTCGCAGCTTCGAACTATCGCTGATATATCAGCTACGAGCAATTGTTTCAAGCAGCTACGAGTGCGTTATCTTTTTAAAACGCATAAGAAGCCTTATTACAGAACTACAAATTACAACGTACGTAAAAATATGTTTAATGCTTTTACTGTTGTTTATGAAGTAGATAAACTATGTTTTTGGTAGCAGTGACAGTTGGCTTTAATACGAAGTGGAACATTTGATTTTATTACGTTGCTTACCATGTGGTAGTTTGACTAAAGGCGTAACAACAATTATTTTCATAAAGAAGTAGTGAATAAGGGGTGTACATTAAATCAAACATGCAATTAAAAGATATATTTCAGCATGTGCAAGAATTTTCGACATGCATGCCGTATGCCTTTTGCGAAAGCTGCAAAGTTGTGCACCACACCGCATTCAGTCTTACAACTGTGAGTACAAAGATACATTAACCAGCAGTTTTGACATTGGCATCCGCAACATGAAGATGAGTTTAGCTTTTCTTGCAACTCTCATTATCCGAGATGTTTCCCAGTTCATCTAGAAACGTATCGTAAAGCGACTATAGCCTATCCGTTAATAGCTCCAAATTACGTGACAGAAACTATTTAAGAACATACTGTGCTGAAATCATGCAAGGAAACACTTACACACATACACACACATGTGTGATCATTGAGCAGATAGGAATCGTACACATTCTCTACAGTCAATTGAGGTAGCTTTGTACCACATATTTCCATTTTTTTTAAAAAATACTGGACACAAAATGTGTTACACATCACAACAGACATTGTAAAATTTTACACCTATAGTTACTGACGCTTGGGAAAGTGAAAATGTACAGTAACTATGCTGTATTAGAATAAAATTTCTGTTTTAGTGCTGATTTCGATAACTTTAGACCACTCTTAAAAAACATAGTATTTTTCCTACATCTAACGATCTGCACAAATTTAGATCATGTCAGAAGGAAATCAGGTGTTTATAAGAAGTAAAAACAGCAGTTATAATTAAGTATTGCTACACTTGAAATATCTTTGAAATATCAAGATATTTATATAGCTATGGATTTACTCAATTAAAACCACTGTCGCCACAAGCTTTCTCCACAGCAAATGCAATTAAAGGTCAATCACAAGCATGAGTGCGTGTAAGAAGGTGGAACGACAACTGAAATAATAATCAGAAATCAAAGAAGTTATGAGACTGCCGCCTCTAGTAAAATAAATAAATAAATAAATAAAATCCAAGTAGGTGGACCAGTAGGCATTTGAAATAAAAGTAGCAAGTGATCCAAGGATACCGTGACTGGTAAAAAGTTACCCTGATTGACTGTAAGGGTTCTTTTAAAATGGAATGAAAATCTGAGCCTTGGTGCACCTCGATACCGAAGATACTGGAACACTGTCTAAGTTGGACAAAAGTTAAGTATGGAATCTGAATTGGGCTTGTGGAAGGAACAAACCAGACACTCAGAGGACGTCATTCCAGTAAACCACGGAAGACCTAATTCAGCATGACATAACGAGGATTTGAAACTTGCTCAGAATGCTAATCCAAAGCCTTCAATCACTATATTTTTTCCCCTTTTGCTATAGTTTGTACTAACACATTATAGCAAAAATCAGGAAGTCTTGAATTGTTTGATGGATTAATTAATAAAAGATCAATATTTTACCAGATAAATATCTTGTAATTTGATGTGAGATGGCTCTACATTCCTCGTGTAATTATTTATCATAGTCATTTTCGCTTACAGCTGCCAAAGAATATTGTATTGTTTATTTTTTGCTATTGCAGTTTCGAGTATTACGGATCTGGAATCATATCACACATGAGTACGTACAGGGGTTCACAAAAATGAAGACCTCTCTGGTAATTTCTTGGGTTTTTTGTATTACACTGAACCTACATCTCAAGGTTACCATTAAGGACTGTTTCTTACCACTTAATACTGTAACACATGCTTATTATGATGCTTCTATTTTTACTGTTCTGTCAGCTCCTTTTAAACATCCAATTCTATTTTGTAGCCATAAGTGACAATTCTTAAAATGCTGCTTCCTCTAGGTACAGGCTTGAAAAATTACATGCGAGGCTCTGTACATACTTTACCTAGTTTCGTTGCTAGGGTCATATTATCTATGAAGTTGTCTCCAGAACGTCCATCTGCGACATTTGTTATCCAACTGTCCGGGACCATTGGACCACAATAACCGTATTACTGTTGGGGGTTTTATCTCGTTTTGTGATTATTCGTGTACCTTATTTGGGCACCGTTAGTAATCTTTTGGCATTTGGACGAGCTCTCCCGAAGTTTTTGGTATTTTATGTAGAAAAAATGCTTATTTTTGTGAACCGCTGTACGCTCTAATTTGCGGCATGCTTCCAGCCGCGTGATAATGACTAATACTCGAAATTATAATCGCAATAAATAAAAAATAAAGTATTAACTTACAGCCGCAACCTGAAACGTCATGTTCAACATCTTGTGGCATGATACATAGCATTTTTAGGGGCTGACATTGGAATGCATTTCATTGCTACTGGATATGCCGTTATGGTTTGTGTCGTTACCGACATATGATAAGTAGTAACATAGCGCTGGTGTAACCAAGTGATATGGCAGTTATCCCTTCTTTTGCGACTGTAATAAAGTCTTATTTGGACCAAACGCTATTCGCTTTATTTAAGGCATTTTCACTGTCAGTGTTTTTGCTACTTTATTATTTCTGTGTGTTTTGCTACGCAAAGGACAAATTACTGTGAGTCAGTGCAGTGGAGTGTGCTAAAAATCGAACGCCTGCGTGTAGAAAAAAGCATGGAAACCACGAAGGCGTCAAAGAAACTGATCACAAAAGACGCTTTAAATGAACTGAATCGCGTCTGGTTCAAGACTTCATACATTCACAAAATACTGAATAGCTCTCAGGTTACAAAGCCGCGACAGAGGAAGAGGGGCTACAAAGAGAAAAAGACGACATGCCTCAGCAGTCACATAAACTACGGGAAGATAAGACCGAGATTTTTTTTATTTTACAGGACAACACACAACTCTTCTTTTATTGCCTCCTTTAAATGATACTGCAAGTAAGAATTGAGGCGAATTATTATTTCTCTGTCTCATTAAAAATTCAGACAACGTTTTAAGTGCGTCCGCCGTTTTCTAAAATTACAGATCTTGAACGCTCTTCAGGGATACACTAATGACTATCCATCACAGGTAATATCGTCGAAGGCCCAAGACTCAATGTACGCTTGCTCTAGTGGAGATTAATCATTGTAAATATTACAGGAACGATACTAAATTACACTGATTCTATGACTTCACTGTTAATTTCTGATATTTCTTTTGGATGTGTTACTATAGGTTAGACATATGCGATGATCAATTATGTTTGCAAAATATCAATGTTGGGAGTTTAAACTTCGATGTTTCAGTATCGGTTCTGAAGTCTTTCAAACATTTTATCGTGGATGTTAAAGAGAAAATAGTGATTTTCCATGTTAACAAGAGAGATTATTGGTTTCTAGTGATTTTCCATGTTAACAAAAAAAAAGATTATTGGTTTCTAGTGAGTTTCCATATTAACGAAAACAGACTATCGGTTTCGTTTATGAAATAATTTCTGCTGCTTCAGTCATTTTTTTTTAAATGTGCATTAGCATGATGTGTTTCGGCAACATAGGGTCATCATCTGGTGCATTACTGTTGCATGCATATCACATTAACCTGAAGTATGATGAGTTTCGTTTGATGGGTTCGCCATAGAGGTTATATAACGAAATATAAATCTGTACAGAAAGATACATTTGTTTTAACGTGTATATTACGTGAATTGCATATTTAAATCGTTTCATTAGTCTATTTACTTACATTTTTGCTGGAAATTTGGGTGACACTTTTCTCCAATGTGGAGTGCTTACTTGACTTGAAATTTTTTTAAACATTATTGTATAACAAAGAAATATCAAATAATCACACTATTTAATATGTGCCATAACGTAAAATATGCCTACATATAAAAGGTTAGCAATTGACTCTAGCTTATCTTAGCAGTTAGGAGTCTCTGAATGTAAGTTATGATCTGTTTGTTACTGTGCTTTGTGTGGCAGAGAAATAAATTTCCAGCATATTTGTAAGTAAATACACTAATGAAATGATTGAAACATATAACTCACTGAAGGTACACATTAAAATAAATGTATTTTTCTGTGCAGCATTATATTTAGTTGCATAACCGCACTAGCAACACCTAGCAAAAGAACATCAGCACACTTCACATTAATGTAGGTGTAACTGTAATGCGCTTGATCATGGCAGAATACTACCGAAACGCTTCATGCTAATAAATATTTGTAAAAGGTGACTGAAGCAGTAGAAATTATTTCATAAATTTACAATACAGTCGCATACCTCAAACTGTTCCATATACTATGGATAAATTTAAATTCTACTTATTAGTACTGTCAATAATTTTTCGTAATTAGAAAAAAATTCTGATATATCTCGTAATGACATCAATGCATTGACTAAGGAGTAGAAACAGCAGATAGATTGCTATATGGCGAGCACTAAATGCTAATAAGGAAAAAGGAATAAAGAGGAATTTGGAAGAAAAAGTTACGTCGCGTTTTGCCCACGACCATTTTTTACAAATAATCACATTTAAAAAAACTGACAAACAACCTGGGTTGATTATTGCAGTGAAAAGGATTGAAAAGTGGTTTGAACGAAGTGTAGTAGGAAGTGACGACCTAAAAAAGAATCAGACTTCAAACTAATTCAAGAAGTATCCACTACATGGAATTCAACGTTCCATATGATTGAAAGGTTTTTTGCTACTGCGAACAGTGACTAAGCTGCGATAGGCCTAGCAAGCCAGTAGTGGATAAATCAACTGCTTTTAAAAAGGGAACATGCCTCGGATCACGGAACGGATTTAAAGGAAACCGACCAAGCAATGGAAAAGGATTACGAGATGGTTTACGGCTGGGCACCTTAAACGTAAGGACTCTAACTGGGAAGTTAGAAGAAATTGTAGAAATGATGGAAAGGAGGAAATTGGACATCTTGGGACTTGCTGAGACTAGGTGGAGAGGAGTTGGTGAAAAACCACTAAGTAAAGGATGTAAACTGTACTGGATAGGGAATGAGAGGGGAAGAAATGGAGTGGCAATAGTGGTCAGAGAGGGTCTGCAGGAGGAGGTGGAAGGTATCAATGATCGAATGATAAAAGCCAGAGTACGAGTGAAAGGAAAAAGCATTGAAATCATCCAAGCATATGCCCCACAGGTGGGGTGTACAAAAAAGGAGAAGGAGGAATTTGAAGATGACATGCAAAAGCAGCTAAATGGAGGAAATCAGATTATAATAGGGGACCTCAATGCACATGTTGGCACAGACAGGAAAGGATTCGAGGAGATAATGGGACCAGAGGGCTGGGGGAACCGAAATAGAGAAGGAAAATTGTTGCTGGAATTCTGCAAGAGGAATGGGCTGGCGATCGCAAATTCCTGGTACAAGAAGAGGAGTAGTCACAAAATAACTTGGTACAGTGGGGACTGGTCCCAAACTTCAGTAGTAGACTATGTACTAGTGGATAGGCAGATGATGAGCAGCCTCACAGATGTTAAGGTCATACCATCTGAGGCCTTAGACAGTGACCATCGGCTGTTGGTAGCCACCCTGAGAGAGAAAAAAGATAGGAGGGCAACAGATATACAGGAGAAAAGGTTGAAGACATGGATGCTGAAAGAGGATGAACGGAGGACCCAGTACCAGACACTGATCAGGAAGAAGCTGCCAAAGGAAGATCAGAGAACATTGGAAGAAGAATGGGGCGATTTTAAGAGGGCTCTAGTTGAGGCAGCTGTGACTGTGTGCGGAAGAACTAGCACAAAGAGGAGAAGTAGGGAAACCCCATGGTGGAACAACATATGTAAAGAGGCAGTACTTCGAAAGAACAAAGCCTTCAGAGAATGGTTCCAGACCCGAACAGAGGAAGCTAGGGTAAAATATAAGGAAAGCAAGAAAGCGGCACAGACCATAGTAAGGGCGGAGAAGAAGAAGTGGATGGAAAAATGGACAAGAATGTTAGAGAAGGACAGTGAAGGGAACAAAAAAGTACTTTACACCATGGTAAGAAATAAGAGGAACGACAGAAGCGAGTGCCTGAGGATCATGGATAATAATGGAAGAGTTGTGGAGGAAATGCATGAGCTCAAAAAGATTTGGAAGGAGTACTTTGAAGATCTGTTGAATGCCGCCAAGCGGGTAACTAACAGGGATGGAGAGCCTAAGGCAGCAGACGATTATAATAGTGGGGAAATTGATGATCTAACTTGGAATGAAGTGGAAGAAGCCATAAAGAGGATGAAAGGGGGCAAGGCACCAGGTTGGGACGAAGTAACAGTGGATATGATACGAGCAGCAGGAGAAGTAGGAACCCAGTGGCTATACAGAGTGCTGAGGGTGGTGTGGAAGGAGAACAGAATTCCTGAGGATTGGAAGAAAGGAATTATAGTCCCGATCTTCAAGAAAGGGGATAAAAGGAGATGTGAGAACTACAGAGGAATCACCCTGCTATGCCACTGTGGAAAAATCTATGAAAAGATGCTGGAGAAGAGAATAAGAAGCAGTATTGAAAGTAGATTGCAAGAGGAGCAGTACGGTTTCAGACAGGGAAGATCAACAACGGACCTCATATTTGCGGTAAGGCAACTGCAGGAAAGGCACTATGAGTACGGGAAGGACTTAATCATGGCCTTTTTGGATATTGAGAAGGCGTATGACAGTATCTGTAGGGACAAGCTCTGGGATGTGCTGAACGCAAAAGGGATAGATGAAGAGATAACACGAAAAGTCAGAAAAATGTATGAGGGAAGTGAGAGTTGTGTGAAAGTGGGGAGGGAACGTACTGCATGGTTCAAGCTGGAAAATGGGCTGCGACAGGGAAGTGCACTTTCGCCTTTATTGTTTATTATTGTTATGGATGAAATCCTACAGCAAGTATCAGATGCAATTGGAGATCATAAAATGAAAGCAGTGCTTTTTGCCGATGACCTGATGTTATGGGGAAATTGCGTGAAGGAGGTGCAAGAGCAGTTAGATGCATGGGAGGCAACGGCAGCACAATATGGAATGCATTTCTCTGCAAAGAAAAGTGAAATAATCGTCACAACAAGGAAGAAGAATAGGCCAAATGTGGATATAACTTGTGGAGGGGAAAAACTACAAGTGGTAGAGAACTTCAAGTACCTGGGAAGCGTGATTGAAAGTAAGGGGGGAAACGCAATGGAAATAAATGAAAGGTGCAGAAAAGCAGGGCAGTTCTACAAATGCATTAGGGGGCTTATTTGGAGCAAGGAGGTGCCACAGAAATCCAAGGGAATTATATACCGAACCTACTTTGTCCCCATATTGACATACGGAAGTGAGACATGGGTAATGCACAAAAGCGACAAAAGTAGAATACAGGCTAGTGAAATGAAGTTCCAGAGGAGCAGGTTGGGTGTAACAAGACGAGACAGATTGCGAAATTTGTATGTGAGGGAAAGACTAAAGGAGGAACCAGTACAGGACAGGATAGAAAAATCAAGACTGCAGTGGTATGGACACACGAAGAGAATGGATGAGGGAAGAATTCCAAAGAGGATGTTTGATCTGCAACTGGAGGGGAAGAGGCCCAGAGGAAGACCAAGAGATAGATGGGTGAAGGGAGTGAAGGAATGTGTGATGAGAAGAGGAGAGAACTGGACGAAGGTGGAAGAAGGGGAATGGTGGAAAGACAGAACACGATGGAGAGGCTTGTGTTCCCGACAGACCCAGCCAGTGGCTGGAAACTGTCCAAGATGATGATGAACAGTGACTAATAATATCATTAACTGCTACGACAACGCACGATCATGCTAACAGTCGCAGATATTGTTGATCTGTGACATTCTGTGACCTCTATAACTGGCTGCTCGTGAGATCTGTGTAGAAAACTACGAGAGCGTCCTGAAAAGTAATGTCTCCCAATTTTTGATGTGAAAACTGTTAAAGGTTCCCAAATGAAACAAACGTTATTAACATTCTACATCTTCATTCCTCGTGTCTACGTATTTATTTTTCAACATAGTCACACTGACGACGAACACATGTCCCCCAACGAGAGACCAGTTTGTTGATACCGTCACTGTAGAATGTTTGAGTTTGTTGACGGAGCCACAACCTCACCTCTGCTTGCACCGCTTCGTCACTATCAAAGTGTAGTCCTGGAAGGTGTTCTTTAAATTCTGGAACCAGATGAAAATCGAATGAGGCCAAGTCGGGTCTGTACGGAGGATGATCGACGACAGTGAACTCAAGGCGTCAGACTGTGGCAGATGTTGCAGCGCTCGTGTGTGGTTTGGCACTGTCATGCTGAAGTAGAGTGTGCTCCATGTGTGGACGAGCTCCTCGAATTCGAAACTCGATTGCAGCTCGCTGTTTCTCACGCACCGACGTAGTTACGTTACACATCGTCACAATTCGGAGCCTTTTAGCGGCAGAGGGCTCAAATAAGTAGACTTGAAGAACAAAGAAGTAGAATGTTAATTACGTATACTTTATTTAAAAAGATTGAAGAGTTTTCACATACAAAATTCGAAGGCATTACTTTTCAGCACGCCCTCGTATGTAGCGCTACGAAGCGCTTCTGTAATTATGGCAACAACGTGGATGAGTTTGATAGTTTTCCCGTAAAATTCACTTCCGTACCGTCTCCTTTACATTAGAGGCAGAAACAGGCACAAGGGTCATTCAAAAAGAAATGCACACTATTTTCAATATTTTAAACATAGCTGCACAACAGCAACCGTTTCACGTAATAAAATTATAAACAGCCGACGAGTTGCAATGGATAAAGAAATTCTTTACCTAGTTTTCGACAAATATAAATTTGTCTTCTTCAGAAGGTAACCTAAGGGAAATGAACATCATTGCATACATTAGAAAAGTATGAAGCTTATAAGCCAAGAATAAATTTTAAAACAAATTAGAGAACTCTTGCATTACAGAAGTATGATAACGACGACTGGTACTTACAATTTTACATTAGTGTTACTCTACATAAGGACGTTATTAATACCGTTAATTTACGCGTTGCCTTTGTACGCCAATTGGCACATGCTTCTCGGCACGAATGCCACCTGTCCTGTTTTCAGACTAACTACACTCGCCGATTACACTCAGTCGGTTTTGAGCTCTGCAAGATCCATGAGCTATTTTATATTAACGTGACAAACCCTAATTTTAGGACTATATTTTATTTTTGACACATGGATCTATGCCGACAATCGTATAAACGGCGATGGCACATTAGTCCTTACTAATGTAAAATTGTAAGTACTAGTCGTCGTTATCATATTCTGTAATGCAAGAGTTCTCTAATTTGTCTTAATATTTATTCTTGGCTTATAAGCTTCATACTTTTCTAATGTAAGCTATGATGTTCATTGCCCTTAGGTTACCTTCTGAAGAAGACAAATTTATATTTGTCTAAACCTAGGTAAAGAATTTCTTTACCCATTGCAACTGGTCGGCTGTTTATAATTTTAGCATACTATTTTTTTAAAAAATCCATCTTTTAGCCTACATCTTTGAAAGTTTTACAGTGTGTAGATACATCTTTTAGGAACAATATTTTCATTTCTCCACATAATTTCCATCCCTCTCAACTACGTTACGCCATCTTGGAACCAGCGCCCGTATACCCGCACGGTAAAATTCTGGACCTACCTGTTGGATCCACTATTTGGCAGTGTGCACAAGGGAGTCATCATCTTCAAACCTTGTTCCGTGAAGAGAGTCTTTCAGTTTCCCAAAGATATGATAGTCACATAGAGCCAGGTCAGGACTGTAAGGCGGTTGTTTCAGTGTTATCCATCCGAGTTTTGTGATCGCTTCCATGGTTTTTTGACTGACATGTGGCCGTGCATTGTCGTGCAACAGCAAAACATCCAAAACATGTGGACGAACACGACTCAGTCGAGCTTGAAGTTTCTTCAGTGTCGTCACACATGCATCAGAATTTATGGTGGTTCCACTTGGCATGATGTCCACAAGCAAGAGTCCCTCGGAATCGAAAAACACCGTAGCCATAACTTGTCCAGAAGAAGGTGTGTTTTTTAAATTTTATTTTCTTGGGTGAATTTGCATGATGCCACTCCATTGATTGCCTCTTCGCTCTCTGGTGAAAAATGATGAAGCCATGTTTCATCACCTGTCAAGATTCTTCCCAGAAATTCATCTCCACCATTCTCCTACTGTTCCAAAAGTTCGCTGCATACCGTTTTTCTTGTTTCTTTGTAAGCCACTGTCAACATCCTGGGAACCCACCTGGCACAAACCTTTTTTAACGCCAACACTTTCAGTATTCTCCAAAAACTTCCTTCGCCTATCCCAACGTAGCTTGACAATTCGTTCAATGTGATGCGTCTGTCAGCAGTCACCAATTCGTTAACTCTCTGCACATTGTCTGGAGTGTGTGCAGTAGGAGGCCTGCCGCTTTCATCACGTAACCTGCTTGCCCACCGACTAACTGTACTGCGATCGACAGCAGCATCTCCATACAACTTTTTCAACATCTTGTGGATGTTTCCCACTGTCTCGTTTTCACAGCACAGGAATACTATGACAGCACGTTGCTTCTGATGAACGTCAAGTGTAGCAGCCATCTTGAAGACATGCTGTGACGGCGCCACTCATGGGAACAGGTTGAACTAAGTTCGAAAACAAGCGGGAAGGGTGTATCTACACACTTTAAAACTTTCACACATGCAGAATGAAAACTTATTTTTACAAAAATAGTGTACATTTCTTTTGGAGTGACCATCGTAGTTGATGGTACGGGTTTAGGACGTCTGCCAGTTACCAGATACTAGTCATACACATGCCCGCAGACTGATTTGTCAAGTTGACGCTTCAAAGATAAGATTGTGCCACAAGAGTTAATAGATAAGGAAGAGGAAGGGACAGGCTTGCCGCTACCGGAAGACTAGCTTTATTTCGACGACTTTAATGGCGATAGACGAGTTTCTGTGTGAAAGAGTAATCGAAAGCCTGATGCAGCACCAAATTAGTAAATCTGTGTTTGTTTCTGTGTTAGAAAGGAAGCTAGCTGTAGCAGAGGAAGCGCTTCTGCAGAGTATGGCCGAAACATTCTCATCGAACCTATCAACGAGCGAGGTGGCGCAGTGGTTTAGGAACTGGATTTGCGTTCGGGAGGAGAGGTGTTCAAATACACGTCCGACCATTCAAACTTGGTTCACAGTGGTTACCCAGAATAGTTTCGGGCAAATGTCGGGTGTGTTCTTTTGAAAACGTCACGGCCGATTTCCTTCGCTACCCCTATCGAATATAAGTTTTTGCCTCTTATCTAATTACCATCTCGTCCGCAATACGTTAGAACCTATGTTTCCTTCCATTTACGATGTTTAAAACAAAAAAAAAAATGTTCAAATGTGTGTGAAATCTTATGCGACTTAATTGCTAAGGTCATCAGTCCCTAAGCTTACACACTACTTAACCTAAATTATCCTAAGGACAAACACACACTCCCATGCCCGAGGGAGGACTCGCACCTCCGCCGGGATCAGCCGCACAGTCCATGACCGCAGCACCTAAGACCGCTCGGCTAATCACGCGCGGCTTTACGATGTTTCGTCACGGATAAATGACGAGCTACTCCTGCCTACGCAGGCACTACCGCGTAGCATGCTATTCTTTCCTGGTGCCGTTTAAAAAGTGTATGTATATACGTTTCCAACCCACCCCACAGTAATATGCGGGTTCAGTTATTATTTTCTTCTGTTGGGCTAAGTCTCTTGCCTTGCTCCCAACCGACCTGCAACGATTGTGCACGTTCAGCGCTACGCATTTCGCTTGTTTATGCTGTCACTCGGCGCCAGTAGATTGCGGTTCACGTAACTGAGTTTTGTCAAGATGAAAGCACCCTGCCGTCGCCAGGTGAGAGCTCGTTTTTAAGTTAAAATGAGTTGTTTCGGCGATCTGCTGGGTATGATTGTTTGGAAAGGCGTGTATAATGTTTTAGTATCGACAGTTATTAGTAATGTCATGTCTGTGCACAATAATCTTGCAATAAATTTGAACTAGCGCGACAGAGCGAGTTAGTTCTTTACTGCATAACTTTAGGTTTGTACGGACAATACTGTGTGTTCCTCTATCGCTGCTATTTCTACATTTTTATGACAAAACTTTGACACACATTAGCTTTCCTACTTGCATATTTCACAGACGATAAAATTTGTTCTCTCTTAGAGGATTCTGATTTGAGTGGTGTTTCGTCGGTGTCTACTGATGTTCGTAGATCTTTCAGTTGTCAACTGCTAGTTTCTGTACAGAACGTAGAGCCGAGTAAATAAGACTGCGAAAAAGAGCATTATGGATATTCTTCTATTCAGGGCGTCTCTCGAAGAGTATCTTTTGTCTTGTCCAGGCAGAAAAGTGAAAGTCACTATTAGAAGATGAGTTAATCGCCTCGAAAAGGGAAAAATACACTAACTTACTCTTAGATCAGGCATGGGCAAACGATACGATGAGCATGATCGCTATCCTATTTTGTGGCCACAAACATGTAGATATAAGCACTGTACTAGCAGAACTAAAAGAAAGTCTACACAATAGAACCAGTATCTCTTTCGTGCAAAGGGAAAGAATTGTTTCAAACTCTTCCACAAAATGTGACGCATTCTGTACCATGTCTTTGTATTACTAGAGCTACAAATTTGTTGCGATTATTTCGTTTTATACCGTAAAATATGAGTTGTAACTATGTAACATTTTGATAGCGTTTCTAACAAATGAAAGTAAAATAAAAACAAGCTTTAATTAATTACTGTACCTCATAATAAAAAAATGTTGCAGTAAAACAGGGAACAATTAAACTGAAATAAAACCTAAACCGCATGATCGTACTTGTACTTTTACCATTAAATTTTTAGGTAAAGAATTTTTTTACAATTTTTTCCATCGTCTAATACGCCAAAATATTCGAAGAATTCAACTTAATTCTCCAGTTTCTTAAAAAAGTGGTCGAGCTGAAAAAGGATAAGCGAGATTAGTTTATTTTAGGCGTTTCAGGAACGGTAAATCCATGTAATTATCTCAAACAACTTAACACAAAAATGTGGGTCAAACGATACTTTGTAAGTTAAAATCGATAGTGTGCACCCCTGAATACTATTTAGTTTCAGTTAGTACAAAGTTCTCGGATTCCGAGTCGGGTTAGCTTCTCGAAATTGTGCATGTTAAGGCGAAGTATTGAATTCTTGCGTGATTTCGGCAAACTCACAAGGCTGCAAACCAGAGAACTTTATATCAGTTCAACTCGCCGGAAAACACACAGATGTAAATTTGTTTGAGTCCATCGGTACTACAGTCACTTCCTCTACGGCCTGCCACAATTGTTTCCCCTCTGTATCGCCGCTCAGTCGTGTGCCAACTGAGTGCCTATTCTCTACCTGAACACCCAGCCAACACAAACCTCTGATACATACATATATCGTTCTGTTGAAGGAAACAGCCTTATCAGCAGTGCCGCTTGCTGAAAATGCATCCCGTCTGCTGTTCTCATCAACGGGAGGCCAATGTCACTAGGAGTGCATTGGTGACAGAAGCAGTGCATTCTCCAATCTGAATCTTTGGAGATGCAGCCCGAGTGGATCCTGGAAGAGCAACTGCCAACTTGGCCTTTTTTGAGAAAGATTTATGTACGAAATATTGGTTCACAATTTTTCTCCCAGTCAATTCATTCATTGGCTGTAGTGATACTGATTACCTTTTAATGTACCATAACATTAACTGTAGTATGTTATTATAATGTGTATGTAATTAAATAACTTCGATGGGACGTTATGGAGTTGGCTGTAACCTCGCAGGAGTGGGAAGCAATTCTAGATACTGACTCTTTTTATTTCATGTTAAGACCACAAGAGACAACTGCACAAGATGTAACAGATAAGCATCTAAAGCTCTAAAGCTATAGAACGCAGGGTATTACTTAGTATAAACATATTTTAAGTCACTAAAAATCTGTGTAAAAATTTAGAGTTGTTTGACTTATTTAATTATGATACATTTCGAGCCGTTGGAGCTCATCTTCAAGTGCTGCATATAGTCAGAGACTGAATGACTCCGTGGATGCATTGAAGATCTGTCGGCGTCAAACTTTACAGTTCAAAACGCCGCCACCAAGTACACAGTGGTACAGTCTACCTCTCTTGCAATGTACTGCCCTAGTAACGTGGATGGTTTGGTTTAGACTTTGTAATGAAGAGGTAGACTAGCTTCAAGAATGGTTATAAATTAAACAAAAAGAATTTTCCTACAGCCAAGAGTGATCTGCACGGAGGTGGCAGCTTTTAGATTTGAAGAAATCTGTGGACAGCTCAAAATGACAGGTATTATTTCATTCCACCACCTTGTCGCTAGTACGAGGCTGATCCAAAAAAGGTAGTAGAAGTGAAGATCAATAGCTCGGGAAGTATCGCCAGTAATGCGATACTCTTTTCACTGAGTGAAATATTTCTGTTATATTGGTCGTAACATTTCTTACGATAACGATGAGGATGTAGTAAACAAAATGAAGAGGTTTAACGTGATATGTGGAGCAACCATCAAGTATCTGAAAAGTAAAACACAAGAACACATAATGCTCGAATAACTTACGGGAATGCATCCCTGTGGCGTCGTCGATAACCACCTATATTTCAACAGATGACCACCCTCTCATTTTCAAGGTAAAACTGCAGCAAGTATGCGCTGTGCAAGTTAATTTAAAGCCTCGGTTTGCAGAGCAATACCAGAAACATAAAATAAAACACACACACACACACACACACACCGTAAACACTAGCGCCACCACACAACCAAAGATGATCGACGCCAGAAGTTATCGATACCGAAAATTGCGAAACAATCGGCGAGACAGGATTAACCCTGTCCCACTATTTTTTGACAAGGAAGAAGAAAAACCTGAGAGACAGACTAACAGATTCCTGGAGAAAAGTTCCTTGTCGCAGGAGACTTATTGTCCTGTTCCCCCTCGTTATATAGTCTTCCGACGATCCTTGAAGAAGCAGTCCCTTTTCATCCGATTATCAGTAACACTATTCCGACATATCGTGAAGCAAAACATCTTGGTACTCTGTTGAGCCCACTAGTTGGTCGGTGTGAGCATCACATAAAAAACTCGACGAATTTCCTATGTCAATTAGAGGGAATGCGTATGATTGACTGTGATATTCTAGCTAAGTTTTAATGTGATCCCTCTCTTCACGCATGTTTCTTATTCGTTACGGTTAATTCAGGTTAGGCTTAGTGTTGAATTAACGAACCTAATTCGACATGTGTTCACTGCCACTTACCTTTTATCTAGTGACTGGTACTATAAGCAGACAGATGGAGTTGCGATGGGAAGCCCGTTGTCATCTAGTATTGCAAATCTGTTTATGGAAGACTTCGGGGAACGATCCTTGGACTCGATAGCTTTGAAACCTGCATCTTTTTTTTCCAGGGATGTAAACGATATTTTTGTCGTTTGGTCTCATGGCAGCGAAAATTTGAACGACTTTTTAGAACACCTGAATCAATTCATACGCATACTCGTTTCACGATGGAAGTGGAAAAGGATAGCTGCCTTCCCTTGCTTTGTCTGTTGGTCAGGAGGGAGTCTGACGGCACGTTACGACATGCTGTTTATAGGAAGCCTGCACACGCTGACTTTTATCTACAGGCCGATAGCTGTCACCATCCGGCCCAGCGTGAAGGGGTACTTCGTAGCCTATCTCGGTTCACAGGGCGCACCGTCATGTCAGGCCCTGAAAGTCTGTCAGCTGACTTAATCCGTCTTGAGGTCACCTTTCGTCAGAGTGGATACAGTCAAAGATAGATCAAACGTGCGTTACGCTATCGACCAACCGTGCACTTGGTGAGCGATAATAATACCGATCTGGTACCAAGGTCTACAGTCTTTCTGCGTTAAGCAGGGAGCATCTCCAACAAGACTGGCGGTATTTTGCGGAAATATGATGCGAAATGAGTTGACCGACCTCTGCGCCTAAGATTAGGATCCTTTTAGGTTCTATTAAGTATGGTATTTGTTTGCGTAAGGGGATGTCTATTGTGGTTTGCGAATCGTATTCCTTGCAGATGTGGCATGTCTGATATTGTTCAGATTATCAGGACCGTGGCAAATCGGTGTACTGAGCGTAAGCGCCACACACGCTTAGAACAGCCGAATAAGTCGGATATTGCAGAACATTGTCTTGGCACCGTTCATTCTATAGAATATAACATGGAGATGCACCTCCAGCTACTGATATAGTGTTATTAAGAAAGCAGTTGAGAATAAATTAGCAAGTAACCTTGAAAATAGTGATGGAGGTTTTAGTTCAAATTCTGTATAGAATCCCGGTCTCCATCATATAAAAAAAAAAAATAATGGCAGGACAGAGTTATGATACCTCAGCCGTTGATAACTAATTTTAACTGTCGATACCTTCTGGCATCGGTCATCTTTGATTATTATTTACGTTTTTTTCATGCGGAATGCCGTTTCCATTTTATGTAGCTATCTATTCTTTTTTGTTGCTTGTAATTCATTCTTCTAGATACTTAGAACAGTTCGTTTTAGATATTGTGCTATTATGAATTTTAAGATTTCGGGGGAGGGGGGGGGGGGGGGAGCAACACTGATATTTGCCTTTAGTCCTATTTTGTCTGCTTGTTTCTGTATTTCCGTGATTTGTTCTTTGTCACTGTATAGTGAGTCAGTAATTAATGCCATGTCATCTTCAGAAGCTAGACAATCTATGATCATTTTATTTGGGTTTCTTCCTAGCTGAACACCCTTAATGTTGGTGTATTTCTTCCATTATGCTTTCCTAATGTGCAGCTGAAAAGCCTTACTCCTGATTTTATTTCAAAATTTTACTTTTGATATTGTGCCTATTAAAGTTCCTTGAATTACTTGTGTTGTTTTATTATTGAGTCCGAACTCCTTTATAATGCTGACAATGCATTTATATCAATTGAGTTATACGCGTCTTTAAAAAAAATCTATAAAAGATATCAGTTATTTAATGTGTGCTTGTTTTATTCGGGGGAGGGGACCAAACAGCGAGGTAATCGATCCCATCGGATTAGGGAAGAACGGGAAAAGAAGACGGCAGTGTCCTTTCAAAGGAACCTTCTCGCATTTGCCTGAAATGATTTAGGGAAATCAAGGAAAACGTAAATCAGGATGGCCGGACGCAGATTTGAATCGTAGTCCTCCCGAATGCGAGTCCAGTGTGCTAATCACTGCGTCACATCACTCGGTATATTTAAAGTTTCTGCTCTGCCTTATTGCTGAATATATTCTTTAGATTTAGGATTTGCCCTGCGCAGGGCCATCCCTTCCTAAATCCTGTCTGATACTCTGCTTATTGTGTCTCGAATACTGCTTCAACTCTCTTTCAACGTGCTTTGGACAAGATCTGATTATGTCACTGGTAGAAGGGAGATTTTTCTATAATTGTTAGGAGCCGTTTTCTGTCCTTTTTCATGTTCTGCTTGAACTGATGCAGATGTGCATTATCCGTATTTTCTTATAGCTTGTAACTTTTGTCTGAGAATTTCAAACGTCTTTCACCATTTGATATTATCGGACGCTTTTATAGGTTGACAAATGCTAAAACAGTGCTAAAAAGCCAGAGTTATGTTAGAGCTCCTAAGAAAACTTTATTAAGTAAGGGTTTCCTTCGGGATCTCCGCGTTGTCACAACCGCCAGTGCTCCAAATCAGGTCCCGATTGTACACATTTGTCTCGTGCCAGTTTTACGACAAAAATTCGCCGAGTTCATTTTGCACGATATTATCGCTATTCACTGGTTATTTGATCGGCGTACTTCTGAAACCTATCCGGTTTCACAGACGTACAAGCGCACCATCCAGAGACAGAGGATTAGCACGATCTCCCCAGGCGCTATTCAGAGGGAATTCCTGCGGGAGGGAGCTTACCAGTGGCCTCCGCCCCACGTCAGCCCTCCCCACTGTTTCCCCTGCGACCTACTGACCCACATTCACTTGTCGGCTGTGGGAAGAGGGGAGTGGGGGCGAGGAGCGGAGGGAGGGGAAACGAGGGGTGCCAATACAGAAGGGATGCGGCATTCCCTCGCTACGCATTCCTCTCATTCTCGCGATGGGCTTTTTATGTGATGAACAATACGCAGAGCTTTTTTTCGGAATTAAAGCTCCTCGTCACTATTACAGCCCTGCCTACCGCTGAATGACAATGGAAAAGTTTTGCGGCAACGTAGCATGTACAGACCGAAAATGAACTAGAAAAATTTTGCTCTCGCTTGTAATTTTCGGGGGAGAACGTAGTGTAGATGTTATAGGCTCACCGTATAAAATACTGGTCAGTCTTGTAAGACAGCACAATGGTAGCTTTGAAGCGCTGTTGATAGTATACAACTAGCGCGAGATCCTCCAAAGCTGACGGCAGTAGAATTGTGTGTATGTGCCACCGAATTATCATGACGTGTCGGTTAGCAGATGCAATAGAATGGCAAAAATGAAATACTGTGTTTGGACGAACTCATTACCACACAGTGTATGAGGCTGCCCTGTTTGTTGGGGTATCAACGCGGATTGTCCAATGTGTCTACAAGGAATGCTGTTCCACTCGCACCGAGCGAAGTGCCGCAGTCGTTAGCACAATGGACTCGCATTCGGGAGGACGACGCTTCGAATGCGCGTCCAGCCATCCAGATTTAAGTTGTCCGAGTTTTCCCTACATTGCTACAGGAAAATGTCGGGACGGTTCCTTTGAAAGGACACTACCGATTTGCTTCCCCACCCTTGAAACGTTCCCAGCTTGTGTTGCGTTTCTAATGAAAACGATGTCGGCGGGACGTTAAACCCTAATCTTCCTTCGTTCCTTTTTGTTCCAGTCGCAGCCATATTACAAGGCGTAAGAAGAGTGCACGTAAAAAAAAAGAAAAGATCTTAACCAACAGGGACTGAAGACGAGCCTCTCGCCTTGTCAATGGCACTCACTCTCAGACCTTACAGGAATTGCAACAGCCAGTGAATGCAGGTCCACCTCAAGACGTTCCTCGGCAAGCATTGCGCAGAGACCTGCCTGGAATCGGATAACTCGCAAAAGGCCGTCGGTCAAAGGGACACACAGTTACTTGTCTCAGTGGGCCACACAAAACAGAAGATAGACATTAGCCGATTGACTGGAGGCGTGTATTGTGGTCCGACAAGCCAACATTTCGCCTCTCCTCAAATGATGGATGCACCAACGGCCCCGTGAGGTGTTCAGCTGGCAGTCTCAGAGGGCGTAGTTTAAGACAGACGTGTTTCTGCGATGTTTTGAAAGTGTCTTTCGTACCGTTTCTAGGGAAACTCATTCACATTTCCCCGAATATGAGCATCTTGGTTTATATCAGTATTCTAGATAACCAAGTGTTGCCCTTCCTTCTAGATTTCCGTGATGAGTGCTACCCAACCACGATATTATTGCACTTGGCCTCGCGTAGCCGTTATCGGAAACGCGAGCTGACATTAAAGTCAACAAAATCCACATTAATTTGTTCGAATGTCGTATATATCATGTAAGTCTGAACAGATTTGGTTACTTTCATCTTCAAAGATGACAACAGCCGTGTTTACAGGACTGCACGCATACGTCTCTGTTTTAACGAACACTCAGACATCTTATCCCATCTCGATTGTCCTATTAATTTTCAGAGAATGCGCCTGGAACTATTTGGAACAGTGGGTGAAATGTAGCAGTCAACATCCCCGCAATTTTTACGCTGTCTAATCATGAATGGTTGGCTTCAGCTGAATATGCCACACCTCAACAAACCTGTCGACTATCTTACTCGTCGAATGGACGCCATTGGGTTGTTTGGGGGAGGAGACCAAACAGCGATGTCATCGGTCTCAACGGATTAGGGAAGGACGGGGAAGGAAGTCGGCCGTGCCATTTGAGAGGAACCATCCTGGCATTTGCCTGGAGCGATTTAGGGAAATCACGGGAAACCTAAATTAGGATGGCCAGACGCGGTATTGAACCGTCGTCCTCCCGAATGCGAGTCCAGTGTGCAAACCACTGCGCCACCTTGCTCGGTGGGACGCCATTATCAAGATTAGAGGCAGTTCAAATGGTTCAAATGGCTCTGAGCACTATGGGACTCAACTGCTGAAGTCATTAGTCCCCTAGAACTTAGAACTAGTTAAACCTAACTAACCTAAGGACATCACAAACATCCATGCCCGAGGCAGGATTCGAACCTGCGACCGTAGCGGTCTTGCGGTTCCAGACTGCAGCGCCTTTAACCGCACGGCCACTTCGGCCGGCTTAGAGGCAGTGCTGGACGATATTATACTCCATTTAAAATAGCTTTCTGATTACTTTAAGTGCGAACATTTTAAATTAGGCTTTACCGTGACTGTTACCGATATCGAATGAAACCACCAAGTCTACTGTTACCAGTCAATGTTTATTTACATCCACGATGCGTTTCAAAGGTTTAGACGGCCATCATCAGGTGGATTTAATAAGACATGTGTGTGTTGTGTTACGACTTTGAAGTAACCTGTGGTACTGTCTAGTGGAGAAACAAAACATTATTGCAGAACATAGTTTTGGGGAGGATTTTGAGTAAAAACTAAACGTAAATGTGAACGTGAAAACGAAACAATTAAAATAGAATCCCTCCAGTGGTCACAGGCTCCTTTCTCTGTCGTAATACATTACGTATAAACTGTTTCACTTTGTAAACAAAGATGATGTCTGGAAATTACTAAGTGCAAAGAACGTATGGAAAAAACTGAAACTGCATTTACAAGTACAAAGAATATATAGCAAAACAATTTCACAGTGAGTTTCAATGCATTGTGGACATCATTGGTTGAGTTAATGAATGCAAACATTGGAGTAAATATTTCAGGTGGCATATAAGTCGTTTTCTGTCAAATTTATATAGCTGAACTTTGGTACTCTTTTATGTAATCACGTGACGCGTTACAAATCTTAAGTGGACAGTTATGTTGCCAACAGTGTTAAATTATACATGAATAACAATTCTGGCTGTGATTTAGAGATAGAGGACGGAACGATTGTGAGAAAGAGAGCTAAGTTTTGGATACGCTACAGCTGTGTGTTTGTTAAACTTACATTTGTTACGTGTTATAACTAAGTAAATGCCGAAGTAATACATTGATACCGAGGCAAAGATATGTAAAAAGAAACTCTCTTAATAATAATTATATATATATATATATATATATATATATATATATATATATATGTATGTATATCAGGCTGATATGTGGTTCAAACTGTGGTTTTATTTGGTTGGATCTATTGAGTTTTGTGAGTTAGGCAAGTTGTCGTTCGTTGCGAAAATATAACGGGAAATACGCAAGTAAGTAAATTAATTCACGGAAGTTATGATGGGGAAGAAGGAGGCAGAGAGAGAGAGAGAGAGAGAGAGAGAGAGAGAGAGAGAGAGAGTAGGAAATTGGAAATCTGTGGTAATGTCTTGTGGTACAAAACTGCTGAGGTCATCGGTCCCTAAGCTTACACACTACTTAATCTAACTTAAACTAACTTACGCTAAGGACACACACACACACACACACACCCACGCCCGAGGAGGGAGGACTCGAACCTCAGCCGGGGGGGGGGGGGGAGCCGCGCGGACCGTGACAAGATGCCCCAGACCGCGCGGTTAGAAAGAGGGTGAAAGCAGACAGATATACTATTTGTACTATTGATTGATATACATGTAGTTTCAAATTGACAGGGGGTACAAACTGTTGGTGTGTTGGTATATTTGAAATGACGTTTCGTGATTGACGTTTCCCCGAGATATGTGGTAGGCGCCAGACAGCAGCCAATCGTCATTGTTCCTAGAGCTCCACGCGCTCACTGTGTTGGTTATTTTGAATGGACATGAGGAACCTTGTTTAACGTTGCCGGCTGCACTTCGTCAACACGCCCCCCCCCCCTCCCCCTTTTCCCCGAAGTCTGTCAACCACGGCAACCACGGAGCTATTTTAATCGGAGTATAGTGTTATAAAAAAAATGAAATGATCGTATGGCATTTAGAATGATATTTTCACTCTACAGCGGAGTGTGCGCTGATGTGAAACTTCCTGGTAGATTAAAACTGTGTGCCGGACGAAGACTCGAGCTCGGGACCTTTGCCTTTCGCGGGCAAGTGCTCTACGAACTGAGCTACCCAAGCACGACTCACGCCCCGTCCTCACAGGAGACGAGGTACTGGCGGAATTACAGCTGTGAGAACGGGGCGTGAGTCGTGCTTGGGTAGCTCAGTTGGTAGAGCACTTGCCCGCGAAAGGCAAAGGTCCCGAGTTCGAGTCTCGGTCCGGCACACAGTTTTAATCTGCCAGGAAGTTTGGTATGGCATTTGTTGGCCGGGATATCCCCTTCGTGGTTCTGCGAAGTCTTGCAAGTCTTTTAAATTGATGCCAGTTCGGTGACTTGCGTGTCAATGATGATGAAGGACACACTACACTAAGTACCCTGTCGGGAATCGAACCCGGGCCCCCTTGCATGGTAGGCGGGAACGCTACCGCTGCCCTACGGAGGCGGTTGTCCCCTATGGATGACTACATATTTTTTGTCTGGTGTGCTTCTCTGCCATAGATAGATTGGTAATTAATACGAAGTACCGCTGTTCCCCTTTTTTTTCTAGTTTGAAGATAGAGCAGCAACAAGGTCAACAATCGATATCGTTTATCGGGTTGGGAAGAGACCGAAGCAGCAATAAGGCGGGGTGCGGACTGGTAAGACATCGGATATTGCGCTGCGCGGGGCGCCGTAGTGGGGGCGCGCGAGTGAGAAACGGCGCAAGTGATTGGTGCGCCCGTGGGGCTGCAGACGCACAGCTGCCCCCACCACTGCCGCCCGGGGCGCTGCGGCGGAGGCGGCGCCGCCGGCACAGGCGGAGGAAGCCCCGCGGTCGATACGGCGGCCGACGCACTGCGCACGCGCGTAGCGACGCTGGCGCCCTCGCTGCGTCACACCTTCACTCCGGCCGACCGGCTGCCCGGTGAGACGTCCGCAGCTGCGCTGCTCCACCGCTGGAGCAGATCGATGTTGCAGGCCACTGTTGGGCAATTCCGAACACACAGATCTTCTCTATTCCAACGTCCAGCATTCGAATACCGCTACTGTTTCACGTAGCAGATCGGCTCGTGTCGACGGCATTCGAGACCGGAACGAGAACAGTCGACTGTTCCCGTCTCTCGGGTGTGCTAGCTTCCGTTTACTTCCGGTGGATCTTTATTGCGGGAACCTGGGCACCAGTTTCAATTGTTCGCTTGTTATAAAAAAAGAATGTGGTTTTCAAATATGTACTTTCGTCTCTGAGCCCTGGCGGTAGTTTGTTGTTGCTGGTGTTGAGAGGTTGTTGATAATAGTGTTCGCGATGCTCAGTGGGTCACATAAGAACAACAGTATAAGAATTCTTAACTTTTTAAGTGAAACAAACGTTATTAACATTCTACATCTTTATTCTTCATGTCTACTTATTTGCAGCCCTCTTCCGCGCCGGCCGAGGTGGCCGAGCGGTTCTAGGCGCTACAGTCTGGAACCGCGCGACCGCTACGGTCGCAGGTTCGAATCCTGCCTCGGGCATGGATGTGTGTGATGTCCTTAAGTTGGTTAGGTTTAAGTAGTTCTGAGTTCTAGGGGACTGATGACCTCAGAAGTTAAGTCCCATAGTGCTCAGAGCCATTTGAACCCTCTTCCGCTAGAAGGCTCCGAACTGTAGCTTGTCACATTGTGGTGTGTAATGTAATTATGTCGGTGCGTGAGAGACCTTCAGAAAACTGTAAGCACAAATTCGAATCGTTCGTCCACACATGGAGCACCCTCTCCCTCAATACGACAATGCCAGACCATACATTCGTGCGCTGCGACATCTTCAACAAGCCGACGTCTTGCGTTTACTGTCGTCCATCATCCTCCATGCATTCCCACGCAACAAAGTCAAACGTGTGCAATGACGGTATGAACAAATTGGTTTCTCAATGGGAGAAATATGTTCGTCGCCAGGGTGACTATGCTGAGAATTAAATTTGTAGACGTGAAGAATAAAAATATAGAATGTAAATGACGTTAATTTTATTTTAAAAGTTTTAAAAGTTTTCACATAAAAAATTCTGAGGCATTACTTTTCGGTACGTGCTCGTAATTCTAATTTGAATTCGGAAGCAATCGAGCCAATCATCGAACAAATAACAGCCAGAAATACCCGTCGACAGAGAATACTTGTTCATTGTTCGCAATAGTGTTTTGGAGTACTCGATCACAGTCTTATGGAGTAGAGTAGAGGAAATGTTGCATCAAATGAACTACAGATTTATGCACGGATGGATGCGAGAAATTACTAGCCTAGCGAAGGAAGATAATCCAGAAGCACGATGCAAAGAAACTCACTTTAAATTAGCGTTGCCGGCCTCTGTGGCCGAGCGGTTCTAGGCGCTTCGATCCGGAACCGCGCTGCTGCTACGGTCGCAGGTTCGAATCCTGCCTCGGGCATGGATGTGTGTGATGTCCTTAGGTTAGTTAGGTTTAAGTAGTTCTAAGTCTAGGGGACTGCTGACCTCAGATTTTAAGTCCCATAGTGCTTAGAGCCATTTGAACAATTTTGAAATTAGCGTTAGTATTTCCTGATCCCGGAACCGCAAAATACAGGATGTGCCTCACTGGCGTTACGTGCTCAGGACAGAGCACTCCTGATGACAGGAAAACTCCGGTACAAGCAGTAAGGGCACCAGATAGTGCGATGCCAAGGACGAGGCGCGCTTGTGCGTGTTAGGTCTGTTCGTTGACTGTGAAATTAGAACAAAGAGTCTGGAAATTACTCACTCTAGTGGAACATGCGCATTTAATTTCAATTCTGTAAATATTTGTGTAGCGAAACGTAATTTTTAGAGGCAAATTTTAAAAGCAGAATATAAATAAAGTTCGTTATCCTCGAAAGAAAAAATTATGTATCTCCGCTAGCTAATAATGCGGAAGTCGTGCATTCGATTCCTGCAGATCACCTCATATTTTTGTCTATGATGAGCACGTTTCAAATGGGTCGACTCAGGTTCGTGATGCCAACTGAAAAGCGGCTTCATATATTAAAATAAGCAGCGAAATCGACACGCAAGACGCCGGAGTGGCGCCGTAAAGAAAGACGTGCACCAGGCTGGTAGGCCATGAGACGTTTCATTTAATAGGTATTTTTTAAATAGTATTCGACCATGTGTGCCTTTCGTTTGCATTAACATAAACCCATGGATATCCTCAAAAACTATTCAGTAATTTTTCAATAACTGTTAGAACAACGTTATTTGAAAACAATTCGCGATCAAAATACCGATATTGCTTGGTTTTCAGTTTAATTCTAGGGATAAACGTACTATGTCAATTGGAGACGAGTGAAAGGCCGAAACGCGTCTTGGTATAATGAAGCCACACGAAAAGTGTATGGTTGCTCTATTTCTTCAAGTAATTCAATCCACAGCCACTGACTGCAGCCACTATAAACGTAAACAAAAAAATGGTTCAAATGGTTCTGAGCACTATGGGAGTTAACATCTGAGGTCATCAGTCCCCTAGAACTTAGAACTACTTAAACCTAACTAACCTAAGGACATATCAAACATCCATGCCCGAGGCAGGATTCGAACCTGCGGTCGTAGCAGCAGCGCGGTTCCGGACTGAAGCGCCTATAACCGCTCGGCCACACCGGCCGGGTCAACATGAACAAATTAATGTAGAAATAAAAGTGAATTAGAATAGCCTGTTTTATATAGACGTAATGGGATTTTTGTAATAAATTAAATAATAAAATCCCAAGGAGCAGTCTAGATACATTCACAGGTCTCAAAACAGTTAATGATATCTACCCTTGCATCAGCAGGCTGCAAGTAGCGTTACAGAGTGTGACGGTGGGTACTTCGCGTATCTATCTATCTATCTATATCCATACTCCGCAAGCCACCTGACGGTGTGTGGCGGAGGGTACCTTGAGTACCTCTATCGGTTCTCCCTTCTATTCCATTCTCGTATTGTTCGTGGAAAGAAGGATTGTCGGTATGCCTCTGTGTGGGCTCTAATCTCAATGATTTTATCCTCATGGTCTCTTCGCGAGATATACGTAGGAGGGAGCAATATACTGCTTGACTCTTCGGTGAAGGTATGTTCTCGAAACTTTGACAAAAGCCCGTACCGAGCTACTGAGCGTCTCTCCTGCAGAGTCTTCCACTGGAGCTTATCTATCATCTCCGTAACGCTTTCGCGATTACTAAATGATCCTGTAACGAAGCGCGCTGCTCTCCGTTGGATCTTCTCTATATCTTCTATCAACCCTATCTGGTACGGATCCCACACTGCTGAGCAGTATTCAAGCAGTGGGCGAACAAGCATACTGTAACCTACTTCCTTTGTTTTCGGATTGCATTTCCTTAGGATTCTTCCAATGAATCTCAGTCTGGCATCTGCTTTACCGACGATCAACATTATATGATCATTCCATTTTAAATCACTCCTAATGCGTACTCCCAGATAATTTATGGTATTAACTGCTTCCAGTTGCTGACCTGCTATTTTGTAGCTAAATGATAAAGGATCTATCTTTCTGTGTATTCGCAGCACATTACACTTGTCTACATTGAGATTCAATTGCCATTCCCTGCACCATGCGCCAATTCGCTGCAGATCCTCCTGCATTTCAGTACAATTTTCCATTGTTACAACCTCTCTATGCACCACAGCGTCATCCGCAAAAAGCCTCAGTGAACTTCCGATGTCATCCACAAGGTCATTTATGTATATTGTGAATAGCAACGGTCCTATGACACTCCCTTGCGGCACACCTGAAATCACTCTTACTTCGGAAGACTTCTCTCCATTGAGAATGACATGCTGCGTCCTGTTATCTAGGAACTCCTCAATCCAATCACACAATTGGTCTGATAGTCCATATGCTCTTACTTTGTTCATTAAACGACTGTGGGGAACTGTATCGAACGCCTTGCGGAAGTCAAGAAACACGGCATCTACCTGTGAACCCGTATCTATGGCCCTCTGAGTCTCGTGGATGAATAGCGCGAGCTGGGTTTCACATGACCGTCTTTTTCGAAACCCATGCTGATTCCTACAGAGTAGATTTCTAGTCTCCAGAAAAGTCATTACACTCGAACATAATACATGTTCCAAAATTCTACAACTGATCGACGTTAGAGATATAGGTCTATAGTTCTGCACATCTGTTCGACGTCCCTTCTTGAAACCGGGGATGACCTGTGCCCTTTTCCAATCCTTTGGAACGCTACGCTCTTCTAGAGACCTACGGTACACCGCTGCAAGAAGGGGGGCAAGTTCCTTCGCGTACTCTGTGTAAAATCGAACTGGTATCCCATCATGTCCAGAGGCCTTTCCTCTTTTGAGCGATTTTAATTGTTTCTCTATCCCTCTGTTGTCTATTTCGATATCTACCATTTTGTCATCTGTGCGACAATCTAGAGAAGGAACTACAGTGCAGTCTTCCTCTGTGAAACAACTTTGGAAAAAGACATTTAGTATTTCGGCCTTTAGTCTGTCATCCTCTGTTTCAGTACCATTTTGGTCACAGAGTGTCTGGACATTTTGTTTTGATCCACCTACCGCTTTGACATAAGACCAAAATTTCTTAGGATTTTCTGACAAGTCAGTACATAGAACTTTTCTCTCGAATTCATTGAACGCCTCTCGCATAGCCCTCCTCACACTACATTTCGCTTCGCGTAATTTTTGTTTGTCTGCAAGGCTTTGGCTATGTTTATGTTTGCTGTGAAGTTCCCTTTGCTTCCGCAGCAGTTTTCTAACTCGGTTGTTGTACCACGGTGGCTCTTTTCCACCTCTTACGATCTTGCTTGGCACATACTCATCTAACGCATTATGTACGACGGTTTTGAACTTTGTCCACTGATCCTCAACACTATCTGTACTTGAGACAAAACTTTTGTGTTGAGCCAACAGGTACTCTGAAATCTGCTTTTTGTCACTTTTTCTAAACAGAAAAAACTTCCTACCCTTTTTAATATTCCTATTTACGGCTGAAATCATCGATGCTGTAACCGGTTTATGATCGCTGATTCCCTGTTCTGCGTTAACATTTTCAAATAGTTCGGGTCTGTTTGTCACCAGAAGGTCTAATATGTTACCGCCACGAGTCGGTTCTCTGTTTAACTGCTCAAGGTAGTTTTCAGATAAAGCACTTAAAAAAATTTCACTGGATTCTTTGTCCCTGCCACCCGTTATAAACGTCTGAGTCTCCCAGTCTATATCCGGCAAATTAAAATCTCCACCCAGAACTATAACATGGTGGGGAAATCTACTCGAAATATTTTCCAAATTATCCTTCAGGTGCTCAGCCACAACAGCTGCTGAGCCAGGGGGCCTATAGAGACATCCAATTACCATGTCTGAGCCTGCGTTAACCGTGACCTTCACCCAAATTATTTCACATTTCGGATCTCCGTCAATTTCCTTCGATACTATTGCACTTCTTATCGCTATAAACACGCCTCCCCCTTCACTGTCCAGCCTGTCTCTGCGGTATACATCCTTTTCATCGCTTCTGTTGTATCTGCGAATGTTGGTGGGTCTTTTCATTGGCTCGAATTTTCCCCTCGTGGGAACTTCACGAAATAACCGCTCGTGTAGCGTAACGAGCAGCGCGCTAGCTCGCGGGACAGGAAGGTGGGGCCAGACCCGGATCGTATTTGCGCATCGGATTACACTGTGGTGACAAAAGTCGTGAGATATCTTCAAATATCGCGTCGGACCTCTTGCGCCCGGAGTAGTGCAGCATCTCTGGACTCAACAATTCGTTAAAGTCTCCTGCAGAATAGTATGTCCCATAAATGTTCGATGGGATTCATACCGGGCGGTCTTGGCGGCTAAACCACTCTCTCGAATTGTCCAGAATGTTCTTCAAACCAGTCACAAAACAGCTGTGGCCCACTGACAAGACTGAATGCCATCCATGAAAATGCCATCGTTGTTTGCGAACATGACGTCCATGAATGGCTGCAAATGGTCTCCAAATAAGCGAAATCCAGAGGACCCAGTCTAGCCCACACCATTATGCAGCCACCACCAGCTTGCACAGGGTCTTGTTGACAGCTTGGGTTCGTGGCTTCGTGAAGTCTGCGCCACACTCGAACCCCCTACCATCAGCTCTTATCAACTGAAAGCGTGACTTATCTGACAAGGCCACGGTTTTTTCGATCGTCTAGGGTCCAACCGATATGGTCACGAGCCCGGGAGAGACGCTGCAGGTTATGTCGTGGTGTTCGCAAAGGCACTCGCGTCGGTCGTCTGCTGCCATACCCCATTAAGGGCAAATTTCGCCGCGCTGTTCTGACGGATACGTTCGTCGAAGGTCCCACATTAATTTCTGCGGCGTTTTCACACAGTATTGCTTGTTTGATAGCACATATAACTCGACGCAAACAACGCTGCTCTCAGTCGTTAAGAGAAGGCCTTGTCCGTGGCGGGAGATAATGCCTGGATTTTGGTATTCGCGGCACATTCTTGACACTGTGGATCTCGGAATACGAGGTGCGGCTATAAAAAAACCGGACTGATGCTGGAAAAAACATTTATTTACAATTATTTACAATTTCATGTTATCTCCTTCAATGTACTCTCCTCCTCGGTCTCTACACCGCTCCATACGAATTTTCCACTGTTCATAGCAATGCTGCAGATCATTTTCGGTAAGTCCATACATTACTTCCGTCGCTTTTTCTTTTACTGCTTCAACAGTCTCAAATCTAGTTCCTTTCAAAGCTGACTTGACTTTAGGGAAAAGAAAAAAGTCACAGGGGGCCAAATCAGGTGAGTAGGGTGGATGATCTAAGATGGGAATGTTGTGTTTTGCCAAAAACGTCTTCACTGGCAACGCACTGTGAGCTGGTGCATTGTCTTGGTGAAGGATCCATGACTTTTTTCTCCACAAATCGTTCCGTTTTCTCCGTACTCGCTCACGTAGGGTACCCAGGACGCTAATGTAGTAATCCTGATTCACTGTTTGTCCCTCTGGTACCCAATCAATGTGCACAATCCCTTTGATGTCAAAAAAACAATCATCATTGCCTTGAATTTGGATTTTGACATTCGTGCTTTTTTTTGTCGTGGAGAACCAGGAGTTTTCCAATGCATCGATTGGCGTTTAGTTTCGGGATCGTAAGTAAAAAACCACGATTCATCGCAAGTAATAACATTTTGTAAGAAGGTGGGATCACTTTCAATGTTTTCCAGGATGTCAGAACAAATCATTCTTCGGCGTTCCTTCTGTTCAATTGTGAGACACTTTGGAACCATTTTTGAACACACTTTGTTCATGTTGAAACTTTCATGGAGAATCTGCCCAACACTTTCCTTGTCAACTCCTGTTAACTCAGACACTGCTCTGATTGTTAAGCGGCGATCTTGTCGAACAAGTTTACCGATTTTTTCAATGTTTGCATCAGTTTTTGCTGACAATGGTCTGCCAGTGCGAGTGTCATCACTGGTGTCTTCGCGGCCATCTTTAAATCGTTTAAACCACTCAAACACTTGTGTTCGCGATAAACAATCATCGCCGTACACTTGTTGTAACATTACAAACGTTTCACTTGCAGATTTTCCTAGTTTGAAACAAAATTTGATGTTAACACGCTGTTCTTTCTGTACACTCAACATTTTCCGACGCACAGACAAAACGTCAACTACTTAAAACAGACGCCATGGGCAGACTGAGTGCAGGAGGCAGATGAAACTCGAGCAGTAGGCGGAGCGAGAGTCACGTGACAGGCCACGCGACTTTCAGCCTTATTGCATTCGTTTTATTGTTTCACCAGTACTAGTCCGGTTTTTTTCTTGCCACACCTCGTACTGCATTCCCTAACGATTTCTGAAATGGAATGTCCCATGTGTGTACAGGTTGACAATTATTGAACTACATGAAATAAAACCGTCATAAGCCCTGAACGGTTTGCGTTCGGACGTTCAAACTGCGCGATTGGCTGTGGGGCGTGATGGGAATTAGTATGCGCATGCGCACGCGCCTTGTCTTGTCTTGTCGGCCGTTTCTGCATGAAAATGTCACGGTGCATCTCATTTGGGGGACTGAGAATCCGCATTTCGCGAGCGAGAAGTGTCTTCACCCTCAACCGGTGACTGTATGGTGTGCAATGTCCGGTCACGGGATAATATTCCTTGATGGCACGGTAACTACCGAAAGGTACGTGAAGGTTTTGGAAGATGATTTCATCCCCATTATCAAAAGTGACCCTGATTTAGACAAGGTGGGGTTCATGTAAGACGGAGCTCGACCCCATCGAAGCAGAAGAGTGCTTGATGTCCTGCAGCAGCATTTTGGGGACCGCATTCTGGCTGGGACACCCAGAGGTAACTGGCATGGACCTATATTGGCCGCCATATTATCCGGATCTGAACACATGCGACTCCTTTTTGTGGGACTATAGTAAAGACAAGGTGTACAGAAATAACCCCAAAACCAATGCTGAGCTGAAAACAGCCATTCAAAAGGTCGTCCGCAGTATCGATGTTCTGACACTTCACTGGGTCATGGGGAACTCCGCTGTTCGTCTGTGTCACATCATCGCCAATGATGGCAGGCATATCGAACATGTCATAACCTAAATTCGAATATCTGTAGCGACGTTTACATGTCGAATTAAGTGTGTGTGCGCCGTAGTTTGTAACTAATTTACGTTTTTGTCCATATAGTTCAATAATTATCACTCTGTAGCTCCAACTACCATTCCACGTTGAATCCCTTTAATTCCCGTCGTGCCAGCCCCTGTGGCCGAGCGGTTCTAGGCACTTCAGTCCGGAACCGTGCTGCTGCTACGACCGCAGGTTCGAATCCTGCCTCGGGCATGGAAGTGTGTGATGTCCTTAGGTTATTTAGGTTTAAGTAGTTCTAAGTCTAGGGGACTGATGACCTCAGATGTAAACTCCCATAGTGCTTAGAGCCATTTTTGAACCAATTCCCGTCGTGCGGCCACAATTACGTCAGAAACTTTTTCACATGAACCACCTGAGTACAAATGACAGCTCCGTCAACGCACTACCCGTTTATACACTCATGCTCATAAATTAAGGATAATTTCAGAATGTGGTGTCACACAACATGGCACTACACAAAATTGGCGCTAATAGCATAGGCACATAGGGCACACACACGACACAGATCTGTAAGTCCACGGTATTGGTGATAAGTTGAGAAAACCGTCCCGAAACACATGTGCTACAAAACGCCACTGTTTCCCGCGCATGTACCCCGACATCAATATGGGATATGATCACCATGCAGACGTACACAGGCCGCACAACGGGTTAGCATACTCTGGATCAGGTGGTCGAGCAGCTGCTGGGGTATAGCCTCCATTCTTGCACCAGTGCCTGCCGGAGCTCCTGAAGTGTCGTAGGGGTTTGAAAACGTGCAGCGATATGTCGAGCGAGAGCATCCCAGACGTGCTCCATGGGGTTTAGGTCTGTAGAACAGGCAGGCCACTCCATTCGCCTGATATCTTCTGTTTCAAGGTACTCCTCCACGATGGCAGCTCGGTGGGGCCGTGCGTTATCATCCATCAGAAAGAATATGGGACCCACTGCACCCCTGAAAAGGCGGACATACTGGTGCAAAATGACGTCTCGATACACCTGACCTGTTACAGTTCCTCTGTCAAAGACATGCAGGGGTGTACGTGCACCAACCATAATCCCATAATACACCATCAAACCACGACCTCCATACAGGTCCCTTTCAAGGACATTAAAGGGTGGGTATCTGGTTCCTGGTTCACGCCAGATGAAAGCCCGGCGAGAATCACAGTTCAGACTACACCTGGACTCGTCCGTGAACATAACCTGGGACCACTGTTCCAATGACCATGTACTGTGTTCTTGACACCAGACTTTACGGGCTCTCCTGTGACCAGGGGTCAGTGGAATGCACCTTACAGGCTTCGGGCGAATAAACCATGTCTGTTCTGTCGTCTGTAGACTGTGTGTCTGGAGACAACTGTTCCAGTGGCTGCGGTAAGGTCCCGAGCAAGGCTACCTGCAGTACTCCGTGGCCGTCTGCGGGCACTAATGGTAAGGTAGCAGTCCTCTTGTGGTGTTGTAGACTATGGACGTCCCGTACTGTAGCTCCTGGACACGTTTCCTGTCTGCTGGAATCCTTGTCATAATCTTGAGAGCACACTTTGTGACACACGGAGGGCCCATGCTACGACCTGCTGTGTTTGACCAGCCTCCAGTCGCTCAGTATTCTACCCGTCATAACGTCATCGATGTGTGTTCTTTGAGCCATTTTCAACACACAGTCACCATTAGTACGTCTGAAAACGTCTGCACACTCACTCGCTGCACCGTACTCTGACATGCACCAACACACCTCTGCGTATGTGGACTGCTGCCAGCGCCACCTGCGACGACCGGAGGTCAAATGCTCCGCATGGTCATACCCCGAGGTGATTTAAACCCGCAAACCGCCCACCAGAGCGCAGTTTCACCATGTATCAGCATTATCCTTAATTTATGAGCATGAGTGTACCTTGTATACGCGATACTACCACCATCTGTATATGTGCATACCGCTATCCCATGACGTGTCACCTCAGTGTATACTCCGCAAATCATATTGCACCATGTGCGGAGAGT
Source organism: Schistocerca americana (assembly GCF_021461395.2). Taxonomy (NCBI): domain Eukaryota; kingdom Metazoa; phylum Arthropoda; class Insecta; order Orthoptera; family Acrididae; genus Schistocerca; species Schistocerca americana. The sequence continues at coordinate 307,786,200 of NC_060120.1, read as the reverse complement.
ACTTCGCGTATCAGTATCTTTTTCATCTTTTCTATTCCATCTGCGAATTCTGGTGGGTCTCTGTATTAGTTCAAATGTTGCCGCCAAGGGCATTTGGCGAGATACCTGTTCGTATAGCGTAACGCATAGTGCGCCACCTCGCGGGACATGAACTTGTTGCTAGGTCGGAGCGAATTCGCGCGGCGGATTAATGACCGTGGCTGGGGCATCGGCCAATCTGAGTGCGGTGTTTAGGTGGTTTCCCACGCTAGTTTATGCAAGTGCTCTGCTGGTCCCCATCTTCCACCATAGAAAACTCTGTACAGAAACAGTTAAAATAGACGGTCACTCGCAGAGAAGTTCAGATTCAGGGGGCGCACACAGTTTCAGGTAACTGACGACCATGAACAGGAGGGCTCCGGCCGCCGATCGAAACAAAATGCAACTGCTGGAACTTGAGAACGGCGGATCCCGAACTAGACGGGTAAAACGCTAACGGATAGAAGGTGGGAAATTGTCATTTCGCGAGGTGTCTGATGCAAGGTGGAATGTATTGCTCGACTCATCTAGGAACTTGGGCTGTGGAAATGTTGACAGCAAATCTCTTGTTGAGGCACAACGCCCCTCTTGTAACATTTGTCACAAGAGCTAGGTGAGCCACGAAACGGCAGCCAATCAGGGACGAGCTGGTAGTAAGGATTTGGGTGGGAAAGAGAATCATGATCAGAAGAGAACAATTTTCTAGAAGGTGCGTCAACCATCTCTTCGAGGACGTGAGCTTTGTAGCTATGTTACAGGTAGAAATTTCGAAGATTTTCACTAATCCGAAAATAGTAGAGCATTTAAAATTTAAATTCCGATTTATTTTCGTCAACGTTTTAGTTTAATGACATATTCGACACAATAATAGATAATTCGTTTTCTCCGTACAATAACTTTTCCTTGTTGAAATTTTTTCCTTACGGCTCCCTATGACGACCATATCACTGAAGCGCTGCTTCCATAAAGCAACTTACTGTAGCAATGAACTCATGTACCAGATCGTGCTGAAAGTAATGTCTCCGAATTTTTTATGTGAAAACTCTCAAAGCTTTTTTAAATAAAACAAACGTTAATAACATGCTACATCTTTATCCTTTATGTCTACTTATTTATGTCTCTACATTGTCACCCTGACAACGAACACATTTGTCCCAACGAGACATCGGTTTGTTGATACAGTCATTGTCCACTGTCCGACTTTGGTGACGGAGGCAGAACCTCACTTCTGCTTGCATGGATTCAACACTATCAAAGAGAAGACCTAGGAGTTTTTCTTTAAGTTTTGGAACCAGATGAAACTCGGTTGGGGCCAAGTCGGGACGGTATGGAGGAGGATCGATGACAGAACTCGAGGCATCGGATTGTTGCAGATGTCTACACCTGCATGGATATTCTGCAAATCACATTTAAGTGCCTGGCAGAGGGTTCATCGAACCACCTTCACAATTCTCTATTGTACTGTACTGTATTGTATGTTAACCGGTGACCTAAAAACGACGGAGAGGCTCCGTCCCCTCCGCAGCCGCAGTGGTCCGCAACCCCACGACGACTACCGCAGTCCACTGCACCCCTCCGCCGCCCCACACCGAACCCAGGGTTATTGTGCGGTTCGGCCCCCGGTGGATCCCCCCAGGGATCACACCAGACGAGTGTAACCCCTATGTTTGCGTGGTAGAGTAATGGTGGTGTACGCGTACGTGGAGAACTTGTTTGCGCAGCAATCGCCGACGTAGTGTAACTGAGGCGGAATAAGGGGAACCAGCCCGCATTCACCGAGGCAGATGGAAAACCGCCTAAAACCATCCACAGACTGGCCGGTTCACCGGACCTCGACACAAATCCGCCGGGCGGATTCGTGCCGGGGACCAGGCGCTCCTTCCCGCCCGGAAAGTCGTACGTTAGACCGCACGGCCAACGGGCGGGCCTTTCTCTATCACTCCAATCTCGTATAGTATGCGGAAAGAACGAAGACCTATTTTTTCGTAGTGACCGTTTCTCCTTATGTAGGTCGGTGTCAACAAAATATTTTCGCATTCTGAGGAGAAAGTTGGTGATTGGAATTTCGTGAGAAAACGAAAAACGCCTTTCTTTTAATGATGTCCAGCCCAAATCCTGTATCATTTCTGTGACACTCTCTCCCATATTTAGCGATAATACGAAACGTGCAGCCCTTCTTTGAACTTTTTCGATGTACTCTGTCAGTCCTATCTGGTAAGGATCCCACATCGCGCAGCAGTATTCTACAAGAGGATCGACAAGTGTAGTGTAGGTAGTCTCCTTTTGGTTAGCCTCCCCCCCCCCCCCCCAACGTTTTCTGTGTGTTTCTTCCAATTTAAGTTGTTCGTAACTGTTATACCTAGGTATTTTGTTGAATTTACGGCTTTTAGATTAGACTGATTTATCGTGTAACCGAAGTTTCACGAATTCCTTTTAGCACTCATGTGGATGACCTCACACTTTTCGTTGTTTAGGGTCAACTGCCAATTTTCGCACCATTCAGATATCTTTTCTAAATCGTTTTGCAATTTTTTTTTTATCTTCTGATGACTTTTTAGTCGATAAACGACATCTCAAATGGTTTTAAGCACTGTGGGACTTAACATCTGAGGTCATCAGTCCCCTATACTTAGAACTACTTAAACCTAACTTACCCAAGGATATCACACAGAGCCATTTGAATCATTTGAGTACTTCATGTGTGGACGAACTCTTCGAATTCGTAACTCCATTATCGCCCGCTGTTTCTCACGCACCGACGTAGTTACGTTATGCTCCGCCCTGTTACACAACACTATTCTGAGTTCTCAAGGGGCAGCGGCTGCAAATATGTAGACATGAAGAATAAAATTGTAGTATAGTAACAACCTCTGTTTCATTTAAGATGTTTTGAGTTTTCACAAAAAAAAATCTAAAGCATTGCTTTTCAGCACGCCTTCGTCATTACAGCAGTCTGGCATAAATTATTTAATAACGAAACTTTACCCAGGAAACATCACGTACAACGAAATGGGCCTTGGGTAGCAACTTAAAGTTTGTGATGCTTTGACTATTCAGCTTAAACAGTTACCTTGATCTGTTTCTTGGGCGACTGCGCTCTAAAGCGTAACTGGTATTAACCAGGGGAAATTAGGTTTAAACGGACTTCCTTTCTCGCGTTCGTCGCGGTTTAACTAACTTTTATGGCCGCAGCTCAAGGACAGTACTTTCCGGACATTTGGTTTCTGACAAGTTTTGCTCGATTCATTGTGTTGTATTACACTGGTTTGACTCCACCTGTTCTTTTCCCTGTGCCCTCTCCCCTTTCAGCCCCTCCCCCGCTCGCGCACACACTCACTGCTGGCCACTAAAATTGCAACATGATGTAGACGGCACGCAACAAGCGTTAAATTGCCATTTGACATACAAATGCACTTCAGCACAATCGCACAAAGTAGGTAGCAGTAAAGCAGTGCACAATCTGTACAAACCATTAGATTACGCAATGGGTTCTGCATTCATAAATCGCATCTGAATGTTGTTTGTTTGTGGGAAGGTCGTGTTACGCTTCGTCCAAGGAGCAGCAACGTGTACCGGATTGCTCCTCGCGTTAGTCGCGATCCCACGACAGTCACGCTAATGTGTATGTAATCGATGGTTTCGCGAAGGGCCACACTCAACAGCAGGGAAGAGGTCAACGGCCCCATGTGACATCCACTCGAGATGACAGACACATTGTACGCCGGGCCGCGCGGAATCGTAAAGCCACGTCCCTACATTAAGTGAGGAAAGAGACTCGTCTGCATCAAGACAAGTATCCACGTGGACAGTGCGACGACGTCTGCAACACCACGGCCTCTCTGCACGGCGATTATTGTTGCGGCTTCTCTCGACTTGAGTATTGCTCATCAGTGTGGGATCCGTACCAGGTCGGGTTGACAGAGGAGATAGGGAAGATCCAAAGAAGAGCGGCGCTTTCGTCACAGGGTTATCTGGTAAGCGTGATAGCGTTACGGAGATGTTTAGCAAACTCAAGTGGCAGACTCTGCAAGAGAGGCGCTCTGCATCGCGGTGTAGCTTGCTGTCCAGGTTTCGAGAGGGTGCGTTTCTGGATGAGGTATCGAATATATTGCTTCCCCCTACTTATACCTCCAGAGGAGATTACCAATGTAAAATTAGAGAGATTCGAGCGCGCACGGAGGCTTTCCGGCAGTCGTTCTTCCCGCGAACCATACGCGACTGGAACAGGAAAGGGAGGTAATGACAGTGGCACGTTAAGTGCCCTCCGCCACACACTGTTGGGTGGCTTGCGGAGTATAAATTTAGATGTAGATGTAGACGCGGCAGCAGAAAGATGCTTGTCGACAGCGGCGCACCTAACGTTAACACTGGAGACGGAAATTGCACCACCTTATCTTTACGGACTACTCTCGGTTTCGTGTACACCGTCAAAACGGAATTTTCCCTGTGAGGGCACTCCGAAGAGAATCAATGTTGCCAAGATGCTTTCTGACCCAGAACATGGCGTGATGGTATGTGGTGGCTCTGGGTACACAACAGGACCACCTGTGGTTCGCACAGCCAATAATTTCGACAGCAGCCGTTACACTTTTGACGTGTGAAGACCCATGTCTGAGCCCTTCATCTAGGTGTCAGTGACGTTATCTTTCAACCATGTAACGCTGCACCGCACGCTGCCCGTGGTGTTCTGACCCACCTTCGACTGTTGCTCTGGCCAGGACGTTTTTCATAACTCTTACCAACTGAAAAGATGTGGTCGTAGGTTGCTGAAGGACTGGCTCGCCATTAAGATTGGTGACCTCTAGTATACAGTTGAAGTAGGAAGGAAATACGTACCCGTATCCGTCGCCGAAATTCAGTCTGACTAGATGCCCACCCAGGCTAGACCCGCTGTTGTTACCAGGTGAGCTAAATTTTGTATGGTGTATAGGCCCTAATGACCTACAAGTTTAATCATGTAGTTAAAGTATGGTAAAACCAGGTACCTTAACTTTCAATTTATATACATTATTTTCAGTGATGGACGTTATTCAGATCTTTTACATATTCAACAATATCATTGAATTGAATTTAATTGAATTGGGGGACCTAGAAACGACGGAGAATCTTCATCCCCGCCGTAGCCTCAGTGGTACACAACAAGCTACAGCAGTCCACTCACTGCACCGCCGCCCCACACTGAATCCAGGGTTACTGTGCGGTTCGGTCCCCAGTAGAGCCTCCCCCCCACTCCTCCTCGGGAACGTCACACACCAGACGAGTGTAACACCAATTTTTGCGTGGTAGAGTAATTATGGTGTATGCGTACGTGGAGAAAGTGTTTGTGCAGCAATCGCCGACATAGCGTAACTGAGGCGGAATAAGGGGAACCAGCCCGCATTCGCCGAGGCAGATGGAAAACCGCCTTAAAAACCGTCCACAGACTGGCCGGCACACCGGACCTCGACACTAATCCGCCGGGCGGATCGTGCCGGGGGCTGACACGCCTTCCCGCCCGGAAAGCATTGCGTTAGATCGCACGGCTAACAGGGCGGGGAACAACATGATACTAGATACAGCATAAAAATTAATAAACCTAGTTAGGTAGAGAAAAACCGCTTTTGACCCTGCCTCAGGGTAAAATGGGTTACCCATTTAAATGAATGGAAAAAACAGAAAACAAGAAAGAAGTTTTATTCTGCTGCAAAAAACACATGAAAACGCATATAAATCCTTAAATATACTACATTTAAATACAGTAAAAACATGGGTAATCGAAACAGTTACTTAACTATTTTTTATCGGGCAATGTTACTTTTCAAGATACTGCCGCAAGAAGCACCAACATCGAACAAAGTGTCAGTAAAAAGCTGAAAACTGTATGCAAGGAAACGCGACAGGCGTCCGCTAATGACAGCTGTTTACGACAACCAGAATGAAGATTGCTAGTAGATGTTATCAGATCGATGGCAGCACTAGTCGCGGAAATATGAAGCTACCCAATTTGACACGCACACCCGGTTTTACCCTACTTTACCCTACTCTTTGTAATACACAGTATACGTACAACAAGTAGAATTTCGCTGTATGTGGTGCTGAAATTTTAATGGTCAGCTGTGTATATCGCGAACAACAACGGTCAGATAACACCCCTTTTGGGTATGGCTGAAGATAACTCCTTATTTGATATTGCGTACGGAACAGATCTGTCTATTAAAAAGAGTGTAGCCGAAAAATACAAATTACGGATTCTAAGCAACAGACGTTTACGAGTTGTAATACATTATTGATCGAAACTGAAAATAAGTTGCTACTGGGATGCGGTGTCGCCGTTCATGTAGTAGTAGTGAAGCTTCGCTCCTTTTTTTATTATTCTCGTTGTGAATAAAATCAAATTTCAAGTAACTCTTATCATCTTGAATATTCTCCTACAACCAAATGTATCGGCGACACTTTGATCTACCCAGAGATACACTACACAAACGACGCAACACATGTAATAAATTACAGTTATCACCAAATGTTCAGGGGTTACTGAAAAGTATAAAAGTAACAAAATAAGCTTGCCAACCTCGGCAGCGAAATTTGTCGGCCGAAATCTGTTGCTGACAGTTATTGTAGCCAAAGCCATTAAGGAAGCAGTAAATGATCAGGTGTTGGTGGGGGTGACTACCATTAAGAATATACAGTGTGGTCCATTGATCGTGACAAGATATCAACTGTGTTTTTTAAAATAGGAACCCCCATTTTTTGTTACATATTCGGGTAGTACGTAAAGAAATATGAAAGTTTTAGTTGGACCACTTTTTTCGCTTTGTGATAAATGGCACTGTAATAGTCACAAACATATGGCTCACAATTTTAGACGAGCAGTTGGTTTAACAGGTAGGTTTTTTAAATTAAAATACAGAACGTAGGTACATTTGAACATTTTATTTCGGTTGTTCCAATGTGATACATGTACCTTTGTGAACTTATCATTTCTGAGAACGCATGCTGTTACAGCGTGATTACCTGTAAATACCACATTAATGCAATAAATGCTCAAAATGATGTCCGTCAACCTCAGTGCATTTGGCAATACGTGTAACGACATTCGTTTCAACACCGACGTTTTTGAGATTCTCGATTCTCGCGCAATTTGTCTGCTAGTGATGTGCGAATTAGCCGCGACAGCAGCTAAAACACCTACTTGTGCATCATCATTTGTTGCAGGTCGTGGTTGACGTTTCATATGTGGCTGAACACTTCCTGTTTCCTTAAATAACGTAACTATCCGGCGAACGGTCCGGACACTTGGATGATGTTGTCCAGGATACCGAGCAGCATACATAGCACACGCCCGTTGGGCATTTTGATCACAATAGCCATACATAAACAGGATATCGACCATTTCCCCAATTTTTACCGTTCCATTTTAACACGGGTAATGTATCACGAAGCAAATACCGTCCACTCTGGGGGAATGTTACGTGATACCACAGCGCCATCTATCACAAAGCGAAAAAAGTGGTCCAACTAAAACATTCATATTTCTTTACGTACTACACGAATATGTAATAAAAATCGGGGTTCCTATTTTTAAAAACGCAGTTGATATCCGTTTGACCTGTGGCAGCCCCATCTATCGGGCTAACCATAGCGCCATCTGGTTTCCCCCTTCAAGCTAGACGAGTTTCGTCCTTTGTAGTTTTTTCGTTTGATGCTTATTTCGTGAGATATTTGGCCCGGTCACTATCAATGGACCACCTGTAGTTTATTTCTGAGGTGCACTGGATTCACAACACTTTAGCGTATAATTCGTCAGAGGAATCTTTACTAGTGGCAACAGAAGTATCCATGCCAGCCGACAGTCCAATATAGAACCGAGCAGTTTCAACGTCATCAAGCAGCATCATCAGCTAGGCGAAGCCGCTGATCTGTGAGCGGCCAGCTAGACCTGACGATTCCGAGTGTCGATCCGGTGCCGTCGGGTGAAGACGATTTCCAGGATGTTATCGTCTGACACTCTGAGAGACGTTGAGGGTCATGGGTTCGGCGCAGGGCGTCTGCACGCCTGCTCTGCTGTTTGTAGCTGCCTGCGGTCCAGCGTAAGTTTGCAAGTTGCCAGGCTGATGCCACCCTCGCAGCAGCAAGGCAGCTACACCGGCCACTGTATCTTCGCTGTGACAGCTAGCCCGCTACCCGGCGAAAACACACGTCGCTGCAGAGCCACACGTGCTGCTGAGTGTCGAGCTGGGGAGACGCTTTGTTCACCTCGGTAACGCTTTTCCGTGACGTCACTATGAAGTGTATGGGGCCGACGAGAAATGCAGGCCCCACAACGTACTTGCGACGTCACCATGTCCGCCAAACTTCCCGAACGCTCGGCTCCGTATAGCACCTACGGGCAAATCAATGCCAACGAAAACGTGCCCACTCAAGGTCGTAACTTTTGTTGTGCTATCGTGAGCTTGCACGCATGCGCAGTTAAGAATTATTTAACTGGTCTGAAATAGTTACTCGCTCTGCGCCGGAAACGGCTGCTGGCACTCTTGCATTGTCACGTGCTGTGACGTAAGCGCTGCGGCCTGTCCTTTTCTTGGGCCTCGGACGTCCTGGACGCCTATCGACTTTCGTGATCGTATCGACTCTGAGCCTCCCGTGGAATGGTCATCCATTTTGTGTTTAAGGAGAGGTGTCACCGCGCTGAGCCTACACTCTCACGATTTCACTTGGGAGTTGCCTCCATCGTCGTATTGATACATGCCCCCACCGGGGAACGGTTTTGTAATGGCAGTTTACCAATCTGATATAATGTGACTGGTTGCTGTTTTCACTACCTAATATTTCCAAGCACGAAAGTAATTTGTGTAACAACAAAGTTATTTTCTTTTCAGAAATGGTCTGCAAATACCCAATCATTGTTTGTGCCTCACTAGCATTAAAAAATCGAAACAGATTTATTGGCTACGTACCAATGGATAAGTCACATCTTACTTCATATTATTCGATTTGACATGTTTATTGGCTTCGTTTTTATTAATCTGTTTACTGATTTGAGGACCACATACGTAATGTAACTTTATCTAGTTACACACACAAAATTATACATGCTTCTCACAACAGTATAATAAAAGTAGTATTACCGTAACACTCTTCCGAAACCGTAGAAAGATTGTAAATACGGAGTATCGTTCTGACTGTGGTAGCCATTCTTGCTCACGAAATAAGGCAGCAACTCATATCTTCAATTGGTACATTCATTGCAATTCGGGAAACTATGCTTTCCTTTTTGTTCTTTGATACCGAGAACCTGCCAACTTCATACTCATTATTTATGTATTACGGAAAGTACTTAACATCGCTGAAAGTGTAGTGGTTGTGTGAAGTATGTTCTAATTTGTGCGAAGAATTACAACTTCCCGCTAGGAAAATCAACTGCTTCCTTTGCACTTTTGCAAGTAACTGAAACAACGAAAAAAAAGGCTGCAAGTACATTCCTCTACCAGAGTATACTACGCTTGCTTGCGTGTAAGGTGTTCTTGTTCGGAAAAGGAGTCTCCTAAAATAACTATCTTGTAAATTTTCTTTTATAGTTTTGTAGACGGCTGAGACTAAGTTATGTTTTCTTATTCAAATGTATCAGTCTTTTCTAAGTTTTTATTTTATTTTGAGTGGTACTTACTTTGTTTTACCCGACGATGAACGTATTTCGAGCATTTACTGGCATTTGCGTGTTTCATGCTTAATTTGTAAATTATTGACAGTTACAACTCATTCTTGGGGGAGAGCGCTCGTATATGAACACAACATAAAATATTAAGAACATGCTTCCCTTAAATTAATAAGGTCCCGGAATCTTTTAACAAAGCGAAGAGGGATAAAATTTAGATGTAGCGCCGGCCGAAGTGGCCGAGCGGTTCTAGGCGCTACAGTCTGGAACCACGCGACCGCTACGGACGCAGGTTCGAATCCTGCCTCGGGCATTGATGCGTGTGATGTCCTTAGGTTAGTTAGGTTTAAGTAGTTCTAAATTCTGGAGGACTGATGACCTCAGAAGTTAAGTCTCATAGTGCTCAGAGCCATTTAGATGTAGCAGGACTCGAATCGACGCTAATGTAGTGCCTTCCACCTTGCAGCTCCGTTCCATATTTAAACACGGTGAAGACTTCAGCTACCATTATATTTTTGCCTTATATTTAATTATAACAAATGATACGTACAGCGTTGCGTTTTCGAGATATCTTCAATATTTGAAGCAGCTTATATTCACAGGACATAAGTAGTTATTAAAAACCTATTGAATATGGCTTCTCCCACGTTTCTAGCGTCTCCCGTCATACGGAGACAAGCCGCTGCAGCTTGAAGACCACACTCGCCGCCGCCGATCTCTTGTACGGAAGAGGTGCTGAATGAGCTTTCCTAAATCGGCGCTCTTTGTGGAATTGGTATATATCACCTCACTGTTTCTGCCCCGCCATTCTGAAGCAGAAGTAACCATCCTGAATAGTACTGGTGTTGACTGCCGCGTAACACATTTTGATGCCAGATGTGACGTGACTGATACCGTTACAGTGTATAGTGAAGATGTTGGTTTTACTACTTAGCAATTGCTGAGCAATTTAAGGCTGCATACGGTGCATAATATTAGTAAGTAACAGTAATAAAAATGCTACTGGTGATTAACACCTTTTAAATGCAAAAGTTCCTTCTACCAGACACTGGCGCACGGCAGAGTCTTAGATTCTGATTTTTGCTAGTTGCACACATCAGAGAGGTAGTGTATTCCGAAATATATTCTCAGCCTTAGGACGAAGTGTGTCCACACGAATATTTTCTTATGTAGAAGATAGCTGTAATACCGTATAGATCTGTCATATTTGTGCCCTCTCCAATTAGAAACAAAACAGCACCTTGCTTTAGAAAACTTCGCTCTCTAGAAGCAACCACTGTAACACAGAGGAATTCTAAATATTTGGCAGTTATCACCTAATTTTTCATCACGGTTACATCCAGTGTCAGAGTATAAAGAGAAGAATCGGAGCTAGTTTACGAGTAGCAGGTGCTAGCGGATAGGGAATATACCCAGTATCCCTCGACAGTTAGATAGTTCCCGACAGTATGCAGTTTGCGTATATATGGTTCAAATGGCGCTGAGCACTATGGGACCTAACTTCTGAGGTCATCAGTCCCCTAGAACTTAGAACTACTTAAACCTAACTAATCTAAAGACACCACACACATCCTTGCCCGAGGCAGGATTCGAACCTACGACCGCAGCAGTCACGCGGTTCCAGACTGTAGCGCCTAGAACCGCTCGGCCACCCCGGCCGGTGCGTATCTATGAAGTGACTTTCTTTTAGCTTGTTGGGTACCTACTTACCCAATTGTCAGCCAGCGAAATAGTAACATCTTTTGATTCTATGAGTAAAGCGTGATACTGCTTTGAACGCTTGTGGAAACAGCAATACGAAGAACTTTCTACGACAGTTTAGGTACGTGGTAAACACACATCATTGTGAATACACAACGGTACAGTATCTCTGGTTTTGAGAACTCACGTGGTGTGGAGCTCGTACAAGGCGCTATCACGAGTCCCCAAATGTCGTGCCATGGAATCATAGGTGGCCTGGATATTTTCGTGAGGACTCCCACTTCACGCATCAGTATGTGTACACACAACGCATCAACAGCAACTGTTGGAAGACCGTCACAAGTTGCCAGACAACCTTATTCCAGATATGTTTCATGGGAAGCAGTTGCCGTCGAAGGTCGTGGAAACAGTCTCGTACATTCCTCACCACTTGTGGCTGGACGTTGTCTAACTGAAATAAAGGACTTGGAGTTATCTTAGAATATCGGGTGCCGTAACATTATTATGTAACGGTTGATTTCCAGATTGTCATCAGTATATAGGAGTAACAATTGCATGTCGCATCCAATATGACACCGAACCATCACGCTTAGTATTCGTCTGTCGTGCCATTCAAATACTGGTGTGGAGTCTGTCTTCCGCATTGTGGAAGGGGAGACGGAAGTGGAGCGTAAAACGTAGAAAAACTAGAGTACATTTTGCCACTGGGGACGTTAGAGATAGCGTCCACATGTTCTGTGAGGCCGAGGAATTTGTGCTTTCTGGACAATGTGTGCCCTACCCAACACGACGCAAACAGGTCTTCAGATGTTCCAGAGGGTAGTGTCGGTCCAACATCGTGTAAGAAGTTGTCATAATCATGTGTACAAGATGGCATTAATTCAACCTTCCGCTATACACTAAGTGATTCAAAATCCGCTCGCTGCAGCGTTCGAATAACCTATATCACCCAGTTTCACTTGAATCACTGTCGTAGCACCATTATGTGCACGTGCCAACAGTCGCAGTATTAAGACCCGTAGTCTGGAGACTTTATATTCTGAGCCGCTCGAACTCACAAGCTCATGATACACCCTTCCAAGTCGACGAAAGCATACTGCTGTTTTTTTTCACGTTTCCATTGTACGACTCCTCTTCGATTTGCGAGTTCGGTGACACACTGGCCTTTCTGGTACACACGAGGAATGCGCTGATGGCACTGTATACTACGGCGCTGCAGTCATGGACTGTGCGGCTGGTCCCGGCGGAGGTTCGAGTCCTCCCTCGGGCATGGGTGTGTGTGTTGGTCCTTAGGATAATTTAGGTTAAGTAGTGTGTAAGCTTAGGGACTGATGACCTTAGCAGTTAAGTCCCATAAGATTTCACACACATTTGAACTTTTTTTTTCGCACTGTATGGCAGTTTTCGCACTGTATGGCAGACATCTGTGAACTATCTTTATCGCTTATTACAGATACGCTGCTCTACACATACTCTTCGTTTTCATTCTGTTCGGCCACTCTTTCTTTGACGATCCATTTCTCATAAACGAATAATGTATTAGAAACATGACACATATAGCAGGATCCTGGCTACTCCAAAAATGGCTCTGAGCACTATGGGACTCAACTGCTGAGGTCATTAGTCCCCTAGAACTTAGAACTAGTTAAACCTAACTAACCTAAGGACATCACAAACATCCATGCCCGAGGCAGGATTCGAACCTGCGACCGTAGCGGTCTTGCGGTTCCAGACTGCAGCGCCTTTAACCGCACGGCCACTTCGGCCGGCTCCTGGCTACTCCAACAAAAATTACCTGACATATACCATGAGGAAACTAATTACTGAAATAAGAATGTAGATATATTGCGAGACGAGTTATTTGCCAAACAACGTATATATTGTGACTTAAAACAAAAGTGTGTATCTGGGGAAAAGTAGTTTCAATAGCCAAATTACATATCTCCAGAAACCATGCAACAAAGTAACACCTCCAGCAGTATTTCTGGTAGTAGAAATAATAATAATAATAATAATAATAATAATAATAATAATAAAAAGATGAATTGCTAGCTAGAATTCTTGTAAGTGGAAAGACAAGAAAGGAGAAGCTCTCTCGATGTTTAGTATATCAAAGTTCTACCCCGATCATGGTTCTTACTGCAACTGTACATTATATTAACGTATTCGTTTTGGCAATACGAAGTTCCCTTAACCGAAACAGCTTTTCAAACTTATTTCCCTTCAGTCTGAGGTCTTATGAATAATTCATGAGGTTTATTCGCTAACTCACGACAAATGCGATGCCATTTCCTCAGAGCAATCCAATTTGAACCCATCACATTTCCCTTTTCCTAGTTGTTTAAGCCCATCGTTGGACACCACAACGGTGGCATCTAAAGCTTTTTTTCAAAATTAAATACATTCACCATGCCCTTCCACCTGGTCATAAAAAATGTGAGAAATTTCTTAATATTACCACACTTGTACCTAACTAGCCATAAATACGCACGGTTCCTAACTATCAGCTTGTAAATATCAACTTGCTTCGTAACTACAACGACCAGGAAGCTCTTACAACATCATAGCTATTCCAGTATCGAATGACCAGTCTTGGGCTAAGTCAGAGAATTACCTCGAATAGTACAAGCAACTAATAAATTGTCGTCCCATACATACTGTCTCTGGAGGCCCTCATATATTAATTAGGAAAACCGAGCTATCTCATTTGGTATCGCGGATACCGGAGACAACGTGATATAGGATTGGAGAGGATCTGATGTCTCGTCACTATAGATGGAGTACGGACGAGTTTGGGGAAGGAAATCGGCAGTCACATAAATGTTTTGGGGGAAGCACGGAAAACGTAAATGTGGATACTCCGAAGAGTGTTCTAACCTCGCTCCTTCTGAATGTGAGAGCGGAGAGCTAGTTGCTGCGCCCAATCACCCGGTACCAGGATCCGTGCCGTCTGCAGACGGAAGTTGTCCTGGTTCTAAACCGCTCCAGGCACCTAATGATCTTTTAGCAAGTGAATATAGGGCTAAGCGGAAAGTAAATACTGACACAAGCGCTGCAATACCACATCAGTAGTCATTCCCAACATGTATCAGAATGTTATGCTGACTCCCTGAAACGGTATAAACGTTCACTACGAAATGTCTACAGGTCTGGCGCGCAGAGAAGGTTGTAACTGAGGGGTCGTCGGGCTGGAACCACGTAGTCGGAAGGTAACAAATGAGGTTTTTGGTTTGTTATGCCAAATCTTTAACGCGAAGTGAATGTTTCCATGGATACATCAGCGATGACTATCACTACTAAGATGTCTCTCGTTTATCTCATTTATTTTCTGCTGGAATGAGTAGCATTCTTAACAATGTTTCTTGTGTTGGAATGATATCCATTTCATTTCCTTTTATTTCAATCCGATTCCGCAAGTGGCGAAAGTGTCTTCTCAGTGCAAAGGACGGAGTCCACAAATATGGGCGCGCCATAATTCCTACAGGTCGGAAATGCCAGAGAAATGAACAAGCAATGCGGTTATCTATATTTGCAGACGAATGTTACATGGTAATAGTTCCAGCATTGTTTACGAGGAAGCCTGACCAAAAAGAGGATTTATGTCTTCAGCCGGAGAAGAAGTAGACTGCGGCAAGGTCTTCCTGATGCCATTGTACGCGTAGGCCGCATGGAATAACACTAGAAATAGCTCGCGTTGGAGAGAATGAGAGAGAGAGAGAAAAAGAGAGAGAGAGAGAGAGAGAGAGGGGAGGGGGGAGGGGGAGAGAGGAAAACACACACACACACACACACACACACACATATCCTGAGAGAGAGAGAGAGAGAGAGAGAGAGAGAGAGAGAGAGAGAGAGAGAG
Organism: Schistocerca americana; assembly: GCF_021461395.2. Taxonomy (NCBI): domain Eukaryota; kingdom Metazoa; phylum Arthropoda; class Insecta; order Orthoptera; family Acrididae; genus Schistocerca; species Schistocerca americana. The sequence goes on along the minus strand of NC_060120.1, from coordinate 307,770,991 downwards.
AAAGAGAGAGAGACCTGATGTCACGATGCTAGTAGTAGTTCAGCGTGTAACATGACTATAGTGGCAGAGAATCTCTTTGTCAGAGCGCTTAATGGTGTCAAGATAGAGAGCACATGACCCATGGGACATCCAATGTACAAGGTCGTGCAAGCACAGGGCTTCTTACATACCAACGTGTCCATGAGGGCCCCGATTAAAAAAAAAAGCTGTCGCCCCTGTCGCCTCTAAGCCAACTGCACGTGGATGATGACTTATATTCCGAAAATGACAAAAAGTTTTTGGAAGCAATTCCATTTTCATTACATTATCCGGGCGTTTTACTGAATCGTATATTTTCAGCGTATGACAACCGTGGGAATCGGAAGGATGAAAGGAAAGATGTGGGATACCAACCACGAAGACTCGCATTAGGTTAATTTGTGGAATATATTTCTCTGGAACGATGCTGGCGGCTCAGATAGTCTAGGAGTGTGTCAGTGGGCAAGATGTCACAGACCAGGACAGGAATTTCTTTGCTAATACACCAGTCTATAGCATGATAAGGGATGAGAAGCTGAGGCACAAGCTGAACTTGCTGACAGCCAAAAGATTTATCCCTGCTACCTTCAAAATTTCAAAGCGTAACCGAACTGTATGCGAGGATTCGTGCTAACTCCAACACAGCAGGTCTCTCCCAAGGCAGATACAAGTTAACGAAATAATCAGACGGAGCACTACTTCAGATGTACGAATAAAGGTCACGACCTTGTTAGCAAACAACATAGCATTCGCTTGGAATTACGGGGAACACGAGAAAACTGAATAATTATAAATGACAATTTGTATATATTGTAATGATTGAAGAGAGAGTCTCAATAGGAGTAAGCAATCTCTTTTAATAACACTCCATGAAACTGCACTATCAAAATATCAATTATATTCAATGATCTATCAAAATAGTAACACTACCAGATAAAAAAAGAAGCACCCGGGAGACGTGTAACTTCGTACACGTACGTACCATCGACAGGTGACTATAGTTGCAATTCCCCGCGTCGGGTAGGTCTGCCATTGGAGTGCATTACTGTTGTTCGTGTTTGATGGTGTTACAGGATTGGCAAGGTATATAAGAGGCACGGAGAACGTCATATGTGGTTAGTGTTCGCTGTGAAAGATACGGAGATACCGTGCCAAAAAGCCAGAGTTATAAAGGGATTAGCATCTCCAAAACAAAAGTAATGTCAGTGGGAAAGAGATATAAACGGACTGAATGCCAAATAGGAGGAACAAAATTAGAACAGGTGGACGGCTTCAAGTATTTAGGATGCATATTCTCACAGGATGGCAACATAGTGAAAGTACTGGAAGCGAGGTGCAGCAAAGCTAATCCAGTGAGCGCTCAGCTACGATCTACTCTCTTCTGCAAGAAGGAAGTCAGTACCAAGACTAAGTTATCTGTGCACCGTACAATATTTCTACCAACTTTGTTGTATGGGAGCGAAAGCTGGATGGATTCAGGTTACCTTATCAACAAGGTTGAGGCTACGGGTATGAAAGTAGCTAGGATGACTGCAGGTACTAGTAGACGGGAACAATGGCAGGAGGGTGTCCACAATGAGGAAATCAGAGCGAACAGGCTTAGATGGTGGGGTAGTGTTACACGCATGGGAGAAGCAAGGTTACCCAAGAGACTCATGGATTCAGCAGTAGAGGGTAGGAGGAATCGGGGTAGGCCAAGTATAAGGTACCTGGATTCCGTTAAGAATGATTTTGAGGTAATAGACTTAACATCAGAAGAGGCACCAATGTTAGCACTGAATAGGAGATCATGGAGGAATTTTATAAGGGGGACTATGCTCCAGAGTGAACGCTGAAAAGCATAATCAGTCTTAAATGATGATGACGATGATGATATAAAGGGGTCTCCATTTGACCGGCTGGTCGAATGGTGTAGTATACAGATTTGTGAGGCGTTCGGATGTGGCAGTGGCTCGACGTTGTAATGCATGGGGACGTGAGTCCAGGCAAGCTAGTAGTCGAGTTTCAGGTCGACCACGACTGACACCATAAGGAAGAACAGCTGTACTGTACAGCAACCATATGGTAATCCTCTTCCACCTGCGTATGTTATCCGGGAACAAGTAATGGGCTGCCTGCAATGTTATGTGTCATCACGCACCACTGGTCAGAGATTCGCAGCAGCCGGACTAGGGAGTACACAGAGGTTCTACTCCTGGTCTTATGGTGTGGGGAACCATCGGTTATGAATGCTGGTCACTGTAGGTAGTAATTGAGGGAACTCTGACTGCAGAACGTTACGTCACGGACATCAGGCGTCCTCATTACCTCTCATGCGACGGTATCGTGGCTGGCCGGTGTGGCCGAGTGGTTCTAGGCGCTGCAGTCTGGAACTGCGCGGCCGCTACGGTCGCAGGTTCGAATCCTGCCTCGGGCATGGATGTGTGTGCTGTCCTTAGGTTAGTTAGGTTTAAGTATTTCTAAGTTCTAGGGGACTGATGACCTCAGCAGTTATGTCCCATAGTGCTCAGAGCCATTTGAAGCATTTTGAACGGCATCGTGGTGTCATTTTTCAACAGAACAATGCTCGTCCACATATGGAACGTGTCTCTACGAACTGTCTGCGCGATGCTGACGTAGTCCCGTGACCAGCAAGACACTCAGTTCTGTCCCCGAAAGGAACATCTGTGGAGCCAGCTCGGACGTCAATTCCGTCCCAGTGCCAATCTTCAGGACCATTTATAACAGTTGAGGGCCCGCATGTCTCAGAGGAGGACACATGGCTTTATGACACCCTTCCCAAACGAACCAGTGCAAGCATCCAGACCAGAACGAATGCAACTTTACACTGTCATGTTCTTTGTAAATCTGACTCGATTTTACAATCGCTGAAAAAAACATCATGTACCTTCTCGACCAGTGAAGGTTCATTCCGTTTCCTCCTCCCCTCGATGGCGCTTGTTTTTTTCCGTCAGGCAGTGCAGTTCCGCCTAGAGGCTATCATCAGATTCAAAGATTCAAACCTGCGCTATCCTCCGACCTATTATCAATCGCTGCACCTACAAAGGTTCTAATGTAACCAATACTGCAGTTTCATACTGAATATTCATGTTAATTTCAGGTTAATCTCATTTTGTGTTGGAGAAACCTGTGTTCGGTCCGTAAGCAAGGGGCGTACGCGTGGACTGACCAACCTCACACTTGATGATGAGCACCGCTCCAGATGTCGCACATGCGTTGCTACTATTTAATTGTGTTTCTGCTCCACCATTTTATGTAGCGCAACTCTAATGTGCCTCTTAAGTTGGAAGCGGACAACGCCTGATCGTACACAAAATCGGTCTTCGATGCTAATAAAAATAGCTTTAAAAATTGAAATTTTTGATTAAATAGATCGCCTTATTAAATGATAGCCACCTCCAGAATGAGATTTTCACTCTGCAGCGGAGTGTGCACTGATATGAAACTTCCTGGCAGATTAAAACTGTGTGCCCGACCGAGACTCGAACTCGGGACCTTTGCCTTTCGCGGGCAAGTGCTCTACCATCTGAACTACCGAAGCACGACTCACGCCCGGTACTCACAGCTTTACTTCTGCCTGCTGACATTAAGATTAACGGACGATTTCAAACAGACATTGTACAATATGATGCCTAGTAACAAAGTTTTTTTAGATTCGAGTCACAACTGTTCTGTGGTGGAAAATTATCCAGCTATTTCCCTGTTACTCATGGGGAAAATTTGGGATAGTCGCGTGTTTCAGAATCCGTCAGCAGTCATTTCTGCGCAGAGAAGGGAAAGGTCTCACTTTGGCATATAATAATCACACCTTTCCTGTCCATGGACATTGTTTTCTTGAGTTTCCAAAATATGTCACTCAGGATGACGGATATGGGCAGCTCTTGTTCCCAAGCAGAAGCATGGGTAAAACCCGTTAGTGCTCTGTCGGCCATCGCTAGCACACATTTAAATACATTATTTTAGTATGTTACGCTTGACCGTAGTAGTCACCTATCCAACACTTAAAACTTGAACAGAAAACTGATTGTTACTTACAAACGTAGGAGATAAATTGCGATGCGCTAATTTGTGTGCAAAACAACCACTCTCATTAAGCTTTTCCATTAATAAGTTTTGTCTGTACCAGAATTTAGTCTTCCTTTTCTCTACCGTCACCGTTTCTCATTTTCTGGAAGTTCCTTCTAGTTCGGAACCATGAGGTTCTGTAGATCTGACTGGGCGCACTGAGAGGTTAATACGAAATTTCTTCAAAAGTGCTGCCACATACAAACAATGTATATTTTCCCGAGTAAAAGAGTATGTTAGTTATGCCCACAGTAAGAATACACCAACTACTTAATAGCGTATTGGTATACCTTTGGATCTCAGTACAGAGCCGCTCGGGGTAGCCGCGTTGTCTTGGACGCCTTGCCACGGTTCGCGCGGCTTCTCCCGTCGGAGGTTCGAGTCCTCCCTCGGGCATGGGCGAATGTGTGTTGTCCTTAGCGTAAGTTAGTTTAAGTTGGATTAAGTTGTGTGTAAGCTTTGGGACCGATGACTTCAGTAGTTTGGTCCCATATGAACTTACCACTACCTCAGTACAGAAGCGATTCTGGGTTGCACGGATTCGACAAGTTCTTGGTAAGTTACCAGAGGTACGTGGCACTAGATGTCCACACAGTTCCCATATGTTATGGGTCGATGGTTTTTTGGGGTCGGAGCTGGAGCCTGATAGTGTTTCTGTTGCGTTCCGTCGGGTTCGGAGCACGCGAATTTGGCACCCATGACATCAAAGTGGGTCCACTATCAATCTACTCAAATCAGTGTTGCTCGTGCAGTGTGATGGACAGTTTTCCAACTAAAAGATCTCACCATCGTCGCCGAAGACAACAAGCAAAAAGAAATGCAGGTGATCTAGAATAATACTCACATAGTCCACATCTGCAGTGGCGCCTTCGATTACAACAGACCCAATGGAAGTCCAAGTGAATATCCACCGTAGCATAATAGTACACCTACAGGCCTACCACCCTCGCGCGATGCATATTTGGAACAGCCGTTCACTCTGATTATGGTACATCCGGACAGGATCCTCAACCTGGGAGTAACAAGAAACACGGTTCATCCGACCAGGTGACATGTTCCATTGATCCATGGTCCAATCCAGATGATCCCGTGCCCAGAGCAATCCTAACTGACGATGTTGTGGGTCAACATGTGAACGTGTAGTAGTCTTCTGCGCGGATTCTCATGTTCAACAATGTGCGCTGAGCGGCGTGCTCCGAAAAACTTTTACCTTCACTAGCACTGTACGCTATCGCCAGATCCGCCACAGACAGCCTCTATACTACTTTACAGAGCCGGCAAGCTTCGGATCTCCATGTTCTGTTATTTGCCGTGGGCGTCCAATACCTTGTTGACTTCTTGTGGTTTAACTGTCCTTCAACCACTCTACCTACATGCTAACGACAGACAAACGCAAACAGCCGGCCAGGTTCGTACTTTTTCGAGATAATCGTTGCCATATGCGGGGCCCTTATAATCTGTCCTTTGTCTCAGTCGGTCATGTCTTTGGATTTCACAATTTGCGCTCCTTATCGCCGCTTCAGTTTTTCCCCCATTCGTATCTGCTCTGCTTAAACACTTTCCTAACCGCGTCACGTGGCCGCAGCGCTACCATGTAGCATTCAGTTTCGCGGTGGCCAGTGATCATAATGTTTGGCTCATCAATGTAAAATCTTTCCTAGTAAGTACTGAGATAATTTAGTCAAATAGAGCAAGACAAACAACCACAGCAAGTGAGGAGAAAACCGTCCAGCAATGCAACGATTACATGCAATAGTCCATTGCACGGTTTTTAATCGCGCACCAATTGTTTCATTAGAGATAAAATGTGAAGTACAAATCTAACGTGTTATCAGCAATTACAGTTTATCGTCGACAACGTGAGGAAAATAACGCTAGCTGCTTGGCTCCACATTTACATCTATATCTAACTCCGGAAGCTACATTAAGGTGTGTGGTGGAGGATGCTTTTAGTATCACAATCACTTCCCCCCCCCCCCCCCCCCCCTTCCCACATTCCATGCGCGAATGTTGTGTGGTAAGAGCAATTGTCCATAAGCCTTCCCACGAGCTGGTCATTTCGCAAGACGGAATGGGAAGAAGTAATATTTTGAAACGCGGACTCTCGGAATGTCAAGTGCGAACTCTGTGATACGCAACGCCTCTCTTACAGTGTCCACCGAGCGAGGTGGCGCAGTGGTTAGCACACTGGACTCACATTCGGTTGGACGACGGTTCAAACACGCGTCGGGCCAACCTGATTTAGATTTTCCGTGATTTCGCAAAATCGCTTCAGGCAAATGTCACGATAGTTCCTTCCCCATCCTTCCCTAATCCGATAGAACCGATGACCACGCTGTTTGGTCTCCTTGGCCAAAATCACCCGTCAAATCTTGTAGTGTCTGACATTGTTGTTTGTTGAGCATCTCCGTAATTCTGCCATGCTACCTAACACTCACGTGAGGTGTTCCGGGACGTCTGTATCCTACGAACCTGGAGAAAGTGAAACACGTAACAGAAACAAAAACCAAAAGCCACACACTATACATAGACAATTTTCTCGTCACATTTCAAGTATGCAATAATAATTAATTTCGGATAACACATGTGTAAATGCAAATAACGTGTGGGATTGCCGGTTATGATGTCCATTAATGTGCAGCGAGTCCACCCCTCGTGGTCTCGCGGTAGCGTTCTCGCTTCCCGAGCACGGGGTCCCGGGTTCGATTCCCGGCGGGGTCAGGGATTTTTCCTGCCTCGAGATGACTGGGTGTTGTTGTGTCGTCTTCATCATCATCATTCATCCCCATTACGGTCGGAGGAAGGCAACGGCAAACCACCTCCATTAGGACCTTGCCTAGTAAGGCGGTGCGGGTCTCCCGCATCGTTTCCCTACGCTCTGTAAAGAAGCATGGGACTTCATTTCATTTCAATGTGCAGCGAGGTAAATCTTATAAATTTCTTCACTCGAATCTAATGCACAGCTTTTCATTCTGGAGTGTCGTTGTTGTTGCTTTAAGTATAACTGTGAGGAATGATGACTGTGTGAAGAGTGTAACTGAGGGCGTGACTGCTGACGAACACAAAGAGGGAAGAGGAAGGAGGCAGTGACGGCGGCGTAGTCTATTTCTCGTAAGTGACAGCAAGGGGAGCACTATGTGTAATGCGTACATCCGACAGAAAATTACCAATAGTGCTAAATGCTTTCAGAGCAAGAGACACTTCAGAGAAGTTAGGGATTTAATTCAGTACATTGGCCCATAGTAAGACATCACCTGTTCCCACCGGAGAAATATTGATGATGAAAATTTATTTTACCACTAACGTTCGAACAAGCTTCCACTTGGTTGCCGCTGCAAAAGTGCCTTAGCAACCTCGGGATGGAGGCTGTAAGAGTGCAATAGTGAATGATAGCAGCTTGTTCCATTGTGGGGAAAATGTATCATCTTGCTTTAAAATAGGGGAAAAAAACAATCAGATGCAGTTTAAGCAAAGTATGTAACAAGTGAATGTAAAGGTTTAATTTTTAAAGCAGATAAAGACGACGAGAAACAAACGAGATAAATAAGAGCGAGACGAGAGATGGAGAGAGTAAGTGCTGCAACAGTACGAGAAGGAGCATACAAAGATGGGTGGAAGGAAAGAGAAGCCTGGGTGTGAAAAGAGGGAACGAAGGAGGGAAGGCTGGGACAGAAGAGAAAGTGGATGATGTGGAAAAAGTAGGAGGAACAGGAGAAGACTCACAGAAAGAAGGGAAGGAGACGAAAGACGAGATACGCGATGAAGTCAAAGGCAAGTAGAACTATAAGAGGAAGAAGCAAGGGAAGGGGAAAACGGTAAGGGAAACAGCAAATTTTTTCAGTGATGAAATATTTTACATCGCCCGTTTTTCATAGTAATTACTCAGGAAATTAGGACGGCAACCAGCCACGCCTACGAATGTTCACTTTCAGTTGTTTACGGTAACAGCAGTTTGCAAACGTCCTACAGTAGAGATGTGCCTTTGAAGCCTGCGCTTCATTTCCGATCTCGTATGAGCTGTCAGGAGAATCTACCACAAGAAAAATTGCGAACCGAATGTAACTACTCTAAGGTAGTGGGTATTTCTGTCTAGATTTTCCGTGATTATTTCTTTATCTATCACAGCGCAACGACTTACTACTCATATTGCAAGAAACGATAAGCACTTGCCTTGCACAAGGTTGTGTAGGAGACTATCTAGCCACTTCTGAGGGACAGAACGATCAATAGCTCCATATAAAATATGAACTGCGACCCGTTTATCAGATATTTACAAAGGCCGTGTTATTGAAAAAGTTCCTTGTTTCTGCCAAGACGAGCCAGAATACCTATAATTCAGTGCTTATCGTCCGTTCACAGGACAGAGCAAGGTTGGGTTACCAGTTACAATTGGAAGTCCGCTGCTGCTAGCGCTCTTAGTTTAAATCTACCTGTCTCTAATTTGTCTGTATTGTTCCAGTAATCAAGAACGAATAGAAACTGTTTTAGGTGTAACTTATAACATGCTTGTCGTAATGAAAGTAACGTAAAATATGTTAAATGCCTGGTTAGACATACGAGAGGGCTTGATAGCCGTAATCTTGCCAGAATAAATCAATAAATAGGCCTACGCTTGAGAAAGCAGTGAGGCGTTCAGACCAACCTTCGGGTTGAGGACAGCTTAACCTTTGCAGATGCGGGGAAAAACAGCACCCACAAATACAGACGTAAATTCGTAACCGTGAATATTTCTAATACAATTTCCTGTTGCATTGGCACATAATCTTATAAGTCTTTCTATACTGGATGGGAAGCTTGTATTAGTGAGTTACTGGCACTCTACCAGAGTTATAGCATGGACATATTAAGTTCTGTGAACTTATCAGCGCATCAACCAACGACAGCAACAGAGAACCACAAGATCTCTGATAAAGCTTCATAAAAGAAAAGTAGTTCGACCTACAGAGTGAAAAACATTCCTAGGACACTGGATACCATCTGTTACGTCTGATCTAGACGAAACGAAACTAGAGAGGATGTAACTGCCAACAAGATACATTAAATGATTATTAATGAATGATTGTGTTAAGGGTGAAACATCGACAAAGCACCTAGGTTTTACACTTACTATATATTATCCACTACAGGAAAAGAATTTCAGATTTAAATTGCGTCAGATCAAATGAAATGGAAACTGTTTCACGCCGGATTGTTTCTTTTCGTACTCTCTCTGCATGTGTATACAGCTCAGTAGGTCACTTTCGTTTGCCCAGAGATCATTAGGCTGCCGTTAATGAGAGAAACCGTCGAGTTAGTGAAACTGAGTTCTGCCTAGAAATTTTCGCTCCTGTTAAAATCATCGGATCTGTTTCTGCCATTGTGTTCACCGTCATAAGCCAGTCTTTAGTGGGATATAAACCGAGTAGGATAACTGACGCAAAGAATTATCGTTATAAAACAAACATCAAGCTGCCGCTAACTTCTAATGAAATTTTAACATAAAAAATTACATTGAACAAAAAGTTATTTCTTACATCTAATAAATCTCGCGATGAAATAGATTCTAAGATAGCCACTTCACTTACCTCACACATGATGCTTTGAAGGGCCGAAGATCGATATAAAAAGGTTCTCTGTGGATTCTGACATTCGGAAAACATCCGATTTTAGATTAACCCAGCATTTGCGGACAGAACATGTCCATACCACGCCATACCATACCAAGCCTCATACCTAGCAAGCGTCAAACGTACCATACAAACACTGCAAGAAATAAACCGTGGGGCAATCAACTGGAACTAACACGAAACTACTGTCGTGGCTTGTGGAAGTGACAGCCTTCAATTCATTGGTATCATACTGGAAACAGAAATCTATTTACACACGATGTACCACCTATATTGGAATGCTGCTTGTGTGTAGGAGTCTTATCGAGTTGGACTAACACGGGGCACCGAGATTACAGGATGTCATGGAACAAAACAAATATGAATTGGCAGAAGCTCAAAGAGAGACCCTGAACGTGAATGGATCTTTCACTCAGCAACGGGGTGCGTCCAGTTGTGGAACTTCCTGACGATACGTTTCTCTCGTCCTCCAGAACTCTCAATAAGTTAGTTACATGGTCCACAGATCATCTGAACGAGTCTTTAATAGAACTGACGTGGAACGAGCCACTGTACAGGATTTGTAAACACCATTAGTTTTAAGCCAATATCACGTACGTACTTAGTGTGCTACTTGTCAGACATTTTACTTACTATTAGACAAAGAGTGAAAAAATTTTGATGTTTCATACTGAATCCCTCCTAAGCGACTGGCAGCTTTAACAATGGGTGAAAAGGTCATTTCTTCCTCTAGTGTTGTAAGTATGGACATCATTATTCCTCTCAAAACTGTGATTGTATTATTTATGACTAATTTCGTTAGCGAATGTAGATATTGAGATGGAGCAGTTAATATGTCAAACTCCTTGGAGAGATACCTCCAATATCACATCATCAACAGCCCCTCCTATTACTTTCTCTCTAATGGTATCTATGACTACACTGGTATCGTCTGCAAAAAGTACGAATACTGCTCGGTGAACGTTAAACGGAAGGTCATACGCATGTATAAGGAATAGGAGAGACGCAAAATTGACCCCTGTGGGACACCTTTGGTTATTCTTTTTTTTCCCCTCCAATCACTAAATCTTTCTCTCGTTCCAACAACATTCGAATTATTCAGCACAATTTTTTCATTTAGTCATTTAGTTTAATTGTGATGGTACCTTGTGCACCGACTGTTTGTCTTGTATCCCGTTTCGGGACATCCCACACATTTTTAATCTTATCATCTGCATTATTTTTCTAGGAATGTACAGATTTTTGAATATTTTATATATTTGCCTTAAAATATTACAATATTTTTTTGTATAATGCAAGTAATGCCGGATCTTCTCGTATACACCTCCCTTTTCCTCTTATCCATGTAGTTATCCCTTTAGTTATCCACTGCTTACCTTTCTTTTAATAGACTTTCTGGGTAACTTCTCAGAAAACCTTCTGTCAAATATTGACACAAATTTGTAAAGGAATATACTGAATTTCACTTTACAATTTTTCTACACTACAAGACAAAGAAAGTGAAGAACCCAGGAGACATGATGGGATGTCAAAGCAACATCGTACACGTACACACCATCGGCGAGTGCGTCACTGATAAGAACTGGAGTTCTACACTGGTGAGCCAAAACATTACGGCCTACTTAAAAGCGTGTTGGTCCACTTCTGGAACGCAATTCAGCAGTGACTGAAGCGCCTAGAACAGCTTGGTCACAGCGGCCGGTCGCATTTTTCACACACGCAACAGGATATTGAGGTGTGTGTAGAGTGCACGATAGCATGTTCCCGTGGGAAACATACGACTAGCAATATCGAAAGAGTGAATAAACGATTAAAGATGGCCCAATATCTCGTTTGGCTTATTCACTCTCTCAGTCATGGAAACAGAAATAGAACACACTATCGTTGATACCCTGGAGTACATCGCTACAAAGATCCACGTGTGTTTTCTAAGGACTACTCAATGTAACTGATTGTGTGCTTTCGGATTTCTATCCGAGTTTCTGGCGTCATCATTTGAGGAAGAAAAATCCCAAATAAACACATCATGTGCAATGTTCTTCGCTTTTGTTCTCCACTTTGGTGTAGATCATGGTTACATCAAGACTGTGTGCAGCAGCTCAGCGCCTTTTTATGTACCTAACACTGAGCCAGATGGTACAGAATCAAAATATACAGTTGTTCAGGAATAAACGATTGCGGATTTGTACCTAGTAATCCTTTACGGAATTTTCCAAATTCATCTCTAGCAAATGCCTTGCTCTTCCTTCCGACAAGTCACAGCATGAGCCTCCCTTTTCACAGTCAAAATGAAGCTTTTCTGTTTCTCAGTCAAATAAATTGTCGACGAGACAGCAAGTAGTGGGAAGACATAGACGATACGAGACGGTTGGTCCGAATGCCTCACTTAAGTCATATATTCTCTCACGTTTCAGACGGTATGAAGAGAGTTCATCAATGGGTAAAAGAATATTTACATGCTCTTTTTCCCTACAACATAGTTGCAGTGTACATAAAAAGGCTGCACCAACGTCCAGCTGGTGTCCGCAACATTACACTGAAGGCCTCGTGAAATTCAGCAAATTATTTTCAATGGCAATTCTGGATACTTGTTATTGCTTCTTGTCCTTTGCAAGAATAAAAAGTTATTAAATTTTATAGGCTGTTAGTTAGGCTTTCTCGTTACATTATACGATGCCTTAGTACCGACGTACATTGAGACATGCCAGCTTGTACTGCGTGTATAAAATAAATACATACTACATGCCGAATTCCTCAGTTTGCAGGATAAGAAGGATGGGAAAGGCGAAACGAGGAGATGAAGCACTGAAAGGTGCGTTAAATGTATGAGCTTCTTCCCTGTCAGAAACACTATTCGAAGGTAAGAGTGTCTTACGGAGACGTTGTATTGTTTGTGATTTTTCGTTGTAATTTGGAATAAACACAGGTTAAAGGAGGCATATCAGTTAATAAATGGTTCAAATGGCTCTAAGCACTATGGGACTTAACATCTGAGGTCATTAGTCCCCTAGACTTAGAACTACTTAAACCTAACTAACCTAAGGACATCACACACATCCATGTCCGAGGCAGGATTCGAACCTACGACCGTAGCAGCAGCGCGGTTCCAGACTGGAGCGCCTAGAACCGCTCGGCCACAGCGGCCGGCAGTTAATAAATGAAAGGTGGTTGTCCAGTCTGTACTAATCGTGATGTTGGTTTTTGCTCTTACCGACTAATGTAACAATCCGCGACGCACGTTTTAAGTTATACTTGCAGTCATAGTTTCTACTGCACTAAAGCAAGCCAAAATACTTATACGTTGATGATACTTATGTCCTAATCATAGAGCGTTGTCGGTATAGCCATTCTTTCGTGCTGCCATTTGCAATTAGCGTGTTTCATTCTACTGATTTTTTCCAGTTATTATGACCTGGGTCTATCGTTTCATTTTATGTCAAGAACCTTTATTTTAACTCTGTTTTAAGTTATACTTTTAACTCTGTTCATGAGCTACATTAAAACTGCTTCAAAGAGGTGGCTATGGATTTTTTTCCCACTCAATTTCAATAAATTATTTCCTAGAGGGGCATCGAGTGATTCTCTCATAGCTCAGACTCACATACTAGTTTCAGAAGTATTCCCCCCGCATTTCGATGCACAAAGGAAATTTTTTCCTTTTAATTTCTATCCTCTGACATAGCTCCTTTTTTAAATTCTCCTGCTTGTGTCGTACCTTCTTCCGTTTTTGATCAATGTCGTGTAATGTTTAAAAGCAGCACCTGTCACTGGCAAATATTATTAGAAATCAAAAACAGTAGTGTCTAGAAAAAAAGAGAAGGCATTGCACGTTCTCTCCGCTCAGATCCCCAGAACAGAGGGAGAGGCCTTAAGAACAATGGTGTAACCGTTCTTATTTACCTTTTGTAAATACCGTCAGCATGTGATAGACATCGCCTGAGTAAGAGGATAAAAGGGAGAGGGGAGAGATCCTTGGTGAAGTTGAATGCTTCCAGGTGACAACTACTGTACGTTTGATTCCTGCTGGTACCCGTATCCTCGCACGTTTGGCCTACAGTCATCAAGGTCTAGGACGATGCCGACCATTGTTTGTTTTCCCGAGGATTTTTTCGCCTCACCAGGCAACACTGCCGTTTTTTTCTGTATGAACACAGGCGTTAAAATTTGATGACTGTCCGTGCACATGCCAATTCTGTTTTTTGATGATGTTTCGGTTTGGGGGCGCTCAACTGCGCGGTTATCAGCGCCCGTACAAATTTTCAATCTTTGCTCAGTCCAGTCTGCCACCTTCATGAATGAGGACAACTCAAACACCCAGTCATCTCGAGGCAGGCGAAAATCCGTGACCCCGCCGGGAATCGAACCCAGGACCCCGTGCTCGGGAAGCGACAACGCGACCGCGAGACCACGAGCTGTGGACAAATTCTGTTTTAAAACGTACGAGCAACAATAGTACAGCTCGCCCGTCAGTATATTACCTCGAATTTTTCCTTAAGTTTTTGTTTTTTTTGCTAGTCAATTATAATTCAGTGCGGCCTAAGTGGCAAGTAAGATCGTCAACACAGCAGAGGCTGTTTGTTCCTATGAAAGCTGAGCTGTTGACTATCCACCCCCAGTACAATGGGGTGACAAAAGCACGGCGTACGTCCTAATACCAGGTCGGACCTCCTTTTGTCCGATGTACGAGAGAACTCGATGTGTCATGGGTTATCAAGTCGCTGGAAGCTCCCTCCAGAAATATTGAGCCATGCTGCCTCGCCGGCCGTCGGTGGCCGTGCGGTTCTAGGCGCTTCAGTCTGGAACCGCGCGGCCGCTACGGTCGCAGGTTCGAATCCTGCCGCGGGCATGGATGTGTGTGCTGTCCTTAGGTTGGTTAGGTTTAAGTAGTTCTAAGTTCTAGGGGACTGATGACCTGAGATGTTAAGTCCCATAGTGCTCAGAGCCAATTGAACCATGCTGCCTCCACAGCCGTCCATAATTGCGATTGTGCTGCCGGTGCACGACGTTGTTAGCGAACCGACCTTTCGATTACATCCCATAAATGTTCGATGGAATTACTGTCGGGCGAACTTTCCAGAATGTTCTTCAAACCAATCGTGAACAATTGTGGCACGGTGACGTATCGCATCGTTGTTTATGAACATGTTGTCTATGAATGGCTGTAAATGGTCTCCAAGTAGACGAACACAACCATTTCCAGTCAATGATCGGTTCAGTTGGTGCAGAGCACCCGGTCCATTCCATGTAAACACAACCCACACCACTATGGAACTACCAACAGCTTGCACAGTGCCTTTTTGACGACGTGGGTGCATGGCTTCGTGAGCTTTGCGCCACAATCGAAGACTACCAACAGGCCTTACCAATTGAATTTCGGTCTCAGTTGACCAGGCCACGGTGTCCCAGTCGTGTAGGGTCCAATGGTCACGAGCGCAGGAGACGCGCTGCATAGCCCGTTAACACCAAATTTCGTCGCACTGTCATAACGGACAGATTCGTTGTATGAAATTAGAATTATATATCAATACCTTCAGCTGCTGATGGGCGTTGATATATATCAACGGGGACAGGTGAAAATATGTACCCCGACCGAGACTCGAAACCGGGATCTCCTGCTTACATGGCGGACGCTCTATCCATCTGAGCCACCGAGGGCACAGAGAATAGTGCGACTGCAGGAACTATCTCGCTCACGCCTCCCTTGAGACCCACATTCTCACCTTATGTGTCCACACACTACATTCGTATTGTGCCCACAAAACACACTCATTACTCGTGGAAGAGATTCTTACCAAGTCCCGTAAGAGTTTGGGTAATATGTATGCATCCGCACAGTAGAAGGAGGTCATTGCCGGTATTGCCAGACTATATACTTATATGGAAATGGTGTCTGTTCTTTCGGACATGGCAATACCAGCCATGACCTCCTTCTTCTGTGCGGATGAGCACATATTACCCGAACTCTTACGGGACTTGGTAAGAATCTCTTCCACGAGTAATGAGTGTGTTGGGTAGGGACACTACGAATGTAGAGTGTGGACTTATAAGGTGAGACTGTGGGTCTCGCGGGAGGCGTGCGCGAGATAGTCCCTGCAGTCGCACTACCCTCTGTACCCTCGGTGGGGCAACTGGATAGAGCGTCTGCCATGTAAGCAGGAGATCCAGGGTTCGAGTCCCGGTCGGGGCACACATTTTCACCTGTCCCCGTTGATACATATCAACGACCGTGAGCAGCTGAAGGTATTAATATATAATTCTAATTTCATTCTAGACAGTTTCAGGTCAGACAAATGTCCGAAAGAACAGACACCATATCCATATAAGTATACAGATTCGTCGTACGTCCCACATTGATTTTTGCTGTTATTTCACGCAGTGTTGCTTATCTGTTAACAATGACAACTATATGCAAACGCCGCTGGTCTCGCTCAACAGGGATTCTGGGAGAGGAGTCACATACTGACTGCTGGCTGCAGCTGAAGATCGACGACTCCGATCTGCAAGCGCTGTTTGGACGACGTCCAGGTAGCTTCTCCGTGTTTCCTTCATAACTCCTTTGTGTACATAGGTTCTAAATGGCAAATTTACTTTCCTAATGCATGTACCGGTGCGGTTGTGTATATTTTATTTAATTCCGAGCTAAAATATTAATTCCAAATATTAAAGAGAAGATTATGAATCCTAAGTGATTACTTAGTGATGAGTGAAGGATTACAGGTGGGGAAAAGGGCTTTTTCATTAATAACCAGCGACCATGGCAGCGCTTCGCAATAGCCACATGTATAGGGGAATTGGATATACGTCCTAAGCTGGGGCATCCTTGGGAATTGCGTCAGGACGCAAATTTCTGCTACTAGTTGCGACTTCGCCTGATTTGAAGGTATGGAACTGGAAATTATAATAAATCATACAGAATATGGATGTAAAAGACTCCGCTGGTTTGGTTTTTATTGTTTTAAGGTATTTAATTTTTTTGTAAACATTACAATTACAAAACTTCAGAATGTACAACATTTTCTTTTTGTTGGATACAGTGTGGTAAGATTATGGACTGGTTTTCTGAACTACCAGTCCGTCAAACGAGATCATACAACCGAGTATGTGAAAAATGTGTCGAATTATTTAAATGTTTTGCTATCGTAGTTAAGTACGACTGTGAGAAGAAAACAATACAGTACATTTACACAATTATATGTGTACATGGTGTCTCCTCTATGAGTTGTCGGGAACATTTTCCGTGGTGTTTGAGCAGATATTTTCAGTTTCGGTTTTGCACTATGTAGCTGGAGTCAGCCCAGACAAAAATAGTGGTCATCATGTCCTTCATGCGACAACCAGTGTCGGCGGAAAGCGTCAGATTGTTTCCCGTTAGAAACAAAATGATTTTTGAAGGCGGAATTTTACGTGCCCATTCGATAGAGCGGTCTCAGATTAGTCTAGTGCAATATTTGTTTTATCGCTGTATATTAACAGGGACAGTAAAACACGAAGGAAGCCTGCTCTGCCTGCTACCGCCAAGCATCCAGCGCTACTGAGTCACTGCTGTCCTTCATGTTTTACTGTCCCTGTTAATATACAGCGATAAAACAAATATTGCACTAGACTACTCTGAGACCGCTCTATCGAATGGGCTCGTAAAATTCCGCTTTCAAAAATCATTTTGTTTCTAACGGGAAACAATCTGACGCTTTCCGCCGACACTGGGTGTCGCATGAAGGACGTGATGACCACTATTTTTGTCTGGGCTGACTCCAGCTACACAAGGCAAAAAGGAAATTGCAAACATCTGCTGAAACACTACAGAAAACGTTCCTGAGGACTCTTAGGAGAGACATCCTGTACATATTGTTGTGTATGCAACTTTAGATCAAAAAAATTTATGGTCTATGTCCCCGTAGTAAAGAATACAGTTATAGCTTTTGCGTAACCATGGCTGAAAAGATTTAATGAAAGAGGACATAAAATTAACCATAGTAAAAACATTCTCATCGTAAATCAGTCCCAATGTATTTTAATTTCTGAGTTTGAGTCATCTTTATTATTAATGTAAACGATACCTTCACTCGCTTACACTCAATGCGTAATTCGGTTGGTATCATTGTCTATGTGAAATGAGAGAGACCTCCCCACTAGGTTTTAGCCGAAAATCTGTACATGCATACATATTCTAAGGGCCAATGCCTTGTCGACGCAAACGCTCTCTTCTGTCATTGACTGTTCGTTTCAGTTCCACGTGATTGTCACATCCTATACTTTTCTCTATGTCTTCCAAATATTTCATCCTAGGTCGTCCTCTTCCTTTCTTTGGTAGCACTTTCCCTACGAGAATATTAATGATGAATGTGCAGTGTCTGAAGACATCTACAATAAATTTTATTTTTCTCTTTTTCCATTTCCTTACCAATCGCCTCTCCTTTTCCACTTCCCTCGGGACTTCAAAGTTGGTTTTTCTTTCCGTCCATCTCGTTCTTGTCATTTTCCGCCATATCCACATTCCAGACGTTTCCAGTCGATTCCGTTCCAATTTATCCATGGTCCAACTTTCATTACCATAGATAAGTTACTCCAAACAAATGATTTGGCAAAGGACTGTCTAACACCTATGTTCATATATTTGCTGGTTACAGTGTTTTTCTTAGTCATAAATGCCTGCTTTGCCAATGCTGTGCTTATCTTCATTTCCGTTAAGTATCTACTGTCCTCTCTGATTACACTGCCGAGATGATAAAACTGTTTCATCTGCTTTATTCTGACTCATCAATTTTTGTATCGGTTTTAATTCCTCCCACACTTTTCTGTTCTACCATTAATTCTGTTTTCCGATTGTTCACTTTTAATTTCCATAGGTTACTAGTGGCAACATTATGTTCATTTCTTTTTGGATTCTGCAACTATCACAATATCATCAACAAATCTAAATACAGTGTATCTCTTCACCATTCGCTTTTTTTCCCTTTGTCTTGTCCTTCATGATCTGAATAGCTTTCTCAATGAACACATTAAATATAGGGATAGGGCCATCCTTTTCTAATTATGACCTCTTCCTCTACGTTACTGATGTTTATTTTTGTGCCTTGCTTCTAATCCAGTTAATTAATTATTCTCCTGTCCTTCCAGTAAAGTCCTATGTTTTCATTGTTCTAGAGAGTAGCACCGAGTTCACATTGTTGTTTAAAAGGTATATAGGATATGACCATCCGAATGTTTATAAGAGTATCGTGTAAAAATGTGAAGTAAATCGGCTAAGAACTTTTCGAAATTTTTGGTAATGCTTCTCCTTTATATATTTCTACAGTTCTTTTTTTTTTTTAGAAATCTGAAATCTGTTGCATGCATACTGCAAAAAACTTTCGAGCCGCCAACCAGCTTCGCGTATCCGAGAAAGTTACGTAAATGCGTCAAAGCGCGGAGCAATGACGTAATGACGTAAGAAAAAAAGAGTCATGGCACCCACAATCAGCCTTTGTTTCCTCAGAAGTCAAGACAAAAACGACACTGTAATACAGATAGTCTTTGAACCGTATTCGTTCTGGCTGATCGCTTTGTAATTCCGCGAGGGCTATTGCGGTTACCATTTATACTTCCTAATGACTGCTAGCAAGTCAGTTCTACGAGCCGCATTACCTGTAATGTTATTGAAGACTGTATCGTATTTTAAACCAGATTAACTGTTGTAGAAGTGTTTGCTTATCTTCAGTGGCTTTGCACAGTGTACAGTTTTTAAATCATTGTGTTAAGCAAAGACAAATATGTATTCTCTGGATTAAAATTTTATGTTTAATGTTAAGATACCAGGGCCCGTAGCGGTGTATCATTTTCGATAGTATCAGATGCTAAGCCCCAGTTACGACTTTTACACTGGTAACATAATTTACCCAAATGCCTTTCTCCTTAACGCGGCGGGCGGTTCACCAGAGTTAAATTAGAAGACATAACTTAAATTTTTACGGAAATTTCTCACTCGGAATTGAAGCCAAAAGGTTCACCAGAGTTAAATTAGAAGACATAACTTAAATTTTTACGGAAATTTCTCACTCGGAATTGAAGCCAATCTTAAATAACATTTAAATAAATTCAGTGATTGTTATAAAAAAGGAAGCCACCCCACGCATCATTTCTCGGTCCCACCAAGGGCCTTCACAATCTGTACTCTTTCAGCGAATAATCTTCCTTTTGCTCCACATTCCTGACCTAATATCGATAAGAACAGTATCAGTACAATCAGAAGAATAATATTTGCTTTTTTCTATAGTCACACTTTTGCTTTGCATTTTATTTATTGTGGTCCGTGCAAAAGTACATATTATAATGTAACGTCGCTTAAATATGCTCACAGCTTCATTATCCCGATCAGCCTCAAGCTGCATCCGAACTTCGAATCAGCTTCTTCCTTCCTTTCTGGATAATAGATGGTTTCACACCCAGGTCAGAACGCTCAACATCCACTATCACAGTACTGTCATGTTTCATTTAGTCTCATCAGACTATTAGGTGCGCAACTTCGATGTTTTCAGCTCTAAAGGCCTGAAGAATTTCACCCTGGGTACGTTTACTATTTTCAGATTAAATGCTCCAGTTTTGACGCTGCCCTGCATCCGTCTCCTCTGGTGACGACTGAATGCTGAGGTCCCGCGCGGCCTTCTGGGAATTGCCTGACTCATCGGGAAGCTGTGTCGCGTCAACATCTGGACACTTGTGCTCTAGTGGCCGACATGTCTCACGTGGCAAATAGCGCAGTCAGACAGCTTTAAAATAAGGTGCGGCTCGAGGTTCGCAGATCGGCCGGACATAGAATCTGCTCCTAACATTCAGCATTGCTTTCAACTTGGGAACAGACTCAACAGTCGTGAGTCTTAAAATTTTCCTGGTGTAATAAGTATTCCATGAAGTTTTGGCATAGCAAACGGATGACATCGACATGTTTCCATGATATTTCGACAGTCAGATGCGTAATGCTGATACGACGTACACGCCCTCTGTGAGAATATGGGCGGGCAGAGTTAAAATTCATAAGCCAGATTAGGCGTAAAAGTTTTCTTACTGAAGATACTACAGAAATCACCGCGTTCCATATCTTATCCAGTTGAAAATCGCCACCAAGAGTAATATCATCCGCCAAACGTATTTCCAATATTCCTTAATAATTTAATCCCAGAAGGATCTCGTTGGGACCAAGAGTTTCGTGACAAAATAATCCAAAGAACGTAACGAATCTAATAAAGAATAGTTTTAATTTGATGACTTATGGTTATCATGTTCAACGCACTCTCCACACGATGTGTGTGTGGGCTGCCCAATGTAGACTTGACCATACTGGCAAGGCACTGTGTAGACTCCAGTCTTTCGGAAGAGGGTGCCTGCCTACAGTTCCAGTAAGCGGATGGGTCACTGGGATATTCCGTTTACAGTAAGTCCACACATAGGGACCTGTGTTTGCAGGCGTCTAGCTGTCACCATCCTTCACAAACTATGGGGGTCCTTCGCCTTTGGAGCACCAGCCGTAATTTGCATCTAATAGCGACTAAAGGAGCTGGAATACCTAATCTCTGTGTTCAAAGATTATGTTCTCTACATGATATCAGCACAGGTTTAAGAAGAAAAGGAGATGTTCAAGTCCAGGGCGTTCCAGTTCCTCCGATACGTCGCCAATGTTTCGTAGAGATTAAGCAGCATCCTAAGGAGACGTTATATTCAAATTGTCTCTCTGCCACCTACAAAGCAAGCTTTGTGCTCTTCTGCGTTCTGTAAAAGACGACCTGGGACTGCGGAAGGGTGTAGTCCGCAGAATACCATGCCACTGTAGCAAAGCCTACAATGCTCAAACCACACCCTCAGTACGTGAAAGGTGCGTTGTACATGATCGCATCACTCACCTTCCGCTGCGCAGTAAGTCAGCCCTGGCCGAGCATTGTATCTCCACGGGACGTTCTATCGACTGCCACGCCACGGAAATCTTGGCCTCGACGGTTTCCTTCTGAGATTTAGCTTTGTATTAAGGAATCAGTGGAAATACTTTTAGTGGAAGATTTTATTAATCGTGATGGTGTCTTGCAGCTGGATAAGGCGTGGGACCCCATGGTTCCATTCTGAAGATAGGAAACATTTTATGCCTAATGACAAGACTAGCGTAAGTTAATTTTATGAATTTGACATCTGAATTTTGGCTTCGGCGGCATTCCGATAGAGGGCGTGCATCTGGTCTCACCGTTACGCATGCGCCTGCGCCCCACAGATGAGCAATATGCGAAGAGGGCGCAAACTCGACAGAGGTCGCTCATGTAGCAGCAACCTATGCGCATGCGTCCCCGCGTCAATTTTTGGTAGAAAGTTAGCGACGTGCACCAGCAGTCTCGAATGTAAATCACTCACCTGAAGACGGCTGAATGGTTGTCAGCTGAAATATGGTGGAAGATGTTGGCGTCATCCGAATGCAACTCCGATACTTTGTGGGATAGTTTCAACAGTTAAAAAAAAAAAAAAAAAAAATCCGCAGCCCTTTGAGAAAGTGGAGTATCGTACATATCACAATCGACGCGATAGTGGAAAAGTGAAAATCAGTTTTCAATACCTTGCGCGATGTTTTGAACATGACCCACCCACCGGGTGGATGGAGTCTGCAGAATACCAAGCCACTGCGGCAAAGCTGCTTCCTTGAGCTTTCACTCCCCCCAGTCCTACCCCCCCCCCCCCCCCCTCAGTCACCACTTACGTTCTCATATGACATGTGTCGAGATTTGTCCCTACTTCCTCGGATGAAGAAACCAATCCGTGACACGCATTTCTAAAATTTTCGAGACGGGAAGTTCCCTGAGTTCCCTGATCAGCCAAAATGCAGACCTCTACCCCAAAGTAGCCGCCAATGAATACTATCATTACCATCATCATCATGTTTCATGGGCGCAGTTGGCTTTTATTACATGATAATTAAGGTTGTTATGTGAAGTCCATCTGACTTCGTACACCGTTGGAAGAGCGCGCATCATGTACCCTATCATAAGATTCTACGTACCGAACCAAATTTGTCTGTGTAAAATGGTTTGGGGCGTCGTAGTCAGACCTTAAATTGCGACGTGTAATAAGGTTCTTCAAAACAGCTTGAAAATTGCTTGCATGTCGAAATCAATGGTAAAATAAACTGGATGTCACCTATCTTGCAGCCGTCTGCCGAAAACGTCATTTCATAAACTTAAATGGGAAACGTTGGAAGAAAAACATTGTTCTCGCCAAACACTATTGGTTAATATTTGTTACATGAGAACAGTTTCGCCAGGCGACTGTCTGTGATATAATATTCAATTTATTATACTATCTATTTGTGCCTGCAGCCATTTGCAAATGGTTTTGAAGAACCTCAGTGTATCTCGCGTAGTGAAGTGGGACGACCGTTATCCAAATATTTCACACTGTCAACACTCAGTGGGGCACACAGGAACATCTAACGTGCCCTCGTTCGCAATGTTCTGCATCCTACAGAGTATAAAGCTGAAAGCGAAGACAAGACGGAAGGAAGCTACACACAAAAACTCATATCAGGAACGTTTGAAGGGAGAACACTGCTCTCTGGTGGATTGCCGTCGAAATCTGTCTTAAGGAAATAAGAATGATACTAGAATTTTATAATCTTCTGGGAAGAAATCTACCGTCCTTGCAGATACTGGGCATTCTTAGCATCTTCACAGAATGGCCCTTACATTTACAAGAACTCAAAACAGAGAATATGTGTCGGGAGCTCATCTCTTGCTTTCTCGGACTGTCCAGTACTGTACATACATATATACGAGAAAGTACAGAACGACAATGAACAGTATGAAGATGTTTGCGCAGTATTTTTGAAGAATATGGGCGAACCGTCTAGGAATTTCCACCATTCAACAAATCCCCCTCTGTACCACAAGTCGCTAAAAGGCGCTTAGCTCAATGGAAGCCGTTTGGATGTCTTGTCGTCAAAGAAATTTTCACCGCAAGTACCTAGCCAGCAAAAGGAGAAGAGAGGATAGTGCGAAGTTCCAGATCACCAGATTTTATGTTTAAGGCCTGGATTAAATCCCAAACTTCTCCGCAGTGGGTCACAGAGTGAGACCACGTGACATAATCCTTCCTCATTCGTCCTTGGGACAGGAATGATAAACTCTGCAATCCTCTTGGCAATATTCTGAAGAAGCAGACTATGTGCGAGCATCTGGTCGCCCACCTCCCCCCTCCCCTCACCCCCCCCTCCCCTCCCAGCCCCCCGCCTGCCACCACCCCTTTCAACGTCATCAAACGCCACCCGATACACCTAAGATGCAAATCTTGCACTTGGCGAGAGTAGTGGTTCATTAAGCACGAGAAAAGAAATCCTATTTAATTAGGCGGCTGAACCAAACTCCTAATGGTGGTCCAGTAAACAGTTCTCACCTTTCTCTACTGTTGTACTAAGACTCAACGGTTCAGTAGACTAAGGAGAGTCCACTGACTCAGGGGAACAGCCTTCACAGAGACCACGGGGCGTGACTTGGCTGCTCTTACTGGTTTCAGCACGCTGGTTTAACGTACTCCCACTCTCATCTAACAAGATAGCCACAGCAGCTGTCTACTTTCTCTACCCCGGCTCTACGGGATTTAACTCTCCACAAATTTTACACATTTTTCTGGAAGATTTTCCGAGACGTGAACCACTCAGTTCTATGGCAGATGTAACTATGAGCTTGTTTCTTGCTACGCCGTAATCGGCCTCGCTATCAGATTAATGAAACGCTGTTAGCATTATTAAACAGCATTAACCTTACAGCAGATCGCCACGTAATCCAATCAATAAACTACGGTCTCGCAAACTCAACGAACCAGACTCAGTATTTTCGGTGACAGCTGAGGGACACGCAGAGGTAAATACCTTGGTGTGGTCGAGTCAGCAGCATGTTGCTGTTCTTCGTACTTGGTCTGCTGATAGACTAAATTTACAATGCCTATGACACGAACATGCTGTTGTGGGTTTCTGTTTCCGGAACTGTATCTGCCTGCGTAGACGCTACCAATATTCCTTACCATAACAAGAGTTGCACATGAAAGATGAACGTTAAAATGGAGTAGTGAAATGGTTTCGCATTGCAAAGCATGAAAGCGGAGCAAACAGGTTAGAACCGCATTTATGTTGCCTTTGTTTACCACAATAAATTTTTATGATAGATGACGGTCCAGAAACTCCAGAACAGCGATAGTGTATACAAATAGTAAAAAGTAGTGTAACATCCAGGTGTGTGTGTGACCTTTAAGCTGACGTCACTCCGACTACTTGCGTGCCAGTTTCGCTGCTTATTTACTGAATCACATTCTCATTTAGTTTCTCCAAGATAAGTGTACGCCAACCGAGGCTATATGACCCAACCCATAAACCTGAAAGGTCACGAGGCATCGAACCTGGGACCTCCGAGTCTGTAACGAGAGACGCTAAGCGAATACAAAAATGTGACTGCACTAGTTCAAGTCGACCTATGTGACGAGGGTCAACGGTTGTGTTCCTCTGATCTTTTAATTTTGCGCGTTCACGTATTCTTTACGGTCAGGACCGAGCGAGCTGAATTAGTTGTTAAAACAAAGAACTCTCTTTCGTGAGATCTATCCTGCTTCAAATTTTCCATGGTTTCCCTACAGAACTGAAGACATATTCCAGTGTATGCACGGCGCTTCTTTGAAATGTAATTCATCCAAGAAAGAAGTATCTCACAAAACATTCCTTGCACCGATTTCCAGTACTGCTCGTCAGTCTGTTCACCTTTACCAAGCTCGATTAATAAACTGCTATTTATGAAAATTGCAACAGCAAGAACGAGACATGTGACCACAATGAAATTTATTCCACACATTAGGGAGATGAAGTACACAAATGATTAGAATTGCAGAATTGTACATGCACGTTGACCGTGCATATTCAATATAGTATGAAGCCGCCACGTACTGTAATCAGAGTCTCTAGACTTCGTGACATGGAATCAAAGAGGACCTGGATATGCTGATGGAGAACACATTACCACGAAGTTTGTAAGAGCGTCCACAAATCACCGTGAAATGACCAGCACAATCAAGTTGCTGACACACCATATTCCTGGTGTGTTATATGAGTGGCATTTAGGGTGAACATGGTTGCCAGGGAAGCTATGGTACCTGCCGTTCTCCGAAGTAGGCTAGCACATTCCTCGTTACATGTGGCCAGACATCGTGCTGGTTACATATGGCACTTGGAGGGTCATTGCCTCGGGCTCTAAAACCTCCCTGATATACAGGGCTATTACAAATGATTGAAGCGATTTCATAAATTCACTGTAGCTCCATTCATTGACATATGGTCACGAACACTACAGATACGTAGAAAAACTAATAAAAATTTTGTTCGGCTGAAGCCGCACTTCAGGTTTCTGCCGCCAGAGCGCTCGAGAGCGCAGTGAGACAAAATGGCGACAGGAGCCGAGAAAGCGTATGTCGTGCTTGAAATGCACTCACATCAGTCAGTCATAACAGTGCAACGACACTTCAGGACGAAGTTCAACAAAGACCCCATTCGGCGATGGGATGCGCAGTTTAAGGCTTCTGGATGCCTCTGTAATGGGAAATCAACGGGTCGGCCTGCAGTGAGCGAAGAAAAGGTTGAACGCGTGCGGGCAAGTTTCACGTGTAGCCCGCAGAAGTCGACGAATAAAGCAAGCATGGAGCTAAACGTACCGCAGCCGACGGTTTGGAAAATCTTACGGAAAAGGCTAAAGCAGAAGCCTTACCGTTTACAGTTGCTACAAGCCCTGACACCCGATGACAAAGTCAAACGCTTTGAATTTTCGGCGCGGTTGCAACAGCTCATGGAAGAGGATGCGTTCAGTGCGAAACTTGTTTTCAGTGATGAAGCAACATTTTTTCTTAATGGTGAAGCGAACAGACACAATGTGCGAATCTGGGCGGTAGAGAATCCTCACGCATTCGTGCAGCAAATTCGCAATTCACCAAAAGTTAACGTGTTTTGTGCAATCTCACAGTTTAAAGTTTATGGCCCCTTTTTCTTCTGCGAAAAAAAAATGTTACAGGACACGTGTATCTGGACATGCTGGAAAATTGGCTCATGCCACAACTGGAGACCGACAGCGCCGACTTCATCTTTCAACAGGATGGTGCTCCACTGCTCTTCCATCATGATGTTCGGCATTTCTTAAACAGGAGATTGGAAAACCGATGGATCGGTCGTGGTGGAGATCATGATCAGCAATTCATGTCACGGCGTCCACGCTCTCCCGACTTAACCCCATGCGATTTCTTTCTGTGCGGTTATGTGAAAGATTCAGTGTTTAAAACCTCCTCTACCAAGAAACGTGCCAGAACTGCGAGCTCGCATCAACGATGCTTTCGAACTCACTGACGGGGACATGCTGCGCCGAGTGTGGGAGGAACTTGATTATCGGCTTGATGTCTGCCGAATCACTAAAGGGGCACATATCGAACATTTGTGAATGCCTAAAAAAACTTTTTGAGTTTTTGTATGTGTGTGCAAAGCATTGTGAAAATATCTCAAATAATAAAGTTATTGTAGAGCTGTGAAATCGCTTCAATCATTTGTAATAACCCTGTAGAAGTTGCTGTTAAGATAGCCCTCAATTTGTAGGAGGCAAGAGAACATATTATAGCTCATGCTGCTCCAAACCATAACGCTGCGTTTATACGATACGCCACTCAACAATGCAGTCTTCCCGATTGCGCCCACAATGGTAGCGTCAAACATGTACTTGGCCATCACTGTAGGACAAGCTGAAGTGGGAATCGTCCAGAAACAACACATTTTGCCACTCAGCAAGTCAGTGACGGCGTTATGTGCACAGTGCAGTCCGTGGCATTGATGGTCACTGGTCAATGGAAACGGACGCAATGGCATGCGTCCAAACCTCAGCAGATGGTGCCGACACAGACATGCTCACACCCGAGGCAGCGCTGCATTGTCGAGCCAACATAGTAGACGAACGACCACACGGACAAAATAACGGAATAACGGCCATCCCGCTTTACGCTCTCATTGCGTGGCCCAGTACCCGCTAGCCGGCGTGCACGACACACCTCTATCCGCTGCTTACACACGTACGAGTCACAATGTCACGGCATGACAAACCTCTACCCGAGAGACCAGTTACTGTCCCGTTGGAACTGACATGCTCGTATTGCGCTCTTTACATCGACGAGGCACACCGAAACTTGCTTGCACGTTTCCACACCGTTTGACAGTTCTGCACTGACGCAGCGTGGCATTACACTGCCTGTCCAGTCACACATACGAGGGCACTTTCGGGCCTGCGTGCGTATCACTTCTCTGCACACCTAATCACTTATCGTGGTTCCATGTTCTATACGTCCTCCGATTTTGGAGTCATATAGACCATCGCTTCCGGATTTTGCAATTTTTACAAACATTAATGTATACACCCCAACAAAACTTTGGAATACGATAGAGTTTATCACAACTTATGGCACCACCACTGAGGTTTGTACAACCCTCGTTAACAAAATAAACGTAATTCCTTCTGAAAACAAAAACAATTTTGGTTAGTTACAAAAATCGTTACAAAGCAAAGGAAACTCTCCCCTAAGTGCACAACTTGAAAACAGAAGCAGTGAAAATCTTTATCTCATGATGATGATTATCAGTCTTTAGTAGTGAATATGTCCTCCCCGTACGCGGATGAGTTCTGTGCGAGGCATGCTCTGAATGAGACCATCAAGTTAATCTTGGGGTATGCAGCTTCAATGAGGTCCTGAAGACTGTCAGATGGATTCGGACGCTGTGCAATGGTCACATTAAACAGGTTCTATGCGTGCTGAGTTGCACTCATGTCTGGGGACTGTGCTAGCCAATGCATTCAGTTAATGTTGCATCTTTGGGGATACCGAGACATTCCTAGAGTATGGTGCGGTCTTGCATTGTCATCGACTAGGATGAAATTGTCACCGACTTCACGTCTGTAGGGCCTTACAATCGTTTTAAGATCTCTTGTATGTATCAGAAACCAGCCAAATTGCCATAGACGGGAATTAGAGGGTCCGCTGTCCGTTCGTTATTGCCGCCCAGAACATTACACTTCAACCTGCTGACGGATGGACTTCCTTAACGTATCGGCATTCCTCGTGTCGTCTAGTGCTTCTCCAAAATATAACACGTCTAGTGTCCGGTCGGAAACCAATCCTGGTCTCGTCAGCAAACATGACATTACTCCACTCTGCTATGTCCAATGTTGATGTGCAGGAGCCCAGTTCGTTCGATAGCGTCGATTCCGTTGGTTCAGTGCAAAATTTCTCGTTGCATACTTCTACGCACTATTTGGCCTGAGATATGAGTCCCTGTTGCCCGGGAGAAGTCGTTTATAGTATTTCTGACAGCTGATGTTGGGCGCCTGCGAGCCGACAGTTGGAGGAAACGACCCAGGATTGGTGTTGTCATACGAGGATGACCACTGCGAGGTCTATCGTTCGCGTTCCCATCTCTCTCTACTTTCTACACACCTTATACGCCACTTTGAGTGACATGTAACCCATCGGCAACATCTTGCTGTGTACGATCTGCTGAAAGTAAAGCCGCTATCACGACTCTAGCAAAATGTTGTATGCTTTTACGTGGCATGTTACTGCAGTGCTGAACACAAACAGAATGGAGCTGTTGTTGATGCTGGACTGCTCGCGGTGTACCGCTGCGGCAGTTGTGTATTTACACGACTGGGAAACGGCCACAACGCATGCCATTAGTAAACACCATCCAGTATATGGACTAAGTGGAAATACATGAAGTACCTGGGTCTACACCTCTAGTGACGTGGACAGCATAGTATTCAAAACTTCTCTTGAGCAGTGTAGGAGACACAGAGAGTTATCAAACGATGCATCAGATGTCCCTGTATTTGTCGCACAGAAGGCTCATGTAATTCCAGTCTCAAGCACTGTGAGAGAGGCATTGTTATCGTGGGAATTTCACGGTTGAAATTCCTGACAGAAAACGTTCCAAGAAGCGTTGGGCAACATGTTTATTTCTGCGATGTAGATGTCGTGAAATGGTCATAAAGGGAAAAATCAGACGAATTCGTGTTCATTCGGAGTCTTACAGAATTTCTTCCGATGTGACGTTCTCAAATGATAGTGGTACACAAAGTAACTCCCACCACACACATCATAAAATGTCTCGTGAAGTATAAATGTTATTTCTCTGTAAAGCAAAATATTTGGACTTGTTGGTCTAGAGTTTTCATTAACCGAAACATCCTATTCCTAACGATTCCTCTCATGTGGTAACTGAAATTACTTATGAAAACGTCCAGATCTACCTTCTGGTAGCCAATGTAAAGTATATGGGACACAATACTTCGGTTGACTATATATCAACTCTTCACGCTGTTACATTCATGAATGATGTCTATGAGCAATGGCTGAATATATATCCCTATCCAAACATATTGGATTCCGTAGAAATATTGGAACGCGTGAGGCAATACTGACCTTACGACTTATCTTAGAAGAAAGATTACGGAAAGGCAAACCTACGTTTCTAGCATTTGTAGACTTAGAGAAAGCTTTTGACAATGTTGACTGGAATACTCTCTTTCAAATTCTGAAGGTGGCAAGGGTAAAATACAGGGAGCGAAAGGCCATTTACAATTTTTACAGAAACCAGATGGCATTTATAAGAGTCGAGGGACATGAAAGGGAACCAGTGGTTGGGAAGGGAGTGAGACAGGGTTGTAGCCTCTCCCCGATGCTATTCAATCTGTATATTGAGCAAACAGTAAAGGAAACAAAAGAAAAGTTCGGAGTAGGTATTAAAATCCATGGAGAAGAAATTAAAACCTTGAGGTTCGCCGATGACATTGTAATTCTGCCAGAGACAGCAAAGGACCTGGAAGAGCAGTTGAACGGAATGGACAGTGTCTTGAAAGGAGGATATAAGATGAACATCTACAGAAGCAAAACGAGGATAATGGAATGTAGTCGAATTAAGTCGGGTGATGCTGAGGGAATTAGATTAGGAAATGAGACGCTTAAAGTAGTAAACGAATTTTTTGCTGTTTGGGGAGCAAAATAACTGATGATGGTCGAAGTAGAGAGGATATAAAATGCAGACTGGCAATGGCAAGGAAAGCGTTACTGAAGAAGAGAAATTTGTTAACATCGAGTATAGATTTGTCAGGAAGTCGCTTCTGAAAGTATTTGTATTGAGTGTAGTCATGTATGGAAGTGCAACACGGACGATAAATAGTTTGGACAAGAAGAGAATAGAAGCTTTCGAAATGTGTTGCTACAGAAGAATGCTGAAGATTAGTTGGGTAGATCACATAACTAATGAGGAGGTATTGAATAGAATTGGGGAGAAGAGAAGTTTGTGGCACAACTTGACTAGAAGAAGGGATCGGTTGGTAGGACATATTCTGAGGCATCAAGGAATCACCAGTTTAGTATTGGAGGGTGGCGTGGAGGGTAAAAATCGTAGAGGGAGACCAAGAGATGAATACACTAAGCAGATTCAGAAGGATGGAGGTTGCAGTAGGTACTGGGAGATGAAGAAGCTTGCACACGATAGAGTAGCATTGAGAGCTGCAGCAAACCAGTCTCAGGATGAAGACCACAACAACAACATCCGAACAGCAATTAGTCTGAGCCAATCATCACGATTCCTATTGGAGATGCACGATCGTAGGTTTCTGTCTGAAAACTAGTCGTTACAAATGAGGTAAAAGGCACTTTCTGAGAACACGTCATTCATCCACGAAAGAGGCGCCTTATAAACTCAACGAACGAACAGTCAGTCACTCTTGTCACTAAGGCTTTACGCATGGCACAAAGATCTAGTCACGTGCTCAACTGCGAGTGCAGTGCCTCTACGTGAGTACAACGAAGTAGCGATCAGTGAAACATTTATGTTTCATGCCGACATTGTGCGTAAATATGGGTAAATGTAAAGACGTGACAGTGGCAAAAAGGGACAACTGTGATTGGCCGCGTTCATGTGCATACAGTGTGTGAAGTTGCAACGTGTCTACAAGCGGTGGTGTAACCCATGTGGCCACGGAATACGACGTCAAAATTGAGATCGGAAAAACATCCTCCCTCCGGGACTCTTTTGACGGCTTGTAAATCAAAATCTCTTCCAAACCCGACAGGAATTGTTGCAGGCAGTTAATAATGTCCATCCCTACCTGTCAGAGAGAGAATATTGTGACGGGAAATGCATGCAATTAATATCGGGCGTTGGTCACCTCACGTGAGGCCGTTTCTCACACAGGAAAATAAAGCTCCGCGTCTTTAGTGGGCTGGAAACCATCGAACGTGGACAGTAGTTGACTTGCGGAACGAATGTGATCTGATGAATCACGTTTTCTCCTACATTCAAATGACGCACGACGTCGAGTACACTGAAGGCCAAATGAAGCACTTCATCCTGAATGTGCACAGAGTCAGACTCGAACCGGAAGTGGATCTGTATAGTTTTGAAGGAGTTCTTCTTATCATGAATTAGGGCCGCTCATTGAGGTGACAACTAACATGAACCACCACGTTTCTTTAAACATTCTGAATGAGCAGGTGTTGCCTTTCAGCCAACAGCTGCATGACGAGTATGCTACTGACACACCCACTTTTCAGAACAACAGCAGAGTTCATCGGGTTGGAAGGAGATGTGATGGGTTTTCTGAACACTCCCCCACGCTATTACATCTCGGCTGGCCTGGAAAATCATCTGATTTGAACCCTGTAGAAAATCTATGGGACATGTTGGAGTAGCAGGTAAGACACCGACGCCATCATCTCAGCAATTTGATGGAATTGCGCGATCAGATCCTCCGTGAATGGCTTAATCTGAGTACTGCAGCATCTTGAGGACTCACTTCCTAACCAAATCCAGGCGGTTATCAAGTCCAAGGATTACCCAGTATTAAATGATGTTTGTAATGATTTCTCTTGGGGAGACTACTTTTTTGTCTGAACGTTTGGACCAAGCCTTCAGTACTGCTTCTCAAACTTGAAGCCTTAATGGGCGGGATTAATAGGGGAGATTGAGAAGAGTTTAAGAAGAACGGCGCATTTTGTCACGGGCTCGCTCAGTAAGTGCCAGAGGTTTAGAGAGCTATTCATCAAACTCCAGAGAGAGATGTTAAAGGATTAGCTCTGCGCACCGTTTACGGTTAAAATTATAACTGCGTACGTTCTTAGAAGTCAGGCAACATGTCACTTCCTCAAACATACATCTCGCGAAATGACGACGGCAAAATCACAGCAATTAGAGCTTATCCGGAGTGTGATAGACAGTTGTTCTTCTGACGTGCCATTCGCAACTGGAACAGGAAGGGGCACAAATGAATGTGATGGCAGAAGTATCCTTAAGATAAGGTGGCTGGCGGAGTATCCGTGTACAGTACATGAACAAGCACAAGTTGGAGCCGGAATTGAACTGAATGTACTGTGTTGTTCATCACGTCGTTAATACATAATTATCAAAAGGCCGCCAGAAACATGTTAGAGGTACGAGTACTTAGGCGACGCTACGTCCAGGTCAGGGTGCTGGCATGAGTATCCAGCCAGTCACACATTGACGCATTCATTTCTTCATGCGTAATGTGGCTGATATTGGTCTTGATTTGTGTGACGTTCATGGACTAAAAGTAACGAGTGGCGAAAAAGTAAGGCTCTGATGTGGAGCATTTAGCGGATGACGTACGAATGAGGACGTCGAGTACTGGCAGGGAAAGTGCACGAAACACTTTTCAGACATCGATGAGCGCATGAATGGAAGTGCTGGATACTCGCCGGCTTACTTTTCTACTTACTATGAATTTTCAACAGGTGGTTTGGGTCCCACAGCACCGAACTGTTAGCTAGAAGCTGAATTATCGGGACTGTGGGCAATGTGCATATCAAAAACACGCAAAAGAAAAACAATGACATTTGGGCACTTATTTTTAGACGCCAACGGAGATATGAAGAGGATATTTTCTTCTACTTCGTGTCTGGTAGTAAACAAATGCGTTTTTTTTTTACCATGCAATGATGTTATTCTGATTCAGCAATGGTGAAAAACTCCAAAATGCGGCGTGGTGAACTATATGGTACAATAGACATCAATAACAGCTCAGGCGTATTATTATTCACTTTGAAAACACTCGTGCCGTTCAGGAAGGATGAGGTAGAAAGCCGAGATCTGCAATTATCTTCAACTAAGACGATGCACTCCGCAGACTGCCAACACGACAGTACAAATATTTGCAGACATTCACTTAGAGCGCTATTACAGCTCAGAAAATGGCTAGCTGTACAAGTTTTTGAAGATGTAGACGTGTCATGACTTCCAATCATGGACCACCGGAAATCGCAGGCGACGGAATTCTAGACAGCCGTTTTAGAAGTGCTCATATCCGTATTGGATTTTACGTAAAGTAACAGTTACAAATTCACTGGTGAATAAGGCACACTGAAGACAGTTAGCTACTTCTACTGCATGAGCCGACTTCATGTCTTCCAGAGGATACAGTTACCGTTGAAAATATATGATTTAATATTTATTAAAGTCAAGGTTTAGAAGCGATACACGTGATTACCGGTTTCAGCCATCAGCGGACGTCTTCAGATATTTTAATTTCGTTTCAGTGTAACACGTCAGTTTCGTCGTTGTGCATGTCGGCTCCAACATTAAAATACGAACGAATTTTAGTGTTGAGACAGCCCTACGCGACGGAGAAATTTTGTGTATTCCACTGAAAACAAGATAAAAATATGTGAAGACGGTCGGAAGTCTTAATAAGGTGAGCTGCCATCAGAGACTGATCGCTGTTAAGGCCGCAGTGTACAAGAAACTGTCGTCTGAGTGACTGTATAAGGAAAGGGGGCGGCTTGGATAGAATTTTCATTTGGTGTGATGAATGCCAGCTTGCTCTGAATGTGGAAAACTTTAAATACCTAGGAATAACGTTGCAAAGCGGGACAAAATCAACGAGGTCCGTTGTAGGGAAGGCGAATGGTCAACTTCGGTGTACTGAGGGAATTCTAGAAAAGTGTAGCCCATGTATAAAGGAGACCGTGTAAGTAAGCTAGTACAACCTATTCTTGAGCTTCTGGAGTACCGCTCGAGTATTTGACATTCTCTCCAGGTCGGATTAAAGGAAGACATCGAAGCAACTTAGACAAGTGGTGCTAGATTTGTTACCGGTAGGTTCGATCAACAGGCGAGTACTACGGAGATGCTTCGTGAGCTCAAATGGGAATGCCTGGAGGGAAGAAGACGTTCTTTTCGCGAAACAGTATTGAGAAAGACAGCATTTGTGACAGACAGCAGAACTATCCTACTGCTTACTTTATTCATCTCTTGGTATCCGTTTACGATTTTATCCTCCGGCTCTCCTCTCTCTCTCTAACACACACACACACACACACACACACACACACACACACACACACACTTCCCTCTAATTGGTGACTCCCGACTCCTTGATGCCTCAGAATGCGTTCTATCGACCGATCCCTTCTTCTATTCAAGTTGCGCCACAAATTTCTTTTGTCCCCAATTCTGTTCAGCATCTCCTCATTAGTTACGCAATCCATCCTTCTAATATTTAGCATTCTTCTATAGCATCACATTTCAAAGGCTGTATCTCCTCATTAGTTATGCAATCTACCCTTCTACTATTTAGCATTCTTCTATACTTCTATAGCACCACATTTCAAAAGCTTCTATTCTCTTGGTGTCTAAACTTTTCAACGCCCACGTTTCACATCCATATACATACCATACAAATACCTTCAGAAAACACTTCCTAACACTTAAATCTATAAGTGATGTTAACAAAATTCTCTTCTTCAGAAACGCTTTCCTTACCATTACCAGTCTACATTTTATATTCTCTCTACTTCGGCCGTAATCAGTTATTTTGCTGCCGAAATAGCAAAATTCATCTACTACTTTCAGTGTCTCGTTTTCTAATCTAATTCCCACAGCATCACCTTATTTAACTCGACTACATTCCGTTATCCATCTTTAGCTCTTGTTGATGTTGATCTGATAGCATTCTTTCAAGATGCTGCTCATTCCGTTCAACTTTTCTTCCAAATCCTTTGATGCCTCTGGTAGAATTACAATGACATCGGCAAACCTCAAAGTTTTTATTTCTTCTCCCTGAATCTTTGATTCTTACTCACAATTTTTGTTTGGTTTCCTTTACTGTAGTCCACTACGTGGGCACTCGCTTCCAAAAAAGAAACCAGGGCAGGGTAAGTTCCAAACTGTGAGCTCCTGTGAAACATATGGAGGGGCGGTCCATATGTTGATGGCTGCGACACGCGGCGGGTGATGTGTCTTTAAAAGGAGCGGCTCAGGGGAGGGCGAGGTTGAGCAGCGGGTGTCGGTGTCAGAGGCAGAGGTCCACACAGCCGGGGGTCGGTGCCGGCGGGGCGCGAGCTATCCGATCGATAACTGGCGGACAGCTGCACAACCAGCCAACACCTCGCCATTCACCGCTGCCACTGCCGCACCTGTTCTCTCCACTGCCTCGGATCACAGTACAGGTCAATCTGTCACTGTGTTGCTGAAAGCGCAGTTCTCACAGATTCCGTTCACATCTGCTTGACTGCACGTGACTATTATTAACACACACAAGGGCAATCAGGGGCTGACGCAGGCACGCACGCACGCCCCCCCCCCCCCCCCCCCCACACACACACACAGTGGCATTTCTCTCTCTCTCTTTCTCTCTCTCCTTCCCGTTACACCTTTGAAGAATTTCCAGTGTGGTATTTCCCCCGCCCTCGAAAACTTGTTTGCGATCTGAAATAATGTGTACCGTAGCCTCAGGTATAGGTTCATGGGGGTGTGAGGGATGGGTTGGAAGTCGACGAAGCCAACCAACGAATATGCGAAAGATGTCGTGGTAACAGACTGACCCGTCTGTAGCGCGACGTCTACGTTCTCCCCATTGTCAACTTGCTTTTCATTATAATTAAATAAACTGCAAGGTAAATACAGAAAAGCTGTAATACGTGTCAGATAAATCTCCGAGAAGTGTTTTGGAGCATGCGTACGTAAATTATAAAAAATTTATGGGAAACGGGAGGGGGAGGTGGTGGAGGATCGTAATTCTTACCCTTTAAATGTTGTGTCCTGGTATGAAGACGTTTCTTGTATCCTTTTTTAAAATTAAAAAAATAACAATATACTCCTAATGAATATTTAATCTAAATATGGCATAAAATATGTAAAATATCATATTGGAGCAAAAAATCGTTATCTCTTTAACTCTGAGCATAACAAAACGTAAAATTTTCCAAAGAATTTTCCCGCGGCGGCAAGTTGCTATCAGAACGTAATCGATTACTTCGTGTGCGTGTGTGTGTTTTACTTTGTTTATTTCTTCATGTATGATGCAGAAGATTTCTGGCCGCTCTACTTATTTAAGTGTTGTGGAATTTTTGTTTTTTAAATTAATTAGCTTTTTTTAAATTAATTATCCCTTTGTTGAAAGGTAACCCTGTAGGTTTGAACTGACTGTATCGGTGTACCCAGAAGCCAATAAAAGGACGTATAAAAATAAATCGTTACATATTGAAGTCCCGATATTCGCGCCGCGTCTACTGTCAGTTTTACTCCTAATGATGCAGAGGGTAGTAATAATCGAAACAATGACGATCGTCTAATTCGCGGCCGTTCCCATATTGTGCTGTAACGCCAATTTACACTCGTAAAGGAACACAAGAATACTGCTCGCAAATGTCACATACAAGGCAAGCAACACAATATCGTCCACCGCCAAATGATGGCCATAACGCAGACCACCCAATTTTAAGCTAAGAAACAATAAAGAAGCACTAACGTATGATATAAAATATCTTTCAGTGCGACTAGTTAACACTGCACGCCAACAGAACTGCGCCAGAATGAAACTCGCTTCGCAATCGGGTCGTCGTCACACTGGTTGAACACGAAGCGGCGTTTCAGTGGCCACACGTCTGCTTGCTGGTTCCGCTTTTTCCTTTGTAAACGCAAGTCAATTGTGTTCGTGTCCAATGATGTTCGCCTACGAGATCTCTCTGTGCTATTAACATAGCCACAATTCTTCGGATAAGTGATCTAGGACTGAGACGAAAATTCGTTGTTAATGTTCAGAATTATGGAAAGCCACATTAAATCTGTGCTGCCATGGCACTCATCATGTCGACAATAGCATCGCGCAGCGGCTGATAGCTACTCTACGCTACACCGCAGCTGCGAACCTCTCTCGCAGATGCGTCGCCAGCGCTTCTCCAACGGACACACCAAACATGTACTTACAGTTTGCAGCTCTCACGGTTCTGAATCGGAGCACACTAGAGCGGGATGCAGCGTCTGCCGTGCAGAAAAAGGGTGTACTTGGCTAGAATCGCGTGACGTCACTGCGGTGGACCCGGGGTGGCGCGTCTCGCGTTTGCGGGTGCGCACATTTTTCGCCGAAACGTAACCTTCCTTCCTCGGTGTCTGTCAACTGTCTGAGGCAGCGCGCTGCTCGAGAGCCCGAGCGGCTGCAGTGACGTCACCTCGATGCGCGCGCATCCGCGGCGCTGACCGAGCTGGCTGGTCGATATACGGCTCGCGACCTGCGTCAATACGGAGCGCGACTGTGGCGCCGCGCTGCGGCGGGATACTACTAGTACGGCGCGCGATGCCCTCCAAGTCAAAATACTCGCAATCTCTAGGGTACCGAAGCTGATTCATCACCCTGAAAATATTACAAGCTACAGAGGAACAGCTTTCTAAATCCATCGATCTCTATGCGCTAACATGACACTTTTTACAGGCAATTAAACATTGATGCGACGACCTGGAAATATTTCACTACACTATGATGAATGTTTCAGGGCGTAAGAGATTTGGATTTGAAAAGCTTTCTCCCGCAAATAATAGAACAAAACAGTGAAACAATTTTTAGGGGGAAAACAGCAGAGATGCTCAGATAATCTGAAATGTAATAGTGATATCTGTTAAATTATGCTGTCGCTATTAGAGATATAGGCACATTTTTAGTTATTCACAGCCCAACTTCTCAACTGTATATACGTTTAATAACTTCAGACAACATTGAACGAAATGGGTATAAAGCTGCCTGTACCTCGGGCGTGCGTGTTACATTAATCATATGAAATTATATGTTCCAGAGACAGATTAATTCTCAACTTTATCTGTGATAACGAATACAGGCCGAAGCAATAAATTAAAATTTGTACCAAGGCTAAGATTCGATCCCAAGTTTCCTGCTCACCAGGTATGTCTCTGGAACATATAATTTCATACGATTAATATACCAGAGATTTCTGTCAAACTCTGTACAAGGTGCATTGCAACCATAGTGTGCAAAATCATTCACGACATTATCCAGAATGAAGTCTTATTTGGTCCACGACTCTCTGAAATAGCGGTATTTGAATACATTTAACTGCATTCACATCATTATATTTTTTCGACTCGGTAAGATATCAAACATAAAACGATAAAAAAGACTTGGGCCTTCATTGATACTGTTTAACGTAAACCATAAACGCGTAAACCGAGGCGTAAGTGAATTTCTGACGAAACTACTTCTTGCCTGAGACATAGCTCGTTCTTAGATACAGCTCTTGGATTTAATTGTGTGTGTGTGTGTGTGTGTGTGTGTGTGTGTGTGTGTGCTTGCGCGTGCGTGCATGAGTGTGTGTTGTGCCAGGAGGACAATTTTAATTTGCCTTTACTCTTGCTCGACAACCGGTTACAAATGCGTATCGAAACAATGGTTAGCCGGCCGATGTGGCCGAGCGGTTCTAGGCGCTCCCGACTGGAACCGCGCGACCGCTACGGTCGCAGGTTCGAATCCTGCCTCGGGCATGGACGTGTGTGATGTCCTTTGGTTAGTTAGGTTTAAGTAGTTCTAAGTTCTAGGGGACTGATGACCTCAGACGTTAAGTCCCATAGTGCTCAGAGCCATTTTTTTTTATTTTTTTTATTTTTTTTATTTTTTTGATACAATGGTTATCTACGGAAATTTATGTGTATGACTGCTTATGTATTTTTGTTGTTAATATTTTGTAGATGCGCTGGTTCATATGAAGTCACGAGTAAGCCGATGCACGTCGTAACAGTGACGCAGCTTATGGTCATAGCAGAAATCAGCGATAACACAACACAACGGGGCAACCGGCCACCGTTCGGATGCATCGCAAGCCAACACCGACAATGAAGTTACAATGAGTCGAGGTGGCGCTACGTGCTTGTTCAAATTAATGGTTCCGAACAGCTTTTGCATGAGAGAGATAGGAAGTCTAGTTTGAGTCACCGTAGAAGTCATTTCATCTGGTGGGCTCAGACTTTTTGGAGAGCAGGCTCACGGGTACGGTAAGTCGAGTCCTGAGAAGTGACTGCCGTTAACGTACGTAGCTGTGAGGTGTCCCCCAAGACAGACCTATTCCCGTTATGAAAAGCTCTACCTCTTCAGGCGTTGGCCTTAGGCATCCCACTACAACTGCTACCTTGAAAAAGGTCACGCCTCACTGTTAATAATGAAGTCAAAGTTTCGGTAGATGCTGTCATTTTTAATGATACTAATCAACTGGAATTTACTTTATATCACGGCCAAGGATAAGACAATATGAATATTTGTGCGCGAATTCAGAATTACCAAGCCGAGTGGTTTCCGCTGTAAAAATTTTAAAGACTTCATCTTTGGTAGATGTATTTCTTTAAGTACTCCAGAGCTTCTGGAATCTAAAGAATACGCTGTAGTACAGAAAATACAATGTTCTAGGTAGACGTATTTTTAACTCCTAAAAAGATAACAAAAGAATTAAATTGACATTGCTCCTAGCTAGTAAAGATAAAAGAATAGAAAGAATGCTAGTTTGATTACTTCATGGTGAGAAAACCAACAAGGTTTACGGATAAGAGAAAATCTGAAAGAAAATAACAAAAGATTTTAACGTCTTAGATTGGCGAAGTGTTAGCTGGTCGTAAATTTCCTATTTCTGTAGCAAATATGGACAAATAGGTAAACTTTATGTTCGGTGAGTAGCCAGCACTAAAAATAGCTAAAAATAAGAGAGATCAAAACGAATAAGTAATTAGATTTTTAACGGAAAATAATAGCGGACAGTACTTCATTTCGGTTGCTTGTCGAATGGTATCTCAACCGAACAGAGTTAGTAATATCGTTGCCGTATATTACGAACAGATATCGCACGCGCAGATGATTTAAATGCGGAAATGGATTTAAATAATGAAAGGAAGTAATAAGAAAAGAGATATTCATGCAGTCCTATAACATCGTAGTAGAATGAAAAAGGGCGAGAATACGTAATCAGATAAAGAAATGTATTTAGTGCCGGTTAACACCATAGAGTAAATATCTCTGGAGTGAGCATTCACGTGCGCAGAACAGATTTTGTATTGTCAACATACATTGCCGGCCTGGTCACATGTTCTCGGGACGTCGTGTGTTTGTCCGTATAGCACCCTGTATATTGAGAATGTCACTACATCCCTAATACAGACGGATTCTTTTCGAACGTGTCGTTGATTATTTATATATGTTGCGCAGACATTTTAACAGTATCCATTTGATACCGGGAATAAACCAGCTACGTAACTTCTAACGGCAAGTGATATTACATCCTGCTTCATTGCGATAGGTGTCACAGTTCCGACGCACTCGATTTTTGGTAGTTTTCGGTATGATACGGCACTTTATAGTATTACAGAGCCTGACGTACATTTTTGCAGTGAAAGTCTTGCAAAACGACTTGACAGTACGCTAGTACTTTTGCAAGTGTCCGAAAAACACCGAATCTGCCACACATTAGCGATTAAATCCCCGCTAATTCGTCCCTTTTTTCTGCTACTTCTGCGTATTTATTCTCTCGTTTTTGCGACCTAAAGCACAATTTTTCTTACTGGTGACACTTTGAAGTATTTATTTAACGCATTTTACGTACTTGCTCCCTGTTTATTAAATAAATAATAGACTGAGTAATCTATATACATAATCGACAAGTCACTGACAAATGCATGGAGGATAGTATTTGCTGAAACAACTAACCATCCCCTTTCCTGTTCCACTAGCAAATTTACGAGAGGAAGCAATTGTTTGTAAGCTTTTGTGCGAGCCGTAATATCTATTATATAGTCATAAAATCGTAGAAAAATAGGTCTACAGAATCAAACCTTAATTATAATGCGTCTCTAAATTTTTAAACATATACAGTGTCTCTTACTATTTTGATAACTATAGTTAGAGCTACATGGTATGCACCCATGAAAAGTTACTATCCCTCTTTTCACATATTTTTCTTTGCATCCGTAGCAACAACAGTAATTCACCATCGCTATTACACTAGCAAATAACGGTGGAACACAACAAAAACACTTGATATTATAAACTTCAAACGCTGCAGAAAGCATAAACGCACAGCGAAGTTCCGAAAACACGTGACAATCCTGGTTTAATGTTGACAACATGCGCAGAGCGCAATGCTCACTCCAGAGATATTTACTCTATGGTTAACACCAAGGAAAGTATTAAGTGTAAAAGACGAATACCTCAGACTTGGCGCAAAGATGTATCGTTGGTTGACGCAATTGAATTTCTTGTAAAAGACAAAAGAAAGGAATTTCTTATGTTACTGCAGGAAACATCTTAAACCGTTTTTTGAGTTGGTAAATTTCCACCTATTCTGGCGTCTCTTAATATAAGTCCGTGATGATTTTATCTTTTATTTCCCTATTAATGTCGAACAGAGTCTGTGTCGATTGAGATATTTTTGTATAAGGCGCTCAAGTCTGCGATACATTTGTCATAGTATTGTGCAATGGTATGATTACAAAAGAAACGGTACTACGATCTTCCGAAAGAGTGAAGTTTAGAAAACTAGTAAATGTGGTAACTGATAGGTGTGCTTATATCGCTAACTATATACTGAATTTCTTTTTAACCCCGAACACAACACGGAATCGTCAGTGGGGTTCACGTGTTCCGATAAACAATAAGATGGTCGCTGAACCTGAGTATCAGCATAACAGGGAGCCAAGTTGAAGGCAAGGTGATGTCTTACTGTGTCGAAACATCGCACATCGCAGTAGTAGATCGCACATTACAATGTGTGTGTGTGTGTGTGTGTGTGTGTGTGTGTGTGTGTGAGAGAGAGAGAGAGAGAGAGAGAGAGAGAGAGAGAGAGAGAGTGTCGTCACTATTAACAGTAGCACAATTAGTTCACTATCAGTAAGATAGGAGTACAGCATACCGTGACGCAATTTAATTCTCCAGACCTCCACACAGCGATGTGTGTTCTGTAAAGAAAAGTTATTGGGAGAAACAGAGGAAGAAGGTTAAAGATTTCGTATAAGTATCTCTTGTTATTAGATACGTCCGCTGCAGTGCACTAAAGGTTCCAATTGTACATAATCCGGCCTATTACTATTCGAGTTCGTGATCCAGCACACAGATGAGACATCTGAAAGCAACGCCTGATTTGTTTAGCTTCTCGTTGAAAATGAATTTACGTAACGTGATCTCTGCAATATCGTGTGTAAATAGAGCCCCAGCGTGACATTTCCACCAAATGCGCGGATCCTGGGAAACTGACACGTGTTCGCGGGTTCACCCACGCACCTACTCACAATGAAAAGCGGGATTTGGTTAAACAGTTCACTGGGTCACGGAAATGCAGTAAGCGTGCTATATCGCTCGAAAACTGGCTCATGGATCTATCAATATCTCTTCGAATGAAATAGCTAAAGATTAATTCATGCCTGTAATGCGATAGCGTATGCAGAAATGAGAGTAAATGGAACTTTTCGGAAACAATTTATGATGGCGTTACCGTCGGCGTAGCTTCCCTCTCGCCACATCCCAGCTATTTTCGTTCTGCTCAACGAAACGAGTATTGCTGTCACACTGCGAATACAACTTTCCTAATCCCTATTTGTTTCTCGCTTTTTCTTCTGTGTCATATGCATATTTACCCTACCATTTACCAAAGATAAATCGCCATACAGCCGCATGTTTTCAGAAGTTATTTTATTTAGACGACCAGTTTCGGCGTCTCATTTATGTCAGGCCCCTATGTGCTCCACGTATAGACAATTAGATACAGCGATGCATCTGTAACTGAGGCTACCAATATCCTGATTCCGTGAATTTGTTTGTGGAGTGTGTACTTTGAAGACTTGACAACAGCTCAAATCAAGTCTTCGAAGTAAACAGTCCACATACAAATTCGCGGTACTGATGGCTCCAATCAGGTATGCATCGATGTATCTGATTATCCATACACGGGGTGCATAGGGTCCTGCAGATGGCGTTAATGTGATGCCGAA
Organism: Schistocerca americana; assembly: GCF_021461395.2. Classification (NCBI taxonomy): domain Eukaryota; kingdom Metazoa; phylum Arthropoda; class Insecta; order Orthoptera; family Acrididae; genus Schistocerca; species Schistocerca americana. Next base: position 307,726,966 of record NC_060120.1, on the reverse strand, counting down.
ACTGCTCGTCTGTATAAATTAACTTCTGAAAACATACGGATGTTTGGGTATCTTTCTTTGGTAAATATTTGGCCGGCCGCCGTCCCGTAGCCACGATGCATCAACAGAGATTATTTTATTATTTCTCGCTCTTCCTCGAATCACTCAATTTCTTCTCCAGGTCTGATCTCATCTATACAGCTGTTGTGCGAATCTGTCAGAATGTCATTTCAGATTATGGACAGTAACGTTATGTTGTGAGGAAATTACTTACAACAATGCCAATACGATAAACATTACTATAATACATTCATTAATAAATATAATAATGTGCATTTTCAACTTTTCGCGGCGTAATGCTCGAAATGTAATGGACTAAATATAATAATAGTCATAATCATCATCGTGTACGGATTGATGTTATGCAAACTGCTATGTTAATTATGTAACGATGTCTGGTTAGATGCAGGTCCAAGAGTGTGTCTGAGGTCCCTTGTCTTGCTGAGTAGAACGGATAAATAAGTAAAATAATATAGGAAGCCTGCGCTCATCTCTTTGCTCTACGGGGAATGATTATGAAAAGACATTGATCCGGAAACCAAAGTAAATCTGAACAGCCACTTAGAACTCTTGGTCTTTAGAGGCGTAATAAATTATAATATTTAGAAATATGCTGCTATTACTGACTGAAACCCATATTTCTTTATGCAGATATAGAAATACGTCACTAGAGTTTTTGTCTCATAATTTAAGACTTGTAAAAGTGATACATCAGCAGTTAGCATTAGTGCTCGGTTCGGAGTCATTCAGCGTACTATATAAGTAGTGTTTGGTGCAGTTTATGACTGGAGATGTAATTTATGTTGCTATGTGACAATACTGACGAGTACATGGATTTTATTTTATTACTAGTTGAGGGATCCGGCGTTGCCCAGGTATTTATTGGATGTGTTTGTGTGCATACTAGTCCAGTCTAAAGTTTTAATACCAATCCGGGACCGAGCGAGGTGGCGCAGTGGTTAGCACAACGGACTCGCATTCGAGAGGACGACGGTTCAATCCCGCGTCCGGCCATCCAGATTTAGGTTTTCCATGATTTCCCTAAATCGCTTCAGGCAAATGCCTTCCCCGTCCTTCCCTAATCCGATGAGACCGATGACCTCGCTGTCTGGTCTCCTCCCCCACAACAATTCCCCCCTCACCCAAGCCGGGCTGATGATTCACTGGCCTTCCCAAGGCTTCAGGTACGTAGAATTTAGTTTTCACTTACAAAGCTCTTGGTGTACAACTTCTGAAGTAGTATGATTAGAGATTCGCTGTTAGTTTGCATTCGTAAAGATAAAATTGCAGTGCTTAATTCTGTCGCTGACGTAAACGTCCGAAAATAGATTTGTCACTCAGTTAAGAAAACAATCAGCACCATCTATTGCCGGCCTTTGTGACCGAGCGGTTCTAGGCGCTTCAGTCTGGAACCGCGCGACCGCTACGGTCGCAGGTTCGAATCCTGCCTCGGGCATGGTTGTGTGTGATGTCCTTAGGTTAGTTAGGTTTAAGTAGTTCTAAGTTCTAGGGTACTGATGACCTCAGATGTTAAGTCCCATAGTGCTCAGAGCCATTTGAAGCACTATCTATTGGTTCTCTGGTGTCCTACGCCTTGATGGTTAAACCTTCGAACCACTAAGCTGAGCAGACGATTATGAATAAAACTTTAAATTATAATATTCGATTAAATAAAGCCTGCACGTCGTCCCAAGCTACGCTCAAGTTACAAGTGAAAACCCCACGAAAATTCGTCTAGTAATATTGGAGATTAGCATGTTCAAAAAGACAGACACGGCGGTTTTATTATTAGTACAGATACAGATCTGATGCCAATGATTTTATAAGCCCTAATGTGTTGTTGTAAATACTTTTATGAACCTGATGATGGTCTATGACCAAGACTGGTTGTTAAGAAAATAAATTTCATCAACAACTCTTTGCGTTAAATCACGACGTTGACCGAGTACATAAAATACCCTCTGGCGCACACCGTAATGTTGCTTGCAGGGTATAGATGTGGGATTTAAAATACGTGACAAAATTAACGATTCCACCAAGTGTGAGGTTCGTAGCGTAATACGGTTCCTGAACTGTGCCTCATCGAAAGTTACAGGCACATAGCCGAAGTCTATGTAAATGTGATGAAGTAGGTTTCAGTTCGAAACTGGTGCACGTTTAATGGCGTACGAACGAACAATCAGTAATGGACAACGATAAGGGAGACTTTCAGTTGTGACTGACGAACTAAAATCAAGGATTGAGAAAAAATTCAACAGGATTGTTGTTTCGCTAGTGTGGACTGAGCTTGTGCACTCCTGGGATTTCACGATCCAGTTCTTTATCAAATTCTTAATAAAAAAGGGATTAGGCTTCAGTGTTTAACGGTCGTGATGGCGTCCTAGTCATCTGCTTTTTGCGTAGAGGAGACATCATAAATGCAAAGGTCTTATGCCAGCGCCTTCACACCGACTACGCCGTGCCTTTCAAAACGTATCGCGTGGATTATTGTGCAGAGGCATTGTGCTTCTTCGCAACAACGCTGTTTCGGCAGTTAAAGTGGGAAAATTTTCAACGTCCAGTTTACAGCCCGAACTTGGTCCCGAGTGATTATCATCTTTTTCCCAAATGGAAAGGTTTTTTTTGGGCAGAAAGGACTATAGAAATTGCAGAAAACTGGAAGAGGAAGTTAGTGTCTCGTTCATCAACTTGGTGGCAGCTGAGTGTACAGAAGGCATAGGAAAGCCTGTAAACCTATACAACAAATGTTTAAATCTGAACGGTGACTACTTAAGAAAATAGTTAAGATATCAAAATATGTTGCACATCTGGAGAAACAAACTTTTTTACTTTTAGAATGACCCTTGTATTCGTAAAAACATACCCTTAGTGCACAGTTCTTCAATGGTACAAAATATAAATAACGAAGAAGATAGAATTGAAACAATTAGAAGGAATTACCCGAGAATGTGGAAGATCAGTTACATTAATAGGGTGAGAAGTGAAGACGTCCTGGGTTGGACAACAAGAACAAAATGACAAGAATATAATGAATCTAAGACACAGAATAGGTGCGCAAGCAGTATGACAAGAGCCGTTGCGGAAAACTGTAAATGAAGGGATGATAGAAGGGAAGAATTGCAGGTTGCAGGTCTAAATATGAGTACACAAGGAAGCTCTTCAACTGTGTAGGAGATAGCAGTTATGTTCAGATGAAAAGAGTAACTGGGAAAAAAACAGACTGGAAAACTGCATAACTGCATCAACCGACGTTACTGTTGATGTGTATTTAAGACCTACTACCTAATGTCTTAAAACAGATCATACATTTTACAAGTTTACTTATAATAATACGAGGGGAGTCAAATGAAAACCTTAAAATGTAATTAAAAACTGGCATTTCACGCCACTGCTCTGTAAATTCGCAGTACTGTCTTATGGCCTCAGCACCCGTTCAGAATGGCTGCCCCATGTGCAACATGTACCCAGGAAGAACAGCATTCTGTCGTACGTTTTCTAAGCAGTGAAGATATTAAAGCTATTGAAATCCTTCGGCGAATTAAGTTCCAGTACGGTGATGTCTGTATGTATATAACTGCAGCAAGTGTATGAATGGGATAGTAAGTTCGGGAATAGTGTGACTTCTGTGACAGGCACTAGGCGCCCGGGTCAGGCATACCGCATTGTGACACCAGATTCCACTGCAGCAGTTGAAGCTACTGTGATGGAAAATCGTCGTGTGACGATGGATAAAATAACCACAGATCTCAATATTAGTCATGGCTCAGCACTCACATCATTCATTAAGTGCTTAAGTTTAGGGAAGAGTCTGCAAGACGGCTGTCACGGCAGCTCGCCCCAGAGCTGAAACAGCGATACTCTTATCACATCCACCATACTCACCAGACCTCGCACCGAGTGATTACCACACGTTTGGACCACTCATCGAGGCGATGGGAGGAAAGAAATTGCGTTCCGATGAAGAGGTGCAGCAGGCGGTCCTTGAGTGGTTGCGCATACGACCAAAAGAATTTTTAAAATTTTTTTTTCACAGGTATCCGTGCACTTCCCATGTGCTGGAGGAAGTGTTTTGAAAGACAGGGAGACTATGCAGAAAAATTATACTCTTCTGTGCTACGTTTGTTCAAAACAAAAAAAGAAAAACATATTTAAGGTTTTACTTTGACGCCCAATCGTCCACTGTTCCAGGTTACTGGCAAAAATTGTTTTGTGCAGTAAAAACCAGAGTATTAACAATGAGTTACAAAGGAAATTAAATTAGCTCCAGGCAACGGAATATGAAACATAATAAATGTCAGTAATTTAGAAGAAAATAATAGAAAGACAGGAAATGGCGATTTGCAGATTTTCTTTTGCTGTTCAAAAACTGGCTCTGAGCACTATGGGACTTAACAGCTGTGGTCATCAGTCCCCTAGAACTTAGAACTACTTAAACCTAACTAACCTAAGGACATCACACACATCCAAGCCCGAGGCAGGATTCGAACCTGCGACCGTAGCGGTCACGCGGTTCCGGACTGCGCGCCTAGAACCGCGAGACCACCGCGGCCGGCTCTTTTGCTGTTAAAACGAAGTCTATACTAATAATAAAACAGTAAAACCGTTGTGCCTCTTTGTCTGAACACGCTAACCTTGAAAACTACTAAGTCAATTTTCATGAGATTTTCACTGGTAATTTGAGCGTAGCTTGGGGCAACGTATAGACTTCATTTAATCAAGATCGGATCACGAAAAAGAAAAAAAAATACCGTAATTTAAAGTTTTATCAAAAATCGCCTGCTCAGCTTAGTAGTTCGGATGTTTATCACGGCGTGATACACCACGAACCAATAGACGCCGGCGCTTTTTTTTCGACTCAGGGACAAATGTATTTTTGGAATTTCAAAAGATAGTGCGCATCAATCAGTCGTTTTTTTCTTGCACATTTTATTCGGAAAATCTAGATTTCGGCTACTGCCTAGCCATTACCAATGCATCATTAGGAAAACGACGACTGATTGCTGTGCTCTATCATTTGAAAGTCATATCACAGTCGTTGAGTGCACCCACGTTCGTAATGGAGGGTAACCTGACGGGTATTTTCGGATGTTTATGTCCGTGACAGAATTAGGAGCCGCAGTCTTATCCTCACGAATACAAACTAGCAGAGCATTTACTTGGCCAGAATATACAGTTTTACTGATTTCACCGTGTGTATTAAAAACTCTACGACATTACTTTGCTTCTTTCGATAGGCCAGATTTATATTCTTTGCTATATAATAAAAAAAAAAACGAGTTTATCAAGTTTGCTCTGTGATTTAAGTGCCTACTTATTACATTGAGTTTTCTTTACGAATAAAAATGCCTAGAAAACTGTCGAGTCTTTCTGAATACATCAGAACGGCTAAAAGACTGAGGACCATGTTATCTCAAGAATCCAATGAAGATGGTGAAGCGAGACTTGCTGCAGCTCGAGAACATCAGGCTTTAACTCACTCTTTCGAAACGCCTTCGGAAAGCGAGGCGCGACGTAACTCTGATTGAGAGCGCCGTGCATTATATCGATCCTCTCCAACATAACGTCATAGAAGCGGATATTTTGATGGGAACTAGCACAGGCAAGCGAGTTTTTATACCCTGAATCCCGCTTATTCCTAACAACTTACCATTTCGCTTTAACTGTGTACAATTCGCAGGTAACTTATACACTGAAGAGCCACAGAAACTGGTACACCTGCCCGATACCGTGTAGGGCACCGACGAGCACGCACGAGTTCCACAGCACGACGCGGCATGGACTCGACTAATGTCTGAAGCAGTGCTGGAGGGAACTGATATCATGAATCCTGCGGGGCTGTGCATAAATCCGCAAGAGTACGAGGCGATGGAGTCCTCTTCTGAACAGCACGTTGCAACGCATCCCAGATATGGTCAATAATGTTCATGTCTGGGGAGTTTGTTGGACAGTGGAAGTGTTTATACTCAGAAGAGTGTTCCTGGAGCCACTCAAGAGCATTGTCTTGCTGGAATTGCCCAAATCCGCTGGAATGCACAATGGACATGAATGGACGCAGGCGGTCAGACAGGATGCTTATATACGTGTCACCTGTCAGAGTCGTATCTAGACGTGTTAGCGGTCCCATATCACTCCAACTGCACATGCCACACACCATTGCAGAGCCTCCACCAACTTGAACAGTCCCCTGCTGACATACAGGGTCATGGGTTCATGAGGTTGTGTCCATACCAGTATACGCCCATCCGGTCGATACAATCTGAAACGAGACTCGTCCGACCAGGCAACACGTTTCCAGAAATCGACAGTCCAATGTCGATGTTGACAGGCCCAGCGAACATGAGTGGGCCTTCGGCTAAGAAAGCTCATATCGACGATGTTTCGTTGAATGGTTTGCACGCTGACTCTTGTTGATGGCCCAACACTGAAATCTGCACTCCTGCCACAATGAACGATTCTCTTCAGCCGTCATTGATCCTGTTCTTACAGGATCTTTTTCCGGTCGCAGCGACGTCGGAGAGTTGATGTTTTATCGGACTGCTGATGTTGCCGGCCGAGGTGGCCGAGCGGTTCTAGGCGCTACAGTCTGGAACCGCGCGACCGCTACGGTCGCAGGTTCGAATCCTGCCTCGGGCATGGATGTGTGTGATGTCCTTAGGTTAGTTAGGTTTAAGTAGTTCTATGTTCTAGGGGACTGATGACCTCAGCAGTTAAGTCCCATAGTGCTCAGAGCCATTTGAACCATTTGATCTGCTGATGTTCACGGAACACTCGTGAAATAGTCGTATGGGAAATTTCGCATTTCATCGCTGCCTCAGAGATGCTGTGACCCATCGCTCGTGCGCCGACTGTAACGCCATTTTTAAACTCACTTAAATTTGATAACCTGCCTTTGTGGCAGCAATAACCGATGTAACAACTGCGCCAGTCCCTTGTCTTATACAGGTGTTTCCGATCGCAGTGCCGTATTCTGCCTGTTTACATACCTGTGTATTTGAATACGCATGCCTATATTAGTTTCCTTGGCGTTTCAGTGTATTATGCCAAGACCACAAAGCACAAAGCTAGACGCTGCGTGTTGTGGGTATGGACCTTAGTGTCGCTGCTTTTCGCACAGCCAGCTCTATAGGGCTATCTACCATGGTAGTGAAACAAACACGATCTTCGTTCATATCCCTAACCATACTACTTGAAAGTCGTATACAAAGAAACTTTACAGCCAACAAATAAATTCCACGCATATAAAGTCTCGGTCACAGATCTAAACAAATATCCTAGCAACGGCGAGTTTCTCAGCTCGGGTAACATACGAGTAAACTTTGGTTTTTTGTTATTTCTACAGTAGGTGGGAGCAAAAACAACGAGTCTATCTCACCTGAAAAAGTGGCATAGAAAAGAATGTCTTACTATTTACTAAATGAAATACATCATGAGTGATTATGTGTGTATTTATTTCTAGTGTCTAAGGTCTAGTACTACTTGTTACATGTTTTAAATGCTTATGTAGCGCATGACCATTGCACTATTTGTGTTCCTATCCTTAGACTTAGTACTACATGTTGCATCCGTGCTGTTATGTTGCATGTTGGTGTACATGATGTTGTTCCCCTTAACCAATGGCATAGGCCTACCTGGATGGCGTTTCCCTTAGATGTAATGACTGTCTCATTGTTTACATTATTCATTATACTTTATTTATTTGACATGGCAAAAAATGCAGTTTAAATACATGGAGCAATAATATGCTATGTCTGCTCTTCTTATACACTGAAGCACCAAAGAAACTGGTATAGGCATGCTTATTAAAGTAGAGAGAGATCTAAACAGGCAGAATACGGCGCTGCGGTGAGCAATGCTTACATAAGACAACAAGTATCTGGCACAGTTGTTAGACCAGTTACTGCTGCTACAATGGCAGGTTGTAAGGTGGCAGAATAAATGAAGGTCACATTCGCACCTTACATGAGAGCTTTATACATCACAACGGGAAGGTGAATGTGATACCTAAATTAATTCGGTGATAATGAGCAACTTTGCCTATCAGTATGTAATGCAAAAAGGGATGACACTCAATCAACAGTAATTAACACACCATTCCTATAATGCATGTTTGAGCGGAAGGTGAAACAAGCAGCGAGAGGAGTTTTAGTTTGGAATTTAGAGCGACGAGGGCAGAGGCAAGGCCGCACTACAGGGGGTACCACGGAAACCACTTAGAGGGGTGTCCCAGGCAGAAAGTCAACGACTGATCAGGTGACTCAGACGGGAAGAGCGAATACAAACGGCCCATCTGAGGGAGGGCAGGAAAGAAAGCTTTTAGAAAACTGCATTTTGGAATTCCAAATGGATACGAAACAAGACCAGGGACGCATTTTAGATCACGTGTCCAGCGAGTGGTACACACGTGACAGAGTCAATGTATGCATTTAGGCATCTGGAATGGGCACAAAACGTTCGATTGGCGGAAACGCGCTAGGAAGGAGAAAAGGGCTAAAGTTTCGACGCAATTTAATGGTACGGACCATGAGATTGGTAGAGAGAGTTTCCACAAAATAAAAGGAACGCCCCTATTGGTCGAAAAAAGCCATGACGTGAAGAACAAAAGAAGCTAGGTGGGGAGACAGTTCGGCTATGAGTAAGACTAGATGGAAATTTTCGTGGACTCTTGTCTGAACTGGCGTCAAGTGCAGAATGGAGCGCATAAAGCTCTGTACGATGAGGAGGAGTAATTTGTGTGAACACTGCGTTCACAGCGGCTGATATCCACCCAGAAATTAGGTGTAGCATCGAAACTTCCTGGAAGATTAAAACTGTGTGCCCGACCGAGACTCGAACTCGGGACCTTTGCCTTTCGCGGGCAAGTGCTCTACCAACTGAGCTACCGAAGCACGACTCACGACCGGTACTCACAGCTTTACTTCTGCCAGTACCTCGTCTCCTACCTTCCAAACTTTACAGAAGGAGAGCTTCTGTAATGTTTGGAAGGTAGGAGACGAGGTACTGGCAGAAGTAAAGCTGTGAGTACCGGTCGTGAGTCGTGCTTCGGTAGCTCAGTTGGTAGAGCACATGCCCGCGAAAGGCAAAGGTCCCGAGTTCGAGTCTCGGTCGGGCACACAGTTTTAATCTGCCAGGAAGTTTCATATCAGCGCACACTCCGCTGCAGAGTGAAAATCTCATTCAGGTGTAGCATCGTTTAGCTCCAACTGGAGAAACGAATCAGCCAGTTAGTTCATTGTTCTTGTGAGAACTGAGAGGGCATTATAATATGCACGCTGCTCCAACCATGCGTGTGTATATCGCCACATTCTAAGACTAGGGATGAGTACATGTTCTCTCGCATAACGAGAAACATAGGGTAAGTTTCTGCTGGAAAATTCAGCAAAGGTGTAATCAGTTTTATAGGAATTTCAGCAGAAGAGAGCGGCCTAGCAGACGTCAGCTCATTGCAGCTTAAGGTAAATACCATGTGCAGAGGTGTAAACTTGTTGGTTCACCATCTTGCGTCTACTGTAAAGTCGAGCGACCTTGGGTAATCTTTTGCCCACTTTGTCACATAACTAACCATCCACTGTAGACTTAATTGTCATCCTTAAATAGTATCGAACATTGAACTGGAATTTGACGATTTTCGTAGTGTTGACCAACATCATAACTTAAATGTAGGAACAGTTTTGTAAAGAAACTTTTAGTTAAACTTTAATATTGTCGTGTTGAGGATAATTTAACCTTCTGAGAGTTAATATTTAATATTGCTGTGTTTAGGGTTATTTCACTTTTTGATGTTGACGAGATGCGTTATCCGGAGAACTATTTTTTTGTTGTCACATTGAAAACTGTGTAAAGGCGTGTATTTTTGTGCTAATATCGCGACATTAAACATGCCATTTCAACTTACACAGTTATCTTCAATCCTAGAATAAGTAAACCAAAAAATATTGCACTTTACAAGGTTATCAAGATTTAAGTGAGCTTGAATGGTGTGTTATAGTCGGCGCACGAGCGATGGGACACAGCATCTCTGAGGCAGCGATGAAATGGGGATTTTCCCGTACTACTATTTCACGATTGTGCCGTGAATATCAGGAATCCGGTAAAACTTCAAGTCTCCTACATCTCTGCGGCCGGAAAAATATCCTCCAAGAACAGGGCCAAAGACGACTGAAGAGGATCATTCAACGTGACAGATGTGCAACCCTTCCGCAGATTGCTGCAGATTCCAATGCTGGCCCATCAGCAAATGCCATCAAGCGAAACATTCAACGAAATGTTATCTGTATGGGCTTTCGGAGCCGAAGGTCCAGTGGGTACACTTGATGACGGCACGACGCACAGCTATACGCCTCCCCTGAGCCCGTCAACATTGCCATTGGACTGTTGATGACTGGAAACATGTTGCCTAGTCGTACGAGCCTCTTTTCAAAGCGTATGGAGCGGATGGACGTGTACGGGTATGCAGACAACCTCATGAATCCATAGACCCTGCATGTCAGCAGCGGACTGTTCAAGCTGGTGGAGGATCTGTAACGTTGTGGGGCATGTGCAGTTGGAGTGATATGGCACCACTGATACGTCTAGATACGACTGTGACAGGTGACACATAAGTAAGCGTCCTGTCTGATCAGAGCCATCCATTCATGTCCATTCCAACGGACTGGGGCGATTCCAGTAGGACAATGCGACACCCTACACGTCCAGAATTGCTACAGAGTGGCTCCAGGAACACTCTTCTGAGGGTAAACACTTCCGCTGGCCACCAAACTCCCTAGACATGACGTTATTGAGCATATGTGGGTGTGGCCGAGCGGTTCTAGGCGCTTCAGTCTGGAACCAAGCGACCGCTACGGTCACAGGTTGGTTAGGTTTAAGTAGCTCTAAGTTCTAGGGGACTGATGACCTCAGATGTTAAGTTCCATAGTGCTCAGAGCCTTTTGAACAATTTTTTTGGGATGCCTTGCAACGTGCTGTTCAGAAGAGATCCCCACTTCCTCGTACCCTTACGGATTTATGTATAGCCCTGCAGGATTCATGGTGTCATTTTCCTCCAGCACTACGTCAGACATTAGGCGAGTCCATGCCACATCGTGTTGCGGCACTTGTGCGTGTTCGCTGGGGCCCTACACGATATTAAACTGGTGGACCAGTTTCTTTGGCTCTTCAGTTTAATTGTCTTATTTATCTGTTTTAGATGTTACACTCCTTATATGTCGTTATCGTTGTTGTTGTTGCTGTGTTTGTGTCGTCTTCTGTGTCTGCTTATGCATCAGTGTCTATGTCTGATTCTCAGCTTGTGTCATCACAAAAATCTACTGTATGGATTTTCTTGTCTGTAGACGCCATGCAGTGTTGTTGCCTAGATACACCATTTGTCTGGATCTCGTAACATTTATTTGATGTCACTGTATTCTGTTACAGTTCTTAACGTGTGAAATTGTTGTAATGTAATGCCACGTGTTCAGGCGATCAATATGCCCCACGCGTGCATGTAGCTTCCTGGCTGAGGCCCACGCGGTTCAGTTGTGCTGGGTATGGGCCGTAGCTGGTCAAAAGCGAAACATGCCACGACTTGGATGCGCATTGTTTCAACTTCAGTCGTTCCCGTATACTGGGGAAGAAGGAGAAAACGCGACGGCTTTTGTCGGTCGCCTCCCATTATATCTGACACGTGTCAAGGCGCCAGCTGTTTAGATCTCCATTGTGTACAATGTTTTTTTCCCGGACGTTGTCCCGTTTGTCGCTCTTTACCCAGCATGCCTTTGTTCTTTGGTAGATAGTGATGCCAAGTGAGCATCCACAGAACCATACACAAGGCTTTTACGAATGTGGAGCCAAAAGCATGCGACATTCTGACAAGTGAGTAGTACGCTCCTGTGTGCTTACTTCAGTGTGTTTCTATAGGACACTAGACACTGGCCGTGCCCCCACGCATTTGCTGCAAAGTATACTACGGCTTCAAAGAAAGCTGCGTGATATGTTCGTAGCGTGCTCAAAGGTAGTCTGTATTGTGTGATATTTAGCCTTGCAAGTTTGGGCATTAGTTTCGTCGCCTTGTCAATTCGCAGTCTGTTGTGCACATTGAGAGTTACGTCGTTCGTCAATATGTATTCCTAAATATCGTGATACTTGTTTCCTCTTTACGTTAATGTTATCCAGTGATAATTAGGTTCCATTTTAGTTCCTATTTGTGTAATAAATATAGTATTTTGTTTTTGAGTCTGTTTTGGCTACATTCCGTAATGTGCTTCGTTTTCTAGGTGTGCTCGTGTACCTGCTGATACAACAACTCATAAGTCACCCGCATAGGCGAATATTCCGTTTTCCCTGTCATCGGCATCCAAGCTGTTTAGGACTGGCTTGATCGTAATGTTCCCTGAGATGTCGATTAAAATCCCAACTGCATATTTATCGTTTGTCGTGTGCATTATTTTTAAAGTGCGGTTGACTGCGTTGTTTACTGATCCATTTGCCCTAAAATCTTATTGGTGTGGACTTGGTGTTGGCCAGTGCGAGTGCAGTCGATCACAAAGGAGTCGCTCTTGTACCTCAGTCAATATGTTTAGCAGGCAAATTGACCTGTACGTTTTGGGGTCAATTGGGTCCCTGTCTTCTGATTTCTTAATAGTGAGCACGTTGGTTATTTTGCAAAGAGCTTTCCCCTGTTTTAAGGCATCGTTTACCAGCCACTTAGAGAGGGAGTGATCTATGTGATAGTATTTTTAAGAGTTTCCGAATGTATTCCATCCCCGCCGGCTAGCATTACCTTTTCAGTTGGGTAAATATTGTTCATTCAGTCACGTAAGCCCAATGGTGTTGTTGGTCGTATGTGTGTTCATTACCAGGCAGGAGGTTGCTAAGCACATATTCTGCCGACCTTCTCCATCCCTGTGTCATCAATGGTGACAGAGCTGATAGGATCTTCATTCATTCTGTCTGTAGCTTAAACAGATCAAAAAATGGTTCAAATGGCTCTGAGCACTATGGCACTTAACTTCTGAGGTCATCAGTCCCCCAGAACTTAGAACTATTTAAACCTAACTAACCTAAGGACATCACACACATCCATGCCCGAGGCAGGATTCGAACCTGCGATCGTAGGGGTCGCGCAGTTCCAGACTGTAGCGCCTAGAACCGCTCGGCCACCCCGGCCGGCGCTTAAACAGTTCTTTCCATATGTTCTTCTGCAGTCATGTGTTAACAGTGTTGTTCTTGTGGTATAGTCTCGTTCTGATGGTTCTTTCCGCATCACAGTAAAGTCAAGTCTGGCCTGTCATTCTTGTGCTATCTTGGCCCTTTGGCAGTATCTTTTTTAGTCACGTGAGTCTTTCCGTAGTCTTGTCAACTCCGTAGACTCCGGTAGTTAATGTTTCCGTCCGGCTTTCGCTCGCGGAATGGCTCCCGACAGCGCTCTTTGGAGAAAGTCTGTTAAAACACGTGTTTTGTAGTCTGTGCTATCTTGGGTAGCGTCTAGGGAGAAATCTTCCACCTTGTCTCTAATTTTTTGCCAGTTGGTACAGCCTAGAAGCAGTCGCTGATGTTGCGAGGTCGCAGTGCGTGTGTTCATTTTTGTACCTGTGTGTTGCTTTGTCCAGTGCTTCCAATTTTTTTTGTGTGTGCTTGTGAGCTTTTGTTTGCTAGTGATATGTCTATATACTGACTCCTCTAGCGTTACAATATGTCGGCGCTTGTTATGCTTTCTTTAATACAAAGGCCGGCCTATGGTGGCCGAGCGGTTCTAGGCGCTTCAGTCTGGAACCAGGCGACTGCTACGGTCGCAGGTTCGAATCCTGCCTCGGGCGTTGATGTGTGTGATGTCCTTAGGTTAGTTAGGTTTAAGTAGATCCATTCTAGGGGACTGATGACCTCAGAAGTTAAGTCCCATAGCGCTCAGAGCCATTTGAACCATTTAATACAAAGAGGTTGCATTCATTTACGATGTCAACTATTATTTGTCCTCCAGTATTTGTTGTATCTGATGTAATCATCGGTATATTTCAACAGTGAGTGATTCAAGCTGTGGCTACGTACTCCGAACAGAGCAGTGTAATATTTGTTACCGGGAAGTCGACTTCGTTACTACATCGCAGGCTTTGCTTCTTGTGTCTCCCTGTGACTATCTTATAATGTTTTGGAAGCCATGGAAATTTTCCACCACTTACATCTTGTTCCTGAAGAAAGAGTATATTCGCTCCTACTTCGTTCAGAAGCCTACTGAGTTCGATGCCTACTAACGTACTTTCATACAATTGTATTATCGTCTGAACGGATATTTAGTGTAGCCGAAACACTGTGGTCCAGCCTGGTTCGGAGCCCATACTTAATTGTAGAGCCGCCATAGATGGTACACTTCAACAGCACCATGCATAAGAAAGCACTCCATTGATCGGACCACCCTTCAGATGAAAGGCAGTATTTTTACCGGATGGGGTGGGGTATATGTGTATGTGTGTGGGGGAGGGGGGGAGGAGGTTGGCTATCAGCAGCCTGGCATTATTCACACTAACAAAGTTTTACCAACGGTGAAAGAAGGGACAAGAGAGGGAAAAATTCTACGAGCGACAAGGACAGGGCCCCGATCTTTTGAATTTGTTGCCTAACACTAGCCTACATGGCCACCAAACCACACTAAGCTAAAATGTTCTCGAAATGAGTGATAGTAGAATGTGTCATAGTCCCTAAGATACGGTGTTAAATTCAGTTTTAATATGCTATTTGATAAATTAGATTAAATTAATCTCAAGCACTTGCATTTTATTTGCTATTATTTCATTTATTGAACAAGAAAATAAGAATTTTATATTTTTCTTTATTTGTGGCATGCTGCGTTTACAACAATATGTTGAGTTCATGCTAACGTCTGTTGCGAAGCTGAAATTTACGGTGTTCATTTACGCCAGACAACTTTAATGCTTTATTTCCAGTAGCGTCCGTAGCTTCAATTAACGCTGTATTGGGAGAAGAGGTTTCTTCATCTGTTCGAGACATTCGATAACTTTCTTTGAAATTCGTAGAACAAGAGCTGCAATATTCCGAGACTCATTTCTAAAACAGAAGAGCACTTACATTGCAATTAGTATTAGCAAACCTATTGAACAGAATGTGTAAAATAACTGGGGATATCTGATTACAGATGCCAGAGGAATGGAACTAAACAGGAAGTGCTTACTACATAAATGTTGTTTGGGGTGTTTTTGTTATCAACCTTAAGTTTGGTCTGACGCAGTTCTCCATTCCGGTCGACTACCAGCAACCCTATACACACAAGCGTAAACACAGCATCTCATTTTATCGGCACGTAGACATGATAATTGTTCATAGGCAGGAGTGATGTGGTAGAAATAACGTACATCACAAAAGAACCCTATGATTTTTCCCTTCTGTCAACAGTTCACCTACAGTTTTCAACAAAGTCTCATATGTGCCAACCCATCCAACTCTTTGGCTGATTATGTTATTTGTGTAGACACTTCATTAGTTGCCGGGCGTCTTCATTTCTAATTCTATCAGTTCGTCTGATCTACAACAGCCTACTGGAACATGTAAGAGGCATTTAGTCCTTTCCATACTGTGTTCTTCACAGTTAATGTTTCGCGCAACGTAACTATTCATAAATCTTTTTCTGGTCTCGCTGTTTATATTTTTGGATGTTTGCAGCTGAGTCAATCCATTTGAAACCAAGCAGGCAATGCTGCGTAACATTTTTTATTTACTCGATTTTTTATTTCACGTGTTCCATATAGGTAGACACAAAACACTGTTTGAAAAAATTTCGTTAGGCTTAGTTTCTTTCCGGCAGCCATTTTTGAAAATGGCGGTTGGGCATTTTCTAATGGAGAACTTGGTTTGCAGGGAGGTTAATTGCCAACTTCTTTCAAAATATACCAGAAAAAATTAAAAAAATCAGTGTGTTCAGCATGAAATGAACAGGGATACATTTTTTTAAATTTTTCTATCATGCAAGAGAGTCAGTCAAACTCTTTCTGTAAAAAGTCGGAAAAAATTTATCAATCGTCACTTTTCAAGACCATAAATTTTGATGAAGGAAGAGAGACTTCCTAATAATAGTATTGCTTAAAAAACAGTCTTGGTTGCAATTTTAGTTTTTTTATTTTTCAACGACGCATTTCCTTTAGACAGTGTAGCCAAAGGGCATCGTCAAATGTATCAGGCCAACATCGCCTTCGTTAAACTCAATAAAAACTAGAAATATAAAATAGTAAAATCATTCTGAATGATTTTACTATTTTATATTTCTGGTTCTTACTGAGTTCAACGAAGGCGATGTTAGATTAGATTAGATTTACTTTCATTCCATTTGATCCGTAGTGAGGAGGTCCTCTAGGATGTGGAACATGTCAGAATGTTGGCCTGATACATTTGACGATGCCCTTTGGCTACACTGGCTAAAGGATTCTTCTAAGAAATACCAAATTAAGATAACCTAAAGATGTCTAAATAAGGCGAAACGCGTCGTTGGAAAATAAAAAACTAAAATTGCAACCAAGACTGTTTTTTAACCAATGCTGTTAAGCACTGGTTTGCTGTATGCCACATATGGATTGGAAGAACTCCATAATAATATGTTATTTCTGTGTAGAGTAGTTACAGAATAATCTGCAGTATAAATTTTAATCCTGAGAATGTACTATTTCTTTTTGTAGAAAGCGTTTTTATCTTTTTCAGTCTTTGTTCTTGTGTCTTTCTTGCGTCGTCCTTCTACATTTATCCAACTTCTCAGATATATATTGGGCCACCTCTCCTGTCCAAGTTTAACATACAGGTATTTAGCACGGCCGCCTGCAGTTCACTCAATTACTACGTTTTGTTTTTGTTTATGTAGACACTGCGCAAATAAATAATGCAAATTCAAGGTGCAGAAGCGACGCTAGCACAAAACCAACGAATTGCGTAATATTTAACAAGAAGAAAAACATTAACATCTAAGAGCATCAGCCTTGAAATCAGGAAAAGATTTTTTAAATCATATGTGTGGAATGTGGCATACTATGGGTGTGAAACATGGACTCTCGGGACAGAGGAAGAGCAGAAGTTAAATTCTTTTGAAATGTGGTGCTATAGAAGCATGCTCAAAATAAAATGTATCGACAAGGTCACAAACGAAGTGGTTCTGGAAAGAGCAGGTGAGAATAGAAGCTTCTGGGATTTCATTGTTAAAAGAAGAGTGAAATTTACAGGCCATCTATTAAGACATAAAGCACTCCTGAACACAATCATAGAGGGATATGTCGGCGAAAAAGACCAAGAGGAAGACCACAGCTGAGGTACATGGATGAAATCGTGAAAGATGTGGGATGTAACGCCCATAAAGAAATGAAAAGCTGAAAGACGCACAGAATGGAGACAAGCTGCCATTGTAGCTGTTGCAAACCAATCCTTGGACTGACCACTACAGAAGAAGAAAGAAGCGTCATCTATCCCGAAAGTGAATTCCGCAAGTACTGTCTAGATCGCTCCATCGTTTGCACACGAGACGTGGTTACCAAACAGAGGCACGCCTGCGCATTCGAGCAGCTGAGCTTTCCGAATTAGGTAGCGGATGTGTGTAACTCCACTCCGGACACCGTGCGTGGCGCTTGCAGCCGACTCACGCTTCCGGCCCCTCGCCGTCAGCTGGCCTTCGGGACGAGCCACACGCGCTGGCTGCCTTTCCCAACTCTTCTCCTGTTCCTGCCTTTCCTCACTCAAACGCACAAGCGTGCGTGAATAAATGAAATAAAAGCGGCAGAAGGAGGCATGAGGCAAGAGTGATAAAAGAGGTGGCGGAGAGCGGGAGAGAAGGCATGAGAAAGAGGTAGGGGAAGAGAGAGTGAGGTGGAGGGGAGTGGGAGATTAGAACAGAAAGAAAGCAAGGAAGAGAGAGATAGTAGGAAGAGAGGAAGTAAGAGGGAAGAAAGAAAAGAGTTGGAGGAATGAAAGCAGGTGGGGGGGGGGGGGGGAGAAAGAGAGGTGGGGAGAAGGGAGAGAGATGGAGAAGAATGAGAGAGGAAGAGAAGAGGCAAGAGAAAAGGAGGAAGAGAGGGACTGGGGTAAGAGACAAACTTCGGAAGACTATATTTTGAGTTAGGAGTCACTATTTACGGACGTCTAGGACAGTCAAACCTGTCCCCGCATGATTACTTTCAGACATAGAGATAATATCATAGACTGCCAAGAGACAGCCAAATTATTTATATTTTTAAAACAATTCTCATTTATTCATCACTCCCAGTTACACATTTTTAAATGTGAGGGCGTGCTGAAAAATGATGCCCCGAATTTTTTACTTTGTTCTCAATATTGGCTGACATAATACATGTCATGCGTATTACTCGGTTGACATCCCAGCTTCGTTGACGCAACTTGGAATCCTCTGGCCCTATAGGCTCCGAATTGTAGTGTGGCACATGGTGGAGTGTAAAATAACTATGCAGCGTTTTAAATAAAACAAACGTCATTGACATTCTACATTTTTATTATTCGTTTCTACATATTTGCAGCCCTCTACCGCTAGAGGGTTCTGAATGTTGTTGTTGTTGTTGTGGTCTTCAGTCCTGAGACTGGTTTGATGCAGCTCTCCATGCTACTCTATCCTGTGCAAGCTTCTTCATCTCCCAGTACCTACTGCAACCTACATCCTTATGAGTCTGCTTAGCGTAATCCTTTCTTGGTCTCCCTCTACGACTTTTACCCTCCACGCTGCCCTCCAATGCTAAACTGGTGATCCCTTGACGTCTCGGAACATGTCCTACCAATCGATCCCTTCTTCTAGTCAAGTTGTGCCACGAACTCATACCCAATTCTATTCAATACCTCCTCATTAGTTACGTGATCTACCCATCTAATCTTCAGAATTCTTCTGTAGCACCACATTTCGAAAGCTGCTATTCTCTTTTTGACCAAACTATTTTTCGTCTATGTTTCACTTCCACACATGGCTACACTCCATACAAATACTTTCAGAAACGATTTCCTTTTACTTAAATCTATACTCGATGTTAACAAATTTCTCTTCTTCAGAAACGCTTTCCTTGCCATTGCCAGTCTACATTTGATATCCTCTCTACTTCGACCATCATCAGTTATTTTTCTCCCCAAATAGCAAAACTCCTTTACTACTTTAAGTGTCTCATTTCCTAATCTAATTCCCTCAGCATCACCCGACTTAATTCGACTACATTCCATTATCCTCGATTTGATTTTGTTGATGTTCATCATATATTCATATATCCTCCTTTCAAGACAATGTCCATTCCATTCAACTGCTCTTCCAAGTCCTTTGTTGTCTCTGACATAATTACAATGTCATTGGCGAACCTCAAAGTTTTTATTTCTTCTCCATGGATTTTAATACCTACTCCGAATTTTTCTTTTGTTTCCTTTACTTTACTGCTTGCTCAATATACAGATCGAAAAACATCGGGGAGAGGCTACAACCCTGTCTCACTCCCCTTCCCAACCACTGCTTCCCTTTCATGTCCCTCGACTCTTATAACTGCCATCTGGTTTCTGCACAAATTGTAAATAGACTTTCACCCCATGTATTTTACCCCTGACACCTTCAGAATTTGAAATAGAGTATTCCAGTCAACATTGTCAAAAGCTTTCTCTAAGTCTACAAATGCTAGAAACGTAGGTTTGCCTTTCCTTAATCTATCTTCTAAGATAAGTCGTAGGGTCAGTATTGCCTCACGTGTTCCACTATTTCTACGGAATCCAAACTGATCTTCCCCGCTTCTACCAGTTTTTCCATTCGTCTGTAAAGAAATCGCGTTAGTATTTTGCAGCCGTGACTTATTAAGCTGATAGTTCGATAATTTTCATATCTATCAACAAATGCTTTCTTTGGGATTGGAATTATTATATTCTTCTTGAAGTCTGAGGGTATTTCGCCTGTCTCATACATCTTGCTCACTAGATGGTAGAGTTTTGTCAGGACTGGTTCTCCCAAGGCTGTAAGTAGTTCTAATGAAATGTTGTCTACTTCTGGGGCTTTGTTTCGACTTAGGTCTTTCAGTGCTCTGTCAAATTCTTCACGCAGTATCATATCTCCCATTTCATCTTCATTTACATCCTCTTCCACTTCCATAATATTGTCCTCAAGGACATTGCCCTTGTATAGACCCTCTATATACTCGTTCCACCTTTCTGCTTTCCCTTCTTTGCTTAGAACTGGGTTTCCATCTGAGCTCTTGATATTCATACAAGTGGTTCTCTTATCTCCAAAGGTCTCTTTAATTTTCATGTAGGCAGTATCTATCTTACCCCTAGTGAGATAGGCCTCTACATCCTTACATTTGTCCTCTAGCCATCCCTGCTTAGCCATTTTGCACTTCCTGTCGATCTCATTTTTGAGACGTTTGTATTCCTTTTTGCCTGCTTCATTTACTGCGTTTTTATATTTTCTCCTTTCATCAATTAAATTCAATATCTCTTCTGTTACCCAAAGATTTCTACTGGCCCTCGTCTTTTTACCTACTTGATCCTCTGCTGCCTTCACTATTTCATCCCTCAAAGCTACCCATTCTTCTTCTACAGTATTTCTTTCCCCATTCCTCTCAATTGTGCCCTTATGCTCTCCCTGAAACTCTGTAAACCTCTGGTTTAGTCAGTTTATCCAGGTCTGATCTCCTTAAATTCCCACCTTTTTTGCAGTTTCTTCAGTTTTAATCTACAGTTCATAACCAATAGATTGTGGTCAGAGTCCACATCTGCCCCTGGAAATATCTTACAATTTAAAACCTGGTTCCTAAATCTCTGTCTTACTATTATATAATCTATCTGATACCTTCTAGTATCTCCAGGCTTTTTCCATGTATACAACCTTCTTTTATGATTCTTGAACCAAGTGTTAGGTATGATTAAGTTATGCTCTGTGCAAAATTCTACCAGGCAGCTTCCTCTTTCATTCCTTACTCCCATTCCATATTAACCTACTACGTTTCCTTCTCTTTCTTTTTCTACTATCGAATTCCAGTCACCCATGACTATTAAATTTTCGTCTCCCTTCACTATCTGAATAATTTATTTTATCTCATCATACATTTCATCAATTTCTTCATCATCTGCAGAGTTAGTTGGCATATAAACTTGTACTACTGTAGTAGGCGTAGGCTTTGTGTCTATCTTGGCCACAATAATGCGTTGACTATGCTGTTTGTAGTAGCTTAGCCGGCCGCGGTGGTCTAGCGGTTCAGCCGCTCAGTCCGGAACCGCGGGACTGCTACGGTCGCAGGTTCGAATCCTGCTTCGGGCATGGATGTGTGTGATGTCCTTCGGTTAGTTAGGTTTAAGTAGTTCTCAGTTATAGGGGACTGATGACCACAGATGTTAAGTCCCATATTGCTCAGAGCCATTTGAACCATTTGTAGTAGCTTACCCGCACTCCTATTTTTTTAATTCATTATTAAACCTTTGTATTTATAACCCTGTATTCACCTGACCAAAAGGCTCCTGCTCCTCCTGCCACCTAACTTCACTAATTCCCACTATATCTAACTGTAACCTATCCATTTCCCTTTTTAAATTTTCTAACCTACCTGCCCGATTAAGGGATCTGACATTCCACGCTCCGATCCATAGAACGCCAGTTTTCTTTCTCCTGATAACGACGTTCTCTTGAGTAGTCCCCGCCCGGAGATCCGAATGGGGAACTATTTTACCTCCGGAATATTTTACCCAAGAGGACGCCATCATCTTTAACCATACAGTAAAGCTGCATGCCCTCGGGAAAAATTACGGCTGTAGTTTCCCCTTGGTTTCAGTCGTTCGCAGTACCAGCACAGCAAGGCCGTTTTGGTTAGTGTTACAAGGCCAGATCAGTCAATCATCCAGACTGTTGCCCCTGCAACTACTGAAAAGGCTGTAGCCCCTCTTCAGGAACCACACGTTTGTCTGGCCTCTCAACAGATACCCCTCCGTTGTGGTTGCACCTACGGTACGGCTATCTGTATCGCTGAGGCACGCAAGCCTCCCCACCAACGGCAAGGTCCATGGCTCATGGGGGGGGGGGGGGGGGGGGGAGTTCCGAATAGTAGCGTTTACAATGGCGGTGTGTGGCATAAGATGCGTGAGAAACAGCTTGCTGTAATCGAGTTTTGAATTCGAAGAGTTCATCCACGTGTTGAGCACCCTCTCCTTCAGCATGACAATGCCAGACCACGAGCACTGTGACATCTGCAACAGTCCGATGCCTTGGGTTCACTGTCATTTATCATCCTCCATACAGCCCCAGCTTAGACCCCTCCGATTTTCATCTGTTTCTGAAACTTAAAAGAACGCGTTCGCGGACTTCACTTTGATAGTGATGAAGCCGTGTTAGCAGAGGTGGGATTGTGACTCCTTCAATAGAGTCAAACATTCTACAGAGATGGTATAAAAAAACTGGTCTCTGGTTGGGAGAAATGAGTTTGTCCCCAGATGACTATGTTGAAAAGCAAATGGATAAACATGAAGAATAAAGGTGTACAGGTGATAATAACTAAAGTGCAGCTTCTCACGAGGGTCCAGCGTGAGCTATAAGTATCGTATGGCAGTGAAACTTGGTAGATTGCCAATGCATCTACGCAGAACCGATTTACGCTGGAAAAAATTAATTCCAAATTTGGCCACTAGGTGCAAATCTGGCGCTGTACAGTTTCTCATCGACGATCCCGATACTCATTTGGAACAAATTGTGTAAGCAGCAGTTAATAATAAAATCGAAATTATACGTTTTCCACTTATTTGACACTTTCTTCCTGTGTCTCCTTTTTAATCCTTTAATCCATTACAAACAGAGACATTTCTGTACTCCTTTCTTGAATTCACAGCGTTAAAATTGCACTTGGTGCCAAAAATTGCGACTAATTTTTTCCAACGTAAATCACTTCTGCGTTAACGCATTTGAACGTTTACCAAGTTTCGCTATCATAGACTGGACCTCTGTAAATAGCTGCACTATAATTATAACCACTCAGTAGAAAGTTAATAAAGTTTGTTTTATTTAAAAAGCCAAGAGTTGTGGCATAAGAAATTCAGAAGCATTAGTTTTCAGCACATCCTCCGCCTCTTGTACATGACATGTTTCAGTCTCTTAGGATCACTTTCAGATCTAAGTAGTTGCGTCACTATTTTCTCTCCAAGTACTTTGAGAATTGTTTCAAATATCGATACAGGTGCTGATTCCCTCAGAACTAATATGTCGGCTGTAGTTACTTAAATTTCATTGCATTGTGTATAGGACATCAAGTGCCACGCATTCTGCTGTTACCAACAGTTAACTAAAGTTTTCTAAGACACTGTTAATAGATGTTGTTAGTCCTTGCTTATTGTATTGCCTTATTTCTGTTATAGCGCAACCCTGTTAAAAAAGTATACAATATGATAGTTCTAGTATACAAACTGCCACGCACTTTATTGAATAATAGTAAGAATTAAGTTTCCTGCTACCGTTGATATTTGGGCTGAATTAATGGTAACAATCAATGACAGAATCCCGACAGATGTATTATATTCACAATCAATATGTAAATTACCTAGCGGATAATGTCTCAAGTGGTCATGTGGCTGTTGAGGAATGATGATGTTGTGTATAGAGAAGTCGCAACGCTAGAAAATTGTACCCACGTACGGGAAGAAGTGCACTTTACTATCAACAGAAACGAATGTAAAGTACTGTGGATAAATAGCTGGCAAGATAATTTATCGTATGATTATCCAATCGTCAAACAATCATTCGAAGTAAACATCTCCATTAAACATTTGAGGTACTGTGGGGTGCCGGTTGTGCTGGTTCGCATACTCTAACGGTTTCGGCGACAAGAGAAGCGGTGCAAAGCTGGATTGTGAACTTACACTTCTCTTACTGCAGTTGAGTTACTTGAAACTTTTAGCCGATCCTCTTCTCTGGATATGCGGCTAAGTCGATCTCCACAACTTCTTCTCCGAAGAAATAATGCTGGTTAGAGGAGATAACAAATACACACTCTCTCTCTCACTAGAAATAGCTCGGTAACCTCATACTTTCAGTTCAGTTCAGGTATATTTTCATCTCCACAAGTTTCACATAAATATACAAATTCTTGCAAGTCAGCTACGACGATACCTGTGAGACACTATTAAAAATAATTACATTGTGGTGGGTTTCAAAACCACTAGAAATTAAAAAACAGGTCTTGCTTCTCGCAAGTCTACCACCAAGATTAAGTAAGAGTCTCTAGACAAAACATGTTTCAATTTTTCATAACAATTACAATCACTACACAGTCAAAGAATAACGCGTGCTTGCTCTTTGTACGTCACATACAGCTTCTATGGCGCGAGCGGCAAACACTTGTCGACGCTGCTCGTCTGACGCAGCTCCTGTCCTCCCAGGACCAACGTCCATCCTGCACACACACAGACAAGTGTTGCGCAGTAAATAGGTTCTCTCTCACACTTATCTTTAAAATATCGCGTGTTCGAGGCGGCAGAAGGTTGAATGGTTGCAGAATTTACGTGTAAATTCTCGAAGCACTACAACACCCCTCTGATGCTATAGTCCGATCTGTGGTGACCTGCAGAGAATGGGAGCACCTCATATGACCAAGCAAATTAATTAATCGAAATAATAATATCATGCACGGAAACATCTCACTGAATGATAATTAATAGGAGTGTTCCGATCAAGCACGACAATATGGGTGCCACGTTACACACGTAGACATAGTAAGGAAAGGAGGTATCATCTAATCTGTAACAGAAAGAAGTGGTCACTATAACACTCAAGTAGCCGGCCGATGTGTCCGAGCGGTTCTAGGCGGTTCAGCCTGGAACCGCGCGACCGCTACGGTCGCAGGTTCGAATCCTGCCTCGGGCATGGATGTGTGTGATGTCCTTAGTTTAGTTAGGTTTAAGTAGGTCTAAGTTCTAGGGGACTGATGACCTCCGATGTTAAGTCCCATAGTGCTCAGAGCCATTTTAACCGATTTGAATACGTGTCTGTAATTCACCTGCTTACTCCCATTTCCTTTCTTGAGTATTAGTCTTACCTGTGCAACTTTTCCGTCTCTCGGTATAACACTCAAGTTTATTATCAAAAAGCAAAACACAAAACTTACCCACTGATACAAACAACTGAACATTTCATATTTGGATAAGGGTTCGTAATGATGAACTCATTACGAATCCTTATCCAAATATTATTCTTGTAACAGTTGGGTGAGCACAATAAAAACAAAATTATGTGAATAATACACGAATATGGCCAGTGACTAAGCATAGTTGGTAAATTACAGCAAGATCACGGGAAAAATAGGTTTGAACACCAGTAAAATCAAATGGTTCAAATGGCTCTGAGCACTATGGGACTTAACTTCTGACGTCATCAGTCCTCTAGAACTTAGAACTATTTAAATCTAACTAACCTAAAGACATCACACACATCCATGCCAGAGGCAGGATTCGAATCTGCGACCGTAGCAGCAGCGCGGTTCCGGACTGAAGCGCCTAGAACTGCTCGACCACCACGGCCGGCACCAGTAAAATCGCCAACGTACTTGCTGAAGGTAACTATCTAGCTGCAAAGCATCATAACTGTGTAACTGGCTTCTGAAGGGTTGAACTGACATTGCATCCCTACGGATTCGGTGATTGCAAAGTTGGCCCATTTACCAAACTCGTAGCGTAATGCGGTAGGCAGTCGTGGTAGCTGCTGGAGACTAAGTTCAGGGGTCAACTGGAAACGTCCTTCTGTGTGACCGCAAGGCTCCGCTTATCTGTCGTCCAGCAACAAATCTGCACTCCACCGTCTCCTAGCAGCTTCTGTCTTCCCTGTTAACACTCTTAATCTTCACAGTCTCTGTCAGAGACGGAATCTCGCCGGCAAATGGTGGCAGACTTTGCGAGTTCTGTCCAATAAAATTTAAGTAAAGATGCCAAACGATCTCCTATTCTTGCTGATTTTCGCTGTTTAACCAATAGTGCTCTGGGGTGAGGAAGAAGGCAGAAAATCTCTCCCGCTCCATGGTACTGTTCTGAAACAGACCTATAAGACGCTCCCATGTAGGGACAGACGAGCAAGTGCTCTTCGGAAATTAACAATGTGAACCAATCAGAACGCTGGATTCTGAAATTTTAATCGAACATTATTTCGTAGCGTTACTTCTGAGGTAACGGAGATTCACACGCTAGCCTCTGGAGAGGGACAGCTATCTAGAGATATTTTATATTTGTACAGGATTCTGCAAACAAGGGTGCTGTTATTTTTTTTCTTTTTTTCCGGCAGAAAGGCTGTCCCGTGTCTTGCCCGAAAGAGTGTGGGTGAGGGCCGCGCATGCTGCTCTAGCTACCTCGAACTGAAACTTCGCCTTGGACCCCTAGAAGTATACCGCCCCTGGCTTTTAAGAAAAACACTTCTCTCTTCCCAACCAGCTTGATTATTT
Source organism: Schistocerca americana (assembly GCF_021461395.2). Classification (NCBI taxonomy): domain Eukaryota; kingdom Metazoa; phylum Arthropoda; class Insecta; order Orthoptera; family Acrididae; genus Schistocerca; species Schistocerca americana. Next base: position 307,700,537 of record NC_060120.1, on the reverse strand, counting down.
TCAAATCTGCAGTCCTCCGCCGGCAGCTGTGGTCGAGAGGTTCTAGGTGCTTCAGTCCAGAACCACGCGGTTGCTACGGACGCAGGTTCGAATCCTGCCTCGGGCATGGATATGTGTGATGTCCTTAGGTTAGTTAGGTATAAATAGTTCTAAGTCTAGGGGACTGATGACCTCAGGTGCTAAGTCCCATAGTGCTTAGAGCCATTTGAACCAGTTTTTTTTTTTTTTTTTGCAATCCTCCGCCAAGATAAAAGGAGAAGGGAAAATGCAACAAAATGGACACTGGTGATATTGAATCTTGATTGCACTTACTCTCTAAGACAAAAAAAAGTGTCGCTCCACGAAGGAATTATACAAATGGGACGGAAATCGGCAGATGTGATGAACATGTACAGATAAGCAAATGATTACAATATCCGAAAATATGGATGATCTATTCAAGAGAAAAGGCTTCACAAATTGAGTAACTCCGTAACGCGTTGGTCCATCTATGGACCTCATACATGTAGTCATTCGGCTTTGTTGATAAAATTGTTGGATGTCCTCCTGAGAGACATCGTCATACATTATGACCAACTGGCGTGTCAGATCATCATAAATACGAACTGGTTCGAGGGCCCTGCTTATAAAGCTCCAAACGTGCTCTCAATTGGAGAGAGATCTGGCGACCTTGCTGACCAAGGTACGGTTTGGAAAGCACGAGGGCAAGTTGCAGAAATTCTCGCCGTATGGAGGCGTGCGTTATCTTGGTGAATGCATACCCAGGATGGCTTGCCATGAAGGGCAACAAAACGGTGCCTAGAATATTGTTTAGTACCGCTGTGCTGCTAAGGTGCAGAGAATGACAACCAAAAGGGGGCTGATATGAAAAGAAAAAGCACCCCAGAGCATCACTCCTGGTTGGCGGGCAGTTGGCGGGCGACAGTCAGGTTGGTATCCCATCGCTGTCCACGGCGTCTCCAGACACGTCTTCGGCCTGGAATCTCATTGACTGGAGTGGAATTTTGTTCCGTGATGAGCCCCGCATCGAATTGAGCCCCGATGACCCTAGAAGAAGTATGTGGAGACGCCCTGGCCAGTGATGGCATACCAACCTGGTTGCCGCCCAACCGACAACCGGGAGTGATGATCTGGGGTGCTATTTCTTATCATAACAGGACTGCTTTGATTGTAATTCGCGGCACCCTTACGGTACGTCGACGATATTCTACAACCCATTATGTTGCCGTTTATGGCATGCCATCATGGGCTTACATTTGAGCAAGATAACGGCCACCCACACACGTCGAGAATTTCTACCGCTTGTCTTCGTGCCTGCCAGACTTTATCTTGGCCAGCAACGTCGCCGGACCTCTCCCCAATTGAGGAGGTTTGCAGCATTATGGGCAGAGCCTTCCAACTAGCTCGAGATTTTGACGATCTGACGCGCCAGTTGGACAGAGTTTGGCATCATATCCCTTAGAAGGAGATACAGCAACTCTGTCAATCAATGCCAAGCCGAAAGATTGGCTTTATAGTGGCCAGAGTTATACCAACGCGTTATTGACTTGCTCAGTTTGTGGAGCTCTTTCTCCTGAATCAGTCGTCCAATTTTTCTTAAATTGTACTCATTTGTGTGCCTGTACATGTACATCACACCTACTGATTCCAGTCCCATTCGAATAATTTCTTCGTGGTAATGCTTTTTTTTTCTTAAACTGAATTATGCAGCGTCAGAAATCGAGTACTATATTCTGTAAAATGTTGTGTGACGGTTTCAGAGGAAACTGGGTATCTAACAATATGCACAGGGATCGATTTAAAATGGAACCACTTCATGAAACTAGTAACAGGAAAGGCACCTGCCGGACTGAGATTCATTGCAAGGATCTTAGGAAGCGAAGTACAACCACAAAGGAAGTACTTTACAAAACTTTGTCGACTGATGCTCGATTATTGCTCATCATCTGGGACGTACACTGATGGAGGAAACGTAGATACCCAAAGAAGAGCAGCGCGTTTCGTCACAGGTTCGTTTTAATCGTGAAAGCAGCAGGTACCATGGTATGGTCTGTTAAAATTTCGAAAAGATACGTACCTAGAAGAGTCAACCATAGTGCTTCCTCTTACTCGCATATCGTGAGTAAACCACGAAAGTAAGATTAGAATGGTTGGAGATCACACGGAGGTCTACCAACAATTATTCTTCCTCACCACCGGTCGGGACTTCAACAGGAAAGGAGGGAAGTGACAGTGGTTCACAAAATACCCTCTGTCAAACAGGATAAGATGAATTGCGGAGTAAAAAAGTAGATATAGAGCCTACTCCTACCAAGCACTCAGGAAAATCTTATGCGATGTTGGTTGGCTTACAAAAATGGGTTCAAATGGTTCTTAGCACTATGGGACGTAACATCTGAGGTCTTCAGCCCCCTAGACTTAGAACTACTTAAATCTAACTAACCTAAAGACACCACACACATCCATGCCCGAGGCAGGATTCAAACCTGCGACCGTAGCAGCAGCGCGGATCCGGACTGAAGCGCCTAGAACCGCTCGGCCACAGCAGCCGGCTGGTTCGCTTACCGCATCATTGGAGATAATCTTGGTACTTTCTGAATCCCCACAGAGCGAAAGCACGCTTTGATAATCAAACGGACGGGATAGCTACGTGAAGAAGGTTGCATCTGCAGGCATCGTTGCGATCAGTTCAAGGAGCTGGTAGCTGGTGATTTGCGCTCCCAGACCTTAGTGTCACAGTACCATGGCCGTGTATTGATAGAAAAGGAATTGCTGTGGTGTTAACTAATATTCCACGGTATCCAAATTCAAGGCAGAATTTTCATTTCTTTCTTCTAACGTCGATATTCTGGAATTTATCCAGGCGTTCATCTCTTAGTCCGAAGCAAATTGACGGCCATGAACGCAGAAATCGTATGGAGAGAGATCGGGGCGATATGGAGGAAGTGTAAGGGATCCCCAGCGAAACTTCTACAGCGTAGTCGATACAACCCCGGCAACAACGCGGGCCATACAGTCCCTATCTCACCCCAGCGCATTAAGAGTTATGCCGATTAGTTTATTCCCAGCTGTATCGCTTCCATTTGACTATTCTTGACGTATTAACTTATTCACTGGTTTTTCTTAGAAACTAATAATAAATCAAGTGCTAAATATGTTTAAATTAGCAAAAATACGTCCCCTATCAGACAATGTTGTTTCAAACACTGTTCGGAATCAACTGCACAGCAAATCACCTGAATCTACCCAGTCAGTCCACTCCTGGACTCCCTGAAACTTTGTCACCGACGTCAGATTTAAATTAAGAAGTGCACAGGAAAAAGTCTCGGAAGAGGTAGATTTTGAAACTAATTGCATAATTCTTTTTTTCTGCGCACTTAGTGGGATTATAATTCTTTCATTATACTGCAAAAGCCACGCCTTAAGCTTAAGTTCGTATAAGATGATCTACAAGTTTAACGATTAATTCCATACCTTCTAACGTGGTATAAAAAATGTATTGCTAGGCTGATTACCAACTACCTGATCCACTGAAGAAGATGGCTCGCAGATCTGGAAGCGTCAAACTTTTTTCAATTAAATTAACAACTACATTAAGTTTTTCATGGGTTTCTTATTGCCGCCGACACATGTATGTAGTCTTGTCTTCTCCATTGCATTTGTGGTTACTTACCTTTGTGCGCTGGTGGACTTTCCCAGGTGGTTTACACTCTACAGAGCCGCCATCCGCGAACCTGGAAATAAAAGATTCACATCAGAGCCACCTGCTTGCAAGACGCTCTTCTTTGCTGTTAACTAGCTGTTAGCTTACTTTTAGAGTTTGTTTGGCAACCACGATGCATCGACAAGCGCCAGTATTTGGCTCTCTATTGTAATACTTCACCGCCACGCTCGCAGGACAAAACGGTCCATTTAAGTCGCACCTGTAGGTAGTGGCGCTTTCCCGAAAGTCAGACAGGAACGGCTTAAATGAAGTGTTAGCTTCGCTCTGAAACGGTTGTTCCGTTTAAAGGCGGACGGACAGCAGAGGACTACCGCTGACTCCAAACGCCTGCGAACACTTGAGTGAAAGCCTACAGGCATTCCCGTTACAGAGAAGCGGGATTGTCGTTGTGTTGCAGCAGTCTCGATAACTTCTTCTTCTTAGTGTGTCAACGACAACCATTTAAATAAAGAGTAGCGCCTTAGTAAGGTACACTGCTGTTGGTCTTGCTGATGTTAGATCCTCTCGCGTCACAATGAGGTGATGCGAACAGGGTAGTGAGAGATATGGCGCATCGTCTGCTCAGCACCACACGCACAGGACACACCATGGTTATCGCACAATCCCAATATTAACGTGGATGTTTTACTTTGGCTAGTTCCCCACGAAGAAAAACAACTACTACCGCTTAGTAGTGGAAAGGCATCAGGACCAAATGAGATACCCATAAGATTCTACAAAGATTTTGCGACAGGACTTGCTCCCCTACTAACAACATTTTATCGTAGCTCGGAGGAGCAACGAAGGGCTCCTAGCAGCTGTAAAAAGGCACAGAGCATTCCCGTTTTCGATAAGGGTCGTAAAACAGGTGCAGGGAATTACACTGAGGTGACGAAAGTTATGGGATACCTCCAAGTTTCGTGTCGGACTTCCTTTTATCCGGTGTAGTTCAGTAACTCAACGTGGGATGGACTCGAGAAACCGTTGATCTCCTGCAGAAATATTGAGCCACGCTTCCTCTATACCCATCCATAACTGCGGAAGCGCTGCCGGTGTAGCATTTGGCCGGTCACTGTGGCCGAGCGGTTCTAAGCGCTTCAGTCTGGAACCACGCGATCGCTACGGTCGCAGTTTCGAATTCTGCCTCGGGCATGGATGTGTGTGATGTCCTTAGGTTAGTTAGGTTTAAGTAGTCCTATGTCTAGGGGACTGATGACCTCAGATGTTAAGTCCCATAGTACTCAGAGCCATCTGAACCATTTGCAGCATTTTGTGCACGAACTGGCCTCTCTATTATGTCCCATAAATGTTCGACGCTATTCATGTCGGGCTATCAGGACGGCCAAATCATTCACTCGAATTGTCCAAAATGTTCTTCAAACCCATTGCGAACAATTGTGACATGGTGCATTGTCATTCATAAACTCCTTCGTTGTTTGCAAATATGACATACATGAATGGTTGCAAATTATCCTCAAGTAACTGAACATCCAGAGGAGCCACTTCATTCCATGAAAACACAGCCCACACCATTATGGAGCCAGCACCAACTTGCACAGTGCCTTGTTGACGACTTGGATCCATGGCTTCGTGGGGTCTGCACCACGCTCGAACCCTACCATCAGCTCTTACTAACTGAAGCCGGGACTGATCTGACCAGGCCACAGTTTTCATTCGTGTACGTTCAAACCGATACCATCACGAGGCAAGGAAAGATGCTGCAGGCGATGTCGTGTTGTTACCAAAGGCACTTGCGTCGGTCGTCTGCTGCAGTCCATTAACGCCAAATGTTGCCGCATTGGTGTAACGGATACGTTTTTCGTACGTCCCACATTGAATTCTGCGTTTATTTTTTACGCAGTGTTCATCGTCTGTTAGTACTGACAATTCTATGCAAACGGCGCTGCTCTAAGTCGTTAAATGGTGACGGTCGACCACTGCTTTGTCCGTGGCTAGAAGTAATGCCTGAAATGTGGTAATCTCGGCAAACTCTTTATATTGTGGATCTCGGAATACTGAATTTCCTAACGATTCCAGAAATCGAATATACCATACATCTAGTTCCGACTACGATTCCGCGTTCAAAGTCTGTTAATTCCCGTCGTGCGGCCATGATCATGTCGGAAACCTTTTCACATGAACCACCTGAATATAAATGACAGTTTGCCAATGCACTGCCCTGTTGTACTTCACGTACGCGATACTACCGCCATTTGTATGTGTGTATCACGTGACTTTTGTCATCTCGGTTTATAACCCTATGTCGTTGACATCAATCTGTTGTAGAATTAAGAAACATGTTTTATGCTCAGAAATTATGACGTTTTCCAAGAACGAAAATCTCCTCTATAAAAATCAACATGGATTTCGCAACAGAGATCCTGCGAAACTCAGCTCGCTCTGTTCCTCCATGAGATCCACAGTGCTGTAGGCAACGGCACTCAGGTCGATATCGCGTTCCTTACTGTTTACAGTGTATATAAGTGATCTAGGAGAGGGCGCTGGAAGCTCTTTAAGACAGTTCGCAGATTATACGGCTGTCTATAAGAAAGTAGCAACATCAGAAGATGGTTCAAATGGCTCTAAGCAGTAAGGGACTTAGCATCTGAGGTCATCAGTCCTCTAGACTTAATGGCTCTGAGCACTATGGGACTTAACTTCTGAGGTCATCAGTCCCCTAGAACTTAGAACTACTTAAACCTAACTAACCTACGGACATCACACACATCCATGCCCGAGGCAGGATTCGAACCTGCGACCGTAAAGGTCGCGCAGTTCCAGACCGTAGCGCCTAGAACCGCTCGGCCACACGGCCGGCGCTTAAACAGTTCTTTCCATATGTTCTTCTGCAGTTATGTGTTAACAGTGTTGTTCTTGTGGTATAGTCTTGTTCTGATGGTTCTTTCCGCATCACACTAAAGTCAAGTCTGGCCGGCCCTCCAGACTTAGAACTACTTAAACCTAACTAACCTAAGGACATCACACACATCCATGCCCGAGGCAGGATTCGAACCTGCGACCGTAGCAGCAACGCGGTTCCGGACTGAAGCGCCTAGAACATCAGAAGACAGTAACAGTTTGCAGAAGGACCTAAAGAGGATTGATGAATTTTGCAGGCACTGGCAGTTGGCTCTGAACCTCAATTAACGTGACATATTACGCGTACACAGGGAAAGAAATCCACTACTGTACAGCTACACTACTGGTGAGAAACTGCTGGAACCAGTATTTACCATAAAATATCTAGGAGTAACTATCCAGTGCGACCGTAAGTGGCATGGCCACATGAAACATATAGTAGTAAAAGCAGATGCAAGACAGATTCATAGAAAGAATATTAAGGAAATAAGGCGCTTGTTCGATCGGTTCTTGGGTATTGTTAAAAAATATGGAACTCCTACCAGGTAGAGCTGGTAGAGGAAAGTGAGAAGAACCGACGAAGAACGACGCGTTTCGTCACGGATCGTTTAGGCGGCGCGATAGCGTTACCGAGATGGTCAACAAACTCCAGTGGCAGACGCTACGAGACAGGCGTTCTGCATCACTGAGAGGCTTAGCAGTGAAATTTCGAGACAGCACTCTCTGAGAAGAGTCGGACAACATACGAGGGGCGTTTGAAAAGTCCGTGCAAAGTCCGGGAGATGGCACCTCCGGCGCGTATCGAGGTCATGTTTAGTTAGTAGCTTCATTGGAAAGAACGCATACCAAGTTTCAGCCATATTGGTCTATTTATTTGTGTTTGGCATTAGTGTGAATCAAAGAAGTCGAGTGATTGTCAAAAAATGGACGAAAAAGAATTTCGTGTGGTGATTAAACATTACTTTGTGAAAGGCAAAACGCCTCAGGAGACTAAAGAGAAGCTTGATAAACTTTATGGTGACTCTGCGCCTTCGATTAGAACAGTTTATAAGTGGTTTAAAAATTTTCGGAGTGGCCATATGGGCGCAAGTGATGCTGAACGTTCTGGACGCCCCGTAGAGGTTACGACTCCAGAAATCATTGATAAAATCCACGAAATAGTGATGGATGACAGAAGAGTTAAGTTGAGTGAGATTGCTAGTGCTGTGGGCATCTCGAATGAACGGGTACATAATATTTTGCATAAACATTTGGACGTGAGAAAGCTATCCGCAAGATGAATTCCGCGATTGCTCACGCTTGACAAAAAACGGAATTGTGTGAAGTGTTGCAAGGATTGTTTGCAGCTGTTCAGGAAGAATCCGCAGGACTTTACTATACTCCTGAGACCAAAGAACAATCTAAACAAAGGGTTATCAAGGAAGAATCTGCACCAAAAAAGGCGAGGACCATTCCTTCGGGCGGAAAGGTTATGACGACTGTCTTTTGGGATTCGCAAGGGATAATCCTCATCGACTATCAGGAAAAGGGTAAAACTATTACAGGTGCATATTATTCATCGTTATTGGACCGTTTGAAAACCGAGCTGCAAGAAAAACGCCGGCGATTGGACCGCAAAAATGTCCTTTCCCATTGCCACAATGCACCAGCACACACCTCAGCAGTTGTGGTCGCAAAATTAGTAGAAATAGGATTCCAACTCGTTTCACATCCTCCCTATTCTCCAGACTTGGCTCCCTCGGACTACTATTTGTTCCCAAATTTGAAGAAATGGCTGGCGAGACAAAGATTTTATTCAAACGAGGAGGTGATTGCAGCAACAAATAGCTATTTTGCAGACTTGGACAATTCCTATTATTCGGAAGGGGTCAACAAATTAGAACAGCGTTGGACGAAGTGTAGAAGTCTAGAAGGAGACTATGTCAAAAAATAAAAAAAGGTTTACCCCAAACACGTAAGTAGTTTTTATTTTTGCACGGATTTTTCAAACGCCCCTCGCATTACCTCCTCCCACATACATCTCGCGGAATGGCCACGACCAGAATAGTCGAGAAATTGGAGCTAATACAGAGGCTTACCGACAAGCATTCTTCCCACGCGCCTTTCGCAAGGGGAACAAAACAATGGCTCTGAGCACTATGGGACTTAACTTCTAAGGTCATCAGTCCCCTAGAACTTAGAACTACGTAAACCTAACTAACCTAAGGACATCACGCACATCCATGCCCGAGGCAGGATTCGAACCTGCGACCGTAGCGGTCGCGCGGTTCCAGACTGAAGCGCCTAGAACCGCATGACCACTGCGGCCGGCGGTTCAAATGGCTCTAAGCATTATGGGACTTAACATCTGAGGTCATCAGTCCCCTAGAACTTAGAACTACTTAAACCTAACTAACCTAAGGACATCACACACAGCCATGCCCGAGGCAGGATTCGAACCTGCGACCGTAGCGGTCACGCGGTTCCAGACTGTAGCGCCTAGAACCGCACGGCCACACCGGCCGGCTGACAAGACCAAGAAGTGTGTTCAATATGAAAGCGAGTAGTGGATGAAATTTGACTACACTGCTCATTAAAATTCACCTAATTGAGCACATAAAGTTTCATTTTTTCTAAGACCAAAATTACTGAGTGAAAATGATAAATTATTTAACAGCGGTCACGGGCGTTCACCGAAATTTATTTAAGAGGGGGAAAGAATCTACATTTTTAACTTAACTGATTCCATGAGTGGGAACGCGTAATGCGCTCCAAGAATTAAATTTGACAGAAGCTACTCAAAACTTATTGTACTTCCAAGGATTGCTATGTATCCTCTCAATATTTTTTGAAGCTAGATAACTTGAATACTTAAAAAGTTAGTGTTTCATTAGTGTACACAAAGTGTATGTTTTTACATCATTACTACGACTAGGCGTACCAAATCTTTTTTTAGTTACTGGTCTGGCAACTTATCTTCCTGTTGTTGAATTTAACAAGTATCCATCTAAATAACTAACAAGTTAGGAAACAGTTAGAAAAATTAACAAAATTTTTTTCCCAGCTATCAATCATCTATGGATAACAGGGAAAATTACAATATACACTACTGGCCATTAAAATTGCTACACCACGAAGATGACGTGCTACAGACGCGAAATTTAACCGACAGGAAGAAGATGCAGTGACATGCAAATGATTAGTTTTTCAGAGCATTCACACAAGGTTGGCGCCGGTGGCGACACCTACAACGAGCTCATATGAGGAAAGTTTCCAACCGATTTCTCATACACAAACAGCAGTTAACCGGCGTTGCCTGGTGAAACGTTGTTGTGATGCCTCGTGTGAGGAGGAGAAATGCGTACCATCACGTTTCCGACTTTGGTCAAGGGCGGGTTGTAGCCTACCGCGATTGCGGTTTATCGTATCACGACATTGCTGCTCGCGTTGGACGAGATCCAATGACTGTTAGCAGAATATGGAACCGGTGGGTTCAGGAGGGTAGTACGGAACGCCGTGCTGGATCCCAACGGCCTCCTATCATTAGCAGTCGAGATGACAGGCATCTTATCCGCATGGCTGTAACGGATCGTGTAGCCACGTCTCGATCTCTTAGTCAACACATGGTGACGTTTGCAAGACAACAACCATCTGCACGAACAGTTCGACGACGTTTGCAGCAGCATGGACTATCAGCTCGGAGACCATGGCTGCGGTTACCCTTGACGCTGCATCACAGACAGGAGCGCCTGCGATGGTGTACTCAACGACGAACCTGGGTGCACGAATAGCAAAACGTCATTTCTTCGGATGAATCCAGGCTCTCTTTACAGCATCATGATGGTCGCATCCGTGTTTGGTGACATCGCGGTGAACGCACATTGGAAGTGTGTATTCGTCATCGCCATACTGGCGTATCACCCGGCGTGATGGTATGGGGTGCCATTGGTTACACGTCTCGGTCACCTCTTGTTCGCATTGACGGCACTTTGAACAGTGGATGTTACATTTCAGGTGTGTTACGACCCGTGGCACTACCCTTCATTCGATCCCTGCGAAACCCTACATTTCAGCAGGATAATGCACGACCGCAGGTTTCAGGTCCTGTACGGGCCTTTCTGGATACAGAAAATGTTCGACTGCTGCCCTGGCCAGCACATTCTCCAGATCTCTCACCAATTGGAAGCGTCTGATCAATGATGGCCGAGCAACTGGCTCATCACAATACACCAGTCACTACCCTTGATGAACTGTGGTATCGTGTTGAAGTTGCATGGGCAGCTGTACCTGTACACTCCATCCAAGCTCTGTTTGACTCAATGCCCAGGCGTATCAAGGCCGTTATTACGGACAGCTCAACATCTATGCATCCAAATTGCGTGAAAATGTAATCACATGTCAGTTCTAGTATAATATATTTGTCCAATGAATACCCGTTTATCACCTGAATTTCTTCTTGGTGTAGCAATTTTAATGGCCAGTGGCCAGTAGTGCATATAAAGGAGAAGGAGGAGATTAGTGTTTAACGTCCCGTCGACAACGAGGTCATTAGAGACGGAGCGCAAGCTCGGGTGAGGGAAGGATGGGGAAGGAAATCGGCCGTGCCCTTTCAAAGGAACCATCCCGGCATTTGCCTGAAGCGATTTAGGGAAATCACGGAAAACCTAAATCAGGATGGCCGGAGACGGGATTGAACCGTCGTCCTCCCGAATGCGAGTCCAGTGTGCTGACCACTGCGTCACCTCGCTCGGTGTGTATATAAAGAACAGCTGAGTAAATCCTGTAGGATGTTAGTAAGAACAACCACCAAAATATGACACTGAATATAGTTCCCAAAGCAGAAAAACAGGAAATAAATTAAAAACTCGGTTATTCTATTTTTGATAACGCTTATAATATTTTATTTGCTTACAAAACTTCACAACCCATCAAGTTAATCAATGTACAGCATTATTTTCATGTCTTCTATTATTTTAACATTGAATGAAAGAATGCAACAATCATGTTTTGAAAGCTGCATGTCTTTTGTGTTTGTGTAATCTGTATCCCAGGTCCAGCATTTGACTAGATGAATGTAGAAAATCTCCAACAACTTCGCTGCAGATAGCCTGTAGAACCAACCGTTAAATGAAGAAAAGCGGTCATCGACTCTCCAGTCTGCCACGTTAAGGAGCAGTCGTGTCAACTGCCAAGTAAATCCAATCTCAGCTACTGTAGGCCTTATTTGTACACAGACGAAAGGTAAACTGTTGCACTACTACTAGAACCAATGCGTGCGGTCTGAGCTTGATGAGGGGGCATTTAAATGGCAATGCAGTTACATTTCTAAAACAACATATATGAAAAACAAAACAAATCTTCAGTATTATTTAATTATTTCTGGCGCGCTGAAGACATAACATAATTTTTATCAAATGGTTCAAATGGCTCTGAGCGTCCACCCCAATATCTGAATTGTCAGCGTGACGGACTGCCGTCCTAAGGGGCCCGGGATCGATTCCCGGCTGGGTCGCTAAGGGGCCCGGGTTCGATTCCCGGCTGGGTCGGGGATTTTCTCCGCTCAGGGACTGGGTGTTGTGTTGCCTTCATCATCACTTCATCCCCATCTGGCGCGCAGGTCGCCCAATGTGGCGTCGAATGTAATAAGACCTGCACCAAGGCGGCCGGACCTGCCCCGTAAGGGGCCTCCCGGCCAATGACACCAAACGCTCATTTTCATTTCCAATGGCTCCGAGCACTACGGGATTTAACATCTGAGGTCATCAGTCCCCCTCGAGCTTAGAACTACTTAAACCTAACTAACCTAAGAACATCACACACATCTATGCCCGAGGCAGGATTCGAAACTACGACCGTAGCAGTCGCGCGGTTCTGGACTGAAGCGCCTAGAACCGCCCGGCCACAGCGGCCGGCCCAATTTTTATCTGGTCAGCAAGTGGTTAGACAGGACAGTTTCACAGATTTTTGGACTCAGTTTGACATTTCTGCAACCTTATTTTGGAGACGTGGGAACTCTGAGGAAAACATTGTAGATGTCGTGGATAACTTCAAGGTAAAAGGATTGTCTTTAAAAAAGAGAATTATATTGCATGTCAATCATTTTCACCCGCAAATGCACAGGGGCGCTTTCAATTGAAACGACAGTTTCGAAATCGGCTGGAAAACTTACGTAAGATAGGCAGTGTTCTTAAAACGTCCGGGTAATTATCTTTGTAATTCTTTCAACGCTACAATAATTATTCAAATCTCGCATTTTTCCTTAATGTCAGTGAGTTAGGACAGAGTGTAGCGTTTGTCAGAATTTTTCCTTTCTACAGTGTAATTTTCTTTTTAAAAGCATTCCAGACAAACAATAAATAATTTGTTACACACGTTGGAGTGTCTTGCTGTGGGCAGTGTGCATTCAACTCCACTAAAAATGTTAGGTCTGCAATCTGTTTGGGTGTTCTAATTTTCGTTTCTGTAGTCATTTTTTCTCCATAAATCCAACAATAGCGGCCCGCATCTCGTGGTCGTGCGGTAGCGTTCTCGCTTCCCACGCCCGGGTTCCCGGGTTCGATTCCCGGCGGGGTCAGGGATTTTCTCTGCCTCGTGATGGCTGGGTGTTGTGTGCTGTCCATAGGTTAGTTAGGTTTAAGTAGTTCTAAGTTCTAGGGGACTGATGACCATAGATGTTAAATCCCATAGTGCTCAGAGCCATTTGAACCAACAATAGCGGGTTTTAAGTCTAAAAATCGTTTCAGGCATGCCCCTTGACTTAATCAATTTACTTTGCAGTAAAATATGAAATCTCCATACTCTTCGTTCGGTTCCATCAAAAACTGTTGCAACTGACAGCGGAATAACACATGTGACTTCAGAACATTTACTAGTCATACCAACAATTTCCTCATGTGCCCCAAGCCTGTAAATTTAATAAAAATTGCTTCTTGATGTACACCAGAAGGAATTGCGCCTATCCATCGTTGTAATGTTTTGCTCATTCATCGCCAATTAAACATTTAAACAGCCCGCCCGGTTAGCCGTGTGGTCTAACGCAGGGCTTTACGGATTGGGAAGGAGCGCCTGGTCCCCGGCACGAATCCGCCCGGCGGACTTGGGTCGAGGTCAAGTGAGCCGGGCAGATTGTGGATGGTTTTTAGGCGGTTTTCCATCTGCCTTGGCGAATGCGGGCTGGTTCCCCTTACTCCACCTCAGTACGCGCACACAACCATTACTCTACCACACAAACATAGGGGCTACACTTGCACTCGTCTGGTGTGAGACATTCCCCGGGGGGGAGGGGGGGGGGGCGCACAATAACCCTGCAAGAGTGGTTCAGTGTGGGGCGGCGAAAGGGTGAAGTGGACTGCGGTAGTCGTCGTGGCGTTGTGGATCACTGCGGCTGCGGCGGGGGCGAAGCCTCTCCGTCGTTTCTAGGCCCCCGGTTAACGTACAATACAATGCAAATATTTGAATTCTTTACGCATGGTGTAGTAATGTCGTTCCATAGCAAATTTGCAATACCTGTCAATTGTGTGTCTGCATAATAGATGTTGAGAGGCCACATCCCTCTTTTCTGTCATGTCCTTCATTTTTCAAGGTTTGTGGCAATAGATCGCTACACTTCCTCTATTTCTGCGAAAAGCCCCTAGACCTGTGAATTTCTTTACACCACGAATCTGCTGAACTGGAGAGAGTCGTGCCGAGCGAAAACTGCAGCAGTGCAGTACTAAATGAAATGTCGCGCTGTTACGAGTACATCCGAGAAGGACTGACAAAAGCCAGGAAACCCAGAGCCTCAGCCCACACGTGGCCCGCACAGCCGGTACGCGTGCGGTTTGGCTCGCTGTGGCCGGCTCTGGTGTAGATGGAGGCGGAGGCGGGGTGGCCTTTTGGGAATTGTAGATGAATTGTCGGCGAGGTATACTACAGCCATGCGCTTATGAGAGAAGAGAAGAGTGTTCTGAGAACTGTTGATGGACACCATCTACTAAGGAGTTGGTAGAGTCCTTCCTGGAGTTTAGCTAGAAGAAGAACAGAGAAAATTCTGGGGACTATTCCGGTAATGTCCTGTAAATGTTAGCATCTGCCTTGACTGCAGCGTAGCGCCGAAACCACGGCCACGCCTACAAAACGACGATATATCCCACGAATAGCAGGACAACCAAATAAACCATAGTGATTGCTAAAGCCACAGCACACCCCATCGTGCTCGCCAAAAGTAAATATGTGATGTAGTAGAAACACAATCATTTCTAAAAATATATGAGATTTCTAGAGTGAATGAAAAGCATGTATTCCAGATTCTGCTAGGCAGAAAGTTCCCAATGTCCAGTATCGTGTCTTGCGCCTTCCACCCCCGCCCTCCCATTCCCTCCTCCCCCCCCCCCCCCGACTCGAACACGCTCCCTCCCCCTTTCCACACAATCTGCCCCATTTGCATGGCGACTGCCCGTGGAAATTTGAGAGGCGTTAAAAGAAATATAAACTACTAGATCAGAGCAGTATTCAAAGAAAATGTAACGCTTCCCAGCGGATTAAATCTGTGCGCTGGGCCAAGACTCGAACTCGAGACCTTTCGGGGGAGAACATCTGTGAAGTTTAGATGGCAGGAGGTGAGATACTGGGGGAAGTAAATCTGTGAAGATGGCATGTGAGCTGTGCTTGGAGAACCCAGCTGGTAGAGCATTTGCCCGCGCACGGCAAAGGTCCCGAGTTTGAGTCTCGGTCTATCACACAGTCTTAATTCGCCAGGGAGCTCCGTGTTAGAGCACAATCAGTTGCAGTGTGAAAATTTCATTCTAGAAACAAAATGTTGGCTTACTGGTACAATATTAAGAGAAAGATGTTTAGTAATGTTGGTCGATAGTTAATACTGTATCCGTAGGTCCATTATTGATACAGTACTTGGTATCGGTAAGCGCGTCATGGCGAGGAGGAAGGCAGGAGAGAAAGAGAGAGAGAGAGAGAGAGAGAGAGAGAGAGACTGGCGTCAAGATGAGGAGTGAACTATTGGCAAAAGAGCAAAAATGTTCGCCAAATCGCGCTTGTCTACCAGCGGAGTTATTAAACAAGTCCGTACACGTGCAAATATTTTGCCAGTTTGACATCACTTTGAAGCAGGCGTTGCTCGTGTTCGTAAGTGTTTTGACGGAAGTGAGAATGACCTCAAATGGAAATGAGCAGTCCCGGGGTTGACTTTGGCACTGTGTTTACAGAAGCAGAAAAAGAAAACACGACGGTGGTCCAGAGCACAATTTAAAATGGGGGCAGACGACCAGTCCCGGGGCTGACTTTGGCACTGTGTTTACAGAAGCAGAAAAAGAAAACACGACGGTGGTCCAGAGCACAATTTAAAATGAGGGAGTGTTTTACCAATGAAAATCTGCTAAAGGAAGATTGTATTGTATGTTAACCGGGGGCCTAGAAACGACGGAGAGGCTCCGTCCCGGCCGCAGCCGCAGTGGTCCACAATCCCACAACGACTACCGCTGTCCACTTCACTCCTCCGTCGCCCCACGCCGAAACAGTCTTTCAGGGCTATTGTACGGTTGTCCCCCCCACCCCTCCTCTCCCCCGGGGAACATCTCACTCCATACGAGTGTAACCCCTATGTTTGCGTGGTAGAGTAACGGAGGTGTACGGGTAGTGGAGCACTTGTTTGCGCAGCAATCGCCGACATAGTGCAGCTGAGGCGGAATAAGGGGAACCAGCCCGCATTCGCCGAGGCAGATGGAAAACCGCCTAAAAACCATCCAAACACTGGGTGGCTCAAGGTTATCAAGATTTAAGTGAGTTTGAACGTGTTGTTACAGTCGGCGCATGAGTGATGGGACAGAGCATCTCCGAGTTAGCGATGAAGTGGGGATTTTCCCATACGACCATTTCACGAGTGTTCAGTGAGGGCCGGCCGGTGTGCTCGAGCGGTTCTAGGCGCTTCAGTCTAGAACCGCGCGACCGCTACGGTCGCAGGTTCGAATCCTGCCTGGGCATGGATGTGTGTGATGTCCTTTTGGTTAGGTTTAAGTAGTTCTAAGTTCTAGGGTACTGATGACCTCAGATGTTAAGTCCCATAGTGCTTAGGGCCATTTGAACCATTTTTTTGTTCAATGTGACAGAGGTGCAACCCTTCCGCAAATTGCTGCAAATTTTAGTGCTGGGCCATCAACAACTGTCAGTGTGCGAACCATTCAACGAAACATAATGGATATGGGCTTTCGGAGCCGAAGGCCCTCTCGTGTACCCTTGATGATTCCACGACACAAAGCTTTACGCCTCGCCTGAGCCCGTCATCACCGACATTGCACTGTTGATGACTGGAAACACGTTGCCTGGTCGGACGAGACTCGTTTCAAATTGTATCGAGCGGATGGACATGTACGGGTATGGAGACAACCTCATGAATCCATGGACCCAGCGTGTCAACAGGGGACTGCTCAAGCTGGTGGAGGCTCTTTAATAGCGTGGAGCCTGTGTAGTTGGAGTGATATGGGACCCGTGATACGTCTGGCTATGACTCTGACAGGGTACAGTAAGCAACCTGTCTGATCACCTGCATCCATTCATGTCCATTGTGCATTCCGGCGGACTTGGGCAATTCCAGCAGGACAAAGCGACACCCCACACGTCCAGAACTGCTAGGAACACTCTTCTGAGTTTAAACACTTCGCTGGCCGCCTAACTCCACAGACATGAACATTACTGAGCATATATGGGACGCCTTGCAAGGTGCTGATCTGAAGAGATCTCCACCCTCTCTTACGGATTTGAGGACAGCCCTGCTGGATTCATAGTATCAATTCCCTCCAGCTCTACTTCAGACATTAATCGACTCCATGCCATATCATGTTGCGGCACTTGCGCGTGCTCGCGGGGGCCCTATTCGATATTAGGGATGTGTACCAGTTTCTTTGGCTCTTCAGTGTATATGGCTGAGAAAGATGTGATACCTGTGCTAATTTGGTAACTGACAGTGCTGTTTTGTTTTTATCCTTTAACGTAGTTCCCATATTTGTGGAAACTCACGATATAGTGAGTTAGATGGTAATGGTTCAAATGGCTCTGAGCACTATGGGACTTAACTTCTGAAGTCATAAGTCCCCTAGAACTTAGAACTACCTAAACCTAACTAACCTAAGGACATCACACATACCCAAGCCCGAGGCAGGATTCGAACCTGCGACCGTAGCGGTCGCGCGGATCCAGACTGTAGCGCCTAGAACCGCTCGGCCACTGAGGCCTGTAGTTAGATGGTAATAAGACAGTTTTTCACTAAACATATGCGGCGACATATCGACGCAAACAACGACCACCATCTTGTTACACTTTCCGTCAATCAAGGCTTCTCGCAAACACGATTTATGCTTGACAAACAAGTCAAACAGTAGGGTACATAGTACCGTTTGACAAGTTGTTTGATAGTGTACGGGGGCCTTAAGTATCGAGTGAAGGTGACGTCACTAGCTTGAGCAAACGGCCTGCAGAGCGGAGGTAATTGTGACCCCGGGCGAGCGAAGAGCTGCCGGCGGTGGCCGCAAACAGCCGGGGGCAAGGCGGGTAATTAACTGGTCCCCGGGGAAGCCTCGTTAGCTCATCAGAGCGTGTAGCTGTGTGTCTGGCGCCGACACATCGCGGGCCGCAGTTCGTTACCTCTGCACGTCAGCCGCTGCGCAGAATCGCCTCGTCTCCCGCGTTCCGACCGCCACCTCTGCCGTCTTCCACTGAACTCTGACCTTTAGCGGCGAGACAAGCGCCTGCAGAGGCGGAGTGAGGACGTGCGCCGAGAGCGCCGTCGCTACCCCTAAGTACTGTGGCGTTAGTGGCCATGGACGTTTATTAAAAGGGCTCGGCTCCTTACAGTCGTGGAACACTACGTGCCGTATCGTGACTTAACGAGGACTTCTGGCACTGATGCACACTACCGTTTCACAAACACGGCATGTGATTAACAAACTTCATATCACATTTATACTTGTGTCAGGAAGGAGATATAATCTACGTCTGTATACACCTTAGGGGTAGGAAAAACCGACCGGTTAAAACCGATACCGGTATCTGAATATCTGCCATTGTTCAGTATTTATTTGGTCTCGAATTCAAATGGCTCTGAGCACTATGGGACTTAACACCTGAGGTCATCAGTCCCCTAAACTTAGAACTGCTTAAACCTAACTAACCTAAGGACATCACACACATCCACGCCCGAGGCAGGATTCGAACCTGCCACCGTAGCGGTCGCGCGGTTCCAGACTGAAGCGCCTAGAACCTCTCGGCCACAACTGCCGGCTCTTTGATCTCGATTATAACGGGTGTTTTTTACTTTTTACTAGTAACCGAATTAAAAAACCAAAATCTAAATTAGCCAGAGTAGCAGTGCTAAAATTTTTCGTTTTCGAAAAACCCTTTTTTTTAAAAAAAAGGAGTAATTTTTATTCGTACAAAATTTGTATTGATTCTAAATATTGCGTTATTGTAGAAAACGGGAAAGCGCTCACTGCTATTTTAATAACAATGCGGACAGAAGCGAGCAACAAACACGTGGCATAGGATTTGATACAGCATTGCTGAGACACACTGTCCCTGTTACCGTGTGTCGTGGCTTAAGCTACGAGCGTACGTGCAGCGTCCAAGACTTGCCCCCACCGGGTCTATAACGTAGTTTCTCGTTGTCGTTGCCGGACACCCGTTGTACTGCACAACGGCACCATCGTATTCTGGAAATATTTTTACGAAGTAAGCTAACAAAATACAATGCTCCATTTGCTTTAAAAGATTAAAAATTTGTCTGCCATTTCTGTGAAATAATAAAAGAGGAAGGAAAATATGGTAAAAGTAATAAGTTAATACGCTGATAACCGAGCAGCTCAGCGCCCCACAATCCAAAACAAATAAATTAAAAATTTAACAACAAATCATTCATAGTATACGCTGAAAATAGAAAATAGCTGATCTGCTTCTAGGGTCTACATAATATACCTTTACCTGCCTGTAGCCCTTGAAAACGGACAAATTAACACTAAAACCACAGTACTTCGACCACAGTTTCCACCGTTTAGCATTCACTATTCGCAATGCCCAAACAGTGATATGATGCCCCATTACAACATGATTTTGAGCAGAGTTCCGAAAACTTTGAAACAACAATCAGAATAATTGTGATTTTTTTTTTTGGACTATTCAGCCACTTATCACTTCAACAGTGGACACGCTAAGTTTTTTTTATTTGCCTATTTAATTTAATATTTTGATTCTATGTATCTTGAACCTGAGAGAGTCAAAATTTTTCAACCTTTATTCGACTTCTACGTTTACTGCAAAACATAATGGGGATAAAAAACCGAAAATCGTTTACTTCAGAAACCGGTTATTTTTAGCGGTTTTAACAACCAGGTTAAACTGACGTGTGGGAAAACCACTATAATCGAAAACCGGTTCTTTCAACGATTCGTATACATATCCACTTCCATCGCTCCTTCTTCTTCTTCTCCTCCATCTTCACTTCAAGGATTAGGCCTCTCAGCTGTTCCAGCCAAGGTCATGTTACGGACACTTCCGTTTTCTTGGTACTTCTAGAACTCGAGGGCCAGGGCACAGGCACCAGTCACATACAGCAGTGCGGCGCAGTTCTCAAAAACACTTGAAACAATCGGTTTGGAGTATCTGGAGATCCAGGCACTGTTAAGTACAAAATTTTCGTAGAATCAACAGATCGGCTCATGGCTAAGATCCAAACACTTTTAAGTACAGAAATTATCTAGAATCCAACAGGTCAGCCTATGGCTTGTGTATCTAGCGCTCTAGTCCTACAAACTCGAGGTCGGTGTTTAATTCTGGTTAGAAGGTACTGTTTTACCTTCATTTGAATTCTATGTTTATAATCAAATTAGCGAACCTGACAGTGCTTCGCAATTGCTAAATATGTATGGGAATTGGATATATGTCCTATGTCCTTCTCCATCCTCTCTCTATCCGTGTCCTCCTCCCTCTCCCTCTATATACACTCCTGGAAATGGAAAAAAGAACACATTGACACCGGTGTGTCAGACCCACCATACTTGCTCCGGACACTGCGAGAGGGCTGTACAAGCAATGATCACACGCACGGCACAGCGGACACACCAGGAACCGCGGTGTTGGCCGTCGAATGGCGCTAGCTGTGCAGCATTTGTGCACCGCCGCCGTCAGTGTCAGCCAGTTTGCCGTGGCATACGGAGCTCCATTGCAGTCTTTAACACTGGTAGCATGCCGCGACAGCGTGGACGTGAACCGTATGTGCAGTTGACGGACTTTGAGCGAGGGCGTATAGTGGGCATGCGGGAGGCCGAGTGGACGTACCGCCGAATTGCTCAACACGTGGGGCGTGAGGTCTCCACAGTACATCGATGTTGTCGCCAGTGGTCGGCGGAAGGTGCACGTGCCCGTCGACCTGGGACCGGACCGCAGCGACGCACGGATGCACGCCAAGACCGTAGGATCCTACGCAGTGCCGTAGGGGACCGCACCGCCACTTCCCAGCAAATTAGGGACACTGTTGCTCCTGGGGTATCGGCGAGGACCATTCGCAACCGTCTCCATGAAGCTGGGCTACGGTCCCGCACACCGTTAGGCCGTCTTCCGCTCACGCCCCAACATCGTGCAGCCCGCCTCCAGTGGTGTCGCGACAGGCGTGAATGGAGGGACGAATGGAGACCTGTCGTCTTCAGCGATGAGAGTCGCTTCTGCCTTGGTGCCAATGATGGTCATATGCGTGTTTGGCGCCGTGCAGGTGAGCGCCACAATCAGGACTGCATACAACCGAGGCACACAGGGCCAACACCCGGCATCATGGTGTGGGGAGCGATCTCCTACACTGGCCGTACACCACTAGTGATCGTCGAGGGGACACTGAATAGTGCACGGTACATCCAAACCGTCATCGAACCCATCGTTCTACCATTCCTAGACCGGCAAGGGAACTTGCTGTTCCAACAGGACAATGCACGTCCGCATGTATCCCGTGCCACCCAACGTGCTCTAGAAGGTGTAAGTCAACTACCCTGGCCAGCAAGATCTCCGGATATGTCCCCCATTGAGCATGTTTGGGACTGGATGAAGCGTCGTCTCACGCGGTTTGCACGTCCAGCACGAACGCTGGTCCAACTGAGGCGCCAGGTGGAAATGGCATGGCAAGCCGTTCCACAGGACTACATCCAGCATCTCTACGATCGTCTCCATGGGAGAATAGCAGCCTGCATTGCTGCGAAAGGTGGATATACACTGTACCAGTGCCGACATTGTGCACGCTCTGTTGCCTGTGTCTATGTACCTGTGGTTCTGTCAGTGTGATCATGTGATGTATCTGACCCCAGGAATGTGTCAATAAAGTTTCCCCTTCCTGGGACAATGAATTCACGGTGTTCTTATTTCAATTTCTAGGAGTGTATCACCTTCCCCCCTCTCCCTGTACATCTCTTAACCGTCAGTGCCTCTGTCCATCTCTTCCTCCCCTCTCTCTCCCACCTTATTTATTGTTATAATAAACGGAACCTTGATTGGAATAGAAGCCAAAATGAATGGGTAAATCTGTTGGAATAATTTATTTATGAGCCTTATTCGATTTGCCTCCAAACGCTGCCTACGCTCTTCGACAGTTCCACTAATTAGACGATCATGTAGTTGGCTTCTGTTGCTAGTGCGCCGAGCGATATTTCAACGCCTCACCAGTAGCATTTTTTCCAAAGAAATAAACCACGAACAGAAGTCAATTGAATGTTTGCATCACACCATTTATCACGAGCTGACATCAATTCAAAATTTGCAACACATCAAAGATATGATCATCATCGATAACACATTGAGATATCGCTTTCAATATATTCTGTTTCGAAAAATATCACTATTAAGTGCGGGATTTGCTGCCGTAATGAAAAAGGGCGACAGCAGAACTGTCAAATTGAACGTCACATTTCTTTCATTGGGCTTTTCATTCAGAAACACCACCTAAATTACCAACTTTTCCGGTGGATTTTCCAAAAATTTTCTTTCATACAAACCTTGTCTTGACAGTTACAAGCACAACAACAACAACAACAACAACAACAACGACAAATTCAGCTATATTGGCCGAGCCGGCCTCAAGTGATTATCTTTCAGACATGCGGCAACTGATTTTTATTTTTGAAATGTTGATTAACAAATACTGAATCATAATTTACAAATGCATCATTTACTTTTCAATACTAATCGCACGAAAATGAGAATATCCCTGTAATATTAATATGTAGAACAAAAAACACAAGACATCGAATAGAAACTAAAATACTATTTCGTTTCTACAGATTACGAACAAATACAAACGTAATATTAAAGAAAGCATGAAGGGCTTCAGTAAGTAATGTACCACTTCTTTTTGAAAGCAGGTTCGCTTCATTCAGGGTTTCAGCACACCGTGTTATCCTCCACACCTTTGGTTACAAAACCCCAGTTTTCAACATAAGCTCCGTCTAATGAGTCGGCCTTACGCCACCTTACTGGCAGGGCCTGTGTGCCCTCATTGTACCACTCTGCTGGTCGGCGCCAGGACCAACGCGTTGCTGCATCGATAGCCTCCCCATCATTCACGTACTCCTTCCCGTGAAAGGCATTTTTCATTGGCCAAACAGATGGAAGTCGGAAGCTGCGAGATCCGGCCTGTAGGGCAGATGAGAAAGAACAGTCCAATGACGTCTGGTGAGCTACTCTCGGGTGCGCAGGTTTACATGATGCCTTGCGCTCTCACGGAGAAGTCGGTCTGCCGTTTGTGGTGACGAACAAGCTGAAGTCGTTTCTTCAATTTCCTGATGATGATAATTATGATGATGTTGTTTGGTTTGGTGGGGCCTGTGGCGGTTCCACCTGCTTTTAATTCTCCGTTTGTTGGTTACTGTCCTCGGTGTCGACATACTGCGTTGCTACACTGGCTGAAAAATGGGTTGTGAATTCCGACACACACTAATGTAAATCATGTAGCCGACAGATGCTCAGTTACGTTTTACAGTACTTCAGTTTTCACTTTGCGCAACCCCCAATATTACACAGTTATATGGCCAGCGCACTATTATTTAACTTACGATAAGCCTCATTAATAGTTAGCAGGCGAAACTCCACATACTGCTACAATAGTTCCTTGTTGAGCATCTGCGAGCTGTATAAACCTAACCACAAAGTTCGCAGTTCTTGAAGAATAATCTGGTACGCATGGAGCAGACACTGTCACTGCTTTTACACACGGATTAATTGCTTAACACTTATTATACTGTTAAGCTGAAGCATTGTTGTTGCTCTAACCAGCACAGGTTACTCGGCCGTGGACTGACTGTATCGTGACCAAAAATCGGGCCCTTACATATCATCACAATAATCGGTACTGAAACTACAAATCGTTTAAAGTTAAATTTGCAGAAATTACAATTAAAACTTAACTCACTCAATTCACTGAATACATCGAAAACCACGCGACCGCTACGGTCGCAGGTTCGAATCCTGCCTCGGGCATGGATGTGTGTGACGTCCTTAGGTTAGTTAGGTTTAAGTAGTTCTAAGTTCTAGGGGACTGATGACCTTAGAAGTTAAGTCCCATAGTGCTCAGAGCCATTTGAACCATTTTTGAACATCGAAAAATTGCGTCTTTTCAACAGTTTCTTCTACTGCGAGGTTTAGGCTGAATTATTTGCTTAAGTCATGAAATTAACAAATATAGTTATGAAAACAATACTTTTGACAAAACTGTTAATTAGTTTGGAATTAATGAAGGGCTGGATTTGAAAACGTATTTTCAAATAGAGTGATATAGATACTTTAAGATTACTAGCACTTCGTCTTCCAAATGCTAACAATTATTACAGAATTTATATTTGTTTATACGTCAACAATAGAATTTTAATTTATGAAACAATTACTGACTTCGCCCTATATCAAAAGACACTAACTAGAAATAGTCGAAATAAATTAGAAAATCAATTACTTACATAAAACTAAGCACAAAATTAGATCTGGTGTTATTTACTTTAAAACTGAGGACCAGTCTTTCTCTTTTATGGATGGTTGGTTGGTTGTTTGGGGAAGGAGACCAGACAGCGTGGTCATTGGTCTCATCGGATTAGGGAAGGAAGTCGGCCGTGCCCTTTCAGAGGAACCATCCCGGCATTTGCCTGGAATGATTTAGGGAAATCACGGAGAACCTAAATCAGGATGGCCGGACGCGGGATTGAACCGTCGTCCACCCGAATGCGAGTCCAGTGTCTAACCACTGCGCCACCTCGCTCGGTCTTTTATGGAAATACAGATTATATTCACGTATGTTAATGATAAATAGTTAAAAGTAACAAAACGA
The DNA here is from genome assembly GCF_021461395.2 of Schistocerca americana. Classification (NCBI taxonomy): domain Eukaryota; kingdom Metazoa; phylum Arthropoda; class Insecta; order Orthoptera; family Acrididae; genus Schistocerca; species Schistocerca americana. The sequence continues at coordinate 307,675,665 of NC_060120.1, read as the reverse complement.
AATGAAGGAGGCAGATGGCAAAACAAGAGGGGAATTAAAATTATCCCAGCTTGCTTCGTCACACGCTCAATTGCGCAGTCATCAGCGCTTGTACTAAGTCCCAATTTTTTTCGCAGTCGAATTTTTACACAGTCCCATCTAGCCACTGTCACGAATGATGATGATGAAATGATGAGGACAACACAAACACCCAGTTCCCGGGCAGACAAAATCCCCAACCCGGACGGGAATCGAACCCGGGACCCCGTGATCCAGAGGCAGCGCAGCTAGCGGCTATACAACGAGCTGCGGACTACACGGGGGAGAACGGATAAGTTTGCGAGACTATGTTGCGATGATGAAAGACGCCTCGTCCAACGATTCACCATGCTTCTGTTCAGTGCCAGGGCACCCTAGGCATTCTGCAAGCGCCTGTGAAGATGTGTGATGCTGTGGTTTTTCTCCAAAGGAAACTCAATGACAGCTCTCTGCTTAGAATGCATTTTCGTTACATACACTATTTTGAAGATTAGGGTATAGCGCTGCCACCTACCGGAACTCGTGCAACTACAGGAGCAGAAGGGGGAATATTGTACGATGTCCCAGGACAATTTCCGCATTTTTTGAACCGAAATTGGCCGAGAAAAAAAATGTTATATTCCTAATTGAACGTTCCTCATATAATTGAAATACACATTTTTTTTCGTTTAACATTTCAATATACAGGGCTACGCTAAATGACTTAATCTACATCTGCATCCATATTCCGCAAGCCACCTGAAGGTGTGTGGCGGAGGGTTTTCAGAGCTCTGTGTTTTCCAAAGTATTACAAGCACAAATATGAGCGATGCATGAACAGAACCTTAAACTTTCCAAATTCGCATTTTGCAGTCTTGAAATGTTCTGCGCGCACCTCTGTTCACACGACACACATCCAGGCGGTTATGAAGTTCCAGTGTTCTGGGCAGTGATGGTGTGTAAACACGGTATTTAATGTCCTAGAGGACATCATCTTCACCTCCAGGCCCAATCCAGCGATGCGGAAATTCGTCGTTTAGGTAGCAAAGATCGATGCTCCAATGAGGCTATGCCTCCGTCTTGTTGGAAGCTAAAAGTCTCGGAATCAACAGTCAGTCGTGGAAAGAACGACAAGTACAACATGTCAAGGTAAGAGGTACCCGTCGTCGTCTTCTCTCAGAAGGGAAATGGCCCATATAGCTTCTTCTGCGACACTGCACAAACACATTAACCTTCGGCGAATCTCGTTCACGTGCCACAATTTCATGAGCACTTTCAGTGTCCAAACTCTTATATTGTAGCGATTAACGTTTCCAGCTTGATGAAAGGTTGCTTTCTCACTGAATATCAGCTCAGAGGCGAAATGTTCGTCTTCAAAAGGTTCCTGCATTGTGATGCAGAATTGAAATGGTTCAAATGGCTCTGAGCACTATGGGACTTAACATCTGAGGTCATCAGTCCCCTAGAACTTAGAACTACTTAAACCTAACTAATCTAAGGACATCACACACATCCATGCCCGAGGCAGGATTCGAACCTGCGACCGTCGCGGTCGCGCGGTTCCAGACTGCAGCGCCTAGAACCACTCGGCCACTCCGGCCGGCTGCAGAACTGAAGGCGCGGCCTTAATCTTACGGTTTTAATTACTGCACGAGCTGCAGACGGTACGGTTTAAATGTGACCGCCTTCGTATAATCGTCCACATACTTTGCTGTGGTATTCCAAGTTCGAGAGTCCCATGGACCGTCGATTTTTTTGACTGCGTTCACAACTTACTCTTATCCTCCCCACGGCTGCATCTGGCACACTTGGTCAAGTGATACTTTTTTGATTAAGGAAACAACCAGTGTTCCTAAATTGTCGATACCAACATACAATTGGCTGTTTACATGGCGGTTCTAATTCCTTCTGAATGATGGCTGTACTGTTGTAACCGCATACCCGAACACACAAAAACTCTTTTCTTACTTTCTTGCCATTTTATCTAGACAATGCACTCTCGTAACCCCAACTGGTGGGCACAACGCAAACTCTGTGAGCTTACCGTTCTATTCATGCATAAATCATATTCATACACGTAAACTTTGGAAAATATAGAGCTCTGAAAACGGATGAATCATTTATAGTTGCTATGTATAATGTAGACTTCAAAATAAAGTAAAAAAAAAATGCGTTTCGTCGGAACAGAACCAGTGGCCATTGGTACGCTAACTAGAATTCTACACACACACACACACACACACACACACACACACACACACACAAACAGCTATGTTAACGGTTCAAATTTTTTTATGGTTTACAGGGCTTCCAAATGTTTTTCCAGTATTTTAACACGTGCGATGCAATTATACAGGAAACTGATATTTTGACACTGACCTTGAAATCCCGTAGGTATGAATAAAACCAAATAGAAATCACTTCCGACATTTTCCGGGACTTTTCTTGTTTTCCTTTTCGTCTTGTAGGGCAATATTTGCTTCGTTACCCTTTCATGTAGCACCCTATCGATATATTCTAACAATTTTACCTTGTTATCTTATTAGTTTGTTAACTGAATAAATTCCGAACTTAGCTCTGATATCTTCATTCCTTACCTGATCGTTCACACTGCTATCTTTCGTGACTCTCGTTACTTTCGTTTCAGTGCCTCGGATATGTTCCTACCTTCTTCCGTAATTTCCACTATTCTGAGCCACCATGTGTCGAAACACATGTAGCCACTATTTCATAACTTTTTCTGCAGTTTGTTCAGAAGTGCTCTGTATATTGTACCATGCATCATTTGGTATTTAAACTATTCTGTATGTCATTTTCAAGCTGGTAGCTTATACAGAACCAAAACAGTTATAATGCAAAACTTATTATAAAGCATGACCGTTTAGTACTGCTTTGGAGCAGGCCACGGTGGCCGAGCGATTCTAGGCGCCCAGTCCGGAACCGCGCGACTGCTACGGTCGCAGGTTCGAATCCTGCCTCGGGCATGGATGTGTGTGATGTCCTTAGGTTAGTTAGGTTAAAGTAGTTCCAAGTTCTAGGGGACTGATGACCATAGCTGTTAAGTCCCATAGTGCTCAGAGCCATTTGAACCATTTTTTTTACTGCTTTGGAACGAACAATTCAGGAGACCTAAAGTGTCAGACCCACTACCTTACTATGTACCAAGCGATTAGTTACCTGCACTGGGGAAACTTCATCTATCAGAATTCTCAGTCAAATCCGGACATCTATATCTGGTCTCAAAATCGAATCACATTTTGTAGCAGAATGTACGAAGTTTTACATATACACTTAAGTGTAAAAATTCGTGGGATACCTTCTAATGACTTGTCGGACCTCGTTTTACAGGGAGTAGCGCAGCAGTTCGATATGGCATGGACTCTCCAAGCCGTCGGAAGCCCCTGCAGAAATATTGAGCCATTCTACCTCGATAGCCGCCCATAATTGCGAAAGTGCTGCCGCTGGAGGATGTCGTGCACAAACTGACCTCTCGACTATGTCCAGTGAATGTTCGGTAGGACTGATGTCGGGCGAAATGGGTGGCTACATAATTGGTTCAAATGGCTCTGAGCACTATGGGACTTAACATCTGAGGTCATCAGTCCCCTAGAACTTGGAACTACTTAAACCTAACTAACCTACGGACATCACACACATCCATGCCCGAGGCAGGATCCGAACCTGCGACCGTAGCGGTTTCACGGTTCCAGACTGTAGCGCCTAGAACCGCTCAGCCACTCCGGCCGGCGGCTACATTATTCGCTCGAATTGTGTAGAATGTTATCCAAACCATCTGCAAACAATTGTGGCCCGGTAAAATGGTGCACTGTCACCTATAAAACCTCCATGTTGTTTGGAAACATACAAGCACAACGAGGTCAGAACGCAAAGTTGTGCTTGTATGTCAGTAATAAAGTGGCAGTGCGACCTCCAGACCAGATGAGAGGAAACGAAGATCAGCAAATCGTAAGTAATTACTTTCGACGTGAACTGTTTAATAATTCAAAACTAACAAAACTGTATCGTTATAGATCCCACTGATGATGCCTTAGAAGAAGAAAAAGGCGAAACGCGTCTGGGATAAATAAATTAAATGGCTACAGGAAAAGGCGGTTTATTTACAAAACAAGTATTTCTGTGTTTGCTGCGGAGGATGGCCACGCAAACAAACTTGTTCTGCTTCCATGTTCAATAATATTGACATTCCTACATTAATCTAACTCTTGGTGGCTTCACACAGCACACCCCAAGGAATGCCTACTCCATCGTATTTTCTTCACAGTCAGCTGCTTACAACTGAGCGCCAAGCGCTGTCTTCTCCAACACTAGCAGTTCAAACTTAGTGAGTCGTTGACAATTGCGTGTTTCTCCCCTTAAAGGCATTCTTGATTAACATCAATTCAGCACATCGAATCTTAAAGGTAAATAACGCTCATGACCGTTACAGCATGTATTTAAGGCAAACTTGATTTGTATCCTCATAGTGGAATTACTGTCGGCTGCCTAATGTGACTGGAGCGAAATTTGAAGAAACACCATTTTTCAGATGTAGAAACACACCTACCAACTTTCGTTCATGTCGCACAACTTCTTGGAGCTGCGATTTCAAAAAAATGGTTCAAATGGCTCTGAGCACTATGCGACTTAACTTCTGAGGTCATCAGTCGCCTAGAACTTAGAACTAGTTAAACCTAACTAACCTAAGAACATCACACACATCCATGCCCGAGGCAGGATTCGAACCTGCGACCGTAGCCGTCGCTCGGTTCCAGACTGTAGCGCCTAGAACCGCACGGCCACTCCGGCCGGCTGCTGCGATTTCTTTCCGTCATTGTATTTCGGGGCTGTGCTCTTACAGACTGAGCTCTCCCGGCACGACTGACGACCCGCCCTCAAAAATGGTTCAAATGGCTCTGAGCACAATGGGACTCAACTGCTGAGATCATCAGTCCCCTAGAACTTAGAACTACTTAAACCTAACTAACCTAAGGACATCACACACATCCATGCCCGAGGCAGGATTCGAACCTGCGACCGTAGCGGTCTCGCGGTTCCAGACTGCAGCGCCAGAACCGCGCGGCCACTTCGGCCGGCGACCCGCCCTCACACATCTACTCCTGCCAGTGCCTCCTGGCTCCTACTTTTTCGCCTCCCCAGAAGTTCTCCTGCACATCCTGCGTGACTAGCCCTCCTGGAAAATAATACTGCGGCGAAATGGCTTACAAGGAGGCAAACGGCAATCGGATGTTTGTGAAGTTTTAATATTTATGGTATGTGAAGGGCAGAATAAAAGTATCAATCCGCCAAAGCATTTCCTTGCAACTCTCAAAAATCCTCGAGCATGTCGACTTTAGAGTTTTCCGATTATCTTTAGTACGCTACAGTAAGGTTGAATTTTCGGCATTCAGTGTAGCTCTGTGGTAGAGTGCTTGTCTATCACGTGTGAGGCCTAGATTTGATTCCTGGCGGATTCAAATTGTTAAACAAAGGCGCATGATCTACAAAATACATAAAGGTCGAAAAAAGATCTGTAGGGCTCGAGACTGGTACTCGCTAGATCAAATCTTGTTTCAGTCATCATTCTCCGTTTTCTTTTACATTCAGTTCGAATACCCACGAAATTTAAATATAAAATAATCAAACACACGATTATTAACATATATCTGCCATTTTATCAAAAATGCACGTTTTCTTATTTCTAATTACTTACTGCATATAAAAATCCAGTTTTTATTGCAACTATAAATTCTTAATCAAATCTATTATCAAGATTGTTTAAATTAAAAAAACGGCCAAGCGCGAGCAGAACTTGTGTATTGAGGATTCCATGCAAACTTAAATATATAGTTCTAGCATCCTGGAAATCGAGAATCTCAAAGATTTTTTTTCCCTGTTATCGAAATCTCTACAGTAGTTCCTCAGGCGAGCCCAAACGAACAAAAAGAAGCGAGATGGAAATTTCAGCTTTTATATATATAAGATTTAATAAAACATTTATTATTTACTTACTAAAACATGACAACAACTTACAGTTTACGTTTGCGTGCAGTAACGATCGTCTATTTTGCTTTTGACGAATGATGAATGCAATGTGTGTTCAAATACCAAAATATATTTTTATGTGATATAATTACAATTTAACAAGTTTCAGACTTTTTACTTTACTTCCAATGTAAAACCTAGCTTCTTGCAGAATACCATGATTCTAGATCAATGGGAAGCACCATATAGATCTTGGTGAGTGAGTTTGCGAGTATCAAAGTACGTGACGTAAATGACTGGATGTTTTGACTGTATTGACTCGTACAAATATGCGACTGTCGTATGTTTTCTTTGTTAGCCACAGCCCCTAGGCAACTTTTCGGGTTCAGTATCCCGCGTGGCACGCAGTATTAATCTGCCAGAAAACTTCAAATCCGCACGAACTCCGATGCAAAATGAAAATCTATTCTGGAAAAGACTCTCTAAGCTGTGACTAAGCAATTCTGATTCGGGGTTGGTTAGGTCAGCAGGTAAATGCTTTACTCGCGTACCCGACAGGCACACTTTTTTAATCTGCTAGAGTGTCTGAAAAATCTCGAAAACTCCACAGCGTCTGCAGAGTTAATGACTCATTCTGGAACGTATAAGGTTCTGGTAAAGATATAACAATTTTCGTAAATGACGTTTAAATAGCTTCACAAGTTTTTCACGCTGCTGACAAAGTGGTGCCGGGAACGACAGTACCGATCTCGGCTTAAAGCCTCTTTCGCGCCCTACCCCGGTGTGGTTCGCTGCCGGTGACCCCTGACCTACTAGAGCGGAGCGAAGTGCCGAGATATAATCTGGAAGTAAATGCACGTAGCGAATTTGTCTCTAATTCGTTTAAGCGATACAGTTGCGATACTGTTATAGCTCCATCAAGGGGAGTGTGTGCCGGAGCGGCAGTGGTGAATTTCGAGAGAGTAGAGGTGACGTCACTAAGCAAGCTCACGTGGGAAGGTAAGGTAGTTACGCTGAACACAGAGTGCCGCCTGCACCATAGAAAACAGACGCAGCCACATCCTGACCAACCGCTTCCCCTGCTCATTATAAAAGTAGCTCTACAGTTTCAAAAAGGCTGAAATTCTGCCAAGTATTCTGACGCTCACACGATTACAAATGGTACTGAAATGCTGCACATTTACTTCCGTATTTTTTTAACAGTACACATTTCGCTCACCGTAATCACTAATTCCCCTGTTTTCCATCTAGAAAAAGGCGAATAATAGCGGTTACACTAGACTCCACAATAGCAATATTTTATTTTCCCCATCGTTTGAACGACGGATGCCTGCAATTACGTCACCCCGAAATACACTACCGGCCATTAAAATTGCTACACCAAGACGAAATGCAGATGATAAACGGGTATTCAGTGGACAAATATATTATACTAGAACTGACATGTGATTATATTTTCACGCAAAATGGGTGCATTGATCCTGAGAAATTAGTACCCCGATCAACCACCTCTGGCCGTAATAACGGCCTTGATACGCCTGGGCATTGAGTCAAACAGAGCTTGGATGGTGTGTACAGGTACAGCTGACGATGCAGCTTCAACACGATACCAGACTTCATCAAGAGCAGTGACTGGCGTATTGTGACGAGCCAGTTGCTCGGCCACCATTCACAAGACCCTTTCAATTGGTGAGAGATCTGGAGAATGTGCTGGCAACAGTCTAACATTTTCTGTATCCAGAAAGGCCCGTACAGGACCTGCAACATGCGGTCGTGCATTATCCTGCTGAAATGTAGGGTTTCGCAGGGATCGAATGAAGGGTAGAGCCACGGGTCGTATCACATCTGAAATGTAACGTCCACTGTTCAAAGTGCCGTCAATGCGAACAAGAGGTCACCGAGACGTGTAACCAATGGCACCCCATACCATCACGCCGGGTGATACGCCAGTATGGCGATGACGAATACACGCTTCCAATGTGCGTTCCCCACGATGTCACCAAACACTGATGCGACCATCATTATGCTGTAAACAGAACCTGGATTCATCCGAAAAAATGACGTTTTGCCATTCGTGCAGCCAGGTTCGTCGCTGAGTACACCATCGCAGGCGCTCCTGTCTGTGATGCAGCGTCAAGGGTAACCGCAGCCATGGTCTCCGAGCTGATAGTCCTTGCTGCTGCAAACGTCGTCGAACTGTTTGTGCAGATGGTTGTTGTCTTGGAAACATCCCTATCTGTTGACTCAGGGATCGAGACTTGACTGCACGATCCGTTACAGCCATCCGGATAAGATGCCTGTCATCTCGACTGCTAGTGATAGGAGGCCGTTGGGATCCGGCAAGGCGTTCCGTATTACCCTCCTGAACCCACCGATTCCATATTCTGCTAACAGTCATTGGATCTCGACCAACGAGTGCAGCAATGTCGCGATACGATAAACCGCAATCGCGATAGGCTACAATCCGCCCTTTATGAAGGTCGGAAACGTGATGGTACGCATTTCTCCTCCTTACACGAGGCAACAAAACAACGTTCCACCAGGCAACGCCGGTCAACTGCTGTTTGTGTATGAGAAATCGGTTGGAAACTTTCCTCATGTCAGCAAGTTGTAGGGGTCGCTACCGGCGCCAACCTTGTGTGAATGTTCTGAGAAACTAATCATTTGCATATCACAGCACCTTCTTCCTGTCGGTTAAATTTCGCGTCTGTAGCACGTCATCTTCGTGGTGTATCAATTTTAATGGAAAGTAGTGTACAAAGCAGGACGGAACTGCTTTCATCACGAAACACACGCTCTGCGAGTCTTATGCTCTACCGAACTGTTAGGTTGATTTTAGCAGGCGAGAGTCGCGAAGAGACAGAACCCTGTTAACTGCCCAACTGCCAACCTTAACCACTGTCATTCCTCAGTGGCGACAGTGAGTCATGAATACAGTCACTTTGTTTCAGCAAACATTTTTCTTAGATTTCCATGTATTTCCAGGATGAAATGCCAAATGTCTCTGAGCTAATTGTTAGTTGTAAATTGTTTTCCGTGACGATGTTACAGAGTTTTAGGAATGATAGGGAAGGATAAATGCATGGCCGGTTTAAGGCCCAAGCGATAGAAGCCCAAACGCTTGGGGCGCCAAGATGGGAGGGAGGCACAACTGTGAGATTTCTACACAGGACGTATCACAGTTAATAGCAGCCGCTTGGCGCGTCAAGCTGAGGGGGGCGTCAGGGCGCCCAAGTGGAAGATTTGTCTACAGTGGGCATCGCGATTAGCAGCAAAAACTGACATGGGTCCGAGGGAAAAGGAGGGAGATGAAGGGAGGGGGAGGGACGGACGCCCAATGATAAGTCGCTTGTATGGAAAAACGTTCTCAAACCAGCACCTCAAACTGTTGAGGTAGGGGACCGAATTGGAAGTTATCAGCGAAAATCGTTCTGATACTTCTGACAGTGGACCTTGTCACGTTTCGGCACATACTTGTAGAATTATCTGCACTCGGTAGCTCCACACGCACGCTGGTTCACCATCTGAAAACTTATGTGACGGGATTCCGTACCCAACTAAGTGAAAAATGAAACAGTTACTTTATATGAAGATGCCCGAAAGAACAGATACCATTGGCGATATTGCACCTCTGAAGAACGAAATTACAGTGAAATCCAGACCATTATCTGCATACAAGGGTTCATAAATATCAACGGGGACAATTGTGTGTCCCGACTGGGACTCGAACCCGGGATGTCCTGCTTACATGCTTGGAAATGTGGGTCTCACGGGGAGCGTGCCAGAGATAAGTCCCGGCAGTCGTACTATCATCTGTGTCTTCGATGGCTCAGTCGGACAGAGCGTCTGCCATGTAAAACAGGAGATTCCGGATTCGAGTCGCGGTCGGGGCACACATTTTCAACTGTCCCCATTGATATTTATCAACGCCTGTAAACAGCTAATGGTCTGGATTTCACTGTAATTTCAGTTACTTTATAGTTTCACATGGAAAATTCTTCCTCTTTTCGAAATGACTTACAAATCCTTACTAATAGTGGCAATAATAGTTCATTAACAACCATTTAAGCAGTTCTGAAATATATTACAGGCACACGAAATATTATTAATCTTCCCACAACATACAGTGGCAATAACTGCACATATACTCAAAGAGTTTTACTCACATTCTATCAGGTACTGCTTACAACCTGCAGATGACGTCACACGGTATTGCTTACGCAACGTTTATTGCAAATATAACGCTTCCCGAGGCTGACGTAAATAAACGCAAATACAAGATGCATTGCATACTTTTCTGTAACAGAAACGTGGTGCTGAAGGAATAACAAGCGCGATCCAATGACGCGACCCATGCATTTCTAGGACTTGTGAGACTTTACGCGAACTGACCGAAACGAAATCGAGATTAAGACTGAACGTAGACTAACGTAGAGTAAAAACAGACTAACTCGAATGGCTCGAGCTTTGGCCTTATGAAGACTCGCGCTAGAATATTAAGTAATTTGGTTATTCATTTATAGTTCGAAAATTCTGTAGGTTAAAATATTCATTCCTTAATAGCAGTAGAAAGTATGGTAAAGTCTGGTTTTAAAAAATATTGGATATGAGCAGTAGCTATTAAAATGTACAGAACAAACCTATGATACATTCTGGAATTCACTCGATTATACTTATGGCAACCACACTGAACGATGAAATTTAGTTATTGAAAGTTAATTAATTCTTAATTAATGAAGATTGTCACATAATATGGATGTCATTGGATGCAGAAACTTCAGATCAACAAAAGTAAGTGAATAAATCCTGGAATGTTACATTACTTTTGTCATAGACTCTTCTGAAAGTTTAGGCTACTTGAAATCTTTAATTAACTACATCTGATAAACTGATTAAGTTTAGGCAACTATAATTGCATTACTTAAATAAGGGTAAATCACTCTTCGTAGTGAATGGGGTCTTGCCTTTGGATTTAAAGTATTAGTTGAAAATGTAGTTACGGACAGCTAACTGTACGATATTTTATAAGTACAGTCCTTACCGAACATTGCATTTCTAGTGAAATTAATTATTACAATTCAAAATGGTTCAAATGGCTCTGAGCACTATGGGATTTAACTTCTGAGGTCATCAGTCCCCTAGAACTTAGAACTACTTAAATCTAACTAACCTAAGGACATCACACACATCCATACCCGAGGCAGGATTCGTATCTGCGACCGTAGCGGTCGCGCGATTCCAGACTGTAGCGCCTAGAACGGCTCGGCCACTCCGGCCGGCTTATTACAATACAATCACAAACTAAATGGGATTACCTGCATAATAAGGTTTTGGAGGGGATTTGCGTTTATGCAAATTGACATTTTATGTAACATGTACTTACTACCGTAGTATTACTATTAATATTTGAAAATGAATATTAGCAAAAAAATATATGTATGCTTTATCTTATAAATGAGGAGTGTAAATAAAGTTGGATGGTATGGGCCACTCCTCCTTTGTCACAACCTTTTCTACTGTAAGCTCTTTGCCGGCTGGAGTGGCCGAGCGGTTCTAGGCGCTACAGTCTGGAACCGCGCGACCGCTACGGTCGCAGGTTCGAATCCTGCCTCGGGCATGGATGTGTGTGATGTCCTTAGGTTAGTTAGGTTTAAGTAGTTCTAAGTTCTAGGGGACTGATGACCTCAGATGTTAAGTCCCATAGTGCTCAGAGCCATTTGAACCATTTTTTAAGCTCTTTGTTTCCCATTTGTCGGGAATAGGCAGTATGGTCCAAACAAGAGAAAAATGTCCAGTAAACATGGGCTCTAAAGTGCGTATCTTAAAAGCTATCAGCACTTGTTCAGTACAAGAAACGTGCTTCATAGCAGCAAAGATTCATAAGGTATGCACTTTAGAGCCCAAGCTTACTGGACTTTTTTTCTTGTTTAGGACCATACTGCCTCCTCCCAAACAACGAAAGCAAAGAGACTGCAGTACAAGAGGTCTACTGTCCGAGGTATCAGAACGATTTTTACTTATGACTTTCGACATTTAATTTATACATTTACCATCCTACAACATTGCTGAAAATGTGTAGCATCATCACGGAATCACCGTATATGTCATAAAATGTTAAGTTTTATTAGTTTTCATAGACGAAACTGATTTTTTTGAGTTCGCACGACGCTTGTTAGCAATTAATCCAAGTTGAGATAGGATTTGCTGTTTTATCGACAATTCCGTAAGTAAGAAGCTCTTCCCGCCTTTGGAAATCCACCGTCATGCGGCATTAAACCGTGTTATTCTGTGTCATTGTGCAACAGCCTCAAGTACATGACAGATCCTCCCATGAACATGTGAACTGTTTTCAGTGTTATGTGATATGAATAAGCTGCGATATTGCAGAGCCTGTGTCGTTAAGGAAAACGATGCAGTATTTCTTCAAAAATGGTACAAATGGCTCTGAGCACTATGGGACTTCACTTCTGAGGTCATCAGTGCCCTAGAACTTAGAACTACTTAAACCTAACCAACCGAAGGACATCACACACATCCATGCCTGAGGCAGGATTCCAACCTGCGACCGTAGCGGTCACGCGGTTCCAGACTGAAGCGCCTAGAACCGCTCGGCCACAACGGCCGGCCTTTCATTATGCAGCTGGTGGTTGTTCGTATTCGCATCTGTGAATAAATTTCATGTCTTATGAACAGACTTTGATGGCAACGACCCATCGTGTTTCAAATGGGTCGTTCATCATATTATGATTATTTTTGGCTTGAAATTTACACTGTAAGAAAGTCGGTAACGTGCTTTTTGCATTGAAATTAATAAAAAAACTAAAGTCTCAATATTCAAGGCTGATAGTCAAAACGAGTGTACGAAATGGACCTGTATTTATATTGTTTATAAAATTAAAAAAAACTTTGTTTCTACGTGATTGTCGAATTCACAACTGCGTGACAAACTCTCACGCGAATCTTACACTCCGTCACAGAATCATGCGAAGGGGAAACGGGCCTGGAGGCCTAGGACCCACGTAGGGTAACGAAGGTTCCCGGAGTTGGCGAGTGTGTAAGTAGGCGCGATCCAGCAATGACTATTGCAATAACTCAGTACACTTCTTCACCTTCCCCTACGTCACTTCACAGCCGAGTGTTTCTGAACGACACCAGTGCGAGTAACCGTCACGTATAGTATGAACCTGAACTTGTCCGGGAAATTGGAGACGGACGTTGGTTACGGCGGCTCATGAACTTCCGCTGGAACATCTTTTAACGATAGTCGCTGAACACATCAAATCGTTCCAGTTTTTGACGCCATGAGGGGCTGACGCGTTGACAAAGTATGCAATGATAACGGTTCATATTGGCAACATTTCTTTCTGAGTTGTGAGTTCATTGGTATTTATTTTGTGGATAGGAATAACTAATACCTGTCCTTTGCAACAGAATTTTATCTTTAGTTATTAATCAAACATCAGTTATGAAATGCAGATCAAAGCTGATGAAGTTTCGGAACGGTAGCAAATTAAGGAGATGTGATTTGGACAAGATGAAACAACCAAAGTTTGTCTCAAAGCGACTATTAGGCAACAAATGACTGAAGTTGGCTAAACAAATACAAACTAAGCAAAAACATAAGCGCAGTAGAAATCCTTACGTTACACAGGACACACAAAATTTGTTTGATGAAAAGCAAGTATAAAAATGCAGCAAATGAAATATAGAATCATAAAAGCAAGATTGACAGATATGGCAAAGTAGTGAAGCAGGAATGACTCGCAAAGAAATGCGAAACTGGAGAATAATTCACGACTACATTAAAGTACCATGACGTTTGTTGAAGACTTAAACTAACCTTTGAAGAAAGAATCAGCTGTATGGAAATAAAGAGCCAGTACTATGCAGAGAAGGGAAAACTGATAGGTGGAACGAATGAATGATAACTGACGATTGCAGAAGTACAGGGGATACAAAATGCAGATTTGAAATAGCAAGAAAAGCTTTTCTAAGAAATATGCTAACCTCTTATATAAATTAAGGTGTTAGGCAGTACTTTCTCAAAATCCTCGTTTGAAGCATAGCTTTACACAGTAGTTGAACGTGAACGATAAACACTACAGACAAGAAGAAAACAGAAGCTTCTGAAATATGGAGTTATAGAAGTACTATGTATATTAGATTGGTAGACTGAGTAACTAACAATGAAGAAGTACTGAATTAAAGAGGGGAGAACATTATTGTGTGGCACGATTCGTTTACAAGAAGGGACAGGTTAACAGGACATCCTGGTGCATATACTTGAGGTGGAAATTGGTACTAGGGGGGGCTCAAAACAGTAACTAGTTTCAAGAAGTTATGCAGAGATGAAGAAGCTAGTGCAGTATAGAACAGGGTGGAGCACTGAATCAAATCAGTCTTCGAACTGAAGATTAATAAAATAATCAAAACTGTTTCACCCTCCTTTTCCAGCATATTGAATGTTATGTTAAGGAAATGATGTTGAAGGCCCCAAGTTTCCTTCCCGAATATATGTGATGAAATCTGCTCGGGTTATAAGTGCATTGTCTCGAAGCAACGTTTCAAGTTTCCTGCGCCGTTGGCTCTTCTGTTAGCATTACTGCACTCAAACACAAAAAAACTCAATGGACGCATGCAGAAGACAGGAGAGAGAAAAATATGTGTTCAGTCCACATACTGCATTTGTAGCTTAAGTAAAAAAAGTGTTCATGTAAAAACTATGAAATACTCTATACATTAATTAACCTATTAGAAATAGAATATACTTACGGAAAAAATTACAGCATCAAAAAGTGATTAATGTAGAGTAATGAAATTTAGGGAATACATTTGTCTAGGTAATATATTTAAGTGACTCACATCGTAACAACGTATGTTAATGTAAGCGCAAGATCCGCCGTCGCAAACGTGAAATGCTGGTACAACAATAACCGGTGTAACCGCCAGAATGTTGAACGCAAACAACCAAACGTGCATGTATTGTGTTGTACAGGTGCCGGATGTCAGTTTGTGGGATGGAGTTCCATGTCTGTTGTACTTGGTCGGTCAATACGGGGTCGGTTAATGCTGGTTGTGGATAGGCAGGAGTTGCCGGCCGATGATGTCCCATATGTGTTCGACTGGAGACAGATCTGGTGATCGAGCAAGTTCAGGCAACATGTCGACACTCTGTAGAGCATGTTGGGTTACAATAGCGGTATGACGGCAAGTGTTATCATGTTCGAAAACACCCACTGGAATGCTGTTCATGAATGGCAACCCAAGAGGTCGAATCACCAGATTAACGCACAAATGAACAGTCAGGGTGCGTGGGATAACGACGAGAGTGCTCCTGCTGTCATACGAAATTGCATCCCAGACCATAACTACAGGTGTAGGTCCAGTGTGTCTAGCAGACAAACCGACTGGTCGCAGGCCCTCAACAGGCCTCCTCCTAACGCATACTCGGCCATCACTGGCACCGAGGCAGTACCAGCTTTCTTCGGAAAACGCAACAAATCTCCACCCTGACCTCCAACGAGCTCTCGCTTGATACCACTGAAGTAGCAAACGGCGGTTGTTTGGGTTTAGTGGGATGCACGATAAAGGGCGTCTGGCTTGGAACTGCCTTTGAAGTAATCGGTTTGAATGGTTAGTTGTGTCAGTGTGGTGCCAAGGGCTACTCAGATCGCAGCTCCAGATACAGTACGATGTGCCAGACCCACACGCCCAACACGCTGGTTTTCCCTCTCGGTAGCACCACGTGGCTGTTCAAATGGCTCAAATGGCTCTAAGCACTATGGGGCTTAACATCTAAGGTCAACAGTCCCCTAGAACTTAGAACTACTAAAACCTAACTAACCTAAGGACATCACACACATCCACGCCCGAGGCAGGATTCAAACCTGCGACCGTAGCAGCAGCGCGGTTCCGGACTGAAGCGCCTAGACCCGCTCCGCCACAGCGGCCGGCGGCTGTCCAGAGCTCGGTCTTCTAGCGACTGTACAGTCTGGTGACCACCACTGCCAGCAATCTTGTACAGTGGCTACATTCTTGCCAAGTCTCTCTGCAGTATCCCAGTAGGAACATACAGCTTCTGGTAGCGCTATTACACGACCTCGTTGAAACTAAGTGAGGTGTTGGTATTGTCGTCTTTGTCATGTTAAAGGCATTCTTGACTAACATCAACTCACCACATCCAATCTCAAGTCTCATGGCCGTTACAGCATGTATTTAAAGCATACCTGATTTGTATCCACACAGAGGAGCTACTGGCGCCACTCTTAGGCGAATGGCGTGAAATTTGAATAGATATCATCTTTCAGATGTAGAAACATGCCTACCAACTTTTGTTTATATCGCACAACTCCTTGGCGATGCGATTTTTTCCGGCCAATGTATTAGGAGTAATAAAATAATGACCTACTTTTCCAACCACGGAAGATGCCCAAAACATACATGAAACATATTTGCTTAAGAAACAAAAATCTATGCTAATTTGAATGTTAATCTTTCGCAGTAGCTGTTCTACATCATTTGTTGCTTTTTTCAGTAATTAAGATGTGGTTTGTTGCTATTTACATCATCACTGTTCGTTCTGTAAATACAGTCTATGTAGTAAGATTCTACATTTTGATACTTATACCAGAAACAGATTTTCTTAGTTATTGGCTGCTGGTTTCGTAACCATACAGACAAACATTATTTATACACATCAGTAATAACTATCAGTTTCAGCCATTAACCATATACAACATTCAAATCCATTTACAGCAAATGAGGGATAAGTTTTTCATAAAATTTTAAATTCAATTCTTTTACAAGAAAATATTATTTTCTACTAAAAAACTTGTACAAATACACTACACTTTATAAGTCTGATTTGTTTTCTGACAATTGGGGTCCGTAATTCATGCAATGTGATTCTTCGATTCGGTTCTGCTCCGTCAGAGTGACCAGGCTCTTGGGAAAATTATTTTTAATGTGTAAATACAGACGTCAAACTCATCGAGTTTTTAATTAATTGGTCTATAGCCCTGTGTCTAGTTTCATTTAAATGGTAAATACTAAACAGTCCGGATCTGTGACCCAAAACGAGTTTAATATTTTATTTTACTCTCTGTCTTTGTAATGGTATCTGACTGCACAAAACGCCGGGACTTCAGAACGTGTTCTAAACGTCTTGAAAAAGTTTCTGGTTTGCAAAGTTTTGTTGATACTGAGTCAAAAGCTTTCTCAAAGTCTATTAATTCCATTCAAATGGTAATTAACATTCATCACTCTTTTTTATAATTTCATTGATTGATTGATTGATTGAGTTTATGGGATTAATCGGCGAGTTTATCAGTCTATATAATTTCTTTAAAAACTTGCGAATGGTACATTGTGCTATTATGACGTTCATATTTGTGCGTAAGCCAAGTAGCACTTTCCTGCTATAGAGATGTATTACATCGATTTGCGTTTGACTTAGGGAAAGTAATCAAAAACTGTAATTTTGAAACTGAGCTGTAAAAGAAAGATCCCACGGTACTCTGTTGTCCAACAAAAGGTGGCTGCCGACTAAATGTAAATAACGAACCTAGCACGAAGAGACGAGTTTACATTCGTCGGTCAAAAGCTTGAAGTAGTTGGTAATGATAGTGATGACGATGGTGATGATGGTGATTGTACTTATGAGGAAGAATAAATGTAATAATTCGTGTCAGAAGTTTTAATTCCCTACGAACGCATGGAAATCTCAACACCGTGCACGAAATTTAAGGAAAAGATTAAGTTTGTATTGTACACTGCAGTGTTACATTGTTATGAACAACTATTAGTATTCACAATAACTGCCGTTTGCAGCACACGCAGCAGGTACACATGCGGATGTGACCATATTATGTGCTGATGGATTTCTGCAGGTATCATACGCCATGTTATCTGCAGTGCTACCTTGCAATGTAAATATGAGTAGATGCTGAACGAGAATTCTAATTACTGTCCTAACGGTACTTAATGTGGATGGGGGCAGTAAATTCATAAAAAACAGATTGTTCAATGATAATGATAATAATAATAATAATGATAATAATAATAATAATAATAATAATAATAAAGAACTCTCGTTCAATTAGAAATAGCCTACATGTTGTTCCTCTGACAGAGAGATTTTCCACCTGTGAAGTTCATCGTTCAAGACCCATTTAGGGGACTATGATATTTTCGGTATTTCGACACTTGCACAGGTTTTCCATACTTCTCAGCTCACAAATTGAATTTCATTGGGAAATGTTGCTATTTTCATGAAACAAGTATTTCCTTACTTCTCATATCAAGAATTTGACGTCCAGAGGTTGTAATTTTTCAAGTACTGAATATCCATGTCAGTTGTAAGGTGCAGGAGTTAATAGTCCAAATTTTATGGTAAGGTCTTATGGGAACAAACTGTTGAGGTCATTGGTCCCTAAGCTTACGCAATACTTAATCTAACTTAAACTTACGCTAAGGACACCACACACACACCCATGCCCGAGGGAGGATTCGAACCTCCAAAGAGTTATAGCCCAATTGATGAGGCATTGGTCTCATTTTTCGGTACTGTAGAAAACTAGTAGTAATAGTAATTTACTCCTCTTCCCCCTCCCCTTCCTCCTCCTCCTCCTCCTCCTCCTCCTAAGACATTATCAATGATACCTAACCATGTAGGTTGTAATTCCCATACCTTGTACTTGGCTCACATACTCGATATTTGAAAAAGTATTAATTCCTCAGCTCCGGCCCACTACCTGGAAAGTTCTGAGATACGTGTGTAACATAAATAGAAGAATTGTAATTACTGGACTCAATCCTGCGACCAGGGAATTAATGAGAAAATTGAAGAGATGGCATAGATGTTTCACCGGATTAAACTCTGGAAATTTGAGATCAAGGAAAGTGTTTAAAAATGTACCTTATGTTTTTCAAGCCATTTAAGAGGGGTGTTTAATAAGTAATGAAACACATTCTTATTTTTATGAAATCACGTTGGTTTTTCTGGTGATTCTAATACACTGTATTATTCTCCACTCTTTTGGCTACAAAACTCTGATTGTCAACATAATCTCCGTTCAACGCGACGGCCTTACGCAACCTTACCGGGAGGGCCTGTATGCCCGTACGGTACCACTGGCCGACGTTGGAGCCAACGTCTTGCTGCATCAATAACCCCCTTATCATCCAGTTACTGCTTGCCGCGGAGTGCATTGGGCCAAACAGAGAGAAGTCGGAGGATGCGAGACTCGGCTGTGGGGTGGATGAGGCAGAACTGTCCAATTATGTTTTGTGAGCTCCTCTCTGACGTACAGACTTGTGTTAGGCCTTGCGTTAGAACAGGGATGCATTTTTGTGACGACGAACACGCTGAAGTCGTTTCCTCAGTTTCCTAAGAGAGCCGATAATTGCTCCATGAGGGAGGATATCAAATACACTACTGGCCATTAAAATTGCTACATCACGAAGATGACGTGCTACAGACGCGAAATTTAACCGACAGGAAGAAGATGCTGTGATATGCAAATGATTAGCTTTTCAGAGGATTCACACAAGGTTGGCGCCGATCGCAACACCTACAACGTGCTGACATGAGGAATGTTTCCAACCGATTTCTCATTCACAAACAGCAGTTGACCGGCGTTGCCTGGTGAAACGTTGTTGTGGTGCATCGTGTAAGGAGGAGAAATGCGTACCATCACGTTTCCGACTTTGAAAAACGTCGGATTGTAGCCTATCGCGATTGAGGTTTATCGTATCGCGACATTGCTCCTCGCGTTGGTCGAGATCCAATGACTGTTAGCAGAATATGGAATCGGTGGGTTCAGGAGCGTAATACGGAACGCTGTGCTGGATCCCAACGGCCTCGGATCACTAGCAGTCGAGATGACAGGCATCTTATCCGCATGGCTGTAACGGATCGTACAGCCACGTCTCGATCCCTGAGTCATCAGATGGGGACGTTTGCAAGACAACAACCATCTGCTCGAACAGTTCGACGACGTTTGCAGCAGCATGGACTATCAACTCGGAGACCGTGGCTGCGGTTACCCTTGACGCTGTATCACCGACAGGAGCGCCTGCGATGGTGTACTCAACGACGAACCTGGCTGCACGAATGGCAAAACGTCATTTTCTCGGATGAATCCAGGTTCTGTTTACAGCATCATGATGGTCGCATCCGTGTTTGGCGACATCGCGGTGAACGCACATTGGAAGCGTGTATTCGTCATCGCCATACTGGCGTATCACCCAACGTGATGGTATGAGGTGCCATTGGTTACACGTCTCGGTCACCTCTTGTTCGCACTGACGGCACTTTGAACAGTGGACGCTACATTTCAGACGTGTTACGATCCGTGGCTCTACCCTTCATTCGATCCCTGCGAAACCCTACATTTCAGCAGGATAACGCACGACCGCATGTTGCAGGCCCTATACGGGCCTTTCTGCTGGCCAGCGCATTCTCCAGATCTCTCACCAACTGAAAGCGTCTGGTCAATGTTGGCCGAGCAACTGGCTCGTCACAATACACCAGTCACTACTCTTGATGAAGTGTGGTATCGTGTTGAAGCTGCACGGGCAGCTGTACCTGTACACGCCATCCAAGCTCTGTTTGACTCAATGCCCAGGCGTATCAAGGTCGTTATTACAGCCAGAGGTGATTGTTCTGGGTACTGATTTCTCAGGATCTATGCACCCAAATCGCGTGAAAATGTAATCACATGTCAGTTCTAGTGTAGGTCTAATATATTTGTACAATCAATACCCGTTTACCATCTGCATTTCTTATTGGTGTAGCACTTTTAATGGCCAGTAGTGTAGAATAACCCCTTAAGAGTCCCAGAAGACCGTTTCCATGAATTTAGCGGATGAAGGTGAGGATTTGAAGTTTTTCTTTGGAGGAGAGGTGGTGTGGCTCCACCCCATGTATTGCCGTTATCTTTCCATTTCGAAGAGATGAAACCATGTTTCAATGTCTGGTACGATGTTCGACAAATAATTGTCACGATGAGCCTCGTAACGCGCAAGCAATTCCGCACAGATGGTCCTTCGTTGCTCTTTATGATATTCTGTTAGACGGCGAGGAACCCAGGGTGCACACGTCTTTGGCTACCCGAATTGGTGGACCAGTGTGTTAGCACTACCAACAGAGACGTCCAGTTGTGCAGCGAGGTGTTTGATTGTGACCCGCCCATCATCTCGAATGAAACTGTTCACATGCTCCAGAACTGCAGGAGTCTCAGCTGTGTGCGGCTGGACGGCACGCTGGAGATCGGACAGGTTTGCGTGACCTTGCTGCGATGGTGAAAAACGCCTCGTCCAACGACTCACCGTGATTTTGTTCACTGCCAGGTCTCCGTAGACATTCAACAAGCGCCTATGACTATCTGCGATGCCATGGTTTTTCGCCAAAAGAAACTCGTTGACATTTCTCTGCTTGGAACGCACCTCCGTTAAGATGCCATTTTGAACGCTACGTATAGTACCGCCGCCTATTAGAACGTCATGAAACTCTTGGGACTGAAGCGAGAATATTCCATGATGTCCCACAGCAAATGCCGCATTTCGTCAACCGAAATTGTCCACGAAAAAAATTTGTTGCATTATTTATTGAGGCAAAGGCCTTGCCGCAGTGGATACTCCGGTTCCCGTGAGATCACCGAAGTTAAGCGCTGTCGGGCGTGGTCGGCACTTGGATGGGTGACCATCCAGGGCACCATGCGCTGTTGCCATTTTTCGAGGTGTACTCAGCCTCGTGATGCCAATTGAGGAGCTACTCGACCGAATAGTAGCGGCTTCGGTGTGTGCTGACCCCACACCCCTCCTATCCGCATCCTATCCGCATCCTCTCTAGGTCATCACCATCAGCAAAACTGGCTCCTGCTCAGGGGCAGCGGGTCGCTTTCCTTGCACACCAGCGGCCGGATAGGCGTCTGAGCGCTGTGGACATCTCCCGCCGTGACGCCACCGGACGGTGGCTGACGTCGTAGTGGACGCAGAAGCGTCGTCTCAGCATACCGCTGGCGCGGGATCCACGCAGCTAGCTTACATAACGAGGCCGTCGGCGCGGCGTAGTACTGTGTCAGCAACGCGGAGTATGTGGGCAGCCAGCCCATCACCAAGTCAGTGGCCAGCCAGCCGCTGACCGAGTGTGTCAAGCAGCGTAGATGCGTCAGTAAAAGAACTTGTTACATTAGCAGCTGCCTTTCTTTGGAGACACCTGGGTTCCCACCTCGCGTCCAACCACCTCTCACGTCATTCTGGCTCGTAGCCGCCCCACCCTGCACCAGGGGGCGCCATACAGGAGATAGTCATAGAAGTGACAAAGGAGAGTGGTTGTGACGAATGTTTACCACATGCTGGAGGGTGTCATCTCACGGCAACAGCAAAGTGGAAAGCGTGATGTTTGTACACAAGCTACAGTTCCGTATTCTGCTCAAGGTAATACGCAGGAAAACTGTTAATAGACTCAAGACGGCTAGTGCCAAGAGCATAGTGTGTTCGAATTGGTGACTTTTCCTCTCGATACAATTTGAAACGAGACTCGTCCGACTAGGCAACATGTTTCCAGTCATCAACAGTCCAATGTCGGAAACTGCCTGGTGGATTACAACTGAGTGCTGGACCGATACTCGAACACTGGACCTATGCCTTCCGCGGCCAAGTGTTCTACGACTGAGCTACCCAAGCACGACTCACAAACCGTTCTCACAGCTTTACTTGTGCCAGTACCTCGTCTCCTACCTTCCAAACTTCACAGAGGCTCTCCTGCGAAACTCCGCTGCAGAGTGAAAATTTCATCCTCGAAACATCCTCCAGGCTATGACAAACCCATGTCTCCGCAGTATCCTTTCTTTCACGAGTGCTAGTTCCGCAAGTTTCACAGGAGAACTTCTGTGAAGTTTGGATGGCAGGAGACGAGGTATCGGTGGAAGTAAAGCTGTGAGAACTGATCGTGAGTCGCGCTTGGGTAGCTCAGTTGGCAGAGCATTTGTCCGCGAAAGGGAAAGGTCCCGTGTTCGAGTCTCGGTTCGGCACACAGTTTTAATCTGCCAGGAAGTTTCATATCAGCGCATACTCCGCTGCAGAGTCATCAAGGGTAGACGAATGGGCTTTAGGCTACGAAAGCTCATATAGATCATGTTTCGTTGAATGCTTTGCACGCTGACTCTTGTTGACGGCCCAGCAATGAACTCTCCACCAATTTGCGGAAGGGTTGCACTTCTGTGACGTCGAAGGATTCTCTGGAGTCGTCGTTGGTCCCGTTCTTGCAGGATCTTTTTCCGGCCGTAGCGATGTCGGAGGTTTGATGTTTTACCGGGTTCCTGATATTCATGGTACACTCGTGAAATGGTCGTACGGGAAAATCCCCACTTCATCGCCTGCCTCTGAGATGCTGTGTCCTATCGCTCGTGCGCCGACGATAGCACCACTTTCAACCTCACTTAAATCTTGATAACCTGTCATTGTAGTTGCTGTAACCGATCTAACAACTGTGCCAGTCGCTTGTTGTCTTATATAGGCACTGCCGACCGCAGCGCTGTATTCTGCCTGTACATATCTCTTTATATGAATACGCATGCCTATACCAGTTTCTTTGGCGCTTCAGTGTAGCAAGCAAAGAGGACATGGGCGGGGACTACGAATAGGTGCCGGTCGATGGGAATATGAGTCGGTGGAGAGGCGAAGGGACCCGAGATAATTCGCGCACGTGCGATAAACACTGTGTCCGGATGGGGCAGCGGTTAACGCAACTGCCTAGTAACCAAGAGATCCCGGGTTCGAATCCCGGTCCAGCAAACATTTTCACTCGCCGCTGATTCTGCACGAAGTCCCGGTGCAGTTGACATCAATAGTTCCTTCCCTTTCCTTTCTCGCTCCCTTCCCCCTCCTGCCCCTGCACCGTCAATTTACATAAAGCATTCTGCCGAACCGGGACTCGGCTCTAGGATCTTGACTTTCCTGGTGCGGTACACAGTTTTAATGTGCCAGCAAGTTTTAAAATATTGTTTTCCTCAAATATTACAACACGTCCCTCTGGCACTCGGCCACTCAACTGTTAACGAATTCGTTTAAGATTATTGATTTTGTAGCCCGTTAACGAACAGTATCGGGTCACTGCCTACACGTCTCTTGCGATGCCTGCTCCATACTTCGTTATTTTGTTTACCGTCGCGCTCGGGCCAGTCGGAGCGATCCACCTACGGCAGCAGTCATTCAGGGCGCCGGACGTGACGTCACGAGGCCTTGCGTAACGGCCGGCGCGGCGCGTGCGGGGGTGGAGGACGTATCGACCCGAGGCGCGGCGCGGCCCGGCGGCTGCCGCTTGCAGAGTACAGCACAGCTCGGCGCTGCACGGCCGGCGCCGCTCTCAAACTCGCTTCTGTGGCGGAACTCGCCTGCCACTCTGGGCCTCGCGTGCAGACCCGCCCACGGCGGCACGGAGATGCGTGCGCCTCGCTATGTTTAGCAGCGATTCAGGCGAGGTTGCCTTCTTTTGAGTGAACTCTGCACGCACCGAGCACACTGCCGGTAAAAAAGTAACCTTGTCCAAAAATAGAAACTAGCATAATATCCGAATAACTGTGAATCAAGAAAACGACTCAAGTTTACAATCAATACGACCACAGCACCACCACGTAAGCAATATTTTATAGAGTCGGCAAACGTGAATTAAGCATAACCTTATGGAACATCCGCCTAACCTTCTGAATGGTTAAATACCCTCAGGTGACAAAAGTCATGGCATAGAGATATGTGTACATACAGATGGCGGTAGTGTCGTATACACAAGGTATACGAGGACAATTCATTGGCGGAGCTTTCATTTGTGATCAGTCCATTCAAGTGAAAAGGTTTCCGACGTGATTATGGCCGCACAACGGGAATTAACAGATTTAGAACGCGGATTGGTGGATCCATTTCGGAAAATGTTAGGGAACTCAGTACTCTGTGAGCCACAGTGTCAACGGTGAGCCGAGAATACCACATTTCAGATCTTACCTCTCACCACGGACAACACAGTGGCCGACGTTCTTCACTTCACGACTGAGCGCAGCAGCTTTTCCTAGTATTGTCAGTGCTACCAGACAAGCAACACTGCGTTAAATAACCGCAGAAATGAATGCGGGGCGTATGAAGAACGTATCCGTTCGGACGATGCCACGAAATTTGGCGTTAATGGGCCCATGCTTGTGGTCACATCGTTCAGCCCCAGAAGACTGGACAATCCTGGCCTGGTCACATGAGTCCCGATTTTAGTTGGTAAGAGTTGACTGCAAAGTTCGAGCGCGGCCCAGACCTCACGAAGCCATGTCAACAAGAGACTCTGCAAGCTAGTGATTGCTCTGTAATAGTGTAGGCTGTGTTTACATGAAATGGATTGGGTCGTCTGGACCAACAGAACTGATCATTCGCTGGAAATTGTCACTTTCGGCTATTTGGAGACCGTATGCAGCCACTCATGGACGTCATGATCCCAAACGACGACGGAATTTTTATGGGTGGCAAGGCGCCATGTCACCAGGACACAGTTATTTTCGATTCGTTTGAAGAACTTCCTAGACAATTCTAGTCAATGGTTTAACCACCCAGATCGCCCGACATGAATCCCATCAAAACTTTATGGGACATAATTGAGAGTTCAACTCTGCACAAAATACTGCACCATAAACCCTTCCGCATTTATGGGCGGCTATAGAGGCAGCATGGCTCAATATTTCTGCAGGGGACTTCCAACGATTTGTTCAGTCCATGACACGTCGAGTCGCTGCACTATGACGAGCAGAGGAGGTCCGACAATATGTTAAGAGGTATCACATGGCTTCTGTCACCTCAATGTATTTTCTTTCTTACACTCCTGGAAATGGAAAAAAGAACACGTTGACACCGGTGTGTCAGACCCACCATACTTGCTCCGGACACTGCGAGAGGACTGTACAAGCAATGATCACACGCACGGCACAGCGGACACACCAGGAACCGCGGTGTTGGCCGTCGAATGGCGCTAGCTGCGCAGCATTTGTGCACCGCCGCCGTCAGTGTCAGCCAGTTTGCCGTGGCATACGGAGCTCCATCGCAGTCTTTAACACTGGTAGCATGCCGCGACAGCGTGGACGTGAACCGTATGTGCAGTTGACGGACTTTGAGCGAGGGCGTATAGTGGGCATGCGGGAGGCCGGGTGGACGTACCGCCGAATTGCTCAACACGTGGGGCGTGAGGTCTCCACAGTACATCGATGTTGTCGCCAGTGGTCGGCGGAAGGTGCACGTGCCCGTCGACCTGGGACCGGACCGCAGCGACGCACGGATGCACGCCAAGACCGTAGGATCCTACGCAGTGCCGTAGGGGACCGCACCGCCACTTCCCAGCAAATTAGGGACACTGTTGCTCCTGGGGTATCGGCGAGGACCATTCGCAACCGTCTCCATGAAGCTGGGCTACGGTCCCGCACACCGTTAGGCCGTCTTCCACTCACGCCCCAACATCGTGCAGCCCGCCTCCAGTGGTGTCGCGACAAGCGTGAATGGAGGGACGAATGGAGACGTGTCGTCTTCAGCGATGAGAGTCGCTTCTGCCTTGGTGCCAATGATGGTCGTATGCGTGTTTGGCGCCGTGCAGGTGAGCGCCACAATCAGGACTGCATACGACCGAGGCACACAGGGCCAACACCCGGCATCATGGTGTGGGGAGCGATCTCCTACACTGGCCGTACACCACTGGTGATCGTCGAGGGGACACTGAATAGTGCACGGTACATCCAAACCGTCATCGAACCCATCGTTCTACCATTCCTAGACCGGCAAGGGAACTTGCTGTTCCAACAGGACAATGCACGTCCGCATGTATCCCGTGCCACCCAACGTGCTCTAGAAGGTGTAAGTCAACTACCCTGGCCAGCAAGATCTCCGGATCTGTCCCCCATTGAGCATGTTTGGGACTGGATGAAGAGTCGTCTCACGCGGTCTGCACGTCCAGCACGAACGCTGGTCCAACTGAGGCGCCAGGTGGAAATGGCATGGCAAGCCGTTCCACAGGACTACATCCAGCATCTCTACGATCGTCTCCATGGGAGAATAGCAGCCTGCATTGCTGCGAAAGGTGGATATACACTGTACTAGTGCCGACATTGTGCATGCTCTGTTGCCTGTGTCTATGTGCCTGCGGTTGTGTCAGTGTGATCATGTGATGTATCTGACCCCAGGAATGTGTCAATAAAGTTTCCCCTTCCTGGGACAATAAATTCACGGTGTTCTTATTTCAATTTCCAGGAGTGTATTTTACTTTTACGCGATCAGGCCCAACGGATCGCGAGCTGCAACATGTTTCCTATTTCATCGTCTTCTATCAATCTCTGCCATCTGCCCTCCGTTCAGTAACAATTAATGACTGTTGCCTGTCTTCACGGACACCACCCCTCCACCTTTTCCTTGGTCTTCCCGGTGGTCTCCCACCTGTGAGGATGAAATCCAGCAGCTTTCATGACCACCCGCCGTCTTTCTCGCCATCCATCCGAGCCATAGCACATCGCTGTGGTCGTTTGCTTCTGATGATTGCTGCTGTATTGGCAGTTCCGTACTGTTCATCTAATTCATCGCTGTTTCTGATTCTCCATCTAACCGTCTTTGAGTCCAGCACCCGAGATCTTCCGCAGCACTTAGCTCTCAAATATGAGATGTTCATGGAAGTCCTGCTTTCGGATACTCCTCGTCTCACGGCCATAAAGTCCCCTGGAATGGATCAAGGTCTTATACAGCCGAATCCTGAACTGTCTAAAGAAATATCTGGAGCGAAGCTGTTGTGTTAGGCTGTAGGAGGATCGATTTTCTGCTGGATTATGGCGTTGATCTCTGCTTCGCATCACAAGCTCTCCATGATAAGTGCTGCCAGGTATCTAAATTCACGGACGCTCTTGCAGGACCGGTATCCCTCCCATCCGCAGTGTTGTAGTTGTCCAGTATCGTGAACTTGGCTACCATTCGTAACGAGTAAACCGTTTTGGTTTTGTTCATGTGTAGGCCGAATTTGCTGGCGGTCATCTCCAGTGCCCTGGCCATTTGTTTCAGTTTCTCTTCAGAGCTGCTGAGTAGGCAAATATGTCAGGTTCTTCCTTCGAATTGGATCCCTTCGAAGTTCTGTTTAAAAGTCTTACATATGATCCTCTCAAGGATAAAACTATACAGGAATTGAACAGGTTAGGGTATAACCATCTCCGTGCCTGAGACCCATCACAGTTTCGGAGTAATTTGTTGCTCGGTTTTCCATCTTCACCTTATTGCGTGGTTCATTTAGGCCGATCTGTACTAGGTTGATGAGTTTCTATAGCATTCAAAATTCTAGGCATCATATTAATTATACCTTTGTTAATTAATAATCTTCGTCTACCTAAACGTTCATAAATAATATTAGACACGCAAAACAAACCAGGAGAACATAAACTATGACCGACTATTAAAGAAAGTGAACCCATACAACCCCATCAATTCATAGTGATTAATCCACCAATAACCATTCTTATGTGAGCAACAGAAGAATAAGGAATTAAACACTTTAAATCAACTTGACGAAAGCAAATAAATCTAACAATAACTCCACCAGATAAACTGAAAGACAGGCAGAAATAATTAAACTTCAACCCAAATAAGAAATAGCCTTTACTACACGAAAAATTCCATAGCCACCTAGCTTCACTCTTGTGACATATGCTGTCATAGGCCTTCCGTAAATCAACAAAAAAAATGTGCAGTGTTCTCTTGTTTTTCCAGTGTGCTGGGGGAGAACAAAAACGTGACCTTACCATTGATCAGCATGATCGAATATGGTTCAGATGGCTCTGAGCACTATGGGACTTGACATCGGATGTCATCAGTCCAAGAACTTAGAAGTACTTCAACCTAACTAACCTAAGGACATCCATGCCCGACGCAGGATTCGAACCTGCGACCGTAGCAGTCGCGTGGTTCCGGACTGAGGAGCCTAGAATCGTTCGACACCCGCGGCCGGCCATGATCGAATACTTTTCTTATATTCACCAGTTAATGATGCTAAAAAGCTTTGAATCCTTTGTTCAAAATGGTTCAAATGGCTCTGAGCACTATGGGACTTAACATCTATGGTCATCAGTCCCCTAGAACTTAGAACTACTTAAACCTAACTAACCTAATGACATCACACAACATCCAGTCATCACGAGGCAGAGAAAATCCCTGACCCCGCCGGGAATCGTACCCGGGAACCCGGGCGCGGGAAGCGAGAACGCTATCGCACGATCACGAGCTGCGGACAATCCTTTGTATGAAGGCTGTTGGACACGATCTTATAGCATACATTAAGCAGAGTGACTACTCAGTAGCTGTCACATTTCAATTTGTCACCCTTGTTATGGACTGGACAGTTCAAAACCATTTTCCATTCTGCTAGTAGTAGTCCAGAATGGTTGTATTAGACGGTGTAGTGTTTCTGTAAGTTTCTCGCCTCCTTTCCTGATCATCTCGACCAGTATTCCGTCTTCATCTCGGCTCTCATTCTTCCTAAGTTATTTCATTTGGTTTTGATCCCATCCAATGTCGGCAGAGGCTAATCTGGGTCAGCTGTGGAAAAAAACCGTACTTCGTGTTCAGTACAGTTAAAAAGCTGGTCAAAGTAATCATTCCATCCTTCGGCGATTTCACTATCGTTGGTTAGGTCTTTGACAAACTTTTGTCTGATACCTTTCCCTGGACGTCTTTAAATTCTGCTTCCGGCTCAACGATGATGTCATTAACTTACTTTCTCTTTGCTCTTCTCCAAATTGCTTGCTTCTCAGAGTTACTTCTAAATTTTTAAAAAAGTCGGTGGCTCGTTCTCGACTACTAGCAGCTGACCCTTAACATAAAGAAATTTAACGCACTGTAGCAAGCTCTGTCAGGCTCCATTTACGGTGCCGATTATGTAGTAGCTATTTTTGGTAGCACTAAGTTGGGCGCAAGTTATGTGGTAGAGCTATCTTTGATAAGCCTACATTTGGAAGAAGTGTATCGCCTGATTTCTGAAGGTGAATAACCGAAGATGAAATCAAAGAGTTGTGCTGTGTGAAGGCTATCAGAAAATAATATACATGAAAACATGCAACTGAGTTATTAATCAAGATCTTTAATGAAATGAAGCTACTAAAACACAATCCACTGCGTCAGAGAACCCTTGGCTTGGATGGAATGTTAACTGCAATTCAGTTATTCCATTTGCGTCTCTGAGCACAATTGCATTTGGCGATATATGTACTACAAATATTCACAGAGTTTGGAGTGCAGAGTCATGCTATCAACTCTGGTGAAAAGTGAGAGTGCTGCCTTATAGTGCAAGCAGAAGTGTCACTCTCCATATCGTGAGGGCCGGAAGAGCGGCTGGAGAAGTGGGCTCACTACGTCGCAAGTCTTTTCTGTCGAGTGGTATGTCACAGTCTCTGCAATTCCATTACTGTGGATCGTATCACATAGTCTCCAACGACTGCCTCAAGTTACTCAGCGAAAATCATCAGTGAGCAAAGATGCATGCAAACATCTTGGGACTCAAAACAATTAAAGAGTAGTGACAGCAGCAATTAACAACATTAACGGCTCTTTTTGTATGCAGAATGCCCCGTGTTCGTCGGTTTTGTGCTATTGGAAGAGGTAATCTATGTGGCCGTCCATGGTCGATGCAGTTACTGGCCACTCATCCTGGATTTAGACGTCATAGAAGCTGCTGCGAGCTAGTTCTCTATTGACCACTCACGCAGATGCCGGCTACCAGTTTTCGTTGACCTACTGGCAACTTACGTTAGTGTTGATCGTCGGTAAAGCAGATGCCAGACTGAGATTCATTGGAAGAATCCTAAGGAAATGCAATCCGAAAACAAAGGAAGAAGGTTACAGTACGCTTGTTCGCCCACTGCTCGAATACTGCTCAGCAGTGTGGGATCCGTACCAGATAGGGTTGATAGAAGAGATAGAGAAGATCCAACGGAGAGCAGCGCGCTTCGTTACAGGATCATTTAGTAAGATAAACTCCAGTGGAAGACTCTGCAGGAGAGACGCTCAGTAGCTCGGTACGGGCTTTTGTGAAAGTTTCGAGAACATACCTTCACCGAAGAGTCAAGCAGTATATTGCTCCCTCCTACGTATATCTCGTGAAGAGACCATGAGGATAAAATCAGAGAGATTAGAGCCCATACAGAAGCATACCGACAATCCTTCTTTCCACGAACAATACGAGACTGGAATAGAAGGGAGAACCGATAGAGGTACTCAAGGTACCCTCCCCGCCACACACCGTCAGGTGGCTTGCGGAGTATGGATGTAGCTGTAGATGTGCAACGCGAGGGTCTAATATTGAATTTTATGAAAATAATTTATTGTAAAACACTAGGCAACCTCTTAAGCAACATGTTGAGCAATCTGCAGTTTGAAGTATAACAATGTGAAAATAACAGCAGATGCTGTGTACTCAATGATGGCTTGCCTGAAGGCTCTGTTCTTGCTCCGGTGTACACAGGAAACCTGCCGAACTTGACCTTCCGGAAACTCCAATTTGCAGGTGATCTTGCAGTTTCATATGAGAGTAAATATATTTCTGAATGAGAACAACACCTGACAGACTCACTAAACCCTATTAATATTGTAAGACATGCCAATTAAACCTAATTATTCTAAAACAGAAATACGTTTTTTTCACCTCTCTAATCGTCTAGCATCAGCAAAGATCAGCCAACGATTTGTCTCTTTTGGCTTAGTGAAATATAACGATAACCCAAACTATATTCGTGTCAAATTAGACAGGATGCTAACATATAATAAACATATTTTCAACACAGCTAACAAAGTACAAACACGAATGAACCTCGTGAGGAAGCTGGTGGGTAGCACATGAGTAACAAATACACCAGTTTTCCGTGGACCATTCCTCGCGTAGACTGTTCATTTACGACAATTACGGTGTTCCCTTTAGCAGCGTTTATGATTATAGAGTTGTTAACTGCAAATTCATCGTTCATCTTTCAACTATTTTCAATTCATAGTTTATTTTATGTTTGTTTTTGTTTTTCTCAATTAAAATAAAATCATTAACATATGTTTTTGGGTGTGGTCCGCCTTTAGCAAAACACAATTTTGTTTTTTGTCCCAGACATGTATCACTACAGTTGCAGCATCATCAGTGTTTTTTTTATTATGGCTGCTAAACAGAAGAAATGTTCTTTACTGTTTAAATACTTATAAATATTAGTTTCTAAATCGTAATTACAGATTTTTGAAGAGCACATAAAATTGTGTCTTCATACCTTCTTACCACATGGTGTGGTTTTCTTGCTGTATTACGTTTTTACAGTTTCTGTTTTTCTTTATAGTTTGTCGCCTGCAACTATATACAACTTAATGTAGGCAAAATATTTACGCAAAAATTACGATTTCTAAACTGTTATGGCTAGAGAGATAGTAGGTTTGAGGATTTATCATTATTATTAGAATTCTATATATTCATTTATTTTTAGTTTTGTGTGTGTGTGTGTGTGTGTGTGTGTGTGTGTGTGTGTGTGTGTGAGGGGGATGGTGGGAGCTCTATAGGTTGGTATTATCCAATAATTCTTTGAGGGCAGAGAAAAAGAGTTCCTTTGCAGAGAGCTGTGTATTCATTTATTACTTGCTCTTCTTCAACTATGGCTTTTTGTATTTGATAATTTTCTTCAATTATAAGTTTTTATGGGGGGCTGTTGCTGCATTTACGAATTTTCAAATCAGTGTTGATGTCTGTTGGGCTATGGTTATTGTCCATAAGGTGTGCAGCAAATGTGGAATGACAGCTGTTACTTTTTAATGCCCTTCTGTGTTCTGTGTATCTGGTATTTGAGTTTCTGCTTGTCTGTCCTATATAAACTCATTTGCAGTCCTGGCATGTTAGTTGGTAAATACCAGAGGTGTTGTGTTTGTCTGTGCTTGTGTTGGCTGTCCTTAGTTTCCTCTGTGTTGAGTTGTCTGTCCTGTAGGCTATTTTTAGCCCTTGTTTTTTTAAGTGTGTCTGTGGTCTGCTTTAATGTTGTAGGTGAGATTGAACCACTTGTTTGTTGTTGCGGGTGTTTCTTCTTCATGTGTGCTCGTTTGTGTTCTGTGTGTTTCTAAGTCGGTGAGAAGGCTTTTGTGTGTTGGGTGCCTTTATTAATTTTGTTTTAATTTTGTGGTTCAGTTTATCTATAGTGTTTGTGTCATTCTCTACAGCTATTTGTCTGTTTCTAATTCATTGTTATAGTTGCTTTCAGTGAGTGGAGTTTTATTCAGTCTGTGTAGCATATATCGGAAACCAGCTAGTTTGTGTGTAATCAGATGATTGGGAGGTTTTTGAATGGCTGTGCTGCTGGTGGTTACTCTTCTGAATAAGGAGAATTGGTATTGGTTGTTGTATTTGTATATTGTGAGGTCAAGGAAATTTAAAAATTTGTTGTTTTCTGTTTCTAAGGTGAATTTTACTTTTGGGTGGACGTTTTTCGTATCACTAAGGAATTGTTGGATGCGACTAGGTGTTTCATCTATAAGGCATATCATGTCATTTACATAACGATACCAATATATTATATGGTATTGTTTGGATCCTACTATTATTTCAAATATTTTAATTTCAATATGATTAAGAAAAATATTGGCTAGACGTCCACTGACTGGTGACCCCATTGGAAGTCCATCTTCTTGTGAGTAGAACTGATTATCAAATAAGAAATAGTTTTGCTCTGTGATTAGTTTTAGAATGCTAGCTATTTATTTTATGTGGGGTTTGGGAATTTCTGCCTATTCTTCTAATTGTTGTTTGATGATACTGATGGTTTCTGTGGTGGGATATTGGTGTACATGGATGTGATGTCAAATGATGTGGGTGTGACTGTTGTGGGTACGTTGATGTCTTTGATTTTTTTTATCAGCTCTTCGGTGTAGTATATGCTTCTGTTATTTGTGTATATGTAATGTTTCCGTAAGTATGTGTGCATTTCTGCGGCTAAGTGATATGTGGATGCACTTCTGAAATTGACAACGGGGTATATCGGAATGCCCTCCTTGTGGAACTTTAGTAGGCTGTTCAGTGTGTGTGCTTGGGGCTGCTTTTGTTTCAGCCATTTCGCTTTCTCTTTTGTGAATATGTGTGAGGTATTTTTTAGAAGCGTTTGTGTGTTTTTCTGGTTTCTTTGTGTTGGGTCGCTGGTTAGCTTTGTTATGTTATTGTCTTTCAGAAATTTTAAGGTTTTATCTTTGTATTTATCCTGTTTCATTATTATCATGCTACTGCCTTTGTCTGATCTCGTAATGAGAGCCTCGTTGTTTTTAAGTCTGTTTTTTATTTTTCTGCGTGTTTTTTCTTCTTCAGTTTTTGTTCTTGTCAATATGTTGTTCTTGTTTTCCTTTATTATGTATATTATTTCTTTTGCAACTAACTCTCTTGTCGGACCCGGAAAGTGGCACCTTGATACCGGCGCATGAGAGGTAATACATCAGGACGGAGGATGTCTGTGACGTCTCGTTATGCTGGCAGAATTCTCTCAATCACTACCAATTGTGACCTGAAGTCAGGCCTGATGCTCCCCACATCATAACGCTAGAAGTCTCTCCAAAGCATTAGAAGAGTGGAACCTCTTCCCAGCTCGCCGCTATATTCTCCAACTTCGGTCATCCTGGGTAGAGCAAAACCGAGATTCAGAACCTTGGCCGGCCAGGGTGGCCGAGCGGTTCTAGGCGCTACAGTCTGGAACCGTGCGGCCGCTACGATCGCAGGTTCGTATCCTGCCTCGGGCATGGATGTGTGTGGTGTCCTTAGGTTAGTTAGGTTTAAGTAGTTCTAAGTTCTAGGGGACTGATGACCTAAGAAGTTAAGTCCCATAGTGCTCAGAGCCATTTTCAGAACCTTGAACACAATGCGTCGCCATTCACCAGCATTCGACGCTTCACAGTCACTGTCGTGATATTAGCGGCAGCCTATGTATGGGATTGTAATTCTCTAGTCTGCCTGCTGCTAGTGTCCTACCAATGATGCAGGATGACAGAATTTTCATTACTTTTCCCTGTTGGCATATCGCAGATGTGAAAGATTGTGATAAGCCTGGTGCACTATACGGTGATCCTCTCTTGTGGTGGTCAGATGTGGTTGACTGGAATCTTGACGGCGAGTATGGCTGCCCTAACGTTCTCGGGCTGCTGTCACATCTGAATGCCTCTCAAATCTGTACACTAGACGATTTGACCAGGTGACGAAATGTAGACCCACAATGAGGCCCCTTTCAAACTCTGTCACATGCTGATAGTGCTGTCTCACATGATTACGCAGCAACCCCTCTTACTGTAAAGTGATTACTTAACATCTGACGCTATTCACGGCCCCCCTAATATGCCTGACCGGGCCTGTTACCACTAAACGCTAACAACACTAATACACTCTGATCTCCGTGCTACTGTCACAGAGAATTGTAACTGGACAAGGATTTGAGCCCTATTCTCTTGAATCGGGGCCCAGAGCCTTAACTATTAGTCGCCGACGCTCAATGAGCATTTGTAACCATGAAACTGGAATAACAGCATAACGACGTAGGTTCGAGAATTAAGAGGAAGTACAGCCTGAATGGTCAGCAAAATAAAAACAAAAAAGAAAAATAATTCAAACACAGAGAACCGCTGCAACTCATCCACAGTGTCATTACAGCCGATTTTCATTGTACCATCAATTCAGAAAGATTATTTGGAGAAATAGAACAACACCGAACTGACAACAGCCAAAACTACGAGTGGCAGTACTAGACTATGACGACAGATAATAGGGTTACTAGGTGGCGCGACACCTGCGCTGAACGTACAGCGCAAAGTCCCGTCATTGTGTATTAATGACCGTGAAACGGAATCTTAACATTATCACCCAGTTTCCGATTACCTTGGCATACAATCAGTGATACACATGCATGAGGCTACTCCATCTGGTTGGCGGCTTAATTGGACAATTTAGTTGTTACGTTCCCTACACATTAGTACCTCCAGCCAGTTGTCCACAATTGTTCTGGTTCACAATATTTTTTTTTACATTGGAATATTCGTAGTTTCGAATTTATTTTGCTCTTTTATGCTTTAGCAACATTCCACAAAGTTTGTCCCTAATGGCAGACACGTTTTCTGTGCAGTGAGTGAAAAAGTATTCGGACAACTTGTAAACCTGAGGCTTTTCTGAGATGTATCACACATGTGAAGAACCATCAGTAGCTGTGCAGTCCAGTCCATACAAAAAAAGAATACTTAATCACGTGATATTCATGTTTCCAATCACCGATTAAAATTGTGTACTTAAATACGATTCCAACGATAATAATCACATGTAGGCAGCATATTTAATTGGCAAGTCGATATATTTAATACTGAAATTTATACGTTAACAGTAATTTTCCTCAGCCATCTGGACCCATCGATGTTTTGCCTAGGTAAAGTACCATCGGATGACAATTTTGTTTGCGCGGTCATCACGCGCAGCAAGCACAGAAATATTCGTTTTGTAAATAAAAACTGCCTTTTATTGCTACAATGTGTTTTATTTCCTCCAGATGCGTTTCGCATCTTAGTTAAAGGAGCCTTCATTGGAAAGTTGAATCATACAGTTTTGTTTTGATATGCGATATTTGTAGATTACAAAACAGTGCATGTCTTGTTTAATACCTAAATAAGTGATTACTTACAGTTCGCAGTTTTGGTTGGTATCCGCGTTTCCTCTCATCTGGTCACATGCTGGACGTCGCACTGTAACTTCACTTACGAAACATAAGCACATTTTCTTGTTATGACCTTCTTTTCTTCCCGTCAGCTAAATTAAGAAAGCCACGAGATGGCGTAAATTAGTAAGGTTCGGAGCCATTGCATTCGATGTCGAGGTCATTAGAGACTAAGTACAAGCTCGAAATGTTTCAAGAATGAGGAAGGAAATCGGCCGTCGCCTTTCGAAGGACATCTACATCTACATTTATACTCCGCAAGCCACCCAAAGGTGTGTGGCGAAGGGCACTTTACGTGCCACTGTCATTACCTCCCTTTGTTGTTCCAGTCGTGTATGGTTCGCGGGAAGAACGACTCCTGGAAAGCCTCCGCGCGCGCTCGAATCGCTCTAATTTTACATTCATGATCTCCTCGGGAGGTATAAGTAGGGGGAAGCAATATATTCGATACCTCATCCAGAAACGTACCCTCTCGAAACCTGGCAAGCAAGCTACACCGCGATGCAGAGCGCCTCTCTTGCAGAGTCTGCCACTTGAGTTTGCTAAACATCTCCGTAACGCTTTCACGCTTACCAAATAACCCTGTGACTAAACGCGCCGCTCTTCTTTGGATCTTCTCTATCTCCTCTGTCAACCCGACCTGGTACGGATCCCACACTAATGAGCAATACTCAAGTATAGGTCGAACGAGTGTTTTGTAAGCCACCTCCTTTATTGATGGACTACATTTTCTAAGGACTCTCCCAATGAATCTCAACCTGGCACCCGCCTTACCAACAACTAATTTTATATGATCATTCCACTTCAAATCGTTCCGCACGCATAACTCCCAGATATTTTACAGAAGTAACTGCTACCAGTGTTTGTTCCGCTATAATAATACAATAAAGGATCCATCTTTCTATGTATTCGCAATATATTACATTTGTCTATGTTAAGGGTCAGTTGCCACTCCCTGCACCAAGTGCCTATCCGCTGCAGATCTTCCTGCATTTCGCTGCAATTTCCTAATGCTGCAACTTCTCTGTATACTACAGCATCATCCGCGAAAAGCCGCATGGAACTTCCGACACTACCTACTAGGTCATTTATATATATTGCCTGGAGCGGTTCGGGAAAACCACAGGAAACGGAAATCTGGACTGCCAAACTCGGATCTGAGCCGTCGACCTCTCGAATGCGAATCCACTGTGCTAATCGCAGCGCCCCTCCATCCGGTAAACTTCGGTTGTAGGCAGGCCGTCGCGTAAGTAGAAGATTTTCTGGCGCAGTCGCTTTCCTGGCGCCACAGCAGGTAACCAAAACTTAACGTCAACAGGTCGGGCGAACTCCGCGGCCAGAAACCGCGTCTGCCGAGACTGTCGCCATAACAGTTGGCCACACGACAGCCCAAGTGCCACTGCCCGCCTTCCACTGAGGCTGATTCTTTTTTCCTACTGATTTTTGACGTCGCTCCCATGGCGTGAAACAATTCTTTCGTCATAACACTAAGAACCTATCGATACAAAAATCAAACAGAATGGTATTGTTTTATACATATATTAAAATGTGTCTGTAAAGGTTTCATGGATAATGTTTTCCAACGTAAGTTTAAGTCTGGAATCTCTCATCAGATTGTCCAAGTTGTTATTATTATTATTATTATTATTATTATTCAGAACAGTGTAAACAAGCGAGATGTGAAACGCTACCATCGAACTACTCATTTTGTCCTCGTGATTGGAGAACTGTGCTTTCAGCGTGACTGACTTGCTGGTGGTAAGAGGGGTTCAAATGGTTCAAATGGCTCTGAGCACTATGGGACCTAACATCTACGGTCATCAGTACCCTAGAACTTAGAACTACTTAAACCTAACTAACCTAAGGACACAACACAACACCCAGTCATCACGAGGCAGAGAAAATCCCTGACCACGCCGGGAATCGAACCCGGGCGCGGGAAGCGAGAACGCTACCGCACGACCACGAGCTGCGGACGGTAAGAGGCGAATCGACATCAGAAAGAGAAGACGTCCCACTACAATTTTTACAGGAAAATACGGATTGTAAGCATTCGTCGCCTGGTTGCTGTGGATAGGGGTGCTAATGGCAAGTGAAGATTCCGCAGCAGCACCGCGGCTTGGTTGGACCCGCGTCACTGCAAGGCGAGAGTCAGCGCATGGCGGAATCTCATGTTGAGCGACAGCCATCGGCAGCTGCGATGACACACACAGAGAGAGAGAGAGAGAGAGAGAGAGAGAGAGAGAGAGAGAGAGTGGGGAGGGAGAGAGAGAGAGAGAGGCCAGGTGCCGCGTATCGACCCGAGCTGCCCGGCACTGCGCCTGACGGCTAGGCAACCCGCGACTCGCCTCAACGCCTCCACCAGCAGTCCTACTTGTTGTGCTACGTCAGTAGAGGTAAATTCACAGTGCGACCTGCAAACAGCGTATCCTCCTAACGAGAGGACTGCCCCAGGGATCGGTGATTTACCTTGTCTTGTACTACGCACCACCTAGTACATCTGCGCAGATGACGCCGCACTAATTTCCATAAGGCGATCACCTGCTGTAATTCTACACCAATTACAGAATTTTTGTCGAGAGCTCGAGAAATGTACAACGGACTGGCGACTGGGAAACAATGTAGTCAAAAGATCGGCATCCAGCTTACCAGCAAATGACTTCCAGAATTGAAAACATAGTCGTCTTTAATTGAATAGCCGGCCGGTGTGGCCGTGCGTTCTAGGCGCTTTAGTCTGGAACCGCGTGACCGCTACGGTCGCAGGTTCGAATCCTGCCTCGGGCATAGATGTGTGTGATGTCCTTAGATTAGTTAGGTTTAAGTAGTTCTAAGTTCTAGGGGACTGATGACCTCAGATGTTAAGTCCCATAGTGCTCAGAGCCATTTGAACCATTTTTTAAATTGAATAATACCAATAGTAATAATAACCAGTTTTGGTTTAAGCAGTCTGTCCTCTTTCAATTTCAAGTAGACTGTAGCTGATCTTTCATCTCTTCTTAGGACCCGAAACATCTCAAGTCCCTTGGGGTGTATATTTGTACGAGGGCATTTCGAAAAGTAAAGATACAATGGCTCGCAGTCCTTAAATAGAACATTTATTTAGAAAACGTCAGTTACATCTTATTAACTGGATTAGTTGTTATTTTTCGACATAATCAGCCCCGTTATCCAAACATTTGTTAAGTCGGTGCACAAGCTTTTGTATCCCACAGTCTTAGAAGGTTGCCGCCTGTTGTCGGAACCACATTTCAACTTCATCTTTGATCTCTTCATCGTCGTGGAATGATTTTCCACCACGATGTGATTTCAGGTAACGGAAAACATGGAAGTCGGTGGGAGCAAGGTCCGGGCTGTATGGCGGATGGTCCAAAACGTCCCATTTGAAATGTTTGAGTAGTGCTTAGGGTACGAGCGCTGTGTGAGGCCGAGAGCGTTGTCATGAAGCAAGCGGACTCCACTCGTCAGCATTCCCCTGCGTTTGTTTTGAATTCCCCTTCGAAGACGTTTCAAAGTCTGGCAATATGCAGCAGCATTAATTGTCGTTCCAGGAGGCATAAATTCCAACAGAAGAATGCCTTGTCTGTCCCAAAAAACAGAAGCCATGATTTTCATCGTTGAAATCGATGTTCTGCATTTCTTGGCTTTTGGTGAATTCGAATGGCGCCATTGCATTGATTGTTGCTTGGATTCAGGTGTATGGCGATAAACCCACGTCTCGTTACCTGTCACAATATGATCAAGGAACTAATCACCTGCTTGAGCATAGCGTGTGAGGAAGTCGAGTGCAAAGCCCTTCCTTTTCTTTTTGTATTCTTCCGTCAACAGTTTTGGAACCCAGCGCGCACACAATTTCCTTTACCCTAACTTGACAGTCACAACGTCGTAAAGAGTTATCACTGACACATCCGGTATGATCTGATCCAATTCTTTCAATGTGAGACGTCTATTCGCACGAATTGCTTCCTCTGTTCCCTGAAGAAGGGCATCAGAGATCACAGATGGCCGACCTGTTCTTTGTTCGTCATGAACATCGGTCCTACGTTCAGAAAAATGACGACACCATTTCGTTACATTTTGTCGATTCATAATGTTCCCATAAACAGAAACAATTTCTTTGTGAATATCCGTTTTTGCGTGAAGAAAACGTATGACGGAGCGCACTTCGCATTTGGCGGGATTCTGCATCGGCGCAGCCATTTTAAACACGACCTACTCCAACCAGAAGCAACGTTCAACTGCCGAACGACCGCGAGGAGAAAGCCAACGGTTCAAGGTTAACACCAGTGTTGCCAAATTGCTCGCCAAAACTCTTTTGTTCCTCTGGCGTACGGTGTATCTTTACTTTCCGAAATACCCTCGTACATTAATTTACGTATTCGTTGAGCTGACATCCTTTTTTATATTTATTTACGCCATTTCTTTCTGCACTCCTCTATTTTCTGAAGTAGGCTTTCGACACCCAGTTCGTTTCTGATGTCACAATTCTTTATTGTATAAAAAAAAAAAAAAATTGGTTCAAATGGCTTTGAGCACTATGGGACTCAACATCTTAGGTCATAAGTCCCCTAGAACTTAGAACTACTTAAACCTAACTAACCTAAGGACATCACACACACCCATGCCCGAGGCAGGATTCGAACCTGCGACCGTAGCAGTCCCGCGGTTCCGGACTGCAGCGCCAGAACCGCACGGCCACCGCGGCCGGCCTTTATTGTATCAATAAGTTTGCAACAAGCTAGTGGGTCACCTTATAGCTGAAGTTTTAGCAGATTGTATTATTTATAATTGGTTGTAATAGAAGAGCTTTGAAAAATCTCAGGTCTTTAAAAATATTTATTAGTTCTAGCGATTCATCATCAATTATAATTTTGTCTTAAATGCTCCTCACCATGGAAACCAATTTTTTAGTGTTATCCTTCAGTAGGTAATTGAGTGCACCCTTGTCTCATTCCTTGAGAGATGATTCTCACAAATGGACTTCCATTTTGTACTTTAATTTTGTTGCTTATGTACTTACTCTGAATTACACTCATTACATGCTGAGGTATATCATTCTTTTCTAAAATTTCCCACAGTTTTACTCTGTTCACTTTATTAAAAACCCTCTCACAGTCGATAAACACGATGTATATGGGATGATTGTATTCTCTGCTTTTTTTTCCTTCACTAATTTGTCAGACTGGGGAAACACGTCCAAGCAAGATATTCTTATCCGAACCCCATTCTGTTCTTCTGTAATAAAAGTTTATGAAGGTATTTTTGGTCCATTTGTTATTACTTTCACTATATGTAGTACCTAGAGTTCAAAGGATTAATAGTTCGATAATGGTCACGTATCGTCCGGTCCTCTTTTTTTAAATTGTGGAATAACAATTGCAGTTCCCCAATCTTGTAGTACATTTCTTTATTTCCAGCATGTATTTGCAATATTTAATGCTCAATAACATTAATTATATGTTGTTTTGGTCTTCAGTCCGAAGACTGGTTTGATGCAGCTTTCCATGCTACTCTATCCTGTGTAAGCCTCTTCACATCCGTGTAACTACTGCAACTTACAGCTTTCTGCATCCGCTTATTGTATTCATTTCTTGGTCTCACCCTACAATTTTTACCCCACACATACAATACTAAATTGGTGATAACTCGATGTCTCAGAATGTATCCTTTCAACCGATCCCACCTTCTAGTCGGGTTGTGGCACTAATTTCTTTTCTCCCCAATTCTTTTCAGTGCTTTCTAATTACTTACGTACTCTATGCACCTAATCTTCAGCATTCTTCTGTAGCACCACATCTCAAAATCTTCTGTACTCTTCTTGTCTGAACGGTTTACCATCCATGTCTCACATCCATATGTGGCAACACTCCATACAGCTACTTTCAGAAAATACTTCCCAACACTGAAATCTATATTCTATGTCAGCAAATTTCATTTTCTTTTGGTATCTTCCCGTGACGTCATTGCGTTATGGCATGTGACCGTCGTAACTGTGCGAATAGAAACATAACAGAACACCGACAATATTTTTTGGCGTCTATGTTATTTTTGTGAAATACTGATTGTGGCGACAGACCGGTTTCTAGCGCCGCCTGTAGTGTAGATCAAGTTGAAAGGTAACAATTTGGTTGTGAGTTGGCGAACCCCCCCCCCCCCCACACCCCGCCCCCCACTGTGAATACGATATCAAAGTTATGGTGAAATACAGATATGTAGCGTTGTCCAAATTCTAGCTTATGCTGGAAAATGGTAGTTTCGTTCTGAGTATGCGAATCGTTTTCGAAGTTAATCCAAAAAAAGGCACAGTGGCACTTCTTCCATGTCTAAGAAACTTCCCAGCGTGCTTTCTACATCAAGAGACTCAGCAAGAACCAGCGATAAGACAATTCCAGCTATGCTGCCATAAACTTCACTATACGGGCAGGATCTTTCACAGTCCCTTAATACGCCGCCTCGGGCAGCGGAGTGAAGAAACACACTCCTGCAAGCTATATTGGCCCTATTGGGTAGCCACTTACACCACGAGATGAAGCAAACCGTATCTTAAAAAATTCACCGCCTATGATCACAAACAAATTGAGAACCAAGACTCCCCATCATAACAAGCACTTAACAGTAGCAGGCAATACGTAAAATGTAAAGATCTGCACCACAGAAATATGGTACAGTCCCTTATGTGGAGTTGGCTTCAGTCCATATCAAACCTACATCCTGTTTTGTGTACTTCAGTCATTAGTGACGGACTGACTCTTTGACGTACATTTGCCTGTTTATCGGTCTATCCAAACGCAGAGTTCTGCAGCCTCATCCAGCGAGTTACTAGAGTACAGCTACCATCATGTCTCTCAAATAACAAGTATATATTAAAATACGACATGTTTACAACCTTTGAGCTGGAACTTATACTTTATTTTCCATACTCTGAGCATTTTTCAGAACAACGCCACTTTGAACACTCATAGTACTAATTAATTGCAGTCTCGACTTACAAAATTGTATCCTTCTCTTAATGCAAACTTACGTGAACCAAAAAGTAATCAAGTCTTTAAATCGATGCGGCACTTTGGGAACTGCGCATCACTGAAAGTTCGTTTGTAAGCATACATTATTACTGGTACATAATCACCAACATTACGCATCACAACATTTCACTCATTTAATTAAATGTTGCTGGTTTTTGTGTGGTCTTTAGATCTTAGACTCGTTTGATGCAACTGTAGACTCGGAATCTTGAAAAGAGCTTATAAGACGAATATCACCGAAAGTAAAACGCGGGTATTGGAACGTAGTCGAATGAAATCAGGTAATACTGAAGGTAGTTGATTTGGGAATGAGACACTAAGAGCAGTCAATGAGTTTTGCTGTTCGGGAGCAAAATAACTGATGGTGGACAAAGTGGAGATGATTCAAAATGCAAACTGGCTGTAGCACTGAAAGCTTTACTGAAAAAGAGAAATTTGTTAACATCTAACACAACTTTAAATGTTAAGAAGCGTTCTCTGAAGGTATTTGGATAGAGTGTAACCTTGCGCGGAAGCGAAACGTTAATAATGGCCAGTTCAGACAAGAAGAGAACAGAAACTTTCGGAACGTGGTGATACAGAAGAATGTTGAAGATTAGAAGGACAGAACTAGGCCGGCCGTTGTGGCCGAGCGATTCTAGGCGCTTCAGTCCGGAACTGCGCTGTTGCTATGGTCGCAGGTTCGAATCCTGCCTCGGGAGCATGGATGCGTGGGATGTCCTTAGGTTAGTTAGGTCGAAGTAGTTCTAAGTCTAGGGGACTGTTGGCCTCAGATGTTAATTCCCACAGTGCTCAGAGCCATTTGAACCTTTTCTTTTTTGACAGAACTAGTAACTAATAAGGAGGTACTGAATAGTATCAGGAAATAAATGAATTTATGGCACAACGTGACTAAAAGAA
The DNA here is from genome assembly GCF_021461395.2 of Schistocerca americana. NCBI lineage: Eukaryota > Metazoa > Arthropoda > Insecta > Orthoptera > Acrididae > Schistocerca > Schistocerca americana. The sequence continues at coordinate 307,631,033 of NC_060120.1, read as the reverse complement.
GGGATCGGTTGATAGGACACACCCTGGCCCCAGGAATGATCAGTTGGCAATGTAGGGAGGTGTGGGAGTTAAAAATCCTTGAGGGAGACCAAGGGATGATTGCAGTGAGCTGGTTAAAATATTTGTGGACTGCAGTAGTTGCACGGGTAGGAGTAGAGTGCGCAGCTGCATCAAAACAGTCTTCGTACTGAAGACCAGAACAACCATATCGCAGCTTATATGACGTTTCAAAGTTTTAGTGTCGGGGTTTAAAGCATCAAAACACTGAAAACTACTTTCCACATTTACTGACACACACACACACACACACACACACACACACACACACACACACACACACGAAATATCACCTGGCCGGAAAAGTGACGGAGTTGAAAACATGAAAGAGAGACACAGGTTGGATTTCCATGGTTTGGGGCAGGAGCGTCGTACGACAGCAGCCGTCTCGTCTTTGCGAGCGGACACTCTGTACAATGGGAAGACCTAAAACGGTGAGGAACGCCAATATTCGCTGAAAACTGCTGGCGAGGAAGAAGCCGTATGCAAATTAGCAGCAGCTGTTATGAAACCCTGTGCGGCGTGGGGTCGCAGGGGCCGTAGAATTCTATTTCCCACATTTACGTAGCTCAGCATCTAAGGAACAGCGCGTGACGGTGTGTGCTTCGTAACAATATCAGCGATATTTTGTCGTTACTGAGAAGATGGAAGGAGAGATCCTGCCTTCGAAAAGTCACGACCACAGAGCGGTCTAACGCGGCGACCAACCCGAGAAGATTTTACTGTATGGACACGGCATGAGTAACGTCATAATAACGTAATTTTATATACGCCATTGTTACTAGTAAGCATAATCATCATGTGTGTTCAAGCTGTTAACACTTGATACAAGATGAAGTCAGTAGGTGGCAACTTTTGATTGTGCACAGGTTTCCATTGCACAACGCTTTGTATGTGGACGGGTATATTTCTTCATAGTCTGCGGCAGTTTTTGTCATGTATAACAGTAGCAATAGCACTGATGAATACCCTATTATCGTAAATCATTGTTCAAGCTAAATATAGTCAAGATATTTCTGAATATATGATTTTTGATTTGTATCAAAATGTTGGCAGTAAGGTTCAGTTAACCCATGCAAAGCAAAACAATGAAAGTGAGAGAAATCGCGCCAATACGACTAGTAAGCATACATACGCCCGCCCGGTCGGCCGTGCGGATTAACACACGGCTTTCCGGGCGGGAAGGAGCACCTGGTCCCTGGCACGAATCCGCCCGGCGGATTTGTGTAGAGGTCCGGTGAACCGGCCAGTCTATGGATGGTTTTAGACGGTTTTCCATCTGCCTCGGCGAATTCGGGCTGTTTCCCCTTATTCCGCCTCAGTTACACTGTCGGCGATTGCTGCGCAAACAAGTTCTCCACGTATGCGTACACCACCATTACTCTAGCACGCAAACATAGGGGTTACACTCGTCTGGTGTGAGACATTCCCTGGGGGGGTCCACCGGGGGCCGGACCGCACAATAACCCTGGGTTCGGTGTGGGGTGGCGGAGGGGTGAAGTGGACAACGGTAGTCGTCGTGGGGTTGTGGACCACTGCGGCTGCGGCGGGGACGGAGCCTCTCCGTCGTTCCTAGGTCCCCGGTTAACATACAATACAATACAACACAAGCATACATACAACGTGCTCCAGCAGAAATGGTCAATATTCAGGGAAGGATCACTCGAAGCAAAAACGTCTCGTAAATGCATACTTTAAGAACTATTAGCTCTTCTTTGTCTTTGATACTGGGAAATAAACCTCTTCTACTGCAAGCTCTTTACTTTTCATATTTTGAGAGGTATGGACCAAACAGAAAAAAGTCCAATGAACAAGTGCTCATAGCTCTTAAGGTATGCATGTTAGAGCCCATGTTTACTGGACAATTTTTTCTTGTTTTGGTCCATAGTAGCTCCCCCAAAATATGGAAAGGAAGTGTGTTGAAGCTCCCACAAATAGGACCTCCCCTATCAAAAGAGTTTCTAGATAACAGAACGCACCATGACATTCTCAACGGAGAGAACTCTTCCGAAGTAAGAGTGATTTCAGGTGTGCCGCAGGGGAGTGACGTAGAACCGTTGCTATTCATAATATACATAAATGACCTTGTGGATAACATCGGAAGTTCAATGAGGCTTTTTGCGGATGATGATGTAGCATATCGAGAGGTTGTAACAATGGAAAATTGTACTGAAACGCAGGAGGATCTGCAACGAATTGACGCATGGTGCAGGGAATGGCAATTGAATTTCAATGTAGAGAGGTGTAATGTGCTGCGAATACATAGAAAGGAAGGTCCTTTATCATTTAGCTACAATATATCAGGTCAGCAACTGGAAGCAGTTAATTCCATAAATTATCTGGGAGTAGGAATTAGGAGTGATTTAAAATGGAATGATCATATACAATTAATCGTCGGTAAAGCAGATGCCAGACTGAGATTCATTGGAAAATTCCTAAGGAAATTCAATCCGAAAACAAAGGAAGCAGGTTACAGTATATTTGTTCGCCCACTGCTTGAATACTGCTCACCGGTGTGGGATCCGTACCAGATAGGGTTGATAGAAGATATTGAGAAGATCCAACGGAGAGCAGCGCGCTTCATTACAATATCATTTAGTAATCGCGAAAGCGTTACGGAGATGATAGATAAACACCAGTGGAAGACTCGGCAAGAGAGACGCTCAGTAGCTCGATACGTGATTTTGTTAAAGTTTCGAGAACATACCTTCACCGAGGAGTGAAGCAGTATATTGCTCCCTCCTACGTATATCTCGCGAAGAGACCATGATGATAAAATCAGAGAGATTAGAGCCCACAAAGAGGCATACCGACAATCTTTCTTTCCACGAACAATACGAGACTGGAATAGAAGGGAGAACCGATAGAGGTACTCAAAGTACCCTCCGCCACACACCGTCAGGTGGCTTGCGGAGTATGGATGTAGATGTACATGTAGATGTAGAAAAGATGGAAAGCAAAGAGCCTGCAGCAGAAGAGATTTTTTTCACAGTGTCAAAGATGAACAAGTGTTCTTAGCTCTGAAGGTATGCTTTTTAGAGGCTATGTTTACTAGACTTGCTTCCAATGATCGCTCCTGTCATATCCCTCAATATTGACCATTCTTCCTGGGACACCCGCTACAGTCCTGACCATCGGGGACAGTTGAGAACGTGGCTAAGAACTCGTTTCCAACCCCAGAGTAAATAAATTAGAGTCCGCAGCTCGTGGTCTTGCGGTAGCGTTCTTGCTTCCCGCGCACGGGGTCCCGGGTTCGATTCCCGGCGGGGTCAGGGATTTTCTCTACTTCGTGATGACTGGGTGTTGTGTGTCTTTCATCATCATTTCATCATCGTTGACTCGCAAGTCGCCGAAGTGGCGTCAACTAAAAAGGACTTGCAATACGGCGGCCGAACTTCCCCGCATGGGGCCTCCCGGCCAACAGTGCCATACGATCATTTCATTTCATAAATTAGAAACCAGATTTGCGTTTACTGGGCAGCCAAAGACCGTATACACCGTCCTCAACGAAATGCTTAGAGGCGAGCGCGTCTGGAGACGCCGTCCACGGCCACAATGGAGGCAGCGCGGCCCAGCGAACGCTTCGGGGGCCACAATAGGAGAGTGAAAGGCGAGCGCCTTTGTCATCGATTCCAAACGAGACGAGGGAAAAAAACATCCAGCTAGCCAGCCGGCCACCCCACCCAGGGCGTCGCAGCAAACAGAGGTCTGACGCACTCCAGTCCGGCTGTGGCGGCAGCCGCCTCTGTCGCGGGCACTTCCCTGTGCCGGAATCAATACGACAGGTAACGATTACACCGGCTGCCGGCCCAACTTAGGAAAGTCAATACCGGATGGCAAGACACGGAAGACGTGCGAGTAGGGACGAACTGTGTCCCAATCGCCACCGCCGCGTCTGCTTCCCCTACGCTTGGCAGCCGCGCGAGGTTTAAACATCGTCATGCCGCCATCTACTTGCTATTTCGATGCTGTCCGCCATGACTTACTCTCCTGTGTCAACATCTCTTCATCTCGTAGTAGCATTAAACCGAACGTCATCGATTATTTTTTGGATGCACCCGCTAAGACGAACAATAAAAATAAGACAAGGACGCACCGTGAAGGAATTATCGAAGAAGACGAAAATCGGTAGCTGTAATGTACCAAACAGTGGTTAGAATTTCAGAAAAAATGGATGATTTTTTCAAGAGAAAGAGCTTCACAAACTGAGCAAACCAATAATGAGTTAGTCCACCTCTGGCACTTATGCAAGCAGTTATTCGGCTTGGCATTGACTGACAGAGCTGTTGGATGTCCTCCTAAGGGATACTGTGCCAAATTCTGTCCCATTGGAGCGTTAGATTGTCAAAATCCCGAGCTGGTTGGAGGGTCCTAGCCATAATGCTCCAAAAGTCCTCAATTGTGGAGAGATCCGGCGACCTTGAGGGGCAAGGTGGTGTTTGGCAAGATCGAAAACAGCAGTAGAAACTCTCGCCGTGTGGGGGCGGGCACTATCTTGTTGAAAAGTAATCACAGGATGATGTGCCATGGAGGACAAGAAAACGAGGCGCAGAATATCGTCGACGACCCCTGTGTCGTAAGCAGGAACTAGGGGTTCCGCTATGAAAGGAAATGTCACCACAGACACTCCTGGTTTCGGGACGTATATATCCCACTGCTGTCTGAGGCGTCTCCAGACACATCTTCGATGGGCATCGAAGCGGGACTCATCGGTGAAGACTGTTTGATTCTAGACAATGAGATTCTACCCCGAAGATACGGCCTTGGGATGCGGTAGAATATCAAACTGATTGTCTCCCAACATACGGCCGACAATCAGCAGTGATGGCCTGGGTGCCATTTCTTTTCAAACACGACTCCTTTGGTTGTCATCCGCGGCACCCTAACATCATAGCGGCACGTCCACGACACTGTACGCCCCGTTTCGTTGCCCCTTTATGTCAAGCCATCCTGGAATACATTTCAGCAAAATAATACCCGTCCACACATTGTCTCTGCCAAACCCTGCCTTTGCTAGCATGGTCGCTGGATCTGTCCCAAACTGAGAACGTTTGGAGGATTTGCTCAATGTGTAAAGCTCCTTCTCTTGAATAAATCATCCGATTTTTCTGAAATTGTAACCTACGCTTGGCTGTACGTGTACATCACATCTATCGATTTATGTCCCATTTGAATATTTCCTTCGTGGTGCGTGTTTATTTCCTTAAGAGTGTATTATAATCTCTGTTTTACATAGTTTTTAACACCTGTCCCTTCTGCTAGTAAGTGTCTTCCTCATCTTCCTTCCGTCACCCATTGTGCTAAGGACTTCCATTTTGTTTACCCCATCAGTCCGCATAATTTTCAGCGTCAGTCTGCAACATTACATCTCAGACGCTACTGTTCTCTCCTATTATGGCTTTCCCGCAGCCCACGATTCATTTCCATAGAATGCTGTGCTCCAGATCTATATCCTGAGAAACTGTTTTCCTCAAGTCAAGACCTATGTTTGGTACTAGCAGACTTCTTTTAGCGAGGAATTCCTGCTTTGCCTGAGCTAGTTTGCTTCTTATATCTCCCACCAGTCGCTACTTTGCTTTCAATATACAATAATTCGTTAACCTCGTACACTACGTTTATTGCCATCTCATTCCTGCTACTTATGTTTACTTTTGTTTCTGCTTCGTTTGCTTTCAAACTATATCTTGGGATCATTAGACTTCTTTATTCAATGCTAGAGGTCCTGTAATTCTTGCTCACATTGACTGAGAACAGCAATGCCACCATATCGACTAGAGGTAAGGCCAAGTTGTGATAATCATTCTCTCCGAGTTCTTGCCGCATTGGGTTCAAAAGATATTATTTTGACGACTTATTACGTAGTCATGGTATAGAGCTGACGGTAGTAATTGACACAGTTGTTATATTTTACATATACGAGTCGGTCGTGTTAAGATTATTTAGATAAACTGCAGGAGATTATGTCGATGTCTGGCATGGAGGGATCTTAATAAAACCACCGATGTCTTTAAAATGGTTAATATGATTGTTGATCTTCCGCAGCAGCTCGGTGAAAAACCTTAATTCCCAAAATGGTTCAAATGGCTCTGAGCACTATGGGACTTAACTTCTGTGGTCATCAGTCCCCTAGAACTTAGAACTACTTAAACCTAACTAACCTAAGGACATCACACACATCCATGCCCGAGGCAGGATTCGAACCTGCGACCGTAGCAGTCGCGCGGTTCCGGACTGAGCGCCTTAACCGCGAGACCACCGCGGCCGGCCTTAATTTCCAAAATAATACTTCTATCTAAAGACTTGTTTTCCAAGTTAAAGTCTTTTACCGCGGCAACTTCGATTTACAGGTGAAAAGTAAGTAGTGATAAGCATTATCTGTCTTTTTTTCACATGTTATTGCTGTTTTCCTTCTCATTATCGGGGTATGAAGTTGAAGAAAATATGGTTCCACTTTCACTGCTAGCTTTCTCGGCTATTAGAAGCCCACTGCATTTGGTTTTTGTGGCCGAGCGGTTGTAGGCGCTTCAGTCTGGAACCGCGCAACCGCTACGGTAGCAGGTTCGAATCCTGCCTCGGGCATGGGTGTGTGTGATGTCCGTAGGTTAGTTAGGTTTAAGTAGTTCTAGGTTCTAGGGGGCTGATGACCTCAGATGTTAAGTCCCATTGTGTTCAGAACCATCTGAAGCATTTGTCTTTTAATCACACTTCACTTTTACTCCGTAAGAGTTTGTGTTTGCATGTTGCAGCGTTTGTTTTCCACTTAGTCTTAATATGGGAAATGAGCAATAAAATGCTTGTCGCCACTGATGGTGCTTTAAGAAAGAAGGAAACGCGTCTGTTAAGTAACTTTGTTAACTTGCAAGTACGCATAAGATAAGGAAAAACAGAATACTACTTTTGAATTCTACGCTTCTTTGTGAAGCTAAGGTCAGTAACTGCAGATTTGTTCAGACCTCTATACCTGAATTAAGGAAGAGTGAGAACGTGAATAAGACCGATAGATAGATAGATAGATAGATAGATAGAGAGAGAGAGAGAGAGAGAGAGAGAGAGAGGTGTTGGGCCGCTCTGTTTACAGTGGAAAATAAAAGCACTCAGGCTGGCGGGAGTGAAGTTTCACTGGGCGCCGTTACGTGTAAGCCACGGATCTCGGCTGCCACGGAAGCGGCCGTAGACAGTGTCCACAACAACGCACGAGGCGGAACAAACGAAGCACACAGCAATGGCGAAACTGCTGTGTGGAGAGGACGTACGCACGGGTAGGCCTCTCTAACTCTTACTGCGTTGTGGTATCTAGGTGATTTATTACAGGCGGGCGTCGTTCGATACCTTTTGGTCAAAAAATGTTAAAGTACACAGATGAGCCAAAGAAACTGATACACCTGCCTAATATCGTGTAGAGCGCCCGCGAGCACGCAGAAGTGCCGCAACACGACGTGGCAGAGACTCGAATAATGTCTGAAGTAGTGCTGGAGGGAACAGACACCATGAATCCTGCAGAGCTGCCCGTAAATCCATAAGGATACGAGGGGGGTGGAGATCTCTTCTGAACAGCACGTTGCAAGGCATCCCAGATGTGCTCAATAATGCTCATGTCTGGGGAGTTTGGTGGCCAGTGGAAGTGTTTAAACTCAGAAGAGTGTTCCTGGAGCCACTCTGTAGCAATTCTGGACGTGCGAGTTGTCGCAGCGACCTGCTGGAATTACCCAAGTCCGTCGGAATTAAGAATGGACATGAATGGATACAGGTGTTCAGACAGGATACGTACGTACGTGTCATCTGTCAAAGTCGTATCCAGACTTATCAGGGGATCCATATCACTCGAACTGCACATGACCCACACCATTACGGAGCCTCCACAAGCTTGAACAGTTCCCTGCTGACATGCAGGGTTCATGGATTCATGAGGTTGTCTCCATACCCGCCTTCGGCTCCGAAAGCCCATATCAATGTCGTTTCTGCAGCAATTTGCAGAAGGGTTGTATTTCTGTTACGTTGTACGATCCTCTTCAGTCGTCGATGGTCCCATTCTTGCAGGATCTTTTTCCGGCCGCAGCGATGTCGGAGATTTGATGTTTTACCGGATTCCTGATATTCACGCTACACTCGTGAAATGGTCGTATGGGCAAATCATCACTTCATCGCTACCTCGGAGATACTGTGTCCCATCGCCCGTGCGCCGACTATAACACCACGTTCAAACTCACTAAATCTTGATACATGCCATTGTAGCAACAGTAAGCGCTCTAACAACTGCGCCTGACACTTGTCTTATATAGGCGTTGCCGACCGCGGGGCCGTATTCTGCCTGTTTACATGTCTTTGTATTTGAATACAAATGCTTATACCACTTTCTTTGGCGCTTCAGTGTAATTACGTGCAAGTAAAGTGACTACATGGAGCACTGGAGAAAATAATTGTGGGAGAGATGCCTAAATTGTACCACTTCGGGGAGTTTATTTATTATAACCAAAACAGTAAGTTGAAAAATTATTCAGACAATGCCACCCTCAATTGCAGGATGTTGTTCTTGCCCTCTAATTAAAGGAATGGAAATTCTGCCAAAAGTAAACACACTTCACTTAATATGTAACAAGAAAATGTGATGCTGCTTTGGGCAAATACAATTTTTCTTGTTTTGGTATCCAGACATGTTTTGGAGAAGTTTCTTTATCTACAGTGGGTTTATTTACTCTCTTAATATTACATATTGGTTTCGAAGTGGCAATCTGATACTCACAGAACGTACAATTATTGCCTTTCAGTGTGCCATTTCTTTTTTGTGTAGAAGTCGCGTTTGTATGCTTCGATAGAGTGGAAGAGTGGAGCTTCCTAGCACACACTGTTTCGCTGTTTGTGTGATGTTCACAAGTGGCAGTGAGGAAAATGTTAACCACAATTTCTTCGGGTACGACAGAAGACACCAAGAGACCAAAATATTAACACAGCGTCTGATGTCCTCTTGCAACGCGTTACCGACGAACATTCAAACTCTTTTAAAGATGGAAGACATAAAAGTGTATTAACTCCTACACGGTTTAACAGCAGAAGGACAATTAAGAACATAGGGAAAGTGATTTTTTTACAATATAATACAGTAAATGAATAACCATAATTCGTGTTACCAAACTTCCTTTCATATTAATGAACGTATTTTAATTTCCTTAGATCATAGACTTAATGTCAGTTTAAATAATGTAACCGATAGTAGTAGTTTTAAAACGGTTTCAAGCTGTTTGCACATTTTAACGTTAAAAAGGCTTTCTGAAGCTATCTGTAAGGGTCTCGTCCAAAAGCCATCAATACATTTTACAAAGAAAGGTTTCTTATATGCCTCCAACATTAGCGCACGTGAAAAGAACTATGTGTTTGACAACAGAATCAAATATTTGGTAAATATCAAAATCAGACCGTATTATAACAGTCTTTTATTTACAATTTTCCATTGGTACCAGATGTAATGCAAACATCGCAGATTTTCCATAAATCGATCAAGATATCAAAAAGATGGTAACAAGCGCTCTTTAACCATATTCGACAAACTGTGGAAAAATGGGTACAGTGAAAGAATACGTAGCAATTCTTGCACTGAAATCCGTAGCAGGGAAATACGTTAATTGTGAGATCTGAGTTTGCCAGAAGACCATAGCCACACATTAGGACATCACTCCAATGTTTCTGCGAAACGTTTGCGCTGCGAGGACGGGCACGGAACACATCAACGCGCAACCCTTTTCAGTATCTACATGTGAATATTTAGAAAATACTATATTTAAGTGAATACTACAGTTCCTAACTTTCATTATACACATACGCCATAACTTCACGTTACGTACTATTTTTTCTTAAAACATCTGTCAATACGACACTCTACAAACTAAGAATGATTCGACATACAAAGAAGCGAAATGCGAATCCTGTTACAGTAATCATTCTACACGGGGCTCATCTCATGAAATGGGTTCCATATTTTATTTCAGAATAATCACCTTCAACGATAGCCCCTTGAGAGTCTTCTAACCGCAGCCGCTCTACAGTTATCAATTTTGAGAATCTCCCTTTCAGTAACGTCTTCAGAGCTCCAGTTGTATCAGCCTTAATGGCTTCAACGTCATCAAAAGGCACCCCTTTCAGAACATCCAACAACACTGGGCAAAACTTAAAATCACTGAGACAATAGTGAGGCAGTTAGGCTGGTGGTCAAAGCTATTTTTATTTCTTTTACTGTAAAGACTGTACCTTACCTCCTGCACTTAACGCACACTGTAACCTCCATTCGTTCAGAAAACTTCTCAGTTTTTTAGGTTTCACTTTGCACAACAACACTGAGGCACACAGAAATATCAAGGCTACGAAAACTTTAATAGCTCTACCATCAACTACACAAAGTGGTGAATTCTTAAAATAGCTGTCACAAAGCGTCAATGAAAAAAAAATTCTTTTTCCTGTATTCTGGCAACCAACCAATAGAAAATATCTCAACATTTATCTAAGTGGTATAAAATTTTACGTCTTTAAAACACATTCTACCAGGATTCTCTTCCTATCGACCCATCACTAATTTGAAAATTCACCCAAATGCTATCCTCTGCCAGAGGACGGACTGCAGAATTTTCGTTCTGAAACAGCACCACTCCCACAAAATATTCCTTATCGTCCACTACATTGCAGATGAATTAATACAGAGTTAAATAGAGTGTTAATACAACGATAACAACGATTCAGACACCTTTAGAAATAAATATTGGTCAGATAAATTACCAGCCGAAATAGGAAATTAAATTGCACTTTTTTCATTCTTAAATATAAAACTGATCTACTAAATGACTAGGAAATAGCCTATCAACTGGAGGAATTAGGGTGTCTCCAGTGATAAATTTCCTTAATTTGGAAGGGAAACTCCAACGGAAATCAAAACTGAATTACATCCTGTGTGCCCATATCCTGTCCGCTGTGGAACAGTTGTAAATGCCTGAAGTGATAAAGCTGAAACATGGGGCAATTAACATTTTCGACAAGGAATATCTCGGACCATTAAATCTGCTGTCCAAGGACCACGTGCCGCCACCCCCCCCCCCCCCCCCCCCCCCCCCCCCCCACGCCCCCACTCCCCCGCTTTTTCTCCCCGTTATACCTGTCGAACACAGTCATCCTGTAAATGTAACTAAGATAAAGGAGAGTATATTTCACATATGAGAATTTCAAACGTATGGTTGTCACGGGATTAAAAGGCGGACGGTATTTTAGATAAAAAGCCCACATCCCTTGTAACGTAGTACTAACAATTCGTCTATGGAAAAATGACCTTGTAGTGAGAAAATTTGTCAGCTTTTGCTTAAGTTATCAGTATAAGCATTGTTATTGTTGTTGAGATCTTCAGTCCGAAGACTGGTCTGATGCAGCTCTCCATGCTTTCCCTGCCATTTCCACTCTGCATATTATATCCTCTCTGCTTCGGCCTTCATCGGTTATTTTGCAGTCCAAAGAGTAAAACTCATCTACTACGTTCAGTGCCTCGTTTCTTAATATAACTCCCTCGGCATCACTTGATTTAATTCGACTACATTCCATTACTCTTGTTTTGCTTTTGTTGGTGTTCATCTTATACCCATCTTCCTAGATGCTGTTCAGCAACTCTTCCAAGTCCTTTACTGTCTTTTGATAAGTAAAGGTGGTGTAACTGCAGTGAGACGTTGAGAGCATGTATTAAACATATCTCTTGTTTGAAAACAAATCAACGTTAATTAGTTAAGGAGGAGATATTTATATTTCCCCCACCCACGGTATTAGTATGGAATTTACGTTCAATGTAATTCAGAGACGTTACTGATCTTAAATGATATGAATCCGATAATCCACATAATTTTATTTGAATACGAGGAGAGACTTTTCGTAGGGCACTAATGCTTACTAAATTCAGTGAGAGATGACAAAATCAAAGATTCAGGGGTTGTTTAGCAATAGGTCCTAGGACCTTTTTCTGTCACTTATCGCACATTTCATGTATGGCAATAATTTATTAATGCAATAAAGTTGCCAGATTCACCGTACCTAGGCGTCCAGATTACACTCTAGGTTTCCCTATATCTGGCGGCGTAATTCTGTTCAAAGGCTGGTGGAATGCAAAGGCACATTACTTTCTGTAGGATCATACCAAGTAAAGCATCGTGGGGTTCAAATGAACCACCATATGGCCGATAAAAGCTTTACTTACTGCTATCGCAGGATTCTGAGTTGGTTGCCGAACAAGACAGCATCTTGGAGGAAATAGTGCCGTAAATTGGCCCGCAGATATCGTTTAATAATACAAAGCACAAGACCAGCATTAGGAAAAGTCTGGAATACATCTCCACAAAGAATGACAGCCAAGACAAAACTGTCATTTCAAGTATATCTGTGAGTTCGTACAATTTATGAGACTGAAGAAAGGAGCAAACTTTTAATCACGAAAATGGAGCAGGCATTCCACCTAATGAAAAACAGCTGCAGTAACAAAGCGGGCTCAGTACAATCAAAGTAAGACATTACTAGTCAGTCATCCTGCCTGAGTACCTATCGCCTCAGATTACCTAGAATTAGCAGCAAGAAAAGGCATTGCAAACGTAGAGGAAGAGGAGAAGAAGAAGTGAAAGAACCTAACATAATTATTTGGCCTGAAAAAAGCGACAGTATTCGCCAGATGCGCAACAATCAATGACTGTACAAGGAGCGTGGCAAAAAGGTTACAGTTGCACGAAAGCAAAAAGTCAAATTCTTCTGATATATATAGGGAATGAAGACACTAGTTCCCCCCAGAAGAATATTTAATTACTTAAAAGCCCAGCAGGATAGACATTTCGTATTAAAACGATCTGCAGGAAAAGGGCATTACACCAAAGGCCATATTAGACAGAAGCACTTTTAGTGAGGTATATGGATTTTAGGGGTGTTATACCAGCACGTAGGAAGAAATATCTTTGAACGGAAGCGAAGAAAGGTCTACCTAGCAATAGAATGGAGGAATAATGAATGGCACCAAAGAAAACAGTCATCACGAGATACAAATTAGGACAAAGCCGATTCAAGAAGAAGAGTAAACAGAAATTGTAACGTCAGTCAAATTGACACAACATTCGTTCACTTACAACGCACTATAACCACCACATATCCGTCATCTGTTAGCATATGGGTCTACCATGCGCACTCTGATGTACCTTACCTTCTGGCCAAGTATCTGAGTTTTAGGAAATTTCGCTTTAAGCAATGATTGTGCTGACAGTTTCATGATAGTGATAATGTAAATGCTAGGAATTAATTGTCAATAAAGCATATTATTCTTATGGTATCGTTTCAGCGGCTCAAGATGTAATTTTTAAATATACAAGAGTAGTATGGCAGTGCTTACTAACACATATTTTTTGATAATGTGTGTATTAGATATGCAAGATAAATTCAGGTTTCAGATGTTATTTAGGTCCTTCCATTTAATACCGAAAGAAGAGCGAAACAAGGAGAAGCGACGCAACCAAAGTTATTCATATCAGCTTTGTAATACGCATTTAGGAGATTGCACTGAACGGACAAAGGAATTTCCACAGGAGGTACGAAAATAAATTATCTGTGCTTTTTAGATGAAATTGTGCTATTTGCAGAGAATCTGGATAAACTACGCAAGATGTTGGGGGAACTGAACTGTTTGAATCAGCATTCTGGTCTTCATTTGAATCTCACAAAAGTAAAATTCACTACAAATGATCTGGAAGAATGAAAGACGATGTTGAAAAATATCCCACTTCAGTGTAGAACAACTGGAATACCAGGGAAATAATTTACCACTTACCAACCAGTCATTTACAGCAAACCGAATAAACAAGACACGGCAAAGATAAATGAGCTCGGGGTCGTGCAAGAAGGGTAACCTATCCCTATGCGTAAGGGGGAAATCTTTGATCCATGTGACATTAAATGAACGTTTGGCCTGCGCCTTAACACAAAATCAGGTTGACAGAGCGACCATTGAAATGAATCATACTAAATTTAAAACGTAGAGACACATTTGCAGGTGAAGGCACAAGAAGCCACAGGTGACGGACGTACAGTTTCGAGCTAAGGCAGTGAGTGACAATGGGTAGAACATACCACGACAACAGCTGATAGCAACATCACAACAGAAGATTTTCCCTAGAAGGTGTCAGGAGAATGGGAACATAAATGAGTACTGAGAGCTGATCTGAGAAGTGTGGAGGACCAGCGTGGCAACGAGAACGCTAATTCGATCACTGGAAGCAACTGGCGAAGGCCTTCGCTGAACAGTGGAACATTAATAGCTAATAACCAAAAAATGCCACAGTTCTATGAAACTGAATGTGTGTTAACACCAAAAGATGGCGACAATTATTTTTCTTGCTATAGTTTACGCCGTAAAGAAGACAGCGCGTGTGGCCGGAAGCCTTTTCCGTCAACGCAGCGTCACGTTTGCCTAATATCTCTCCGCCGAGTGGGAGGGAAAGGAAAGGATGAGAGAATACTCGCGTATAGCACTATGGGCAATATACTGGATAACTTACCCGCATCTGTGTCGCTACATTCTTCGCGTTACGTAGTAAAAAAAAAAGAGATGTTCGTGAGGCTGCAACTTTGAAGTGAAACTATTGAGCCTACCGAAATCACTCATTAGCATCGACTCATGACATCATTTAAATGGGGGACACAGACAACTCATTGAAATTAAATACTTGTAAACTACGCTCTCAGAAATGTCATTTTCTATCACTAAAAGTCGACATACCATCACATGCAGCCAGTGTTAACTTTTGGTCATTAAACGTGAAGATCATAAGTTTCGAGTTAGCTTCAGGGCGCCAGGCATACAAAAGAATAACAATAATTACACGAGGGGGGCTGAAAGTAGTGTCTTCGAATTTTTTGTGAAAACACTTAAGGCATTCTAAATAAAACAAACATTATTAATATTGTTGACGGAGAAACAACCTCATCTCTGTTTGCACGGCTTCATCACTACCAAAGTCAAGTCCTTAAAGGTGTTCTTTAAGTTTCGCTAACGGATGAAGAAGGATGGGGCCAATTCGGAAACCCGAGGCATCGGAATGTCACAGCGC
The DNA here is from genome assembly GCF_021461395.2 of Schistocerca americana. Lineage (NCBI taxonomy): Eukaryota > Metazoa > Arthropoda > Insecta > Orthoptera > Acrididae > Schistocerca > Schistocerca americana. The sequence goes on along the minus strand of NC_060120.1, from coordinate 307,615,878 downwards.
TCGTGTGTGATCTGGTATTGCCATGATGAAGGAAAGGGTGCTCCATGTCAGAAGAACTTTTCGAATTCGAATTTCGATTACAGCACGCTGTTTCTCACGCACCGACAGTTATGTTACATACCGACATAGTTACATGCTACAATTCGGAGACATCTAACGGTAGAGGGTTGCAGATATGTAGATATGAAGAATAAAGATCTAGACTGTTAACAAAGTGTATTTTATTTAAAAAGTTCTAAGGCCTTTCACATAACAAATTCGGGGGTGTTAGTTTTCAGCACGCCCTCGTAGTTTTTCTCAAGACATAACATTCGCTGGTTTCGCCGGTTCACAACCAAACCGTCTCCTGCCATCCATCCTATACCTCGGCCTATGTTACAGACCAGTCTGTCACGACAACCAACATTCCAAAAAGTAATGTAGAAACAAAACGATTATGTAAGTCTCGTCCGTGTTATATTCCATCCCTATCAGCACACGCATGACGTCACACGCCACATAATTATGCCACTGGTCACAGAATTGGTAGGTTCTTTTCCCACTGATTGCAGTTATTTATATCGCTGTGGTAAAACACTTGTGAACTTTGTGGTAATACAGTTAATTAACTTGGAGAAGTGTACGATGCACACTGTGTTGCTTACAATACATTCATTCACAATCGATTTCCATCATGGACCATCTTCACAGTGCTTCACGTGGCGTACATTCTACTTAACCAAGAAAGTATACGCGACTGCTGACTTGTAAACGTAATAAAACCGCTTCGTAATGCCATAATACAGACTTAACCAAGCAGAAAACAACGTTGAAAACATGAAGACGTGTAAGAGCACTAAGTGAGCAGCACCATTGCTGAGGCATAATAAGACCCAGTAGGCTAACAGACAAGAGTTGATCAAAGGAGCTACAAGCCAAAGTCGAAGATCATAGGTCAAAGAACAAGTTACGAAATATGTGTACACTATAGTACACCCACATAAACTATATATATATATATATATATATATATATATATATATATATATATATATATATGTGTGTGTGTGTGTGTGTGTGTGTGTGTGTGTGTGTGTGTGTGTGTGTGTGTGTGTGTGTTGGGGGGGGGGGGCCGGCCGGGGTGGCCGAGCGGTTCTAGGTGCTACAGTCTGGAACCGCGCGACAGCTATGGTCGTAGGTTCGAATCCTGCCTCTGGCATGGATGTGTGTGATGTCCTTAGGTTAGTTAGGTTTGATGACCGTAGAAGTTAGGCGGCCGAAGTGGCCGTGCGGTTAAAGGCGCTGCAGTCTGGAACCGTAAGACCGCTACGGTCGCAGGTTCGAATCCTGCCTCGGGCATGGATGTTTGTGATGTCCTTAGGTTAGTTAGGTTTAACTAGTTCTAAGTTCTAGGGGACTAATGACCTCAGCAGTTGAGTCCCATAGTGCTCAGAGCCATTTGAACCATTTTTGAACCGTAGAAGTTAAGTCCCATAGTGCTCAGAGCCATTTGAACCATTTGTGTGTGTATGTATATTTGTATATTATTATGTGTTATTCTTATGTACATCATTACTATGTAATATATAGCCACATAATACTATTATAATGTCACATGGTAAAACACAAACAAACCATTTGGTGAATGTGCCTTGTTGTGCCTGAGCAGTGATGCTGTGTACTTAGTGCTCTTCCAGGTTTTTATATTTTCTACGTTGTTTACTGCTTAGTTAAGTCTGTATTGCGACGTTAAATATCAATTTTCTTACGTTTTCAAGTCAGCAATGGTGTACACTTTTCTGCTTAGATAGCACGTGTGCCACGTGAATCTGTTACGATAGATATTTTTCATAAGTGCACTTAATTTACTCTCATTCTCATGAAATGTGTTTTGAGATTTACAACTTTCATTTTTTTTAATTTTTTTGCTACCACTATGAAGATGGTCCATCACCGAAAACGGTAGTGAATAGATGTATTGCAAGACAGCATTTCTCCAGGCATATCGATACTGCTAATAGTTGCCTGAAAATATTTTTGACAGTTAACTAAGTGAACTGTGGTCAAAGCACTGACCCCTCATGCGAGAGAAGAGGGATTAAATATACATCCTACAATCCGGACTTAGTTCCCCCACCCTTTCTCGACAGCTATCAAGACGGTGACTGGGATTATTCAAATGGTTCAAATGGCTCTGAGCACTATGGGACTTAACATCTGTGGTCATCAGTACCCTAGAACTTAGAACTACTTAAATCTAACTAACCTAAGGACATCACACACATCCATGCCCGAGGCAGGATTCGAACCTGCGGCCGTAGCGGTCACGCGGTTTCAGACTGAAGCGCCTAGAACCGCACGGCCACACCGGCCGGCCTGGGATTATTCCTTTGCAAAGTGCTGCTTGGTAGCCTTCCTCATCCTCGTCCAGTCGGAACATTTGCTGCATTAGTAATGATCTTGTCATTGACGGCATGTTAAACCCCAATCGATCTATCGGACGTTAAGCTCATCTTACAGTGCACACGAATCTTTTCGTTACGCCTCAGCCGCTTGCGAATTGAAGTCGTTACAGAGTCTGAATGTGAGACGAGAGAAAAACAAAACGAAAGAAGAGACCCCAGGGCGGCAGTCTGCACGGCGTTCAATATTTAAGGGCGCTCTCTGGAGAGGCGTTGGCCGCGTTTGCTCTTGGAGCATTGTTACCCCCAGCGGCTGCATCCGCGTTCTCTTATTTGCAATACTGCGGTACTAAGCCAACTAGTTGTTAGTTTCATCATTTTATTAACATGGAACTTCCAAGAACTTATCCAAAAACAGTGTGGTACTACACCGCTGGAAAAAAATTAGTACAGCATTTTAGAGGATTCCAGTTCACTCAAGATTTATTGATACAGCAATGCACATGGAATACATAAAATGATTACATTTACCGAGTAGCACAAGCGGTTATGAGGTACCAGGTATCAACCCATGCTAAAACATCCACACCAGTACGTGATGTACCGTCCAAGGGCGGCAACGCAGGTGGTGACTGGCATCCAGTCGACCGTACAGATGGCGAATACTGTCCTGGGATACTTCATGCCATCCCTACTCGACCTGTTCACGCAGTTCTGTATCTACATCTAAATCCATACTCCGCAAGCCACCTGACGGTGTGTGGCGGAGGGTACCTTGAATACCTCTATCGGTTCTCCCTTCTATTCCAGTCTCGCATTGTTCGTGGAAAGAAAGATTGTCGGTATGCCTCTGTGTGGGCTCTAATCTCCCTGATTTTATCCTCATGGTCTCTTCGCGAGATATACGTAGGAGGGAGCAATCTACTGATTGACACCTCGGTGAAGGTATGTTCTTGAAACTTCAACAAAAGCCTGTACCGAGCTACTGAGCGTCTCTCCTGCAGAGTCTTCCACTGGAGTTTATCTATCATCTCCGTAACGCTTTCGCGATTACTAAATGATCCTATAACGAAGCGCGCTGCTCTCCGTTGGATCTTCTCTATCTCTTCTATCAACCCTATCTGGTACGGATCCCACACCGGTTAGCAGTATTCAAGCAGTGGGCAAACAAGTGTACTTTAACCTACTTCCTTTGTTTTCGGATTGCATTTACTTAGGATTCTTCCAATGAATCTGTCTGGCATCTGCTTTACCGACGATTAATTTTATATGGTCATTCCATTTTAAATCACTCCTAACGCCTACTCCCAGGTAATTTATGGAATTAACTGCTTCCAGTTGCTGACCTGCTATATTGTAGCTAAATGATAAAGGACCTTTCTTTCTATGTATTCGCAGCACGTTACACTTGTCTACATTGAAATTCAATTGCCATTCCCTGCACCACGCCTCAATTCGTTGCACATCCTCCTATATTTCAGTACAATTTTCCATTGTTACAACCTCTCGATATACTACAGCAACATCCGCAAAAAGCCTCAGTGAACTTCCGATGTTATCCGCAAGGTTATTTATATGTATGGTGAATACCAAAGGTCCTACGACACTCCCCTGCGGCACACCTGAAATCACTCTTACTTCGGAAGACTTCTCTCCATTGAGAATGACATGCTGCGTTCTGTTATCTAGGAACTCTTCAATCCAATCACACAATTGGTCTGGTAGTCATGTTCATTAAACGACTGTGGGGAACTGTATCAAACGCCTTGCGGAAGTCAAGAAACACGGCATCTACCTGGGAACCCGTGTCTATGGCCCTGTGAGAGTCGTGGACGAATGGCGCGAGCTGGGTTTCACACGATCGTCTTTTTCGAAACCCATGCTGATTCCTAGAGAGTAGATTTCTAGTCTCCATAAAAGTCATTATACTCGAACATAATACGTGTTCAAAAATTCTACAACTGATCGACGTTAGAGATATAGATCTATAGTTCTGCACATCTGTTCAACGCCCCTTCTTGAAAACGGGGATGACCTGTGCCCTTTTCCAATCTTTTGGAACGCTACGCTCTTCTAGAGATCTACGGTACATCGCTGGAAGAAGGGGGGCAAGTTCCTTCGCGTACTCTATGTAAAATCGAACTGGTATCCCCTCAGATCCAGCGGCCTTTCCTCTTTTGAGCGATTTTAATTGTTTCTCTATCCATCTGTCATCTATTTCGATATCTACCATGTACGAGTTGTTGGTTGACGAGTCGCACGGGTCCCTTCTCGCCCCATCACAACCCACACGTGCTCGACTGGAGACAAGTCAGGAGAGCGTGCTGGCCAGGGAAGATGCTGCACGTCCTGCGGAGCAAGCCGAGTTTCATCGGCAATGTGTGGGAGAGCACTATGCTGTTAGAACAATACATCACCTTCCTGTTGCAAGAACGGCAAAAGAACAGGTCTAACAACCTTCTGCACAAACCGAGAGCTTGTTAGTGTTCTCTCCAGAACGGGAGTTGTTGTTTAGCGCACCCCAGGTCGTGAGGCTTGGGTTGGAGCCAATTTGTCTTGAACAGATGCACTCAATGAGACAGGGCTCACCACGTCTGCGGCGAACGCGAGAAAGACAACCATCATTTGATTGCTGGTAGACTCTGCTTTCATCACTGTACCCAGGGCGCGCCATTCCATCTTCCATGTGATCCTCTGGCGGCACCAGTCGACCTGCGCCCGTCGATGCTGTGGCATGAGTGGAAGACAGGCTAGAGATGTGCGTGCCCATAGTCTCACTGCTAATAATCAGTTCGCAAACAGTTCGCGTTGATACATCTGGGCTCAGAAGCCTTCTTGTCTGTGATGTGGCAGCTGTACGATCAGCCATTGCTGCCTTACAATATTACGATCCTGGCAGGCGTCTGTGCTGCTTGGACGTCCAGAACCTCCCCAACAAGTGTTGAGAATGTTCCCATGACCACTGATGCCAGCATCTACGTCTACATCTACATGGTTACTCTGCAATTCACACTTAAGTGCCTGGCAGAGGGTTCATCGAACCATTTTCATACTACTTCTCTACCATTCCACTCTCGAATGGCGCGTGGGAAAAAGGAACAACTAAATCTTTCCGTTCGAGCTCTCATTTCTGTTATTTTATTATGATGATCATTTCTCCCTACGTAGGTGGGTGTCAACACAATACTAACACTTTCGGAAGAGATAGTTGGGGATTGAAATTTCGTAAATAGATCTCGCCGCAAAGAAAACAGCCTTTGTTTCAGTGACTGCGCCCCCAACTCGCGTCTCATATCAGTGGCACTCTCACCCCTATTGCGCGATAACACGAAAAGAGCTGCCCTTCTTTGCACTTTTTCAATGTCCTCGGTCAATCCTACCTGGTAAGGATTCCACTCCGCGCAGCAATATTCCAGCAGAGGACGGACAAGTGTTATGCAGGCTGTCTCTTTAGTGGGTTTTTTCGCATCTTCTGAGTGTTTAGCCAAGAAAGCGCAGTCTTTGTTTCGCCTTCCCCACAATATTATCTATGTGGTCTTTACAATTTAAGTTGCTCGTAATTGTAATTCCTAGGTATTTAGTCGAACTGACAGCCCTAAGATTTATGCGATTTATTGTATACCCAAAAATTACCGGATTTCTTTTAATACCCATGTGGATGACCTCACACTTTTTTTTTGTTTAGTGCCAATTGCCACTTTTCGCAATATACAGAAATTCTCTTTAGATCATTATGTAATAGGACTTGATCGTCTGATGATTTTACTAGACGGTAAATTACAGCCTCATCTGCAAACAATCTAAGCGGGCTGCTCAGATTATCACCTAGATCATTTATATAAATCAGGAACAGCATAGGGCCTATGACACTACCTTGCGGAACGCCAGATATCACTTGTGTTCTACTCGATGATTTACCATCTATCACTACAAACTGTGATCTCTTTGAGAGAAAATCACGAATCCAGTCACACAACTGAGACGATACTCCATATGCACGCTTTTTGATTAACAGTCACTTGTGAGGAACGGTATCAAAAGCCTTCTGTAAATCTAGGAATATGAAATCGATCTGAGATCCCTTGCCGACAGCACTCATTACTTCATGGGAATAAAGAGCTAACTGCGTTCCACAAGAACGATATTTTCTGAATCCGTGTTGGTTATGTATCAATAAGTTATTTTCTTCAAGGTGATTCATAATATTCGAGTACAGTATATGCTCCAAAATTTAATGGGTTACTCCTATTTCCTTTCTTGAATATTGATGCGACCTGTGCTACTTTCCAGTCTTTAGGAACAGACCTTTCGTCAAGTGAGCGGTTGTGTATAATTACTAAGAAAGGCGCTATTGAGTCTCCATTCTCTGAAAGGAACCTGATTGGTATACCATCTGGACCGGAAGACTTGCCTTTCTTAAGTGATCTGAGTTGTTCGCAACACATAAGAATATCTACTTTTATGTCACTCATGCTAACAGTTGCTCTCGTTTCGAATTCTGAAATATTTACTTCGTCTTCTTTCGTGAAGGAATAACGGAAAACTGTATTTAGTAACTCCGCTTTAGTGGCACCATCATCGGTAACATTTCCATCGCTATCGCGCAGTGACAGTATTGACTGTTTTTTGCCACTGGTGTACTTTACATACGACCAGGATCTCTTTGGGTTTTCTACCATATTTTGAGACAATATTTCATTGTGGAAACTATTAAAAGCATCTCGCATTGGCGTCCGCGCTAATTTTCGAGCTTGTGCAACGTTGCACAAGTGAAGCATCACGTCCAACTTGGGAGGTAATTCTCCGAAAGGACCAACCAGGGCCTCGGAACGGATCCCTTTCAAACTCGGTCAGTCGGCTGTAGGAAGCAGAAGTGGGTCTGCGTGGAATGGTTGCCTGCTTGCCCAACGCCTTTGCACCACACTGCGCTTTCTGGCTGTGAGCATTCCCTATTAAAAGGTGGACACAGAAGACACTCTGGTAGCTATGCCACTATGCTATATGTCTCCGGACAACGTTGAAACCGTTATCAGTACATCTACTATCCCTCAGGTGCCTTATGCCTTCATCGAGTCAAAATCTACGAGGTGCAAAATTTTTTTTTTCCAGCAGTGTATTTCTACCCGAGACAGATCTAGATTTTTGTGTGAATATTGGTTACTTTTATCGGACACAATACGGAGTACTCGTAAAGAAAATCGATGTTATTTTTACATTTATACGTTTAAGTTAAAGTCAGACACTAGGCCGGCCGGGGTGGCCGAGCGGTTCTAGGCCCTACGGTCTGGAACCGCGCGACCGCTACGGTCGCAGGTTCGAATCCTGCCTCGGTCGTGGATGTGTGTGATGTCCTTAGGTTAGTTATGTTTAATTAGTTCTAAGTTCTAGGGGACTGATGACCTCAGAAGTTAAGTCTCAAACCACTCAGAGCCATTTGAACCATTTTTCAGACACTAGTTGGGGTCGAATGGAGACATCCCACATTGTCATCCTGGGCAAAGTCCTACACCTTGACCAAAATAACGAAGTGATTGACAGTCGAGCATGAAAGGGTGCGATGTTGTGGGTTCCCCTTGCCTAGCGCTCACAATATGGCTGAGACAGCAACAAATGTGCGTTTTCGTTCTGGGTAGTAGTCGACCACAATATTATTGTACCTTGGAGTGAGGTCCGCTCGGTCCGCTCATCCGCAGTCAGCTGCAATCGGGGTGGATAGTATATGCGCAGCTGACCTGAGAGCATTGACAGTGTGATGCGTTTCCCTTGGTCATCTCTATACTTTCCTCTTGGCTAGCCGCGCGGTCTAACGCGCTGTTTCTCGAGCTTCCCGGCACGAATCCGCCCGGCGGATTATGTCAAGGTCCGGTGCGCTGGCCAGCCTGTGGATGGTTTTTAAGGCAGTTTTCCATCTACCTCGGCGAATGCAGGCTGGTTCCCCTTATTCCGCCTCACTTGCACTATATCGGCGATTGCTGCACAAACACTGTCTCCACATACGTGTACACTGTCATTACTCTACTGTGACGTCACCGCGTGTTTCCGATAAAGGCCAGCTGGTTGAGTTGTACATTCATGCGTTCCCCGTTAACATGCAATATTTGGGTTGTTTAGCGTTGCCTACTTTCGCAAAGGCATTCAGACGTTCTAGTGTAAAATAAACGCGCCTCAGCTACAGTGTAAAAAATACAAACAACGAAAGCGAATCACATTGAAAAGTTACTGGCCTTGAACGTCGTCTTCAATCGATTGGTAAGTACCATTTAAAGTAGCAGAGCGATATAACAATGGCGAATGGTACAGAAGGCGTATCGAAGTTCATTTCCTGATTGTTTGTTGCTGTGGTAGGTGTCCTCTTAAAAAACAACTTACTTTCTTTCTTTCTTTCCCTTACGCCATAGCCGCGCAACGATTGCAGGGTCGGCGTGGTTACAACAGATTTGGCAATGTTAGTGTTAGGGGTGGCCGGATGCCCTTCCTGCCGCCAACCCGTACCCCCCAGGACGGAATCAGTGTACCCCAACTGTCTGCATCTAGCGTAAATCGTGAAAGAGTGCGCACATGTTTTCAAATGTCTGTGACGCGAGTACATGAGGCGTAACGTGGGGACCATCCCGGTATTCACCTAACGGGACGTTGAAAACCGCCTAAAAACCACATTCAGGCTGTCCGGCACACCGGCCCTCGTCGTTAACCCGCTGGGCGGATTCGATCCGGGGCCGGCGCGCCTACCTGAGTCCAAGAAGCATCGCATTAGTGCTCTCGGCTACCCTGGCGGGCTCCTCTTAAAAAACAACTGTCACTCACTTTATTATTATTATTAAAATTATTATAAGGGGACGATCAAAACATTTTCGTTTGACGGCGTTGCTGAAGCATATACGCAACGAAGCGCGACTCCGATGCGGCTGTATAGGCACCGACATGTAGGCAAGGGATCAGTGTGGCATTCGTGTCTTCCCGGTGCGTGTGCGGTAAATGCAGAAAAGTGAACTATGGCAACTTTATTACCAAATGCGTCCAAACAGGACCAACGTGCTGCTATTCTCTTCTTGGCTGCCGAAGGATAAACACCGGTAGACATCAAACGGAGAATGAAGAATGTCTGTGGGGCAGCATGTCCGTCGAAAACCACGACAGCTTTGGCAAAGTAGGTTGCCACTTTATGGTGATGCATATCCCGCAGGAGTTACGTCCACTCAAGTGGGACGCACTCGAGCACCGGCCCTATAGAACTGATCTATCCCCAAGCGGTTATAACGTCTTGTGTCCCTCAAAAACGGCCTTGTAGGGTCGAGAATTATTGTTGGACGAGGATGTGCAGCTGGCATTTACGGCATTTACGGACTTCTTCACGCAGCAGGACACGGTGTTGTACCAAACGGACACTTCATCTCGTGTGCCTGTGGGATGATTGCCTGTATCCTTGCGGCGATTTCGCCTGATTGGCATACCGATCCTGGACTTTACGGACTTCGAATGGAAACTTTTTGATCGCCCCCTTGTGTTATTATTATTTAGGTATAGTGTCGATGGCTTGCCATTACCTTTCTACGAGCTGTTGTGATGTGCCAAGCTTCTATCTGCGCCATATGGATGACTGTGATGACTTCTTGTACAGTGTAGTGTAGTCTTTGTCTAGTTATATACAAGGGAAATGGAGTGGATGAAACATGTTGCCGGCACATAGCCTACTCCATTAAATGGCACCATGGGGGCCGTTGAGATTAAAGCCCCCATCCGACGGACGGGTCACCATCAACGGAATCAGATGCCCTCACTCCATGAAACACTGCGGCGGCACTTGGAGTGTAACCCAGGACACTGGCGCAAAGACTGGGTCAACTGGATCTAGCGCTACAGGATGTCAGCTTCGTTCCGTAACGTAATGAAGAGTTGGCGAGTGACGGCATACGTGCGCAAACTGAAAAACAGAACAGACATAAAGTTTCGAAACAGACGCGCATTCTGCGACTGCGCATCGACGGCAGCTGTTTGCGATGCATGCTATTTGTGCTGGACCGAGACTCGAACCCGGATTTCACGCTTATCGCGAGCGGTCGACGTAGCCAGTATCCGACAACTCTTCCAAACTTCCACATATCATGTAGTCACGACCCTTATCCTCACACTGTTCCTGATTCCCACATAGTTCCGGTCCAGCATAAACTTTCATGTGTCACAAACAGCTGACGTCAGTGCACAGTCGCAGGATGTGAATCTATTTCGTAATGTTTACCACAGCTGTAATCGTCTGTGATAGTGTTTGTTCCTCCAGATATGCACACAAACACTACACTCTACAAGAAGTAGTCACTTACTACCTTGGCAAAGTTGCTAACACAGCTGCATGTAATAGCCTAGTCTAATGCCCTCCCTAACAGATACTTCAATTCACACTCTAGCTCATCTTGATTTTTCCCCTTCTTAAATCGTCAGATAAAGTTGAGACTCAGTATCTCTCCAGGAAAATGTAGTTACATCAGATCAATAGATCACCCACGCCAGTGATAAAGGCAGGATTTGCCAATCACGTACAAAGCTTGGGCGCTATTCCAGTATCAGAGAGCCTTGGCAATACTGAAGATTTAAGAACCTGGGGAAAATCAATGAGTTGATGTGTGAATTGAAGTTTGTATTAGTGAGGGCATTGGACTTGAGTATTCCATGCAGCTGTCTTAGCCAGAATTCCAGGCTGGTGTAGTTGATACCAAATGTGCCTAGTAAGCAGGAAGCCTGGGTTCAAGTCCCAGACTAGGCAAAATTTTTAATCCATTACGTAAGGTTCTATTCCTATAGAAGATAAAGTTGAGGCTCAATATGTCTCCAGGAAAATGTAATTAAATCAGATCACATCTGTTGAAAGGTGGCTACACTGAGTCACAGCGCCAGAGATCGCGCCAAAGAGCTTTATTCCGCCGTCTCCACTGGCAGTGCTTGTTCAGAAGTGGTGGTGGTGGTGGTTAGTGCTTTGCTGAGAGGATGTCGATAGCTGTACTAGTTGAGGCCACGTCGCGTGCAGTTGTTTTGATGGGCTAGACAGCAGATGTTGTTCGAATGGAGCTACTTAAACATAACTAACCTAAGGACATCACACAACACCCAGTCATCACGAGGCAGAGAAAGTCCCTGACCCCGCCAGGAATCGAACCCGGGAACCCGGGCGTGGGAAGCGAGAACGCTACCGCACGATCAACGTGATGGGTGCCACTTGGAAATGTTTAATTTCTGCTGATACAGTCCGATGAACTGTCTGATTAGTGATAGTGAATATTATGGACTGTTACCTGCACTTGTTCAACATGATGGGTGCCACTAGGAGATGTTTAATTTCTGCTGATAAACTCTGATGAACTGTCTGATTAGTGACAGTGAAATTATGGACTGTTACCTGCACCTGCTCAACATTGCTGGGTGCCACTGATGGACTGCTTCTACTGAAATGATGTCACTTGTTGGTGTCTGCACCTGTTCAACATTGCTGGGTGCCACTAATGGAACTGCTTCTACTGAAATGATGTCATTTGTTGGTGTCTGCACCTGTCAACATTACTGGGTGCCACTGATGGAACTGGTTATATTGAAATGATGTCACTTGTTGCTGTCTGCACCTGTTCAACATTGCTAGGTGCCACTGATGGAACTGCTTCTACTGAAATGATGTTACTTGTTGCTGTCTGCACCTGCTCAACATTGCTGGGTGCCACTGATGGAACTGCTGCTACTGAGATAATGTCACTTGGTGTCTGCGCCTACTCGCCATTTCTGGGTGCCACTGTTGGAGATGTTTAAATACTGCTGATGAAATGTTTTGAGACTGCTATTTGCACCTGTTGACCATTGCCGGGTGCTACTGTTGGACCTGTGAGCTACTCTGAGGAGTGCTACTTGTTTATTGAACTATTGAAAGGATTTTATGTGAATATTTGTATAAACTGATTTTTTTGTGTATTTACTGTTTATGAAATGTTATGAGACTCTTACCTACACCTATTCGTCATTGCTGGTGCCATTGATTGAATGATACTTGTGTAAACTATTATGTAAAATCACATGTATGCAAGCATTTGTATTCCTTACTGTATTTTATATATTAGGTTATTGAAGGGTCAGTGCAAAGCCAAAATTTATCTAGTTATGTGATATTTACTTATTAATATTATCTTTTATTTTTGTCTGTATTTTTTTGACGAATTTGGTGGTATTTTCACCACCAATGCTGGCAAAAAATACCATCAAATTCTAGCCCGTGGAGGAAGGGCATATGAAAGGTGGCTACACTGAGTCACAGCGCCAGAGATCGCGCCAAAAAGTTTTATTCCGCCGCCTCCACTGGCAGTGCTTGTTCAGAAGTGGTGGTGGTTAGTGCTTTGCTGAGAGGATGTCGATAGCTGTACTAGTTGAGGCCATGTCGTGTGCAGTTGTTTTGATGGGCTAGACAGCAGATGTTGTTCTAATGGAGATGTTGTAATGATCAGAGTGTATTATTAGTCAATATATATGAAGGTAAAAAACATTTTTTTTATTTTTTTTAAAATTTCCTAACTAACAATGTCTCTTGGTCACAGGTTCAGTCAACAAAGCATCTGGATTGTGTTCATGTATTAGAGTGTAATTCTAGTTTCTATGTGCAATCATAGTATTTCTGGTTTTTTTTAATTACTTCATTGTAAATGGCGTTTAAAGCATCTTGTCGTATTGAGGAAGAACCGTGCCAGATGTGTACGTTGAATCACACTTCCACACACAGAACAGCTACACTTGTGCCTTGTTGTTTCGTAGCTTTCATAGTTGCTGGGGACTTAATTAATTAATTGTGTTACCGGAAATTTCGTTTCATTCTTTGTTGTTATTCTATGCAGTCAGATTGCTTATTAATACTAGTCAGGGCCAACCGGTTACGAGACTTCGTAGCCGGACAATAGCTACTAAAATTAAAATTATTTACTTTCAATTTAATTAAGCCCCCATGCACGTGGCGACCGCTGCTTCGGATCGTCCCTTGGAAATCTTCTGATAGTAAAAATAGCAGACAGTAGTATTGTTGTAGTAATTTGTAGTTTAGTAATTATAGTCTATATTGCATGTGTAGATTTGGTAATTGAACATTTGTAGTTGTCTTGTTTTTCTTCTAATGGTATTTTTACAGAATTTAATTTTTGATGTCTTGTATACGGGTTTGACAATTTTGTGCAATTGCGAAGGTTTTAATTGTTCATTAGGCGTGTTTGTCGGGAAGAGTTTCGTGTGAATAGTATTGTTGGTGATAAAGTGTCACATTGTGTGTAATTTTCGTATAGTGACGAGTTTTGTATGTTTTGTAAATGATTACGCGATCGATGAAAAAGGCAAAAATTATGTATAGGGAGAATGACGAAAATGTTAACATGGCGAACTCGCCAACACAGGAGAACAGTATGATGAATAATGAAGTAGAAAACAATTTAATAAGTCGGGAAAATAGTCCGGAACCAGTTCAAAATTTTTCACAACCAAAAAATTTTCAGAATACGAGATTAACGACAGAAGATTCTGGAATAGTATCGAACACAGATAGCTTTACAGCTATGACGAAAGAAGTTGGTTTTGCGGGAAATGTTAGGGGTGAAAAGAATTTAGAACCAGTTAATATGGAGCAGTTGATGAGTGTGATATTAAATTTGGGATCTGAATTAAAAACAGTCGGATCACAAATAGGAACAATTAAAACTGAGATGGGAACAATGGAAACACGGTTAGACTCACTGGGATCACAGTTAGGATCTGAATTAAAAACAGAGATGGGAACTTTGGCAACACGGTTAGAAACTGATATGGGAACAATGGAAACACGGTTAGACTCACGAATAGGGACATGTTTCAAAAAGATGAAAGATGAATTAAAGAAAGAAATTAGAGAAGAAGTACAACCTATTTTGAATTCTCACAATAATAGCTTAATTGCAATAGAAATTAGACAAAAGGAACAGGATAGAGAACAGGAAGAAAGAGATCGCGTGATAGTACAAAAATTTTCAGAGTAAAATTTACAACGTGCACACGATAAGGAAGAAATATTTGAGAGAATCGAGGAATCTGTACCAAATGACAGAATAAATAACCTAACACAAAAATATGAACAGTTAACTACTAAATGTGTCAATACTGAAACCCGAGTCGCGACACTTACAGAAGGCGTAAATAAACAGAAAGAACAAATAGGTGACTTATCGGAAAGAGTTGAGGAGATTTCAGATAAATTGACAAATCTTAGTTTACATGAGGACAGAGATTCAGATGATACAGCTCCATTGCCATTTTCAGCAACAGAAGAGTACCAGAACATAAATAAACATGTTGAAAATCAGGGAAAATTTAATGAACGCGTTAAAAGGGAATTTGAGGCGTTACGAAAGCAAGTCAAACAAATTGAAAGCGAAATCGTAGGAAAAGACGGTAGAAGAAATTTGGAATCACCGATAGCAGCGGGTTTTGAAGATAATAATGTATTTCATTTACGAGATGCAACAAGAGAGCGCCAGGCGCGCGAACTTGACAATAATCGAGATTCGGACTGGGATAGACGCGGTAGGTCTTTGTCGCCACGAGGCGAAAACTTTGACTATAAACACTTTTTAACTGTCCAGAAATTTAAGATCTTTCGCAATTCTAAGAATGACATACATCCATGTTCATGGTTAGATCAATTTATGTACGCACTTCTACCAAATTGGCCACTAGGACACAAACGGGAATTTACGTGCGGCTATTTAAGTCCTCAGGGGATTCGCTACACTAAGTGAATATGTGCTGTAGCGTGCACAGGGCCCCGAGCTGTAGTGGTGCAATTTCCCTTTTAGTTTTCTGCACCGCTGCCTACTCTTCTACTATTCTTTGTATCTATCAAAACAACTCTTCGACTATCAATCTATCTAGAAAAGGAGTCGGTACAGAATAACCGGATATGACTATTTTACCCAAAAGTGATTTCGGAAATTACCGTTTGGACTTACTATATTTTCTACAGCATTCATTCGTAGTTTAAACGAAATTTTACCTGTTTATCTTCGTGACAATATTACTTCACATGTTGACGATATTCTTATTGCTAAACGTTCTTGGAGTGAGCATAACAAAATTTTGGATTCATTATTACGTATTTTTGCAAGAGTTGGCATTACAGTGAACTTGCAAAAATCTGAATTTGGTCGTTCTCAGGTGAAATTTCTTGGTCATATTATTTCTACAGAAGGTATTCTTCCCGATCCAGAGAAACTAGATGCTATTCGTAACTATGCTGTTCCTACTACAAAACGTGATGTTCGTAGTTTCCTTGGTGTCTGTAATTTTCTTAGACGCTTTGTTAGATTGGACAATTTGGCCACACCTCGTTTATGTGAACTATCTGGAAAGAATTCTAATTGGTGTTGGTATGAGGACGCTCAATCAGAATTTGAACAACTTCGTGATGCTTTAGTTGCTGCTCCACTTCTTTCACATCCGGATTTATCTAAAGATTTTTGTTTGGCGACGGACTCATCATACAAAGGCCTAGGTGCACATTTATTTCAAGAGATAGAAGAAAACGGCGTTGTAGTACACAAGACTATTGCATTTGGAAGTCGTGTTCTCTCTAATTCAGAAAAGAATTATTTGATTACGGAACTTGAAGCCTTGGCTGTTGTATGGGCTTTCACAAAATTTCGCATATTTTTGTATGGCAGACATACTAAGGTTTACACCGATCATCGAGCTCTGGAATTTCTTATGTCAACAAAATTAACACATGGAAGATTGTCACGATGGGCGCTGTATCTACAGGAATCTGATTTTAGTATTGTTTACATACAGGGTTCTTCAAATATTATTGCTGATGCTTTATCACGTGCACCTATGGGTTTGAAACAAAGTGCTGAGGAGGACTGCAAAGAAAACAATTATTGTTTGATGTATATTCAAGGCGTTGCGTTTGAGAATTTTATTTCGTCTTCGCTCCAGGACATCGCTAAGGAGCAAAATAAGGATCCAATCTAGAAGGACATTAAGGAGATGTGGAGGAGAAAGGAAAGTGTAGCGATTAGACAGTATTATTTGGTTCGCAATGATATTCTTTTTAAACGAAAATCGGTCGATAACTCTGTTTGGTTAGTTTGTATTCCTGATGAGTGGGTTAATAAATTGATTTGGTATACACATTTCAGTTATGCACACTTTGGTCCCAGAAAATGCTTTCATAAATTACGAAAAAATTGCTACTTCAGTAATATGGAAAAACGTATTCGATCTGTTTTTGCCAAATGCAAATTATGTCAAAAGGCTAAGCCGCCAACTATTTCTCACAGAGCACCGTTCTTTCCTATCATTTCAGGGAAATTAAAGGAGATGGCTGCAGTTGATTTGTTCGGTCCAGTGGTTCGTTCTACTAATGGTTTTGCGTACATTTTGGTAGCAGTGGAATTGACATCAAAATATGTGTGTTTTACACCTTTACGCAAAGCAACAGCTCGTTCAGTATCTAATGCTTTCATCAAACATTTTCTTAAAGAAGTGGGTCATGTTGATAAGGTTATATCATATAATGGATCACAGTTTCGCTCTAAAATTTGGCTTCGTACTCTACGGCGTCGTAAGATTAAACCAACTTTCATTTCACTTTTTCACCCACAATCTAATGCTTCAGAGAGCTGGATGAAGGAAATCAATAAATTGTGTCGACTTTATTGTCATCATAATCACAGAACTTGGGATCAGTATCTTGATGAAACTTCCTGGCAGATTAAAACTGTGTGCCCGACCGAGACTCGAACTCGCAGGAGAGCTTCTGTAAAGTTTGGAAGGTAGGAGACGAGATACTGGCAGAAGTAAAGCTGTGAGTACCGGGCGTGAGTCGTGCTTCGGTAGCTCAGTTGGTAGAGCACTTGCCCGCGAAAGGCAAAGGTCCCGAGTTCGAGTCTCGGTCGGGCACACAGTTTTAATCTGCCAGGAAGTTTCATATCAGCGCACACTCCGCTGCAGAGTGAAAATCTCATTCCAGTATCTTGATATTTTCCAAAACATTCTGAATGAACTCCCTAATGATTCAACTTCTTTACCGCCGATATTGATATTAAAAAATAAAGCACCGACAAATCGCATTTCTGAAATCGTTCCTTTTCCGCCTACACGGAAACTGCGGCATTTTGAAGTTGTCAACCTGGCTCTACAAAATATTGCATCTGCGGCTGCTAGAAGAGAGAAATCAGCTAAGCGTCCTGGTCGTTTAAAAACTTTCTCAGTTGGTCAAAAGGTGTTAACTAAGTCTCATCGTTTGTCTCACAAAGGAAAAGGCTTGTGTCGCAAATTTTTTCTGCTTTATAACGGTCCATATAGGGTTCGCAAAATTATTCATGATAACACTGTCGAAGTAGAAACTCTTAAATCTCGGCGCTCTAAGGGGATACATCATACATCGAACGTTAAAATTTTTGTGGAATGACATACTTTTGAGAAACTAACAGTTATACGTAAACACACGGAGAATGCAAGGATACCGCGCCGTGTTCTGGCGGCGGCACATACTCAAAGCGACAGTCAAGTCTGCGCGCCGCACAAGGCAGTCGTTGACCGCAAACAATTACTTCCTACGTCACGCGTACCTACAGCTGATCGAGCGCTCAGTGCGAATGGACTGACAGCCGTAAACAAATACACGGTCTAATTTCTCTGATTAAATTCAGTATAAAGCTATAGTGACTTGATAAATTACGGTATTAACGTTCAGTATTTTTCAGGATACAGTTGTATAAAATATTTAAGAACTTCAGGTAAATTCTGTGTGTGTCCAACGTTAAGAGGACTTGCTATCGAGAAATTATCAGGAAGAATGTAATTTCGAAGAAGAAACTAATAAACTAAAAAGGTAACTATTAATTGAGTTTATTTTTCAGGTAACATATTTCCACTTAGGTACGTACTTTGGACGTAATTTGCTGCTCGCGATTACGTGATTTATACTTTGTGCTAAATTTTATGTTCTATGAATTTACTTGTGAAGCGACGTGCTTGCTACATTTGCTGATTTTGAGAATGATTGATTAATGAACAGGGTTGTTACTTGTGTATATTATGCATCGCTTGCCTGCACTGCTTTTTCACTGATGTCACATATTTTTTAATTATGTGCCTGCTGTGCCTATTTATTTAAATTATAATTGTCACCTGATTAATTGTGCTGATATGGTTATGTATGTAAGATATACTTTGTGATTTATCTGCTTGCGCCTTCATGTTTACTTATTAAAATTACATATGAACATTTATTTGCTTATGCTGATATGATGCTAATGACCTGTTTATTATGTAAGATACATATTTCCTGCTTTGCGTATGGATTGCATATTTATACATTTCTGTTTGTTGTCATAACTACTCTTTAATTTGGTATATAGAAATGCTGATATGCGGTGTATGAACATGGAGTTTAGGTCACACTATGGTATTAATTACAGATTGTTCGCTTGGCAGAGCCTCGTTGTAGGGATTGTGCTGCATCCACTTGTTGACATCCTGCTCTCGACTGGTATATTTACTCGCTATTGCATGTTTTGCTTACGCTCAGTGCCTTATATTTTTAAGATAAGAAAATGAACTGCTATAATTCTACGAACGACATTGGTACAAGAAACTTCATTGAAGTCACATGAGCTGGAGGTTTTATGGAAGCTGTATAAATTTATGCTAATAGGAAGGAAGCTAACGACATGACATACCAACACTAGACTTAGACCGTTGACAGTTATTACACTGCATTCTTCGTGAGCAATTGAAATAGCAAGTGACACTGGACACAAGAAATACTCCACATGTTTGCTTCTGTTTTGCCATGATTCTTAAAGTGGTGTACACACTGTGAAATATTATGATCATTCACACTCCGTACTTGTACTTACTTACTGAAAGTTATTCAAACTAAAGGCTGTTAGAGGTCGTTTATTTAATGATGGACAAGGTAACCAAAATGTATTTTATAACTCATAATGAGTAGAAGATTTGGGTCAGATGGATTACACAGAGGTTGTGTGTGGACATTATGTCTTCGGATTGTATGGGATGATGAACTGAAGTTTGCACTAGAATTTTATCCGTACTTGTTCGAGGAGACTGACTAGAGGAAAGAGTTGTTATAGAAGTGAAATGATATTGGCGATAAGATTTATATGTATCGACGTATTGAAGAGGTATTATTGAGCTATTGAGATTGTGTGAAGTTGTTGATTATTGGAGTTTTGGTGGAAAAGAGGTAAGGTAAATGATATTGATGATAAGGTTTATATGTATCGACGTAAGAGGTATTATTGAAGTATTAAGATTATGTGATGCTGATGATTATTGGAGTTTTGGTGGATAAGAGGTAAAGTAAGTGAGGAGCATTTTTTTTTTTTTTTTTTTTTTTTTTTTTTTTTTTTTTTTTTTTTTTTTTTTGTATGGAACAAGAAGGATGAAGATGCTAGACTAGAACACTCAAGTAGAAGGAAGATTGTCTACACACAGACTTTTTTTAAAATCAATAAGCAGTATATACTTTTTTTTTGAGAGAGGAAGTATTTGCATATCTTGGCACACTGACAGTTGTTCAGCAACCGTACATTTGATTTGACTTGGCAAACATTGGTCTTGACATGATGACTATGACGTTGACTAACTATTATTGACTGTTACACACTGCTGCCATTACTACTTGATACACATGTCGAACATCAAATTTTGAAAGAATTGCATTTACACAGTTAACACTATTCAATTACACAGTAGTACTTAATGCGGATGAAAGGTGAGTGAGTGTGTTTTGTGTGTTTTCCTTTCCTGATCCCAAATAATTGGTACCGACCTATCTCCTAAATATTATTTTACTTGTTTGTTGTGGCTTGCACTGACACCCATTATAGGTTTACTGATATTTGTGTATTTGTAATAGTTAATATGACAATTATCTGATATCATTTGTGTGTTTATTATAATTTGTATGTTTAGTGTAAGAGCATTAATAATAATTTTGTAAAAGCAATTGTGTGTGCATTCAAACTGTTGTTCGTGCTTACACGTATTAACAGTGGTGGGTGCCACTTGGAAATGTTTAATTTGTGATAATGAACTCTGATGAACTGTCTGATTAGTGATAGTGAATATTATGGACTGTTACCTCCACTTGTTCAACATGATGGGTGCCACTTGGAAATGTTTAATTTCTGCTGATAAACTCCGATGAACCGTCTGATTAGTGATAGTGAATATTATGGACTGTTACCTGCACTTGTTCAACATGATAGTTCAAAAAAATGGTTCAAATGGCTCTGAGCACTATGGGACTTAACATCAATGGTCATCAGTCCCCTAGAACTTAGAACTACTTAAACATAACTAACCTAAGGACATCACACAACACCCAGTCATCACGAGGCAGAGAAAATCCCTGACCCCGCCAGGAATCGAACCCGGGAACCCAGGCGTGGGAAGCGAGAACGCTACCGCACGATCAACGTGATGGGTGCCACTTGGAAATGTTTAATTTCTGCTGATACAGTCCGATGAACTGTCTGATTAGTGATAGTGAATATTATGGACTGTTACCTGCACTTGTTCAACATGATGGGTGCCACTAGGAGATGTTTAATTTCTGCTGATAAACTCTGATGAACTGTCTGATTAGTGACAGTGAAATTATGGACTGTTACCTGCACCTGTCAACATTACTGGGTGCCGCTGATGCAACTGCTTCTACTGAAATAATGTCACTTGTTGGTGTCTGCACCTGCTCAACATTGCTGGGTGCCACCGATAGAACTGCTTCTACTGAAATGATGTCACTTGTTGGTGTCTGCACCTGCTCAACATTGCTGGGTGCCACTGATGGACTGCTTCTACTGAAATGATGTCACTTGTTGGTGTCTGCACCTGTTCAACATTGCTGGGTGCCACTAATGGAACTGCTTCTGCTGAAATGATGTCATTTGTTGGTGTCTGCACCTGTCAACATTACTGGGTGCCACTGATGGAACTGCTTATATTGAAATGATGTCACTTGTTGGTGTCTGCACCTGCTCAACATTGCTGGGTGCCACTGATGGAACTGCTACTACTGATGAGGTCACTTGTTGCTGTCTGCACCTGTTCAACATTCTTAGGTGCCACTGATGGAACTGCTTCTACTGAAATGATGTCACTTGTTGGTGTCTGCACCTGCTCAACATTGCTGGGTGCCACCGATGGAACTGCTTCTACTGAAATGATGTCACTTGTTGGTGTCTGCACCTGCTCAACATTGCTGGGTGCCACTGATGGACTGCTTCTACTGAAATGATGTCATTTGTTGGTGTCTGCACCTGTCAACATTACTGGGGGCCACTGATGGAACTGCTACTACTGATGAGGTCACTTGTTGCTGTCTGCACCTGTTCAACTTTGCTAGGTGCCACTGATGGAACTGCTTCTACTGAAATGATGTCATTTGTTGGTGTCTGCACCTGTCAACATTACTGGGTGCCACTGATGGAACTGCTTATATTGAAATGATGTCACTTGTTGGTGCCAGCACCTGCTCAACATTGCTGGGTGCCACCGATGGAACTGCTTCTACTGAAATGATGTCACTTGTTGGTGTCTGCACCTGCTCAACATTGCTGGGTGCCACTGATGGACTGCTTCTACTGAAATGATGTCACTTGTTGGTGTCTGCACCTGTTCAACATTGCTGGGTGCCACTAATGGAACTGCTTCTACTGAAATGATGTCACTTGTTGGTGTCTGCACCTGTTCAACATTGCTGGGTGCCACTAATGGAACTGCTACTGCTGATAAGGTCACTTGTTGCTGTCTGCACCTGTTCAACATTGCTAGGTGCCACTGATGGAACTGCTTCTACTGAAATGATGTCACTTGTTGGTGTCTGCACCTGTTCAACATTACTGGGTGCCACTGATGGAACTGCTTCTACTGAAATGATATCACTTGTTGGTGTCTGCACCTGTTCAACATTGCTGGGTGCCACTAATGGAACTGCTTCTACTGAAATGATGTCATTTGTTGGGGTCTGCACCTGTCAACAATATTGGGTGCCACTGATGGAACTGCTTATATTGAAATGATGTCACTTGTTGCTGTCTGCACCTGCTCAACATTGCTGGGTGCCACTGATGGAACTGCTACTACTGATGAGGTCACTTGTTGCTGTCTGCACCTGTTCAACATTGCTAGGTGCCACTGATGGAACTGCTTCTACTGAAATGATGTCACTTGTTGGTGTCTGCACCTGTTCAACATTGCTGGGTGCCATTAATGGAACTGCTTCTACTGAAATGATGTCACTTGTTGGTGTCTGCACCTGCTCAACATTGCTGGGTGCCACCGATGGAACTGCTTCTACTGAAATGATGTCACTTGTTTGTGTCTGCACCTGCTCAACATTGCTGGGTGCCACTGATGGACTGCTTCTACTGAAATGATGTCACTTGTTGGTGTCTGCACCTGTTCAACATTGCTGGGTGCCACTAATGGAACTGCTTCTACTGAAATGATGTCACTTGTTGGTGTCTGCACCTGTTCAACATTGCTGGGTGCCACTAATGGAACTGCTACTACTGATGAGGTCACTTGTTGCTGTCTGCACCTGTTCAACATTGCTAGGTGCCACTGATGGAACTGCTTCTACTGAAATGATGTCACTTGTTGGTGTCTGCACCTGTTCAACATTGCTGGGTGCCACTAATGGAACTGCTTCTACTGAAGTGATGTCATTTGTTGGTGTCTGCACCTGTCAACATTACTGGGTGCCACTGATGGAACTGCTTATATTGAAATGATGTCACTTGTTGGTGTCTGCACCTGCTCAACATTGCTGGGTGCCACTGATGGAACTGCTACTACTGATGAGGTCACTTGTTGCTGTCTGCACCTGTTCAACATTGCTAGGTGCCACTGATGGAACTGCTTCTACTGAAATGATGTCACTTGTTGGTGTCTGCACCTGTTCAACATTGCTGGGTGCCACTAATGGAACTGCTTCTACTGAAATGATGTCATTTGTTGGTGTCTGCACCTGTCAACATTACTGGGGCCACTGATGGAACTGCTACTACTGAGGAGGTCACTTGTTGCTGTCTGCACCTGTTCAACTTTGCTAGGTGCCACTGATGGAACTGCTTCTACTGAAATGATGTCACTTGTTGGTGTCTGCACCTGTTCAACATTGCTGGGTGCCACTAATGGAACTGCTTCTACTGAAATGATGTCATTTGTTGGTGTCTGCACCTGTCAACATTACTGGGTGCCACTGATGGAACTGCTTATATTGAAATGATGTCACTTGTTGGTGTCTGCACCTGCTCAACAATGCTGGGTGCCACTGATGGAACTGCTACTACTGATGAGGTCACTTGTTGCTGTCTGCACCTGTTCAACATTGCTAGGTGCCACTGATGGAACTGCTTCTACTGAAATGATGTCACTTGTTGGTGTCTGCACCTGCTCAACAGTGCTGGGTGCCACTGATGGAACTGCTTCTACTGAAATGATGTCATTTGTTGGTGTCTGCACCTGTCAACATTACTGGGGGCCACTGATGGAACTGCTACTACTGATGAGGTCACTTGTTGCTGTCTGCACCTGTTCAACTTTGCTAGGTGCCACTGATGGAACTGCTTCTACTGAAATGATGTCACTTGTTGGTGTCTGCACCTGTTCAACATTGCTGGGTGCCACTAATGGAACTGCTTCTACTGAAATGATGTCATTTGTTGGTGTCTGCACCTGTCAACATTACTGGGTGCCACTGATGGAACTGCTTATATTGAAATGATGTCACTTGTTGGTGTCAGAACCTGCTCAACATTGCTGGGTGCCACTGATGGAACTGCTACTACTGATGAGGTCACTTGTTGCTGTCGGCACCTGTTCAACATTGCTAGGTGCCACTGATGGAACTGCTTCTACTGAAATGATGTCACTTGTTGGTGTCTGCACCTGTTCAACATTGCTGGATGCCACTGATGGAACTGCTTCTACTGAAATAAGGGCACTTGTTTGTGTCTGCACCTGTTCAACATTGCTGGGTGCCACTGATGGAACTGCTTCTACTGAAATAAGGGCACTTGTTGGTGTCTGCACCTGTTCAACATTGCTGGATGCCACTGATCGAACTGCTTCTACTGAAATGATGTCATTTGTTGGTGTCTGCACCTGTCAACATTACTGGGTGCCACTGATGGAACTGCTTATATTGAAATGATGTCACTTGTTGGTGTCTGCACCTGCTCAACATTGCTGGGTGCCACTGATGGAACTGCTACTACTGATGAGGTCACTTGTTGCTGTCTGCACCTGTTCAACATTGCTAGGTGCCACTGATGGAACTGCTTCTACTGAAATGATGTCACTTGTTGGTATCAGCACCTGCTCAACATTGCTGGGTGCCACTGATGGAACTGCTTCTACTGAAATGATGTCACTTGTTGGTGTCTGCACCTGCTCAGCATTTCTGAGTACCACTGATGGAACTGCTTCTACTGAAATGATTTCACTTGTTGGTGTCTGCACCTGCTCAACATTGCTGGGTGCCACTGATGGAACTGCTTCTACTGAAATGATGTCACTTGTTGCTGTCTGCACCTGTCACTATTACTGGGTGTCACTAATGGAACTGCTTCTACTGAAATGATGTTACTTGTTGCTGTCTGCACCTGCTCAACATTGCTGGGTGCCCCTGATGGAACTGCTTCTACCGAAATGATGTCACTTGTTGGTGTCTGCACCTGTTCAACATTGCTGGGTGCCACTGATGGAACTGCTTCTACCGAAATAAGGTCACTTGTTGGTGTCTGCACCTGTTCAACATTGCTGGATGCCACTGATGGAACTGCTTCTACTGAAATGATGTCATTTGTTGGTGTCTGCACCTGTCAACATTACTGGGTGTCACTGATGGAACTGCTTATATTGAAATGATGTCACTTGTTGCTGTCTGCACCTACTCAACATTGCTGGGTGCCCCTGATGGAACTGCTTCTACTGAAATGATGTCACTTATTAGTGTCTGCACCTGTTCAACATTGCTGGGTGCCACTGATGGAACTGCTTCTACTGAAATGATGTCATTTGTTGGTGTCTGCACCTGCTCAACATTTCTGGGTGCCACTGATGGAACTGCTACTACTGATGAGGTCACTTGTTGCAGTCTGCACCTGTTCAACATTGCTAGGTGCCACTGATGGAACTGCTTCTACTGAAATGATGTCACTTGTTGGTGTCTGCACCTGCTCAACAGTGCTGGGTGCCACTGATGGAACTGCTTCTACTGAAATGATGTCACTTGTTGGTGTCTGCACCTGTTCAACATTGCTGGGTGCCACTGATGGAACTGCTTCTACTGAAATAAGGGCACTTGTTGGTGTCTGCACCTGTTCAACATTGCTGGATGCCACTGATGGAACTGCTTCTACTGAAATGATGTCATTTGTTGGTGTCTGCACCTGTCAACATTACTGGGTGCCACTGATGGAACTGCTTATATTGAAATGATGTCACTTGTTGGTGTCTGCACCTGCTCAACATTGCTGGGTGCCACTGATGGCACTGCTACTACTGATGAGGTCACTTTTTGCTGTCTGCACCTGTTCAACATTGCTAGGTGCCACTGATGGAACTGCTTCTACTGAAATGATGTCACTTGTTGGTATCTGCACCTGCTCAACATTGCTGGGTGCCACTGATGGAACTGCTTCTACTGAAATGATGTCACTTATTGGTGTCTGCACCTGCTCAGCATTGCTGAGTACCACTGATGGAACTGCTTCTACTGAAATGATTTCACTTGTTGGTGTCTGCACCTGCTCAACATTGCTGGGTGCCACTGATGGAACTGCTTCTACTGAAATGATGTCACTTGTTGCTTTCTGCACCTGTCAATATTACTGGGTGTCACTAATGGAACTGCTTCTACTGAAATGATGTTACTTGTTGCTGTCTGCACCTGCTCAACATTGCTGGGTGCCCCTGATGGAACTGCTTCTACTGAAATGATGTCACTTGTTGGTGTCTGCATCTGCTCAACATTGCTGGGTGCCCCTGATGGAACTGCTTCTACTGAAATGATGTCACTTGTTGCTGTCTGCACCTGTGAATATTACTGGGTGTCACTAATGGAACTGCTTCTACTGAAATGATGTTACTTGTTGCTGTCTGCACCTGCTCAACATTGCTGGGTGCCCCTGATGGAACTGCTTCTACTGAAATGATGTCACTTGTTGGTGTCTGCACCTGCTCAACATTGGTGGGTGCCCCTGATGGAACTGCTTCTACTGAAATGATGTCACTTGTTGGTGTCTGCACCTGTTCAACATTGCTGGGTGCCACTGTTGGAACTGCTTCTACCGAAATAAGGTCACTTGTTGGTGTCTGCACCTGTTCAGCATTGCTGGATGCCACTGATGGAACTGCTTCTACTGAAATGATGTCATTTGTTGGTGTCTGCACCTGTCAACATTACTGGGTGTCACTGATGGAACTGCTTATATTGAAATGATGTCACTTGTTGCTGTCTGCACCTACTCAACATTGCTGGGTGCCCCTGATGGAACTGCTTCTACTGAAATGATGTCACTTGTTAGTGTCTGCACCTGTTCAACATTGCTGGGTGCCACTGATGGAACTGCTTCTACTGAAATAAGGTCACTTGTTGGTGTCTGCACCTGCTCAACATTGCTGGGTGCCACTGATGGTACTGCTTCTACTGAAATGATGTCATTTGTTGGTGTCTGCACCTGTCAACATTACTGGGTGCCACTGATGGAACTGCTGCTACTGAGATAATGTCACTTGGTGTCTGCGCCTACTCGCCATTTCTGGGTGCCACTGTTGGAGCTGTTTAAATACTGCTGATGAAATGTTATGAGACTGCTATTTGCACCTGTTGACCATTGCCGGGTGCTACTGTTGGAACTGTGAACTACTCTGAGGAGTGCTACTTGTTTATTGAACTATTGAAAGGATTTTATGTGAATATTTGTATAAACTGATTTTTTTGTGTATTTACTGTTTATGAAATGTTATGAGAGACTTACCTACACCTATTCGTCATTGCTGGTGCCATTGATTGAATGATACTTGTGTAAACTATTATGTAAAATCACATGTATGCAAGCATTAGTATCCCTTACTGTATTTTATATATTAGGTTATTGAAGGGTCAGTGCAAAGCCAAAATTTATCTAGTTATGTGATATTTACTTATTAATATTATCTTTTATTTTTGTCTGTATTTTTTTTTTTGACGAATTTGGTGGTATTTTCACCACCAATGCTGGCAAAAAATACCATCAAATTCTAGCCCGTGGAGGAAGGGCATATGAAAGGTGGCTACACTGAGATGTTGTAATGATCAGAGTGTATTTTTAGTCAATATATATGAAGGTAAAAAACATTTTTTTATTGTTTATAAATTTCCTAACTAACAATGTCTCTTGGTCACAGGTTCAGTCAACAAAGCATCTGGATTGTGGCGGGGTCAGGGATTTTCTGTGCCTCGTGATGACTGGGTGTTGTTTGACGTCCTTAGGTTAGTTAGGTTTAAGTAGTTCTAAGTTCTAGGGGACTGCCGACCATAGATGTTAAGTCCCATAGTGCTCAGAGCCATTTTTGAATCTGGATTGTGTTCATGTATTAGAGCGTAATTCTGGTTTCTATGTGCAATCATAGTATTTCTGGTGTTTTTTTAATTACTTCATTGTAAATGGCGTTTAAAGCATCTTGTCGTATTGAGGAAGAACCGTGCCAGATGTGTACGTTGAAACACACTTCCACACACAGAACAGCTACACTTGTGCCTTGTTGTTTCGTAGATTTCATAGTTGCTGGGGACTTAATTAATTAATTGCGTTAACGGAAATTTCGTTTCATTCTTTGTTGTTATTCTATGCAGTCAGATTGCGTACTAATACTAGTCAGGGCCAACCGGTTACGAGTCTTCGTAGCTACTAAAATTAAAATTATTTGCATTCAATTTAATTAAGCCCCCATGCATTGTTTGTTAACAGGAGACCTACCGTAGCAACAACCATTCATTGTCAGATCGTTCTGTTACCTCAAATGGTACTTATCAGTCAGTTGAAGACTAATGTAATAATGTTTCGTTGCTTGAATTGTGTATACGTGAGACGTGTTTATTTTAAGTGGCAGATCGTCTGAAATCCACTAAGCCAAACAAACCAAATACAGTGTGTTTATACAGACATAAACACAGACATTGTGTAGACACAGACATTGTAACCTTCAGTGACATACAAAGTCCTTTTGCGTGTATATTAGTTGTAGAATGTAGGATGTGATGACAGACTAATCTTTAGCGTAGCCCAAGATCTAGGATACGTTGGAAGACGACAATCTAATTGTGAATTGACGAAGCCGATGGACATGAATACCAAATATTCAGTTAATTCCTAAGTTATGGGATCAGAAACTGTACACCACCACCTTCCCTCCACTTGGCGCCCAAAAATTGGCAACGAAACTTTCTTCCACCATCAGGATATGAACCAGCAACCTCCGAGTCGAGTACCACAGCACAAGGGAACATCAGCCGCATTTGCTGTGGAAGCGGGTACTTTGCGAAAATTTCGTTGGAGGGGATGCCCACATGCAATTTACTTAGATAGATGAAGGGATAAGAGTTCAATTGACGTCATAGGATTGTAAGAGCATGCAGTGGGTTACGTGTGTATCTACTGTAACACACCCTTCATACGATAAGCTTTTATTACTGCAGTTGCCGTGCTCGTGATGAAATTTTATTGTACACCATATGGACTGAATTACACATGGATGACTGCGAGATTATTGAACGCATGAGAATAGCAGGGGAAACTGTGTTTCGCAGAATATGCAGCAGTCTACGTGTCGAACTTATTCCTTAATGCGCACTAGGACCCTACCACATTTCTATTTATTTGATACGCAAGAAATTGACAAAGATATTTCACGTTAAAGACGGCGGAAAAAGAGAGGACTGGACTTTTAGATTGAATCTTTCACTCTGCAGTCGAGTGTGCGTTGTTTTGATACTTCGAAGAAGATTAAAATTGTGCAGCGAACAACGACATGAATTTGGAAATTTGCCTATTGCCAAACAGGCTATCCACGCGTGACTCACGGCCTGCCCCGCGCTGCCTCACTTTTCGCAGTACCTCTCTTCTACTTTCCAGGATCAGTGCTTAAACACTGATTAAATGATTAAGCAGAAAGATATTAGCAGCAAAAGAGTATACGTTGATATGAAATTCGCTGACATATTGCGACTGTGGCACGAACAGGGATTCAATCCAAGAAAAAAAAAATGGTTCAAATGGCTCTGAGCGCTATGGGACTCAACATCTATGGTCATCAGTCCCCTAGAACTTAGAACTACTTAAACCTAACTAACCTAAGGACATCACACACACCCATGCCCGAGGCAGGATTCGAACCTGCGACCGTAGCAGTCCCGCGGTTCCAGACTGCAGCGCCAGAACCGCACGGCCACCGCGGCCGGCTCAATCCAAGAACCGTGGGTTTATCTGAAGTCCGCAAAGTTGAAGCAGCATTGAAGCTTTCAGCCGGGCAGTGAGGCGTCTCTAAACAGGGTGAACGAGAACTCCACACAGATACATTTTGAGTATTTGAGTGTCAGGGACCCATGGTCTACGGAGACTCCTTACCGAATAATAATGACATTATGATTTCTTCGGTTGTTAACGCAGTCACTCTTGTTTCTGTGAAAAAGCCTTCACAATAGTGAAGAATCTTGTAATAAACAATTAGAAAAACGTACAACACACAACAGAGGGCAATACGACAACTGTCGAACGGTCCAACAATTCTGTGATGTGGTTGTTGTCGTCGTAATGTTGTTTTGCCACTCTCCCCATGAGGTGCAAATCCACAAAATCAGTAAACGTTTCCATAGTTCTGGTATTAATTTTAACGCACAGCTTGTTGAACGCTGTCGGAAAAACTAAACCCGAGACAGAACCGAGCAGTGCTGAATGCAAGTTCGAGGGTGGAAAGTGAAGTGTGCCTTACTGCTGTCGACAGGAAGTATTGTTTGTGAATGGGGGCGAGTTTGTTTCCGAACAAAACACACAGCGCATACCGTCGGCATTTGCATTATTGAGCACGATTTTCAGTGCAATGCAGATACAAAGCTAATTGGGGTAAGAAAGCAAACGAAATGCAATAGCTCGGTAACAAGCGACCAGAGCCAGCAGGTCCCTGATATCAAGATACTCAGAAGGTATCTCTGAACAATTCCTAATTTTTTTTTTTTATTTTGGAAAATTGTGGTAAGTTCTATGGGACCAAACTGCTGAGGTCATCGGTCCCTAGCCTGACACACTACTTACCCTAACTTAAAGTAACTTACGCTAAGGACAACACACACACCCATGCCCGAGGGAGGACTCGAACCTCCGACGGAGGGAGCCGCGCGAACCGTGGCAAGACGCTTCCAGACCGCGCGGCTACCCCGGGCGGCCTCTAAAGGTTTGTCGGCGGAGTCATTCTTCACATTGTAGGCTTAAAACTTCAGGGTGCAAATATTCAGAACTGATAGGACACCGATCTGAGTGTTCTAAGATAGGAGCCAACCGATAATTATTTCAAAATGGTTTATTTCCGACACAGTCACAAAACTTCAACAAGATGTAATTGTGCCAGAAATGACCCCCTTTTTTTTATTAAAAAAAAAAGAAAAAAAAGAAAACCGACGTACTTCGAAGGAGATATGTAAACTGGTCACAAACTGATGTTCATATAGGTATCAACGGACAATGAAAAATCGTAAACTTTGGCAATGGATGAATTTATAACACTGCAGTGCAATTTCACTGCGCAGCTGGCAAGGATAGTAAACAGAAGACAAGTCGTTACCAGGCCACAAAGTCTTCGCGAATTCCATACGGTATACTCAGATGGACGGTAACTATGCCCATACAAGCATATGTCTCAGTTTGAGAGAGGACGCGTAGTTGGGCTCTAAGAAGCCGGATGGGGTAATCGGTGAATCGCTCTACTTTTGAATAGGAGTGATGCCACTATTTCACTTTGTTGCCAGGGGTGGGTGAACCATGGCCAAACGCAGTGTCAAGAAGGAAGAGGTCGACCTAGAGAGATGACAGAAAGTGAGGACCGAGCAATCGTCAGAGAAACACCCAGAGCGCCCGATTCATCATTATCATCGATCCATCGAGCAACTGGTGCTTCAAGTGACCACAAGACTCATTAACAGGCAGCTCATAGGAAGTGGGCTGATCGTACCATTCACCTCTGTACACGAACAATCCCATTTGCAGTGGTATCGGACACATTCGGCCTGTAATTTCATTGAATGGAGTAGAATTATCTTCAGTGATGAGTCCCACTTCGAACTGAGTCCCGATAATCAGCACAGACGTGTCTGGAGGTGCTCCGGGCAGCGATGGGATACCAACATGACCATCACCTGCCTTACGGCCCGACAACCAAGAGTGACGGTTTCTGATGTCATTTCATTTGATAGCAGGACCCTTTTGGTGGTCATCCACAGCACCCTTCACCACATCGTTACGTCTACGATATTCTACGCCCCATTTTGTTATCCTTCAAGGTAAGCCATCCTCGGCTTACATTTCAGCAAGATAATGCCCGGCCGCGCACGTCGATCGTTTCTTCTGCTTGTCTTCGTGCTTCCAAACCCTGCCCTGGCCAGCAAGTTCACCGGATCTCTCCCCAACTGAGAACGTTTGGAGCATCACAGGCAGGATTCTCTAACCAGCTCGGGATTTTGACGATCAAACCCGTCAATTGGATCGAATTTGGAACGACAACCCTCAGGACATACAACTCTATCAATAAATGCCAAGCCGGATAACTGCTTGCATAAGGGCCAGAGGTGGACCAACGGGTTATTGACTTGCTCAATTTGTGGAGTTCTTTCTCTTGAATAAATCACTGAATAAATTTTCTGACACTGTAATCATTTTTGTCTGTATATGTAAATCATACATACCGTTTTCAGTCCCATTCGGATAATTCCTTCAAGGTGCGTCCTTTATTTCCCCTTAGGGCGTATTCCAATAGTGGGTGAACTTTCCCTCTCGACCAAAATTGTCCTTCCCAGAATTTTAAGCGGCCCGAGGTCTTGAATGAGCAATGCGTGTGAGCCACGTGATTGTAAACTGTTCACGAATCATAAAAAACGACTACTTGAAACTGTGGTACAAAGAAACTTCCTGGCACATTAAAATTGTTTCCTGGAACGGGTATCAAACTTACGACCGTTGCTTTTTCGCAGGCAAGTGCTCTGCTGACGGAGCTCTCCAAGCACAAATCAGGAGCCGCCGACACAGCTTCACATCCGTCAGTACATCATCTCCTACCTTCCAAACTTCACAGAAGCACCTCACAGAGTTCATTATTTGATGACGAAAATCGAGCATTGCTCCAAATTTCCGTTATTTCGGCGAGCACCACGACCACAGTGGCTAGCTAGCTGCACATGGCCCAGAATTTACTGTTCCTGTAGCAACTCCACCTGCTGTGACTCGAAAACTAGTAATTGGTGTAGGAAATAAATAGAACGAGTATAAAGAATTCAAAGAGCGACTGGTTGCGTATTACATCTAAATAAATCGCCAATTTCAATCACAGTTCAGTTCGCCATCCACAATCGATATAGGATAGGTGTATATTTCTTCTGAAGTACAACGTAAAAACTGTGTCAATGCCTGTATCAGTTATGATTAAATATACACTCCTGGAAATGGAAAAAAGAACACATTGACACCGGTGTGTCAGACCCACCATACTTGCTCCGGACACTGCTAGAGGGCTGTACAAGCAATGATCACACGCACGGCACAGCGGACACACCAGGAACCGCGGTGTTGGCCGTCGAATGGCGCTAGCTGCGCAGCATTTGTGCACCGCCGCCGTCAGTGTCAGCCAGTTTGCCGTGGCATACGGAGCTCCATCGCAGTCTTCAACACTGGTAGCATGCCGCGACAGCGTGGACGTGAACCGTATGTGCAGTTGACGGACTTTGAGCGAGGGGATATAGTGGGCATGCGGGAGGCCGGGTGGACGTACCGCCGAATTGCTCAACACGTGGGGCGTGAGGTCTCCACAGTACATCGATGTTGTCGCCAGTGGTCGGCGGAAGGTGCACGTGCCCGTCGACCTGGGACCGGACCGCAGCGACGCACGGATGCACGCCAAGACCGTAGGATCCTACGCAGTGCCGTAGGGGACCGCACCGCCACTTCCCAGCAAATTAGGGACACTGTTGCTCCTGGGGTATCGGCGAGGACCATTCGCAACCGTCTCCATGAAGCTGGGCTACGGTCCCGCACACCGTTAGGCCGTCTTCCGCTCACGCCCCAACATCGTGCAGCCCGCCTCCAGTGGTGTCGCGACAGGCGTGAATGGAGGGACGAATGGAGACGTGTCGTCTTCAGCGATGAGAGTCGCTTCTGCCTTGGTGCCAATGATGGTCGTATGCGTGTTTGGCGCCGTGCAGGTGAGCGCCACAATCAGGACTGCATACGACCGAGGCACACAGGGCCAACACCCGGCATCATGGTGTGGGGAGCGATCTCCTACACTGCCCGTACACCACTGGTGATCGTCGAGGGGACACTGAATAGTGCACGGTACATCCAAACCGTCATCGAACCCATCGTTCTACCATTCCTCGACCGGCAAGGGAACTTGCTGTTCCAACAGGACAATGCACGTCCGCATGTATCCCGTGCCACCCAACGTGCTCTAGAAGGTGTAAGTCAACTACCCTGGCCAGCAAGATCTCCGGATCTGTCCCCCATTGAGCATGTTTGGGACTGGATGAAGCGTCGTCTCACGCGGTCTGCACGTCCAGCACGAACGCTGGTCCAACTGAGGCGCCAGGTGGAAGTGGCATGGCAAGCCGTTCCACAGGACTACATCCAGTATCTGTACGATCGTCTCCATGGGAGAATAGCAGCCTGCATTGCAGCGAAAGGTGGATATACACTGTACTAATGCCGACATTGTGCATGCTCTGTTGCCTGTGTCTATGTGCCTGTGGTTCTGTCAGTGTGATCATGTGATGTATCTGACCCCAGGAATGTGTCAATAAAGTTTCCCCTTCCTGGGACAATGAATTCACGGTGTTCTTATTTCAATTTCCAGGAGTGTATATCAACCTTACATGTCTAGGTTCTGCACGATGCATGATCGTATAGTTAAAACGTGTAGACAGTCATCTATTCAAGAGTCTTATTGAATTACCAAAGGTGTAAAAAGCTGTTGTGAATTTATTACAGAAGTCTTATTTATTGTTGGGCAATTAATTGGTTCAAATGGCTCTGAGCACTATGGGACTTAACATTTGTGGTCATCAGTCTCCTAGAATTTAGAACTACTTAAATCTAACTAACCTAAGAACATCACACACATCCATACCCGAGACAGGATTCGAACCTGCGACCGTAGCAGTCGCGCGGTTCCGGGTTGAAGCGCCTAGAACCGCTCGGTCATCGCGGCCGGCGGCAATTAATTGTTCCCTCAGATTGGCAGTGTTTCGTTACATTATTGCAAGCTAATAGCTGGTGGTCAATAGTTGGGCCTGCTGCATTACATGTGCACAATGCATCCTGAATTGCTTTCAAGAGTTTATAACACGTTTTAGATTTTCACGACATACTAACATGTCTGTTAAGTTTGGTCACAAAAGGGCAGCTTAACCATTAATAGTTGACCGCTAGAGCTAAAACACAGTTGCGTTTATTCCCCGCTTCTAGTTTGTTGCCACTCATTCTCTTATTTATTTTTAAACTCTTCTCTTATTTTGTTTTTCTTTATTCCACTTCCAATAAAAGATACGAATAATCTGTTTTGAGTGAGATGGAATTTGCGATGCTAGCTATCGGGTTTGATAAGTGACGTAGTGGTAATACGTGCTGAGACGTCACTTCTTGGTGCGTATTTTCAAGTGTATTTCTCTACAACATTGTTTATTTTCATACTTCCTCTGGTTTAGAAAACAAGTATGTTTTAATTTCTGGTTTGTATGAGAACAGTACTATGTTTATTTCGGCGGTTATTCTAAGGTTCCGTTGAGTCACCCACCTTTTTTTATTGCGAACTACGGAGGCGCTCTCATATGCCTGACTATTGCCCCTGATTCTGCCGAAATTTTTTGAAGACAGCGGGAGTACTGATCGTGACATTCCGGGAGTGCTTATTCTTTAATCTGAAACTGGATGAGTACATTAGAATCCCAGTGAGCCCGTTAGCTTTTTCGAAAAGTTTAAATCATTCTGCAATGACTATTTCCATTTATTCCTGGTACATACATATGTTCGTACCCGCCCCTTGAAGTATATACGTGATGCTTATTCTGCGGTACTGCTCTCTATTATTTTAGGACAAAAGTGTTTTTTCTTGTTGTTAGTACTCTGTATTGTATTGGATTGGATTGTTTTGGGGGAAGAGACCAAACAGTGAGGCCATCGGTCTCATTGGATTAGGGAAGGACGGGAAAGAAAGTCGGCCGTGCCTTTTCAAAGGAACCATCCCGGCATTTGCCTGGAGCGATTTAGGGAAATCACGGAAAACCTAAATCAGGATGGCCGGACGCGGGATTGAACAGTCGTCCTCCCGAATGCGAGTCCAGTGTGCTAACCACTGCGCCACCTCGCTCTGTAGTACTCTGTATCACAGTCGCCACTCCCGTTGTAGAGCTGCTCTTAGGATAGTCTATTCGTTCTCCTTCCGATAAATGTGGCTTTATTAATCTGTGACTGAGTATCGCAGTTGCGTTATTTTTTCGAATGTACAAAATTCATTACCCGGCATGAATCGTTCATTCTGCACGCTGTTTTGGAACATCATAGCGGAGTAAAACTTTGCACTGGTCCGGGACTCGAACACAAGAATTTCCCTTGCTCTAACCGACTAACTTACCAGGGTACTTCGAAAAGTAAGTTACACATAT
The DNA here is from genome assembly GCF_021461395.2 of Schistocerca americana. Lineage (NCBI taxonomy): Eukaryota > Metazoa > Arthropoda > Insecta > Orthoptera > Acrididae > Schistocerca > Schistocerca americana. The sequence continues at coordinate 307,579,512 of NC_060120.1, read as the reverse complement.
CCTCTTGCGCTAGGACCACTGAGGAACAGGAGTGGCATATTGTCAGAAGAGAACACATGTGAGTTTCGTGCAGAGACAGTTTTGCGGTTCGGTTAAGAGGTGCGTCATAGTGTGCGACTGAAATGGCGTGGTAAAAAGAAACGTGAGCCAAAGATAAAGTATGCGGTACAGTGCGACTCTTGTACGCAAAACGTCTAAATTACACGCATATCCACTACAAAATTCTGGTGGTATGCGGACGAAATGCAGAGTCACGGCTTACAAGTGAGGTACGCATCAAACTAATGTATACTCTGAACTGTGAAAACAAGCTGTAGTATAACACTTCCCGTGTTGAGGTGACTATATTGCCACGTTCCGAAAGCAGATAAACAAAAATAAAAAAGACAGATAAAATCGTGTTTCATGGTTCGTATCGACAGACGAGCCAAGCCCGCTACGCGTACCGACGTTCACAGTCCGCTGGTCAAGCGGAGGCGACGGTTGCCGAACTGCTAGGGGGAGTGAAAACCTGCCTTCTCGGTTCGGCTTGACGTTTGAGTATTTTGTGCCAAAAGCAACAGTTTGGTTCGCTGTATTAATGAACATCACAGAGGCTAGTAAGGTAAATGACAAAAATCACTCGATTTAAACGGAAGTCGACCAAAATAGACTCTGACAAAGGTACTCCGAAGAAAAATTGAGACAAAATAGAAAACATTGTCTCCAACATCGGCATCAAAAAATGTATCAATGACTTGCTTACTTATAATCCTATGGACAAATGATGAACTTTTTCTTTGTCATGGTAAAGACATCCAAAGCGTTAATGCACATAGTTTTAACAATACGACTACTGTCGAAGGCATATGTCCATTTCTACTCTTTCGCTCGGTTTGCGACCTCGAGTGCAGGAAGACGTTCCGAAGTAAGCAGAGATGGGTATAGTTTAACACACTATCAACAGCCAGACCACTAGAGATGGAGCTCTAGGTCGTTTGGATGAGAAACCACAGAGTGGCACAGGCTGGATTAATAATGGAACGACCACCTTGTGAACAGTATACGCAGCAAGACCCCAGCATGCTACAAAGCGCGAAGTAGAACAACACGGTACTGAAAGTCAACCAGCACAGTATGTTAATTTTAGACATGCGCAAAGATGTTTACTTTTGAACAGACTGACTTTATTACTTTTTTATACCACACTTAAATTTTATTCTTTCATTTAATTATCTGCTCGTAGGTATGCAAGTGACGGAAAACTGTCTACATCTACAAAGATAGTCCGCAAGCCACCATATAGTGCAAGGAGAAGAGTATCTTGTACCACTACTAGTTATTCTCTTTTCTGCACCAATGGGATGAAGGAGAAACGAATGTCTATCCGCCTCCGTGAGAGACCTAATTTCTCTTATTTTTTCTCCTCATTCCTTCGCGAAATGTACGTTAGCGGCTGCGAAAAGAACGTCTTCTTCGCTTCCCATTTGCGTTCACGAAGCCCCTTCGCACTACTCGAGTGTTGATCGAACACATCGGCAACAAACCTAGCAGCCCGCCTCTGAATTGCATCGATGTCTTCCATTAATTCCACCTCCTGGATATCCCAAACATTCGAGAAGTACTCAGTAATGGGTCGTACTTGTGTTCTATACGCATTCTCCTTTATACATGAACTACACTTCCTTAGAATTCTCCCAATGGACCGAAATCGAGCATTCGCCTTCCCTTCTACCGTCGCTACGTGCTCGCTCCATTGCATGTCGCTTTGCAACGTTACGCCTAGGTGAATCGACGTTACTGTGTCAAACAGCACATCACTAATAGTGTATTCCAATATTACATAACATTCTTTTCTAAGCATTTTTCCACATTCATAGCTAGCTGCCATTCATCACACCCAATAGAAATTTTGTCTAAGTCATCTAGTACCCATCCCCGCACATTACAGCACCTTCAGATTGCTGCTCATCCTGTCCGTCAGATCATTTCTGTATACATAGCATGAGAGCGGTCCTATCACATTTCCCTGGGGCACTCCTGACGATACTCTGAAACTTCCGCTTAGAAAAATTAATGAATTACTGTGCTGGTAAACCCCTTACGTTATTTGATTTTCAAACATCTGAGCAAAACTGAACGTACTCAGACATTTCTCTCTTTACTTATTCTGATCATCACAGAAACTGACACACAATATTTTTAGCGCAACGCAATCTGACTTTTAATGACCCCTACAAAAGAATGGCCCTGACTAACAATAACCTATACCTTTCATGAATCACTTACCTCAAAAAAATCTTCGTTACTGGAACTACTGCAATACAGCGAGCGCCAATACTGCCAGCTAAATAAAAGGTTCTAACTACTGAAATCACTAACTACTGATAGGCATAGTTAGCAAATGAAAGATTTTGATAAAGAACAAACAATGTATTTACCTTAATAGAGTTCAAAAGTCAATATACGAGGGCGGTTCAGAAAGTAACCTCCGATTGGTCACAGTGCGGGTTGTGGGGGGAGTAGCGACGCCATCTGTGCGTTCACGCACTCAACAGGTCAGTCGGCATCAAGCCGTGGTCGAGTGAACGTCGTACCTGCGCTAGTTTAGTTTTTGTGGCAGTTTGAAATGTGTGCTGCAATAGAAAACCCCGCCAAATGTAAAGTGCGTGCTGTCATAAGGTTTTTTACAGCCAAAGGATATTCTGCAGCAGCTATTCATCGTGAGCTTAGTGCCGTGTACGGACCAAGAGTTATGAGTGAAGGAGTTGTCCGTGAATGGGTACGTTTATTTAAAAGTGGACGAGAAAACGTTCATGATGAAGAGAGGAGCGGTAGACCATCATTGGTGACTGACGAACTCGTTCAGACAGTTGATGCAAAAGTTCGTGAAAATCGACGTTTCTCAATGTCGGAGTTGTCTACTGGTTTTCCACAGATTTCTAAGACTCTCTTGTACGAGATAGTGACAGCAAGATTGGATTACCGTAAGTTCTGTGCACGATGGGTGCCCAAAATTCTTACCGACCACCACAAAACTCAAAGAATGGCCTCTGCATTAGACTTTCTGTCACGTTATGAGGACGAAGGAGAACCATTGTTAAACAGAATCGTGACCGGTGGCGAAACCTGGATTAAGTACGTGAACCCTGAGACAAAAGAACAATCAAAGATGTGGGCACATTCAAATTCGCCTACCAAACCAAGAAAAGCCTCGCAAGATTTTTCTGCAAGAAAACTGATGGCAACGGTCTTTTGGGATGCCAAAGGGGTGTTGTTGGTTGAATTCATGGAACGTGGTACGACCATTAATCAAGACGTGTACTGTGAAACAATAAAAAAGTTACGACGGGCTATGCAGAACAAACGCCGTGGTATGCTGGCTTCCGGTATCGTTTTTTTTGCACGATAACGCCCGTCCTCACTCTGCTCGCAGAACAACGGCCCTTCTTGAGTCCTTCAAGTGGGACGTTATCAACCATCCACGTTACAGCCCAGACCTGGCGCCAAGTGATTATCACCTCTTCATGCATTTGAAGAAATGGCTCGGGTCACAGCGGTTTGATGACGACGAAGAGCTCAAAGATGCGGTCACAGGCTGGCTCCAGGCACAAGCGGGTGATTTTTATGCAGAAGGAATTTCAAAGCTTGTGAAGAGATACGATAAGTGCCTCAATCGCTATGGAGACTATGTAGAAAAATAGTGCAAAGATGTAGTTGTAAGATGTATATATTAAAATATTTTTATTTAACTTGGTGTATTTTTTTAAATCAACCGGAGGTTACTTTCTGAACGGCCCTCGTATATACGTCCAGATCATCCGCTCTCAAAACTCCTCCATCTCTCTCCCTACATCCACCACTGCTGGCGGCTCACCTCCAACTGCGCAACGCTACGCGCTGTTAACAGTCAACTGCCCAACACTACAATAGCAAACAACAATGCAAACCAGCTACAGACTGCACACAGCACAGCCAGTGATTTTCACACAGAGCGCTACGTGGCGTTACCAGCATAAAAACAGCCTACTTACAACTCTTGTCTCTGATGACGACTCGCCGTCGAGAATAAAGAAGTCCTCGAACAACTCACACATCTGGGAACCTATTCCGATGCGCGGATCTTAGTTAGCAATCCCTAGTGCGGCACCATGTCAAACATTTTTCGGAAATCTGGGAATATGGAAATTAACGTGTTGCCCTTCACCCATGGTTCATGGGGAACGGAGCATCGCATTCATAGGAGACAAGGCGTTTGTACGCAGCAGCTAGCTCCGCCTTCCCCATTGACGACCGTGGCAATCAGTCGCAAGCTGAGTTTCGCACGACCGATGCTTTCTAAATCCGTGCTCATTTGTGGACATACGATTTTCTGTCTCAGGGAAATTTATTATATTCGAAGTGAGAATATGTTTAATAATTCTGCAGCAAACTGGTATTTAGGATATTGACTCTTAATTTTGCGAGCCGTTCATTACTCTTCTTATACAGGGTGTCTCAGAAACGTTGCTACAAGCATCGAGAGGTTGCAGAGGGTATCTTGAGGAACAAATCGAGGATAGGAATGCGTGTCCGGAAACCTCATCCACCGACACTACACTGCGTCGAAGTTACAGGTGCCGGTGCCTGGCCATTTGGCGACCCATTCGGCAGCAAACGTGAGTCTGTACGCTGAATGGACCGGAAGTGGTAGGTGTTGCAATGTTGTTTGTTATTCGGTGATCGCGACTGATTACCACGATCGTCGGTGGAGAAGGTGGAGCTGCCTGCTGCGTACAAACGCCTTGTCTCCTACGAATGCGATGCCCATTTCCTTCGGTGGATGACGGTTTCGGACAGGGGTTTCCACCCGCAGTTTATTTTTCTCCCGGAACCCTTTAAAAGCTCAATTTCTTTCGGGATACAGAAGTAAAATAAACTGCGGTTGGTAACCTGTGCCCGAAACCGTCGCCCACCAAGTCAACAGAGCATCGCATTCATAGGCGGCAAGGCCTGCCTATGTACCAGCGAGCTTCGTCTTCTCCACTGGCGATCGTGACAAGCAGTCGCGATCACTACTAAATAACAAACAACATTACAACACGTCCCGCCAGCGTACAAAGTGATGTTTGCTCCTCAAGGCCTGGTCTAGTGGCAGGTACCGCCGCCTTTAACTTCAACGCAATGTTGCGTCGTTGGATGACGTTTCCGGAAACGGGTTCGAATCCTCAATTTACTTCTCAAGACACCCTCTCCAACCCCTCGACGTTTGCGCAACATTTTATACAGTTTATACACGTTATACAGTTGTCATCGGCCCTTTTTTCCAGTCCCTTGACACTTTGTGCTGGGCGAGAGATTCGCAATAAATGCAAACTAAGTAAGGGGCCAATGCCGAAGAGTATTCTCTGTGAAATACTTTGAGCACTTTATTTCCACACACACTTCTGGCCATTAAAATTGCTACACCAAGAAGAAATGTAGATGACAAACGGGTATTCATTGGACAAATATACACTCCTGGAAATTGAAATAAGAACACCGTGAATTCATTGTCCCAGGAAGGGGAAACTTTATTTACACATTCCTGGGATCAGATACATCACATGATCACACTGACAGAACCACAGGCACATAGACACAGGCAACAGAGCATGCACAATGTCGGCACTAGTACAGTGTATATCCACCTTTCGCAGCAATGCAGGTTGCTATTCTCCCATGGAGACGATCGTAGAGATGCTGGATGTAGTCCTGTGGAACGGCTTGCCATGCCATTTCCACCTGGCGCATCAGTTGGACCAGCGTTCGTGCTGGACGTGCAGACCGCGTGAGACGACGCTTCATCCAGTCCCAAACATGCTCAATGGGGGACAGATCCGGAGATCTTGCTGGCCAGGGTAGTTGACTTACACCTTCTAGAGCACGTTGGGTGGCACGGGATACATGCGGACGTGCATTGTCCTGTTGGAACAGCAAGTTCCCTTGCCGGTCTAGGAATGGTAGAACGATGGGTTCGATGACGGTTTGGATGTACCGTGCACTATTCAGTGTCCCCTCGACGATCACCAGTGGTGTACGGCCAGTGTAGGAGATCGCTCCCCACACCATGATGCCGGGTGTTGGCCCTGTTTGCCTCGGTCGTATGCAGTCCTGATTGTGGCGCTCACCTGCACGGCGCCAAACACGCATACGACCATCATTGGCACCAAGGCAGAAGCGACTCTCATCGCTGAAGACGACACGTCTCCATTCGTCCCTCCATTCACGCCTGTCGCGACACCACTGGAGGCGGGCTGCACGATGTTGGGGCGTGAGCGGAAGACGGCCTAACGGTGTGCGGGACCGTAGCCCAGCTTCATGGAGACGGTTGCGAATGGTCCTCGCCGATACCCCAGGAGCAACAGTGTCCCTAATTTGCTGGGAAGTGGCGGTGCGGTCCCCTACGGCACTGCGTAGGATCCTATGGTCTTGGCGTGCATCCGTGCGTCGCTGCGGTCCGGTCCCAGGTCGACGGGCACGTGCACCTTCCGCCGACCACTGGCGACAACATCGATGTACTGTGGAGACCTCACGCCCCACGTGTTGAGCAATTCGGCGGTACGTCCACCCGGCCTCCCGCATGCCCACTATACGCCCTCGCTCAAAGTCCGTCAACTGCACATACGGTTCACGTCCACGCTGTCGCGGCATGCTACCAGTGTTAAAGACTGCGATGGAGCTCCGTATGCCACGGCAAACTGGTTGACACTGACGGCGGCGGTGCACAAATGCTGCGCAGCTAGCGCCATTCGACGGCCAACACCGCGGTTCCTGGTGTGTCCGCTGTGCCGTGCGTGTGATCATTGCTTGTACAGCCCTCTCGCAGTGTCCGGAGCAAGTATGGTGGGTCTGACACACCGGTGTCAATGTGTTCTTTTTTCCATTTCCAGGAGTGTATTATACTAGAACTGACATGTGATTACATTTTCACGAAATTTTTGGTACAGAGATCCAGAGAAATCAGTACCCAGAACCACCACCTCTGGCCGTAATAACAGCCTTGAAAAACCTGGGCATTGAATCAAACAGAACTTGGATGGCGTGTACAGGTACAGCTGCCCATGCAGCTTCAACACCATGCCACAGTTCATCAAGAGTAGTGACTGGCGTATTGTGACGAGCCAGTTGCTCGGCCACCAATAACCAGACGTTTTCAATTGGTGAGAGATCTGGAGAATGTGCTGGCCAGGGCAGCAGTCGAACATGTTCTGTATCCAGAAAGGCCCGTACAGGACATGCAACATGCGGTCGTGCATTATCCTGCTGAAATGTAGGGTTTCGCAGGGATCGAATGAAGGGTAGAGCCACGGGTCGTAAGACATGTGAAATATAACGTCCACTGTTCAAAGTGCCGTCAATGCTAACAAGAGGTGACCGTGACGTGTAACCAATGGCACCCCATATCATCATGCCGGGTTATACGCCAGTATGGCGATGACGAATACACGCTTCCAATGTGCGTTCACCGCGATGTCGCCAAACACGGATGCGACCATCATGATGCTGTAAACAGAACCTGGATTCATCCGAAAAAATGACGTTTTGTCATTCGTGCACCCAGGTTCGTCGTTGAGTGCACCATCGCAGGCGCTCCTGTCTGTGATGCAGCGTCAAGGGTAACCGTACCCATGGTCTCCGAGCTGCTAGTCTACACTGCTGCAAACGTCGTCGAACTGTTAGTGCAGATGGTTGTTGTCTTGCAAACGTCCCCATCTGTTGACTCAGGGATCGAGACGTGGCTGCACGATCCGTTACAGCCATGCGGATAAGATGCCTGTCATCTCGACTGCTAGTGATACGAGGCCGTTGGGATCCAGCACGGCGTTTCGTATTGCCCTCTTGAATCCACTGATTCCATATTCTGCTAACAGTCATTGGATCTAGACCAACGTGAGCAGCAATGTCACGTTATGGTAAACGGCAAACGTGATAGGCTACAATCCGACCTTTATCAAAGTCGTAAATGTGATGGTACGCATTTCTCCTCCTTACACGAGGAATCACAACAACGTTTCACCATGCAACGCCGGTCAGCTGCTGTTTCTGTATGAGAAATCGGTTAGAAACTTTCCTCGTGTCAGTACGTTGTAGGTGTTGCCACCGGCGCCGACCTTGTGCTCTGAAAAGCTAATCATTTGCATATCACAGCATCTTCTTCCTGTCGGTTAAATTTCGCGTCTGTAGCACGTCATCTTCGTGGTGTAGCCATTTTAATGGCGAGTAGTGTACATGAAACATATTGTTGTAGAGACACTTCTCTTGCTTCTATACAACGTAATGCGGTAAAAACTTTAGGATTCTCTCTCACATGTTTAGTTATCTGCCAATCACGAGAGGAGAACTAGGTGCCTCTTAGGCGGTTGCTACGTCAGGATCCCCTGGGATTCAACCGCTGACTACACGAGCGGCCTGCAGGCTTCCGTGCCCAGAGCGGTGTTCCGTAATGGTTCCGCCAAGTTCCGGCCTCTGAAACTTGGACAGGCGGCCAGCAGAAAGTTTCACCTCAGCAAAACTGCGCTCTATCGGAGCACAAACTGTGGAGACCACGGCCAGCTGTAAGCTGTGAGTCGTGCAGGAATATCAATCCATTTAATTAATACCGAATTTTCTAAATATTAGAATCTTTGAGGCTCCAACATTATTTTGTTTGAATACTTGGTTAATATAGCTTACAAGACCCTCGTTTAACCGATACTTGAGCGTTGTTTGTCAATATGGCACTATTATCAAACGCGAAGAGAGAGAGAGAGAGAGAGAGGTTCAAATGGCTCTGAGCACTATGGGACTTAGCATCTGAGATCATCAGTCCCCTAGAACTTAGAACTACTTAAACCTAACCAACCTAAGGACATCACACACATCCATGCACGAGGCAGGATTCAAAGAAGACTTACGCAATTTCTTACAGATTTCTTTAGCCAGCGTGAGAGTACAAATGCAAACAAATAAAACAATATTCTGCGTCAGTCTTTTATTTCGCCACTACGCGTTTCAGCTGGAGAATTGTTTAGTTACATAGCTGGTGTAAGTGAAGAGTAAACACACTTTCCCACAGCAGCAGACCAAGCGCAACGTAAGTTATGTCGCGTCTTTTGCTGACGATTTTTTTCTTTTTAGAAAAGGCAGTTTCAAAGTTAAAAATTTGTAACAATAAATTGCGCTTACAAGACAGTAGAGACGTAAAAAGTCTGCAGACTGCTATTTGTAGTACGTTCTCTCCGCTATACGTAATGCTTACACTGCCAAGGGTGACGTACATGTTACAGATAAGCTTGCTTATATTGGTTACAAAGATAACTCAAAGGTGCAATAGCTGGAGTTTGGTTATTCATTAATGTGCAGCACAGTTCAATTATAATATTAAATCGTTATATACATAAATACATTTTATTTTATTTGAAAAATATCAATGGACTACAATACAAAAAATATGGACTTGTGCACATTTCAATTATTGCATTAGATAGTTATATGTACATAAATATATTTTTCTTGTGTTTTAAAAAATATGTATGGGCTGCAACAGGATATGGACATATGCAGAATTAAATTATTGTATTAACTACTTACATCCAAAAAAGATGACAACAAATGCTTCAAATGGCTCTGAGCACTATGGGATTTAACATCTGAGGTCATCAGTCCCCTAGACTTAGAATTACTTAAACCTAACTATCCTAAGGACAGCACATACATCCATGCCCGAGGCAGGATTCGAACCTGCGACCGTAGCACCAGCACGGTTCCGGACTGAAGCGCATAGAACCGCTCGGCCACAACGGCCGGCGATGACAACAGGTCATATATAAATAATGTAGGCTAAACTTATTGGGAATGAATGGGAGTGGTTCAATAAATTATGAGAATGCTTTAAGTACGTTGCCAAAGCTCTTCATACAGTTAGTTGAGTGTGTTTGATTTTAGTCGTTGAGTAGACTTTCCCAAACTTTGTTTCTGTGTATACAGATTTCTAGTTTTTCGTATAGAGAAATCCTGTGTCCTTTGTTCAGTATGTATATTATCTTAAGACTACTTTGTACACTGTCAAATGGATGTACAGAATCTTATATGTCGGACGCTGTTGCCGATTTGTGTAGTATGTTGCATCGGAACGCGCTGATGTGTTCTTTGAATCTGATACGAAAGTTACTGCCTGTTTGATCTATGTACCGAGCCGGGCATTTACCACACACATGATTTTATGTATGCTGGAGGATGAAAATTTATGGTGAGTGCTTTTTTGGTTATGAGGTATCCCGTGCCAAATTTTATTTATTTTTTAATTAAATTCTTATTTTATATCGTTTGAAGGTACTGGAAATTTTTTTGGAGAGATTACCGAGGATGGGGATATTGTTTTTTCCTGTATTTTTCAACTTCTCGATAGTTATTTTGTTGATTTTCTTTTTTATTGCCGGCCGGAGTGGCCGAGCGGTTCTAGGCTCTACAGTCTGGAACCGCGCGACCGCTACGGTCGTAGGTTCGAATCCTGCTTCGGGCATGGATGTGTGTGATGTCCTTAGGTTAGTTAGGTTTAAGTAGTTCTAAGTTCTAGGGGACTGATGACCTCAGACGTTAAGTCCCATAGTGCTGAGAGCCATTTTGTCTTTTTTCTTTTTTTCAGCTAAATGGACATAGAAAACTGTTTTATTAGTATTTATGAACGGTCGCAGCCCTCAGGATGCCGTCCTTCATGGACGAAATGTTCATCAGCATGAGAGTTTTACGGGCATACTCATCTAACTCAAAAGAATTTATGTTCCAAGATCAGACTAAATACACGTATCACGGGTAGTGACCACGTTTTCCAAATAAGAGCACTGAGGTGAACTGATAGTCGTTCTTACCGCGGAATGAGCAGATGGCACATGTGCATTCTGTGATACACTATTCTGTGGCAAGTAAAGTACTAATTAAGATTTTGATTATGTATCGTTTTGCTCATGGCAACATGAATGCTATTTCTCGATTAATAAACTGAGATTCTCTTGGAGAATCCTAAGGAAGTGTTCCTTATGTTCGAAAGGGGTCGCTTACAAGACCAGCGTACGGCCATTTCTGAAATATTGCTCGTCACCCTGAGATCTTTACTAAGTTAGATTACCTGAAGAGATGTCCGCCCCCGGTAACTGAGAGGTCGCCGGCAAGGTAGCTCAGCGTGTTCGGTCAGAGGGGCGGTAGTCCCCTGTAATAAAAAGTCTGAGTAAAGGAATCAACGATCAACTTGAACGGATGTCTCGTGACCTCCGCCCAGAGCAAACGCAACGAACAACAACGAAAAAAATAAAGAGAGAAAAAAAAGAGTTGTCAGCGCGACAGAATGTCAATCCCAAGGGCCCGGGTTCGATTCCCGGCTGGGTCGGAGATTTTTCTCCGCCCAGGTACTGGGTGTTGTGTTGTCCTAATCATCATCATTTCATCCCCATCGACGCGCAAGTCGCCAAAGTAGCGTCAAATCGAAGTCCCACTGGTTGAATACTGCTCAGCAGTGTCGGATCCGTACCAGATAGGGTTGATAGAAGAGATAGAGAAGATCCAACGGAGAGCAGCGCGCTTCGTTACAGGATCATTTAGTAATCGCGAAAGCGTTACGGAGATTATAGATGAACTCCAGTGGAGCTCAGTAGCTCGGTAGGGGCTTTTGTTAAAGTTTCGAGAACATACCCTCACCGAAGAGTCAAGTAGCATATTGCTCCCTCCTACGTATATCTCGCGAAGAGACCATGAGGATAAAATCAGAGAGATTAGAGCCCACGCAGAAGCATACCGACAATCCTTCCTTCCACGAACAATACGAGACTGGAATAGAAGGGAGAACCGATAGAGGTACTCAAGGTACCCTCCGCCACACACCGTCAGGTGGCTTGCGGAGTATGGATGTAGATGTAGATGTAGACTTGCACCCGGCGAACGGTCTACCCGACGGGAGGCCCTAGTCACACGACATTTATATTTTTTACCTGAAGAAACAGAAAAGATTCAAAAATTAAACACACGTACCGTCACGGATTTGTTTAGTCAGCTCTGCAGTATCACAGAGCTGCTGAATAAACTGAAGCGTAAGACAGGACAAGAAAGATGTAATAATTCTGAGACCTCACGTTCCACAATGAGTCAAAACATACACTGGTAATATCAGAAAGATTTGCCCTATTTCATACGACCATACTCGTATTTTTTACATGAACGAAGACAGAAGCCTGAAGTAAATTTCAGCTTATGCATTGGCACTTGAAGTTTACGTTGGTTCTAGTTGTAAGATGTTACTTCCTTTGCCAGTAGGTGTCTCCCTGGTGTAGATACCTCGCTCGTGCGTTAATTATTTCACGAGAGCATACCGAAAATTTAATTTATCAACGGGACGGAGCACCACCGCACTGAAACTGCATGCAAGACCACCTGTGCATATTACTTCGCCGCGTCTTTCCACCTGTATGTGATGGTTTTCAGTAATAGGTAGACGTTAACGAAGAAGAATTGTGTGTATATAACGGCAGTCAAACGAAAACGAGAAAGACGGAAACAAAGTAAGTAAACTGTTCATTATTTCGAAATCAATCGCAAGATCTGTTAATACGTTTATCACCCTCCGAGACAAGATGGCCAATGCCTTCATGAAAAAAATGTTCGCGGTTGCTTACGGAACCACGCTTGTATCCGGGCGTGCACATCTTCGTCAGAAGCAAATCGACAGCCACGAATGTCTTTCTTCGCGGTTCAAAAATATGGAAACAGGATGGGAGAGATAGCGACTGTACGGAGGATGGGTAGGGCTTCCCACTGAAAGCTCTGCCGCATAGTGGAAACAACGCTCCAACAAAATGCCCGCCCGAAGGTTGACAAAGTTGTTTCCCGTACGCTGCAGAAGTTTCGCTGGCAATCCCTCACACATCCTCCATACAGTCACGATCTCTCCCCTTGCGGTGATTACTTACTTGGTTTCCATCGGTCTCGTTTTCATTTGACTGCCTTCTACTTCAATACCACTAGTCTGTAATATATACGTCGTTATCTGCTCCATATTTAATTTGTGACTGAAGCGATATCTCGAGGCAATGACGGGAACTACCAGCTGGTCAGCTACAGCGGAGGCGATGCCTGGCAGGACAAGCAGTAACACCCGCAGCAACTTCAGAGACGCTTCACCAGCATATACAGGGAGACTCACCAAAAACTTGCACTGCAAATATTGCGGATATGTAAAGACCTATTGATGTGCGGCTTTCGTAGAATAGGTTTGTAGTTAGGGGCTCGTACTGTTAGCCAGTCAATAGATTGCAATAATAATTAGAATGTGTAACGGGTGATCAAAAAGTCAGTATAAATTTGAAAACTGAATAAATCATGGAATAATGTAGATAGAGAGGTACAAATTGCCACACATGCTTGGAATGACATGGGGTTTTATTAGAACCAAAAAAATACAAAAGTTCAAAAAATGTCCGACAGATGGCGCTTCAGCTGATCAGAATAGCAATAATTAGCATAGCAAAGTAAGACAAAGCAAAGATGATGTTCTTTACAGAAAATGCTCAGTATGTCCACCATCATTCCTCAACAATAGCTGTAGTCGAGGAATAATGTTGTGAACAGCACTGTAAAGCATGTCCGGAGTTATGGTGAGGCATTGGCGTCGGATGTTGTCTTTCAGCATCCCTAGAGATGTCGGTCGATCACGATACACTTGCGACTTCAGGTAACCCCAAAGCCAATAATCGCACGGACTGAGGTCTGGGGACCTGGGAGGCCAAGCATGACGAAAGTGGCGGCTGAGCACACGATCATCACCAAATGACGAGCGCAAGAAAACTTTCACGCGTCTAGCAATGTGGGGTGGAGCGCCATCCTTCATAAACATCGTACATTCCCGCAGGTGTTTATCAGCCAGACTGGGGATGATGCGATTCTGTAAAATATCAGCGTGCCTCTCACCCGTCGCGGTAGCAGTTACAAAACCAGAATCACGCGTTTCCTCGAAGAAAAAAGGCCCGATAACGGTAGATGTGGTAAATCCAACCCATACCGTGACTTTCTCGTCGTGCAATGGAGTTTCCACGACAGTTCTAGGATTTTCGGTAGCCCTAATTCTGCAGTTCTGGGCATTGACAAACCCTCAGAGCGTGAAATGAGCTTCGTCGGTCCACAACACGTTACTCAACCAATCGTCATCTTCCTCCATCTTTAGAAACACCCACACCGCAAATGCCCTCCGCTTCACTAAATCGTCAGGTAACAGTTAATGATGTCGATGGATTTTGTACGGATAGCATCGGAGGGTACGCCTCAGTGCCAACCAAACAGTAGTGTATGGTGCCGGTGCGACGTGCGACTGCACGAGCGCTGACTTCCCCGTGCATAGACGAACCCGCTACAGTCTCCATTTCTTCCTGAACTGTCTGAGCAGCATTACGCCTTGTGCTCGGTCGGCCACTACGGTGTCCACCGTCTAAACAACCCGTGGCTTCGAACTTCGAAATCATTCTCGCCACAGCTGCAATTGTCAACGGACCTTTACCCGTTCGAATCCCCTTCCTATAGCGGTAGGATCGTAACGCTGAACTAGAACGTTCCCCATTCTGATAATACAGCTTCACTAAAAGCGCCTTTTCAGGTAGCGTCAACATGCTGCGACTGCTGACGCATCTGATTCTCTCTCTCATTACAGATCCTTTTATACACGATTGTCATGCGCAGTCACTGACGTTTTGCTGTCCAGCGCCATCTGTCGGACATTTTGTGAACTTTGTTTTTTTTTGTTATAATAAAACCCCATGTCATTCCAAGCATGTGTGTCAATTTTTACCTCTCTATCTACATTATTCCGTGGTTTATTAAGTTTTCAAATTTATACTGACTTTTTGATCACCCGGTACTTTTTGTGCAAACGCACAATTTTTTGAAATGAAACAAAGCCTTTTGATGTTAACAGCTTAAAATTAGGATAAGTCAGAATGTCAGCTGTGTTTGTTGCAGGGTTCTAGTGCGAGTCGTTTAGGAGATATCGTATTTTGAAAAGTCCCTACATCGACGCTTGTGTAATTCCTGTCGCAGCACACACTAAAGAACAACACTAGTGCATACAATAATTATGAGGATTATGACGAGTAACGAGAGAATTGACCATCACAGGTTCTGTTAAAATGACCACCGCCAGCGGCAATACACGCTTATAGTCTTGTATGGAACGACTGCTGCAAAATGGTTCAAATGGCTCTGAGCACTATGGGACTCAACTGCTGAGGTCATTAGTCCCCTAGAACTTAGAACTAGTTAAACCTAACTAACCTAAGGACATCACAAACATCCATGCCCGAGGCAGGATTCGAACCTGCGACCGTAGCGGTCTTGCGGTTCCAGACTGCAGCGCCTTTAACCGCACGGCCACTTCGGCCGGCGACTGCTGCATACGTGCTAGCATTGCAGCGGAGATGACCGAGCAGGCTGCAGTAATACGTTGTTGCATATCATCGGCTGTAGTTGGTATGTCCTTGCAGACACCATCTTTCAGCTTTCCTACGGGTGTAAAATCCGGAGAATGAGCTGGCCAAGATACAGGTGCTCTGTGTCCAATCTAACAATTTGGAAACAATTCGTGAAGACAAGGTGTCGTACTTCGTGCACCATGGACTGGACAGCCATCATATTGGTACCACAGGATCCTCCTAGTCTGCAGAGGAACGCCTACTAGCATCCGTGGAATGTGGTCTGTTAGGAGGCTGCAATACTTGTGCAAGCTCAAACGGGCCTATAAGCTGATGGTTTACTATCCCACACACGTTTAAACTCCACGGACGCTGACGTTCCACCCGACAAAGCCAACGTGAATAGTCAACAGACAATAGTGCATGTTTTGGCAGTTTACCTGGCCATGATTACTAAATGTGGCTTCATCACTAAACACGATACATCTGGAGCATCCTGTCTTGTATTGTATTGTATGTTAATCGGGGGCCTAGAAACGACCGAGAGGCTCCGTCCCCGCCGCAGCCGCAGTGGTCCACACCGCCACGACGACTACCGCAGTCCACTTCACCCCTCCGCCGCCCCACATCAAACCACTCTTTCAGGGTTATTGTGCGGTTCGGCCCCCGGTGGACCCTCCAGGAAACGTCTCGCACCAGACGAGTGTAACCCCTATGTTTGCGTGGTAGAGCAATGGTGGTGTACGCGTACGTGGAGAACTTGTTCGCACAGTAATCGCCAACATAGTGTATCTGAGGCGGAATAAGGGGAACCAGCCCGCATTCGCCGAGGCAGATGGAAAACCGCCTAAAAACCATCCACAGACTGGACGGCTCACCGGACCTCGACACAACTCCGCCGGGCGGACTCGTGTCGGGGACCAGGCGCTCCTTCCCAATCCGGAAGTCCTGTCTTAATGCCTATGGACATGCGTCAACACGATTCTCATAATCGTTTCCTTAAAGCTCTTGATAGAGAGAGATATTATAGGGATGGAACCTATGGCGATGGAGAATGCGTAGGTCACTTGCCCCACTCATGCCGCTTCCTCGGATGTTTGATCAGGAGCTACTGTGCGGATCAAATGCAACATAGGCAAGAACGCTAATTTCCCCCTCTTCTGTCGTCAAGTGTTTCCTTCTGTTATGTTGGATAGGTCTTACACAACTACTTTCACGTAACTGGTTTAAGAGATTGATATATAATTGCAAAGATGATTGGCACCTATGATGATATCTTGCCGCATCCACCGTATAAGAACGAACTGCATTCTTCCGATACTCACCATACACCACGAGCATGCTGATTTTCTCTGCGTCGGTAAATCCTATCGTCCACTCACGACCTACTGCTTGGACTGTCACACAGACTGACTAGCAAGTCGCGAAGCACTCAAGGAACAACCAAGCGAGGTGGCGCAGTGGTTAGCACACTGGACTCGCATTCGGGAGGACGACGGTTCAATCCCGTCTCCGGCCATCCTGATTTAGGTTTTCCGTGATTTCCATAAATCGTTTCAGGCAAATGCCGGGATGATTCCTTTGAAAGGGCACGGCCGATTTCCTTCCCAATCCTTCCCTAACCCGAGCTTGCTCTCCGTCTCTAATGACCTCGTTGTCGACGGGACGTTAAACACTAACCACCACCACCACCACTCAAGGAACACACAAGCACACTGTAAGCAAACATAACATATCGTACCTAGCAACTATTGAATGGTACAAACAAGTGTCGGCGTGGCAACTCTTCAAAATACGATATCTCGTAAACGACTCGCTCTAGACTCCTGCAACAAAGACCAATGACATTCTAATTGACCCTACTTTCGGTTTATTATTGTCAGTAGGCATTGTTTCATTTAAAAAAATTCATTTTCATTGTCCCATTTAAAAAAGTGTATGTATGCACAAAAAATACATTTTCTGAGTATTATTACAATCTGTTTATTGGCTAACAATACGAACCCCAGACTACCAATCCATTCTATGAAAACCGCAAATCAATAGTATTTTCATTACAATGAAATGAATACCCCTAGCTGCATACAGGCGTTGATATAAGTCAACGGGGACAATTGCAAATGTATGCCCCGACTGGGACTCGAATCCGGGATCTCCTGCTTACATGGCAGACGCTCTAGCCAATCTGAGCCACCGAGGACACAGAGGATAGTGCGACCCACATTCCCAACTTCTTGTCCCGCACTACATTCATAGTGCCCCTGCCCTTTATACGCATTACTCGCGGCTTGTTGCCGATTCCCTGTTCTTTCGGACATGTCTGCAAGAACAGATACCGTCTTCATATGTATAAAAAGCATTTTCCATTTCCGCACTATTTGTGGTGCAAGTTTCGGGTGATTTACCATATACACTCCTGGAAATTGAAATAAGAACACCGTGAATTCATTGTCCCAGGAAGGGGAAACTTTATTGACACATTCCTGGGGTCAGATACATCACATGATCACACTGACAGAACCACAGGCACATAGACACAGGCAACAGAGCATGCACAATGTCGGCACTAGTACAGTGTATATCCACCTTTCGCAGCAATGCAGGCTGCTATTCTCCCATGGAGACGATCGTAGAGATGCTGGATGTAGTCCTGTGGAACGGCTTGCCATGCCATTTCCACCTGGCGCCTCAGTTGGACCAGCGTTCGTGCTGGACGTGAGACGACGCTTCATCCAGTCCCAAACATGCTCAATGGGGGACAGATCCGGAGATCTTGCTGGCCAGGGTAGTTGACTTACACCTTCTAGACCACGTTGGGTGGCACGGGATACATGCGGACGTGCATTGTCCTGTTGGAACAGCAAGTTCCCTTGCCGGTCTAGGAATGGTAGAACGATGGGTTCGATGACGGTTTGGATGTACCGTGCACTATTCAGTGTCCCCTCGACGATCACCAGTGGTGTACGGCCAGTGTAGGAGATCGCTCCCCACACCATGATGCCGGGTGTTGGCCCTGTGTGCCTCGGTCGTATGCAGTCCTGATTGTGGCGCTCACCTGCACGGCGCCAAACGCGCATACGACCATCATTGGCACCAAGGCAGAAGCGACTCTCATCGCTGAAGACGACACGTCTCCATTCGTCCCTCCATTCACGCCTGTCGCGACACCACTGGAGGCGGGCTGCACGATGTTGGGGCGTGAGCGGAAGACGGCCTAACGGTGTGCGGGACCGTAGCCCAGCTTCATGGAGACGGTTGCGAATGGTCCTCGCCGATACCCCAGGAGCAACAGTGTCCCTAATTTGCTGGGAAGTGGCGGTGCGGTCCCCTACGGCACTGCGTAGGATCCTACGGTCTTGGCGTGCATCCATGCGTCGCTGCGGTCCGGTCCCAGGTCGACGGACACGTGCACCTTCCGCCGACCACTGGCGACAACATCGATGTACTGTGGAGACCTCACGCCCCACGTGTTGAGCAATTCGGCGGTACGTCCACCCGGCCTCCCGCATGCCCACTATACGCCCTCGCTCAAAGTCCGTCAACTGCACATACGGTTCACGTCCACGCTGTCGTGGCATGCTACCAGTGTTAAAGACTGCGATGGAGCTCCGTATGCCACGGCAAACTGGCTGACACTGACGGCGGCGGTGCACAAATGCTGTGCAGCTAGCGCCATTCGACGGCCAACACCGCGGTTCCTGGTGTGTCCGCTGTGCCGTGCGTGTGATCATTGCTTGTACAGCCCTCTCGCAGTGTCCGGAGCAAGTATGGTGGGTCTGACACACCGGTGTCAATGTGTTCTTTTTTCCATTTCCAGGAGTGTATATAAATACCTTACGTCGTTATCGAGAAGGAGAGGCTCATCTGAATTTTTGTGGCGGTCTCTCTGAAGTCGCTTCTTCAGTTTACTGAGGGTAGCAGAATATACTTCATAGTTGATCGGTGTACCATGAGGGAGGACATCAAACACAATAAGCTCTTGAGAGTCTCAGAGGACAGTCCCTATGACTTTATCCGCAGAGGGTGCGGCTTTGAACTTCTTCTTCGGAGGAGAGATGGTGTGGCACCAGTCCATTGATTGTCGTTTTACTTCCGGTTGGAAGTGAAGAACCCATATTTTATCGCCTGTGACGATGTTCGACAAACAATTGTCACGATCAGCCTTGTAGCGCGCAGGCAATTCCGCACAGACGGCCCTTCGTTGCTCTTTATGGTTCTTCTGTAAGGCAGCGAGGAACCCAGCGGGCACTCGTCGTCTTTCGGTACCCCACCTGGTGGCAAGTGTACCAGCTCTACAAACAGAGGCGTTCAGTTGAGCAGCGAGGTATTGGACTGTGATCCGTCGATCACCTCGAATGAGAGTGTCCTCACGTTCCAACACTGCAGGAGTCACAGCTGTATGTGGCCGGCCGGCAAGTGGGAGATCGGACAGGTTTGTGCGCCCAAATACTCGCCGTGCTTTTGTTCACTGCCAGGTCTCCGTAGATATTCTGCAAGCGCCTATGAATAAGATGTCATTTTGAAGGCTACGTATAGCGCCGCCATCTATCGGAATTTCATCGAACTACAGGGGCTGAAGAGGGAATATTCTACCATTCCGCATTTTTTCAAGAGAACCTGACCGAGACAAAAATGTGTTTCATTACTTATTGAATTTGCCTCGTATTTCAAACAAGCTGCGAAATAGTCGCGAATACAGACAGCAATTCAGGAAGAATAGAATTCTTTTGACTGGAATTAAAAAAACAAATTCTATGTGATTGTTGTTATTGTTGGGTGCTATAGCAGACACAAATTATATTTTATTGTTGTTGTTATTGTTGGGTGCTATAACAGACTGTGTCTGTATGCCAACCAACACGACAATTTTCGACGAACAGTAACGTCGCGCAGCAACAGCAGTTGACGCAGTAGCTCCAGACATGCCTGCAAAAGTACATGACGAGCCTGACTGTTGTCTGGATGTTTGTCGTGCGTCCAGTGAAGGCCACATTGAACATTTGTGAAAAAATAATAAAAACTTTATCATAAACTCATACGGAGCTTTGCAGACAGTGATTCATCCCACGACAATTGCGAATGAGGGGCGAAATAGCAGTGGTACTACAAGCAACCTATGCACACACTGCAACGTGGTTTGCGGAGTAGAGATGTAGGTGTATGATTGTAAAGAAGTTCTCCAAGGTCGTATATGCTTCCAAGTGAAAGGAAAACCCTTGCAAAATTAGACGGTTCCTTTAAAAATAAATTCTTTGTAGCTCTATGCGTTAGTTAAAAGTTGCACCAAGTTCTTGTCTTTATTCGTGTAGAAGACATAGTCTTGTCAAGTCGGGTGATTCTTTTTGGAACACCGTGTTCAAATGTATTTGATGCAGTTGGGGCCTCGCTGCTCGTAAGTATTTGTAAAATGTATCTCTGAACCATTCAGTGCTGCTCATAAATAATTCTTTGTTTGGAACCGGTTTGGTTCTCCGGACCATATTCAGGTATCTTAAAGTTATTTACAAACTCTCGCACGGCAATATTATGATGTCAGATAAGTCATTCTCCGTCAACAGTTAATCCTAGTCTACTGTCGTAATCGGGCCCCACCTTTTTATGTGGCGGCATTGTACATAATGGCGGCTACAAAGCTGATTTCCTTCAACTCGAAATAACAGCACATCGAAGTCAGCTCTGCACTTGACGCAGGGTCGCTTTTATGTTCTCTGATACCACAACATGAACATTGCCATGTACGCTGACGAAAATAACTTCAAAATACATCAAGATTATCTGAAGATCGAAATTAGTTGAAAATAAAAGAATCCTTTTGGTGCTTCTGAAATACGACGACTTTTTTTTTTCAAACGCTGTACTATGTCCTCCAACATACACTACCCGATCAAAGGTATCCTTACACTAATTAGTTGACATTCGCTTTGACGACGACTTGAACTCACTGGGGACACTTTCAGTGAGGTGTCTGAACGTCTCGAGGAATGGCAGCCCATTCTTCCTTAATGACCGAAACCAGAGAAGATAGTGATTTTGCTAGCTGGGGACGTTTTAATTTATCCAGAGGTGTTCCATTGGGTTAAGGTCGGGACTCTGGGCAAATCAGTTCATTTCAAGAAGCCTTTTTTGCTAACTAAATTTACCGTCTTTTTGCTTACACCATACTTACATAAAATAGACAAATGTTGATTGAAAATTGGTGTTAGAGGATCCGTAATTTTCCGCGCATACACACATTGTATACAGTATAGTATCGTAAAACCAAACGTTGTAGAACACTTCTGTCCAGTCCATTGTTAGTGATAGGTCGGTCTTAGATGCAGATACCTACGGCAATAGTTAATCCGTACATCGCCTAAGAAAGTCTACGACCGCGTTGTTAACAAAGCTATCATATAGCTTGGCAACGGATGACCAAGCTCCACAAGTTCTTGTAAAACGATTGTAGTACTTCTATGTATTCTGGACACTCCAAGAAAAGGTGATGTGCGTCCTCCTTTTCTCTACAAGAAATGAAAAGTGTCTCCACGATGTGCAGCCTGTGAAGATGTTTACGGAAACACCCTTGGTTAAATTTGAGACCGGCACTAAAAAGATGCCTAGGCACTGAATTTGTATGAGTTTTCCCGAAATACGGGACCGACGGTTAACTGTAACTTTACTTCTTCCCTTTGCCTCTTGTTGTTTCCTTCCCATTCCGTTGCAAGTCTTCTATCGTGCGTGTGTGTAGGACACATCGGCAATGCTGCTTTATGCCAAACCGCAATGTCATGCTGCTACAGTCAGTCATAGATTACAGACTGCTTCTCTACTGTACGCAGTAGACGATGTTGTAAAATTTTTTCATATACTTCGGCATTTAGCGTTTATTTAACGTAATAAGGGGGTCACATCATAACCACGAGAAATACCTCCATACCGTGACTCCCGTCCTCCCTACATCTCTGTTGTCTCTACTCATGACGGCAGGTGGTAACGTTCTCCAGGCATTCAGCGAACCAAAAGATTAGATTAGATTAGATTTATTTTCATTCCAATTGATCCGTATTGAGGAGGTTCTCCAGGATGCAGAACATGTCAGAAAAACAACAATACATGACAAATATTTACAACTAAAACAAATAAGCTAATGTACCATTCCACAGGCCCCAAGTGGAATGATCGTCATTTTTTAATGAACACTATATGAAAGAGTCATTTTACAAATACTAATGCACTGAATTTAAAATAAAAAAGTTTATTTATTTATTTATAAGGTAACAAACGTATAATACAACTACTATAATACTTATGTACAACGAACACATTACTGCACTGAAATGGTGCTGTACTTACACACACACACACACACACACACACACACACACACACGCACTCACACACACACACATACACACACACATACACACACACACATTTACAGTGAACACGTTACTGCACTGAAATTGTGCAGAAGTTATATTGCACTTATATCAGTTGGTTTTACTGAGATATTCATCAATGGAGTAGAAGGAGTTGGCCACGAATAAATCCTTTGGGCTTCTCTTAAACTGAATTTCATTGGTTGTTAAGCTTTTTATGGCTGCTGGCAAGTGATTGAAAATGTGTGTTCCTGAATAATGCACACCTTTTTGTACAAGACTAAGTGACTTTAAATCCTTGTGAAGATTATTCTTATTTCTAGTATTGATTCCATGAATTGAGCTGTTGGTTTGAAAAAGTGATATATTTTTAATGACAAATTCCATTAAGGAATAAATATATTGGGAAGCAGTAGTTAGTATCCCTAGTTCCCTAAACAGGCTTCTGCAGGATGTTCTTGAGTTCACACCACATATCACTCTTACTGCAAGCTTTTGTGCCCGGAAAACTTTGGCTTGGTTTGATGAATTACCCTAAAAAATAATCCCATATGACATTATGGAATGAAAGTAAGCACAGTATGCCAGCTTTTTCATTTTTAAATCCCATGTGTCTGACACAATTCGCATTGCAAATAGAGATTTGTTAAGTCGCTTCAGCAGTTCTGTGGTGTGCTCCTCTCAGTTGAATTTATTATCAAGCTGTAATCCCAAGAGTTTAACACCGTCCATCGGATTGCCACAGAGTATAGAGTGTTTTATCACACCAAATCATTCGCTACCAGTCAGGCACTGTCCCGTGGCGTAGTCCTTTCCACCATGTAAAGCGTCGTTTAAGACTGACTGCAGAATTGTGTAGCTTATGAGCAGCTGCTCGACCATCGAAGCTATTCTTTTTAACTCCCGGTGCACAGTCACTGTGCTAGCAAGACTGCTGGTAGCTCTTGGGAACTCATGCGACTTTTTACAAGCACCGTCTGTAATGCTCGATGTCCTTGTCCGTCATTACATGAAGTCTGTTCCTTCGCATATACACTACACAGTCACGTCACGAAGAGTTGACTTGGGCAGCTTTGTAAGGGCTGAAGTGCCCCCGACGTATTTGCTACTCAGGTGACGTCAAACTACTAGTCCACGTTCGACACTGAGCTCTTTCGACGGACCCATTCTGCTGTTACTGCTTCTCAACTGACAATACCAGACTCCCCGCCTCCTTTTCGACTGTCTAGTTCACCACTAGACACATCTGTTGGTGGATTCCGGGTTGAATAGGGGGTCCGGCGACTTTTAATCAGGTAGTGTACATCTCACTTAACGACCAAAACGCTATAATTAGAGATTTTCTATCGATACTGAGCGGTATCGACGTCTGGCTGTTGTATCTACCATAAGTGAAACAGAAGGGTAGAGGGGAGAGGAAATGATACTGGTAAATATGTAGCCTCCGCCACACACCATACGGTGGTTTGCGGTTTACGGTAGCACTTGTCGATGTGGATGTGGCATGTTGTGCAGCCGAGTTAAGCAGTATACTGACGCGACAGGAGACATGGGATACCTCCTAATATTGTGTCGGACCTCCTTTTTCCCGGTTTAGTGCAGCATCCCGACGTGGCACGGACTCAACAAGTCGCTGGAAGTCCCCTGCAGAAATACTGATCCACGCTGCCTCTACAGTTGTCCATGATTGCCAAAGTGTTGCCGGTGAAGGATTTTGCGCACCAACTGACCTCCCGATTATGTCCCATGTATGTTCGATGGGATACATGCCGGGCGATATGGGTTGCCAAATCATTCGCCCGAATTGCCCAGAATGTTCTTCAAGCCAACTGCAAACAATTGTGACCCAGTGACGTGGCACCCTGTCAACCATAAAAATCCCATCGTTGTTTGGGGACATGAAGTCCATGAAAGGCTGCTGATGGTCCCCAAGTTCGTGAACATAACCATTTTCAGTCAATGACGGATTTATTTGAATCGCAGAATCCAGTCAATTCCACGTAAACACAGCCCACAGCATTATGTAGCCACCATCTTGTTGACAACTTAGGCCCATGGCTTCATGGGGTCTGCGCCGCTCTCGAACCCTAACATCAGCTCTTACCAACTGCAATCGGGACTCATCTACCAGGCCACGGTTTTCCAGTCGTCTAGGGTCCAACCGATACGGTGACGAACGCAGGAGAGGCGATGTTGTGTTGTTAGCTAAGGCACTCGCGTCGGTCGTCTGCTGTCATAGCAAATTAACGCCAAGTTTCGCCGCTATGTCTTAACGCATACGTTCGTCGTGCATCCCACATTGATTTCTGTGGTTATTTCAAGCAGTGCTGCTTGTCTGTTAACACTGAGAACTCTACGCAAACGTTGCTGCTCTTGAAACTTCCTGGCAGATTAAAATTGTGTGCCGGACCGAGACTCGAGCTCGGGACCTGTGCCTTTCGCGGGCAAGTGCTCTACCAACTGAGCTACCCAAGCACGACTCACGCCCCATCCTCACAGCCTTACTTCTACCAGTATCTCGTCTCCTACCTTCCAAACTTAACAGAAGCTCTCCTGCGAACCTAGTTTGGAAGGTAGGAGACGAGATACTGGCAGAAGTAAAGCTCTGAGGACGGGGAATGAGTCGTGCTTGGGTAGTTCAGTCGGTAGAGCACTCGCCCGCGAAAGGGAAAGGTCCGGAGTTCGAGTCTCGCTCCGGCACACAGTTTTAATCTGCCAGGAAGTTTCATATCAGCCCACACTCCGCTGCAGAGTGAAAATCTCATTCTGGCTGCTGCTCTTGGTCATTATCTGAATGTGGTCAGCCACGCCGTCGTCCGTGGTGAGAGATAATGCCTGAAATTTGGTATTCTCGAAGCGATCTTCACACTGTGGCTCTCAGAATATTGAATTCCCCAATGATTTCCGAAATGGAATGTCCCATGCGTCTAGACCATTCCGCGTTCTACATCTACATTAACTTTTGTTACTTTGCAATTCACACTAAGTGCATGGCAGAGGGTTCATCGAACCATTTTCATACTACTTCTCTACCATTCCACTCTCGAATGGCACGTGGGAAAAAGGAACACCTAAATCTTTCCGCTCGAGCTCTCATTGCTCTTATTTTATTATGATGATCATTTCTCCCAACAAAGGTGGGTGTCAACAAAATATTTACGCATTCGGAAGAGAAAGTTGGTGATTGAAATTTCGTAACTAGATCTCGCCGCACAGAAAACCGCCTTTGTTTCAGTGACTACCACCCCAGCTCGCGTATCATATCAGTGACACTCTCGCCGCTATTGCGCGATAACATGAAACGAGGTGCCCTTCTTTCCACTTTCTCGATGTTTTCTGTCAATCCCACCTGGTAAGGATCACAAACCGCGCAGCAATATTCCAGCAGAGGACGGATAAGTGTAATCTAGGCTGTCTCTTTAGAGGCGTTTGTCGCATCTTCTAAGTGTTCCGACAACAAAGCGCAGTCTTTTTTTCGCATTCCCCACAATATTATCTATGTGGTCTTTCCAATTTAAGTAACTCGTAATTTTAATTCCTAGGTATTTAGTCGAATTGACAGCCCTTAGATTTGTGTGATTTACCACATAGCAAAAATTTATCCGGTTTCTTTTAATACCCATGTGGATGACTTCGCACTTTTCTTTGTTTAGTGCCAATTGCCACTTTTCGCACTATGCAGAAATTCTCTCCAGATCATTTTGTAATAGGAATTGATCGTCTGATGATTTTACTAGACCTAAATTACAGCATCATCTGCAAACAATCTAAGGGGGCTCCTCAGGTTATCAGCTACATCATTTATGTAAATTAGGAACAGCAGAGGGCCTAAGACACTACCTTGCGGAACGCCAGATATCACTTCTGTTCTACTCGATGATTTACTGTCTATCACTACGAACTGTGACCCCTCTGAGAGGAAATCACGAATCCAGTCACACAACTGAGACGATACTCCATATGCACGCAATTTGATTAATAGTCGCTTGTGAGGAACGGTATCAAAAGCCTTCTGTAAATCTAGGAATATGGAATGGATCTGAGGTCCCTTGTCAACAGCACTCATTACTTCATGCGAATAAAGAGCTAGCTGCGTTGCACAAGAACGATATTTTCTGAATCCGTGTTGGTTATTTATCAAAAAGTCATTTTCTTCAAGGTGATTTATAATGTTCGAGTACAGTATATGCTCCAAAATCCTACTACAAATTGAGGCCAGTGATATGGGTCTGTAATTCTATGGGTTACTCCTATTTCCTTTCTTGAATATTGGTGTGACCTGTGCTACTTTCCAGTCTTTAGGAACAGACCTTTCGTCAAGTGAGCGGTTGTGTATAATTGCTAAGAAAGGCGCTATTGAGTCTGCATTCTCCGAAAGGAACCTGATTGGTATACCATCTGGACCGGAAGACTTGCCTTTCTTAAGTGATCTGAATTGTTCGCAACACATAAGAATATCTACTTTTATGTCACTCATGCTAACAGCTTTTCTGGTTTCGAATTCTGGAATATTTACTTAATTTTCTTTCGTGAAGGAATTACGGGAAATTTTATTTAGTGACTCTGCTTTAGTGGCACCATCATCGGTAACATTTCCATCCCTATCGCGCAGTGACGGCATTGACTTTTTTTCGCCACTGGTGTACTTTACATACGACCAGAATCTCTTTGGGTTTCCTACCATATTTTGAGACAATGTTTCATTGTAGGAACAATTAAGAGCATCTCGCGTTGACGTCCGCACTAAATTTCGAGCTTCTGTGAAACAGCCAGTCTTGAAGATTTTGCGTTCTGAATTTGGCATGCTTTTTTCGTTGCTTCTGCAACAGTGTTCTGACGTGTTTTGTGTACCATGGTCGATCAGTCCCGTCTCTTATTAACTTCTGCGGTATGAATCTATCTATTGCTGTCGATACCGTATCTTTGAAGTCTATTAATTCTCGTCGTGCACCCACAATCACGTCGGAAACTTTTTGCATATGAAACTCCTGCGTAATAATGACAGCTGCGCGAATGCACTGCCCTTCTACACATTGTGTACGCGGTACTACCGCGATCTGTATACAGGGTGAAAAGTATTTAAACCGACAAACTCTGGGAGGCTGTAGTGGACATCGAAACAAATATTTTCCCCTAATGTCAATTTTTCCTACGACGATTATTTAAACCGGTGGAGACCGTAATATGCTCTTCAGTTGTTAGAGGCCGTATTACGATCTTCAGTTGTTAGAGGGCGCATTACGCTCTTCAGTTGTAGGCAACTGCTGTCCACCAGTGTAGTAGTGCATTGTCTCTACTAACGGAGCGATGCGACTGGAGTGAGTACACTGATGTGGTTGGTGCTTACTACGTAGCGCACCACAACGGACGAGCTGCACAGCGGGTTTATCAATAACAATATCCTAATCGCCGTATCCCGCATCATACGACCTTTGCTGCTAAGTACCAACGTCTGCGTGAGATCAGGTCATTTAGCGTATTATCTGGACAGGGACGCCGTCGCACGGTAAGAACGCTGCAATTTGAGGAAGCTGTCTTGCAGCATGTGGAGCGGGATTCTTCAATCAGCACTTGTGCAATTGCACGTAACATGGGGACAAATCAGACGAATGTAGTAACAGTCCTTCATGAGCAATTGTTACATTCATTTCACTTACAGCGTGTCCACAACCTGGAACCGGTTGATTTTCCACCCAGAGCACAGTTTTCGCAGTGGTACCTGGAACAGTGTGAAATACATCCTACATTTCCATCCTCTGTTTTGTTTACCGATGAAGCAACTTTCGGGCGTGATGGAGTCTTCAACATGCACAATTCGCATGTTTGGAGTGAGGATAACCCACGTGCCACAGTTACTAGCGCTCATCAAGTGCGGTTGTTCGTTCATGTGTAGATCGGTGTTGCTGGGGACTGTTTAATTGGGCCGTGTCTGCTACCTAGGCCATTAAATGCCAGGCACTATTACAATTTTCTCGCCAGAGCATTGCCAGAATTGCTGGAAGACGTCCCGCTCCCTACAAGACAACTCATGTGGTTCGAACATGACGGGGCGCCGGCACATTTCAGTCGTCGTGTGCGTCGCTTCCTGCACTGACGGTTCCTAGAAACGTGGATTGGCAGAGGTGGTCCTGTACCATGGCCTGCTCGATCCCCAGATATGTCCCCTCTGGACATTTTTGTGTGGGGAGAGATGCGCAACCTTGTTTACGCAACTCCTGTTGCATCAGAAGAGGATCTAGTTGCCCGGATAGTAGCAGCAGCATGATCAATTCAGGATACTCCTGGGGTTTTTGCCCGTGTCAGACAGAATATGATCCGACTGTGTAACCTTTGTTTACGTGCCAATGGAGGCATTTTTGAAAATCTACTGTAATTGAAATTGGGTTGTGTTAATGTGTTGTGTCTTGGTCATTAGAAAAAAATGGAAAAGTGTTTGTTGGTTTAATTAATTTGCCGCCAGAGAAATCTTCCTCTACCGGTTTAAATACTCCTCATAGGAAAAAATAGCATTAGGGAAAAATATTTGTTTTGATGTCCCCTACAACCTCCCAGAGTTTACCGGTTTAAACACTTTTCACCCTGCATATCGCTATCCCGTGACTTCTGTCACCTGAGTGTATACGCCTGTGAGTTTACTGTGTTCCGAGTAGAAGCGACGAGCTGAGGACGGCCCCGCGCAGCGCAACTCCCCTCTGCGCCTGCAGGCGGGCAGCCCGGTGAGCGCGGTCGGTCTGTCATCACGCGATCCCTCACAAGTGGCGGCCGGCGGCGCGCGTGACGCACGCACCGACGCCGCCGCTGGCGCCCGACCAGCCGGCGCCGCCTGCGCCGCCCCCGCCTCCGCCTCCGCTTCCGCTTCCAGCACGGCTCGCATTGCCGCCCACACGCCACCGGCACCCGCTCCCGCCGCTCAATTGATAGTCCTGTCTTTTTCTTCCCCCGACTACCAGCCAGTATTTTGTCGAGACACAGACTCAAAGTGCTGATGCACCTCCCGCCCACGTCGCTGCGCCCACGCTTCTAACTTGTCTCCAGACATCGCAGCACCCCGTGCCGTGTCGAGGGAACACACACTCAGCCTTCAGGCTAGGGACACGCTCGTAGATGGCCGCTGTGGCCGAGCGGTTCTAGGCGCTTTAGTCTGGAACTGCGCGACCGCTACGGTCGTAGGTTCGAATCCTGCCTCGGGCATGGATGTGTGTGACCTCCTTAGGTTATTATTTTTGGATGTGAGGACCGCCAGTTATGCAAAACACCGTTTTTCTCAGTACCCAAACATGTTTCGACACCACTGTGCCATCATCAGTGGCTTTTCGTTTTTGGATCACTTTTGGCCGGCCGCTGTGGCCGAGCGGTTCTAAGCGTTACAGTCTGGAACCGCGCGACCGCTACGGTCGCAGGTTCGAATCCTCACTCGGGCATGGATGTGTGTGATGTTCTTAGGTTAGTTAGGTTCTAAGTTCTAGGGGACTGATGACCTCAGATGTTAAGTCCCACGGTGCTCAGAGCCATTTGAACCATTTTTTGATGCGCTCGCAGTGTGACTTCGATAACGTAACGTTCGAATTAAGTTCACTCTGGTAAAATGTTTAGCGATAATGGGAATGAAACCAACGAAGATGCAACGACGGGAACGGCAGCAAAGCACAAGAAAATTGAACTCTACTCTAATGAACGCTGGCATTTATTGTCCTGTAAAGTCAGCAGATGTATTGAACATATACTTCGTTAGGTTGGCAACAAATAGATAAACATACCAAAGAAGATGAAACACGTAATGGAGTCGCAATATTTACGCTGTGAAAAGCAGTGTACGACGAAATAGTTGTATCGAGTGACAAAAGAACAATAGCCCACCACAAAAAAGAGTGAGAAACATGGTGAACAGTGTGTGGAAGGCGAGAACACAAAGATGTGATTATATAGCAGAGATAAAAGTGGTAGTGCGACCTCCAGACCAGATGTGAGGAAACGCAGATCAAATGGTTCAAATGGCTCTGAGCACTATGGGACTCAACTGCTGAGGTCATTAGTCCCCTAGAACTTAGAACTAGTTAAACCTAACTAACCTAAGGACATCACAAACATCCATGCCCGAGGCAGGATTCGAACCTGCGACCGTAGCGGTCTTGCGGTTCCAGACTGCAGCGCCTTTAACCGCACGGCCACTTCGGCCGGCGAAACGCAGATCAGCAAATTGTAAGTAATTACTGTTTTTACAAAAAATCGAGAAGTGAATTGTTTGATAATCTATAACTAACAAAACTGTATCGTTATAGATCCCACTGATTATGCCTTAGAAAAGGAGAAGGCGAAACGCGTATGGGAGAAATAAAGTAACTAGCAGCAGAAAAAGGCAGTTTTATTTACAAAAGAAGTATTTATATGCTTGCTACGGAGGATGGCCACACAAACAAACTTGTAGTGACATTTGATTTACGTCTTTTTTCTTTCATCATATTGGCACTTATGATGAAAGGAAAAATGTATATGCACAACTGCACTTAACAATATACCACGTCTTGATTTTGTACGTGGCATGGCACGGACTTTTTACATTACAAGGTCCTTAAAATTACTGGAGACGTTACTGCTACAAAAGTCGACCGTTTTGTTTACTGCGTTCCCTTTTTGAGTAGTATTCTGTACAATGTCAGGTGATAATCGATGCAGGATCCATGGGTCAACACATATCTAAGATTATACAAAAAAAAACGGGTTTCCGAGTTCCACAGTGTCTATAGCGGATCTTCAGTACCGCAGAGAATGTTTCCACACAAGTATACCTCCGCCCAGCTGTTTGACTAACGGACGTCGTTGTCTCCTACATGGAACCATTAGGGGCGATCGATGGGCTACTGCGACTCAAATCACCGTCGATTTAACAGCAGTGTACGGAAACAAATGAACCGATCAGGATTCTCCAGCCAACGACCGACATCACATCCAGTACCTTCTCATCATTTTTCGCCATTCAGTGTGTAATACTCTATACTGGGAATCTTACTCCTCTTAAAAACTAGCATTTACGAGGAACAGTTAAATGCATATACATAACTGCATTTAACAAACGCGAACAGCGACCAATTTTTGTTGTTGATGTGCTTTCGCCACAGAGAAAGATATACTGGCTTGTATGCATGAATAATTCACTTGTGTGGTGAAATACTTCGGAATCCTATATTAGTGGGATGTCAGCACTGTTGGAAATCCAGGAAGATGGAATCTGCCACCTTGAACTATTTTCAAGATATCCCATGTGGGGAAAGTGACTCTGTGGACATTATAATACAACTAGCTGACCACCCAGCATTGCCCAGTTGATTATAATTAAAGTGCAGCTACTCACTGAAGTCCAGTGTGGACTATAAGTCTCGTATGACACGAAACTGGCTAAATATTGTAATGCGTTAATGAGGAACAGATTTATGCCGGAAAAAAATAGTTCCAATTTCGGCTACCAGGTGCAAATCTGACACAGTGAATGGAAGAAACACGAAAAGAAATGTTTCTATACGTAACTGATTCGAAACGGGAAGTGGGTAGGGAACAAAGAAGTGAGAAGTATAATGTTGCTTTTATTGCTAACGGCCGCTTACACAATTTATTCAATATGAGCACTGGAAACGTCGAAGAGATGCCGTACAGCATCGGATTTGCACCCGGTGGCCAAAATTGGAACTAATTTTTTCCAGTGCAAATCAACACCCCACACTGGACCTCTCTGAGTAGCTGCACTTTGACTATATCCACACGGTATTTATTCCAGACTTCTATTAGTCCATTTCCACCACTCCTCCCCCACCCCAATACTCTCTCCATATCCTCCTCCCCCTCTCTTTGTTCATTTTCTCCTCTCCCCTTCTCTCTGTATACTTCTTCCCCTCTCCTACCTCTTCTCATCTCCTCCTCTTCCCTTTCTCTTTCCATTTCCTCTTCCGCCTGTCTGTTCATCATTTCCTCCTCCTCTTTCTGCCTATCTCTTCCGCCCCCCGTCTCAGCACAAGTCCTCCTCTTCCCTTTCTCTGCCCATTTCCTCCTCCCTCTGTCTGTTCATCACCTCCTCCTCCTCTTTCTGCCTATCTCTTCCACCCTCCCGTCTCAGTACAAGTCATCCTCTTTCCTTTCTCTATCCATCTCCTATGCCCTCTCTCTGTCCATTCCTCCTTCTCACCCTCTCTGGTCATCACCTGCTCTCCCTGTCTGTACCCATCTCCTCCTCTTCTCTTCTGTCTCCACGTTATCAACCTCACCCCAATACGAGGCTGGTGATTCTTACCCCCACAGTATTTCTTTCCAGATTGTAACTAACGTGCGTACCAAATTTGGCTAAAATTGTTTCCGATGTCTACTACGAGCTTTTTACAAGCGACTTTGCCCGAATAAGCACAAATCAGATATAATTCACATACATTTAACAATTTTCACACGTATTTGTACACGTGTTTCACCTGTATCTGTAACGAATTTCGTCCTGCACTTTCATTTTCAAGCAGCCAGATGTTTATGACGTCATATCTCGTGAACTCTGTGTCGTATTATGACGCAATTATGCTGGTACATTCCGTAATATATATGGATACTGTCTGCAAAATGTGCCGCGAATACAGTTAGCAGTAAGGAAGTACTAAATCAAAACGTCATGCTTCATGCGGCAGTTGTAGTACGTGAACAGCAAAAATGTAGTAAGCGATAAACTTTTTTTCCTTTCATCATTTTGTGGAGTCATCAGCGAGAAAAAGTTCCGTAAAAGTTTTAAATTTTGTGTAAAGCTTTTGCAAGTCTCTAAGTGCTCTCATTCTCAACCACTGGATGAATAAAGTATGAGTATTTGCGCGTAATGGGCTACTCTGCTTTTCCACCCTTTAACAGGTTGGTGGTTCTTAGGCCCAGAGCGATGATTTCCAGACAGTAAGTGATATGTGTACAAAGTTTTCTTAAAATCGGCCAGTGGTTATGGGGAGTTACATACATAAGTAGATACATCCATTTTTATAATATGTAGCGATGGATACAAAAATAATTACCTACTAAACACTAATGAACACCAAAGTAAAAATGAATTAAAATGATATAACTTAACCGCACAACTATGAGCTGACATTTGCTCGCCTAAAACATGTCTATGAAGTACAAAGACTTACAAACAAAAAAAAGATCTTTTTACCTGATATCTGGCCAGAAAGTAAGTTTTACAACTGTTGAAATTTTATTAACATTACCTTTCGCCTCATAGCAGCGCGATCGTTGGTCAACACAAGAAAAAGTGGTGCTGTGTATCAGCGCACAAGATTCCCAGAACGACAGACTAGGTATTTCACTGTAGTATGCATAGTTACCCACCACGTCACACGATATTATA
The DNA here is from genome assembly GCF_021461395.2 of Schistocerca americana. Classification (NCBI taxonomy): domain Eukaryota; kingdom Metazoa; phylum Arthropoda; class Insecta; order Orthoptera; family Acrididae; genus Schistocerca; species Schistocerca americana. The sequence continues at coordinate 307,545,370 of NC_060120.1, read as the reverse complement.
ATCACTCGTACGTAATAGTAAACAGCTGAATGCAGTCAAGACGTTCTACTTCCTGCTGTCTCGTGTGATGGATACATGCCCACATGTCCCCTAACAGTGCTTCCTGCAGCAACCCGCAGCACTTCACCGGCGAGGTTCATGCGAGGCCGTGTCCTTCCCTTTGTACGACCCTCATACTCCCTGGAGTATTACGGCCGACACGTTTCTTTATAGAACCCTACTCGTGGAACGCACTTGTATTTTTCACAAATATCATGTCTAGCGCCAAATTATTTTTGACTAGATTTTATACGAGATCCGATCTTTCATGTCTTATTAGCGTGTTTGATTGATGTGCGCTTTCGGGTTCTCGCCCCAGTTATTGATTCCATCCTATGCGCAAATGTTTCTACCAGCGAAGACGTCCACTTCAGGTGCTGAGAGCTCTGTTATGTGTACTCGTTGCCTGGACTCCAACCATACCGTGGATTTACACTGGTGCTGCTCCGCCATTTATAGTCAAGTTCGATTCCTGGTGTCCGCTAAACCTTTTGATGCTCATTTTATTTTTCAGAGCCCACACTGTGATTCTGTGAACCGCATAATCTCTCAACGCTTTCCAACTCTGGTGGTTTTCTGAGGACGTTAATAAATTGAGTGCCATACCCCAAGACTTGTTTATATTGAAACCTCTGTCCCCTTTTATTAGGTTCTCCGTCATCTTTATTTCGATAGACTCTTTAACTTGTAGTTTGCCACAATATTGGTATTCATTTCATTTCATGATTACATTCGAGGTTGCTCTGCGGTAGCTGATTTTTTTAATTTTTATCATGTTGTAACATATCTGTCTAAAGGACCGCTATACTGCGAAGCTCACCCATAAATTTAATATTTAAATTTATTTGTCGATCTTTATTTATTCTTATTTACATATGTGAATTTGTGTTATGAAAGTCTGATATCCCTAGAAGCAAATAATTATACATAGTTCGTTAAACACTCTCTGGATCATAGTCTTTCTATGTAATTCATGGCTAAAACTGTTCGTTGTGCGCACTGTTTATAACGGAACATTAACTGCAAAATCAGAAAAAGTGTTATTTAACCAGAAGTCTGTCAATGAACGCCTTACTGATGATGTTTGGGTTTAATAGACATTTGTATGACTGCCCGCGTTGCATATTTAATTATCCAAGACTGAGCATAGAGAAGGCTGATAGTTTGTAGGACGTGTTGCTGATGTTCCTTCCACCTCTAGTCGAAGGTCTGCTCCATGTAAGACGTGTGACATTCATATGGTATGCGATACACACACGGCTTTCGGAGATCTAGATCATCTTTAATATCTTTGTTGACTAGAGTGAAATTCATTAGATGCCATGTCTTCCGTATGGGTCTACAGATCTTTCCGGAGACTGGGTCAACAGCAGGCAGGTAAGCGATTCTTACCTTCTCTTTTCTTTCTCAGTACCACCGTCTTCCTCGGGTGCTCTTGATTCTGACTGCAGCGCCCATTCAATATACCGATCTTAGAACCCATTCTTTCTGAATGGTATTTGTATTGCTGTAATTCTTCGGCAAGGCTCTACTTGTCTGACAGCGTTCGAGCTCTTTGGACTTGATTTCTTAGCACGGAATGTCTTTAGCACAGATTGATGACTCAGGGCATGGATGCAGATGTTAGTTTGCGTGGGTTTTCTATATGTGGCCCGTTTGCAATTTAAACATCGCTTCGGATGACACACTCATTTTATTAAGATCTCGCTTGCTATTTCATCCACAAGAGCTGGAAACGCTGAGACAACGTGTGTTTCACGAAGTAACAGCGCGGGCTGTGGAAAAGAAAGCGCAATAAACAGCGCTGCGAGCGCCATGACTCCAGGATTTAAACAGATGACCAACACCAGCAACTGAGCGTGGCTGGAGTAAAGGCAGCGATTTCGCGCAGCAACAAAGCTCGTAGCACGTGAAAAAGGGGACGGGATAGGCCATAAAAAATTGCAAAAAGAATAAAATACGTGGCTGAAAACCCGAAAGCACACCATTGAGGTTTCGTATCCACTCGTTCAGGAAGAAATTTCCATGCGTTTGCTGCAGTCGACATATGCTACTTCGATTGCTCGAGTTCCACAAAAAATGCAGCCGACGGAAATTAACTTCGCGAATGTGCGTGCGTGCGCGCATGTCGGCGTTGGAAAGCGGTATTTACTTTTTCTTCTAGCATATCAGATCACGAAATGAACACCAGGAATTTTCAGGAGTCCATTTGGAATTTTTCTTAAGATTAAAAAACACACTCTCTGAATTTTCACTGCGTTCACTGTTCACCTTGTGCTGTTTTTCTACATTTCATGGCCAAATTCTGCAAGTCAGATTTACAGGTAACTTCTGTTTTTGTGCTAATTTTTTAAGATTGAATCGAAAGACGAGCACGTGCCACCCTCGAGGACGATAGGTTTGGGTTCCGGAGAAATGTAGTAACAGGAGAGGGAAAACTGACCACACGGCTTACAATAGGATCGTGATTTTGGACGAGATTAAAAAAAATGGTTCAAATGGCTCTTAGCACTATGAGACTTAACATCTGAGGTCATCAGTCCCCTAGAACTTATAACTACTGAAACCTAACTAACCTAAGGACATCACACACATCCATGACTGAGGCACGATTCGGACCTGCGACCGTAGCAGTCGCGCGGTTAGGAACTTGCTATAACTTTTTAAAGTCATTTGTCAGATGCCGGGTGGTAACTTTGCTATCGTTTAACTAGATTCAAATAGGAACGCTTTGTTCTTTGTCCGGGCACGATTCACCTCAGGCATCGTGATCTCTGTGAAGTTTCGTGCTGCTTTTGCTGTGTGTCACAAGCCAGTTTCTGACAACTCAACCTTTACTAGGAAATGGTGAATTTTGCCTTCGAATAGTCTTTCTACGTTTGAATCTTTGTGCGTGATTAGATAAGCGTCAAAGTTGCCTTCTGTAGTAGACTAATCCTGGCTGAGTAAGGATGATTGATATAATGACACTGTTAGGAGTTTACACGTGTTAAATGTTTACTGAAATGGTGTAGTACGCACCATTTTATCAATAATTGGCAATCTGAAATCAACTTAGATCCTTAAAATGACATTTGCTACCACCAAATAAAAAATTAAATGTTAGGAAGTCTTTTCTTAAGGTACTTGTCCTGAGTTTAGCCTTGAAGTGAAAGATGAACGATGAAAATTTCGGACAAGAAGAAAATAGAAGCTTTCGAAATCTGAAGCTACAGAAGAATGCTGAAGATTAGTCGGATAGATCGCATTAGTTATGAGGGGCTACTGAATCTAGCTGGAGAAAGAAGAAATCTATGACACAAGTTGACTAAATGGAGGGATCAGTTGACATGACAAGGAATTGTCCATAATGAAGGGAAGTGTGAAAGGTACAAACTGTACACGGAAACCAACGCTCAAATGCAGTAAGCAGATTCAAATGGATACAGATTGTAGGAATTATATGCAAATGATAAGACTTGCACAAGATAAGACTAGGATGGATAGTTACATTAAAGCAATCTGTGGACTGAAGACCACAAAACAACAGCAACAACCATAAAATCCCTTTATGTCTATTACAATACTTCCCTCCACCATTTGTGATGCTGGGCCATTGTATCTGCACTACTAAGTTCTGTGAAGAATTCTGTAGTGAAAAGACAATAGTCACGTTAAAGAAGCTTTGCATGGAAAGATTATTTAATCCCTAATATGTAGGAGAAGTTTCTCAAGTGGTGCCGTAAATTCGCATCGTATGCTAACACGTAACTTTAAGGAAAGTGTTTGCTTGATTTCTTTGTTTAGCGACCAGAAGTTGCAGGTTTTGAATATCTCTGGAATCGAGTCACCAAGCTCTGTTAACACTTCCTCCTTAGGTGTGGTGATTTGGTTATCTTAGTAGCAGCTTAGACTGTTACATATTTGTCACGAAAGAAGTGATAACCTCATGTGTCCTTGGACGCTAAAGCACCGTCATGTCCATGTGGAGTGTCTCAAAGCGTACTGACAAAACGCTGGAGCGATGGTATCTTGCTGAAGAAGCAGGTCCCCTACGAAATACCAGACGCAAATAGGTGTATGATCAAACAGTAAGCTCCTGTATCGATTCTCGGTGAGAAACGATGGCAGGCGTACCAGATGCTCCAATAAACGTACTAGAAATGAGTCAAACTCTTAAACCGAGCGAAGTAGCGCACTGGTTAGCAAACTGGACTCGCATTTGAGATGACGACGGTTCAAATCTGCGCCCGGTCATGGTAATTTAGGTTTTTCGGAACTTCCCTAAATCCCTTAAGAACAATGCCAGGCCGATTACTTTGAAAAGCTCGTTGTTGACAGGACAGTAAACCACTAATTCCACTTCCTTTTTTCTATACTATTAATAAACAGTAATAGGCTACAACGTTCCATTTCGAACGGGGTTACAAGTTCCGAAAACCTATTAGTTATTTAATAGGTTCAATGTTGGATGTAGAGCACGCCGAAACTGCGAAAGACGAAAACAGAGCATTGCTGAAAGAAAATTCCTTACTACACTTGAAAGCGTCTGCTTGACAACAGACACTTAGACATCTAAAAATAATGAAAACTATGTAGCTGTGACACCACATTGGATAGCACGTTCTTCACAATTATTTTGAATCAAAGCGGTTGACCGGAAATATCGCTATGTGCAATTTTATTACCTGCGGTTGTGACAGAAAATAATTTCTGCTTTTTAGTCACTGTAGACGATCACACACAACTACACACAAAACTGGTTGTAAAATATCTGTAATTCATACAGTATATTACGTTTTTATAATTCGCGATTACAGGATTATCAAGAATGCACAACACACTTGGAGATGTAAACGTGTCACGGCTTCCGCGCTGGAATGGTTGCGCCGCAGTGCAACGGCTCTGCAGTGTGCAGTCCACTTGGGTTAACTGGTACCGACGGAAAGAATACGTTCTAGCCGCTTTGGCGAAGCTTTTGTTTACAAGGGGACCGTACTAACTTCCCATCACTGACTTGATTCATATCGGTAGGGTGTGTAGGGCACGACTAGCACTTGAACATGTGTCAACAGGGAGACGCAACCCTCAGCTGCCATAGAGAAAAAACTTCGTATGTCGCTAGCATCCAAGAAATCCGCCAGGAGCCAGTAAGCTTCAAATGGTTCAAATTGCTCTGAGCACTATGGGACTTAACAGTTGAGGTCACCAGTCCCCTAGACTTAGAACTACTTAAACCTAACTAACCTAAGGACATCACACACATCCATGCCCGAGGCAGGATTCTAACCTGCGACCGTAGCGGTCGCGCGGTTCCAGACTCAACCTAGAACCGCTCGGCCACTCAGGCCGGCAGCCAGTAAGCACTTGGTTTCATAACCGCGAGGTCTCTGGATCGAACCTCGCTTCAGGTACCTTTTCTCACTCCCCGTGACTGTAACAACAGATATGCATGTTACACCACGAAATTGTATCATGACCGAGAACTGTTTACGAATGTGTATCAAGTTTGTTTTGCAATAGACACACTGAAAAAAACCATGCACTTGCAAAAGATAGGCTTTATTACATTTGCTGTATGTCGCATTAATGATTGTTCATGTTTCTATGATCAGCATCAACCTGCTTCACACTGAAAAAACCATTCACTTGCAAAAGGTAGGCTTTCATTACATGTGCTGTACGTCGTAATAATGATTGTTCATGTTTCTATGATCATTACCAACCTGCTTCATGCAGTGCTCCAAAGGCTACACGTTATACTTTTCAGTTTCAACAATGCAAATAAAGTGGCTATACTGATTGAAAATACTGTTAGAAAATTCTTCTGTACACTGTTGTTATATCCAATCCCCTTTTTCCAAGGCAAAGTTAATGAAAACAGTCTAAGAATAATTAAATACTGATAATGTGTACAGTCATAATAAATTTCTTGTTAGAATTACGTGTTGTTGTTGTTCTGATCTTCAGTACTGAGAGAGGTTTGATGCAGCTCTCCATGCTACTCTATCCTGTGCAAGCTTCTTCATCTCCCAGTACCTACTGCAGCTCCGTCTCTAATGACCTCGTTGTCGACGGGACGTTAAACACTAATCTCCTCCTCCTCCTCTCACTGCAGCTTACATCCTTCTGAATCTGCTTAGTGTATTCATCTCTTGGTCTCCCTCTACGATTTTTACCCTCCACGCTGCCCTCCAATACTAAATTGGTGATCCCACGATGTCTCAGAACATGTCCTACGAACCGATCCCTTCTTCTAGTCAAGTTGTGACACAAGCTCCTCTCTTCCCCAATTCTATTCAATACCTCCTCATTAGTTATGTGATCTACCCATCTAATCATCAGCATTCATCTGTAGCACCACATTTCGAAAGCTTCTATTCTCTTCTAGTCTAAGCTATTTATCGTCCACGTTTCACTTCCATACATGGCTACACTCCATACAAATACTTTCAGAAACGACTTCCTGACATTTAAATCTATACTCGATGTTAACAAATTTTTCATCTTCAGAAACGCTTTCCTTGCCATTGCCAGTCTACATTTTGTATCCTCTCTACTTCGACCATCATCAGTTATTTTCCTCCGCAAATAGCAAAACTCCTTTACTAGTTTAAGTGCCTCATTTCCTAATCTAATTTCCTCAGCATCACACGACGTAATTCGACTGCATCCCATTATCCTCGTTTTGCTTTTGTTGATGTTCATCTTATATCCTGCTTTCAAGACACTATACATTCCGTTCAACTGCTGTTTCAAGTCCTTTGCTGTCTCTGACAGAATTACAATGTCATCGGCGAACCTCAAAGTTTTTATTTCTTCTCCATGGATCTTAATACCTAATCCGAGCTTTTCTTTTGTTTCCTTTATTGCTTGCTCAATATACAGATTGAATAACATCGGGTATAGGCTACAACCCTGTCTCACACCCTTTCCAACCACTGTTTCCCTTTCATACCCCTCGACTCTTATAACTGCCATCTGGTTTCTGGAGAAATTGTAAATAGCCTTTCGCTCCCTGTATTTTACCCCTGCCACCTTCAGAATTTGAAAGAGTATTCCAATCAACATTGTCAAAAGCTTTCTCTAAGTCTACAAATGCCAGAAACGTAGGTTTGCCTTTCCTTAATCTTTCTTCTAAGATAAGTCGTAGGGTCAGTATCGCATCACGTGTTCCAACATTTCTACGGAATCCAAACTGATCTTCCCCGAGGTCGGCTTCTATCAGTTTTTCCATTCGTCTGTAAAGAATTCGCATTAGTATTTTGCAGCTGTGACTTATTAAACTGATAGTTCGGTAATTTTCACATCTGTCAACACCTGCTTTCTTTGGGATTGGGATTATTATATTCTTCTTGAAGTCTGAGGGTATTTCGCCTGTCTCATACATCTTGCTCACCAGATGGTAGAGTTTGTTCTAATGGAATGTTGTCTACTCCTGGGGCCTTGTTTCGACTTAGCTCTTTCAGTGCTCTGACAAACTCTTCACGCAGTATCATATCTCCCATTTCATCTTCATCTGCATCCTCTTCCATTTCCATAATATTGTCCTCAAGTACATCGCCCTTGTATAGACCCTCTATATACTCCTTCCACCTTTCTGCTTTCCCTTCTTTGCTTAGAACTGGGTTTCCATCAAAACTCTTGATATTCATGCAAGTGGTTCTTCTTTCTCCAAAGGTCTCTTTAATTTTCCTGTAGGCAGTATCTACCTTACCCCTAGTGAGATAAGACACTAAATCCTTAAATTTGTCCTCTAGCCATTCCTGCTTAGTCATTTTGCACTTCCTGTCGATATCCTTTTTGAGACGTTTGTATTCCTTTTTGCCTGCTTCATTTACTGCATTTTTATATTTTCTCCTTTCATCAGTTAAATTCAATATTTCTTCTGTTACCCAAGGATTTCTTCCAGCCCTCGTCTTTTTACCTACTTGATCCTCTGCTGCCTTCACTATTTCATCCCTCAAAGCTACCCATTCTTCTTCTACTGTATTTCTTTCCCCCATTCCTGTCAATTGTTCCCTTATGCTCTCCCTGAAACTCTGTACAACCTCTGGTTCTTTCAATTTATCCAGGTCCAATCTCCTTAAATTCCCACCTTTTGCAGTTTCTTCAGTTTTAATCTACAGTTCATAACCAATAGATTGTGTGCAGAGTCCACATCTGCCCCTGGAAATGTCTTACAATTTAAAACCTGGTTCCTAAATCTTTGTCTTACCATTATATAATCCATCTGAAACCTATTATCTCCAGGGTTCTTCCATGTACACAACCTTCTTTTATGATTCTTGAACCAAGTGTTAGCTATGATTAAGTTATGCTTTGTGCAAAATTCTACCAGGCGGTTTCCTCTTTCATTTCTTAGCCCCAATCCATATTCACCTACTATGTTTCCTTCTCTCCCTTTTCCTACTACCGAATTCCAGTCACCCATGACTATTAAATTTTCGTCTCCCTTTACTATCTGAATAATTTCTTTTATTTCATCATACATTTCATCAATTTCTTCGTCCTCTGCAGAGCTAGTTGGCATATAAACTTGTACTACTGTAGTAGGCGTGGGCTTCGTGTCTATCTTGGCCACAATTATGCGTTCACTATGCTGTTTGTAGTAGCTTACCCGTACACCTATTTTTTTAATTCATTATTAAACCTACTCCTGCATTACCCCAATTTGATTTTGTATTTATAACCCTGTATTCACCTGACCAGAAGTCTTTTTCCTCCTGCCACCAAACTTCACTCATTCCCACTATATCTAACTTTAACCTATCCATTTCCCTTTTTAAATTTTCTAACCTAACTGCCCGATTAAGGGATCTGACATTCCACGCTCCGATCCGTAGAACGCCAGTTTTCTTTCTCCTGATAACAACGTCCTGTTGAGTAGTCCCCGCCCGGAGATCCGAATGGGTGACTATTTTACCTCCCGAATATTTTACCCAAGAGGACGCCATCATCATTTAATCATACAGTAAAGCTGCATGCCCTCGGGAAAAATTACGGCTGTAGTTTCCCCTTGATTTCAGCCATTCGCAGTACCAGAACAGCAAGGTCACTTTGGTGGGTATGAAAAAGAGATGTTCTGGTACCGGCAGTGAGATTCGATCCAGAAATTTCGCTCTTATGAAACTAGGCGCTTAGTCGCTCGACTGCGGACTCCTAGACCAATAGCAAGCGCACAAAGTACGTAAACACGCCAAAAATTGTCAACACTCGATTTTCTCGAGAAGGGCTGAGAGCTGAGTCCTCCTATTTGCATAAGTTGAAGTCCATGTCGTGCCCCACGCAACCTGTCAATACGAATCCAATCGGTGACGGTCAGTTCACACTGCCCCCCTGTTAGTCACGGCTCGGAGCGACTGCGATGGGAAATTCTAAAGTAACGAATACGGTGCAGGCGCGCAAGTAACAACGTGATAACATTGAGTTATTTGTGCGTCATAGGTTTAGAGTTGAATCTGAGGCTGCCTCTTACAGTGACAAAGGACCAATGTTATCGATGTGTTTAAAATTACCGAAATCTAAACAGTAAAAAGAACAGAGTTATAACAGAAATTGAGATCTCATTGCTACCCAAAAACAAGGTGAATGATGAAAGTTCACTTTTCCGGTGGTGAATCGTATCCTATTAAAAGTTTAAAAGCGTTCATTGTGCCCTCATCTCTTATGAAATATAGACGTCAGTAGTGAGAATGGGGACACCGTCAGCCTCCATCATCTACATCTACATCTACATTTACACTCCGTAAGCCACCCAACGGTGTGTGGCGGAGGGCACTTTACGTGCAACTGTCATTACCTCCCTTTTCTGTTCCAGTCGCGTATGGTTCGCGGGAAGAACGACTGTCTGATAGCCTCCGTGCGCGCTCGAATCTCTCTAATTTTACATTCGTGAGCTCCTCGGGAGGTATAAGTAGGGGGAAGCAATATATTCGATACCTCATCCATAAACGCACCCTCTCGAAAACTGGACAGCGAGCTACACCGCGATGCAGAGCGCCTCTCTTGCAGAGTCTGCCACTTGAGTTTGCTAAACATCTCCGTAACGCTATCACGCTTACCAAATAACCCTGTGACTAAACGCGTCGCTCTTCTTTGGATCTTCTCTATCTCCTCTGTCAGCCCGACCTGGTACGGATCCCACACTGATGAGCAACACTCAAGTATAGGTCGAACGAGTGTTTTGTAAGCCACCTCCTTTGTTGATGGACTACATTTTCTAAGGACTCTCCCAATGAATCTCAACCTTGTACCCGCCTTACCAACAATTAATTTTATATGATCATTCCACTTCAAATCGTTCCGCACGCATACTCCCAGATATTTTACAGAAGTAACTCCTATCAGTGTTTGTTCCGCTATCATATAATCATACAATAAAGGATCCTTCTTTCTATGTATTCGCAATACATTACATTTGTCTATGTTAAGGGCCAGTTGCCACTCCCTGCACCGAGTGCGTATCCGCTGCAGATCTTCCTGCATTTCGCTACAATTTTCTAATGCTGCAACTTCTTTGTATACTACAGCATCATCCGCGAAAAGCCACATGGAACTTCCGACACTATCTACTAGGTCATTTATATATATTGTGAAAAGCAATGGTCCCATAACACTCCCCTGTGGCACGCCAGAGGTTACTTTAACGTCTGTAGACGTCTCTCCATTGATAACAACATGCTGGGTTCTGTTTGCTAAAAACTCTTCAATCCAGCCACACAGCTGGTCTGATATTCCGTAGGCTCTTACTTTGTTTGTCAGGCGACAGTGCGGAACGGTATCGAACGCCTTCCGGAAGTCAAGGAAAATAGCATCTACCTGGGAGCCTGTATCTAATATTTTCTGGGTCTCATGAAGAAATAAAGCGAGTTGGGTCTCACACGATCGCTGTTTCCGGAACCCATGTTGATTCCTACAGAGTAGATTCTGGGTTTCCAAAAACGACATGATACTCGAGCAAAAAACATGTTCTAAAATTCTACAACTGATCGACGTCAGAGATATAGGTCTATAGTTTTGCGCATCTGCTCGACGACCCTTCTTGAAGACTGGGACTACCTGTGCTCTTTTCCAATCATTTGGAACCTTGATCATATGATATTTAGGTTGAAGAGTTTTTTCTGTTAAGATAAATAACACATAGGTGATATTTTTATTTCATCTTTACCTATTGCATTTCAATACCATCACAAATAGTAACCTTGAAAACGATGACTCCGACGACCAGCAACTGTACACACGATAAAAGAAGAGCCGAACAAAGGATGATTCGACTGGAGTGCGCCGAATTCTAATCTCCACCGGTGTCATGTTCAATAATGGAGGTTCGAGCTACATTAATAAAAAAATTTAAAAAATCATAAAATAAGCATATTTCACGCATATCCGATAAAGAGATTACAGCGTCGCTCTGTCACTAGGATTTTAAGCCACGACTAAAGCTAGCCTCGAAAACAAAAGACAGACTGCCATCATTCCACTCCCGTGCTATACTTAACAGCGAACGTCTAACTATCCCTTCCAGCTCAACAGTGCGTGTTGTTTTTACTGTGCCGATAAACATTAACGAGCGCATTTCCCATTATATTTAAGGGTATTGGCTGTTATACACCGATGGTGTATGACACAATTTCTCTCAGGACCGGAGTAAAAGAGAAACACACTTGTAAACAGGCTATCAAACTTTGATACTGTGTGCTGTACCTGGCATGCGAACGTGCCAGGAAGCTCGTGGCCGCAGAAGAGCCGGCAGTTTTTTTAACCAATTCGCGCGTTAGCTTTAGTACGCGACAAAAATATCAGGTGCCTCATTCAGTCGTTAGTTCCAATTTTTATCGAAGTGTCCGTAGTTTTGGGTGCACAGTGCGATGGCCTGACAAAAAAGAACGTTTACGACACAACTCGTAATAAGAGTGACACAATTACACTGTTCTCCCCCACTGTTTGTGGCCCTCCGTTCTTTGCATTAGCAACATCTGCGTCGAAATACAAATTTACTGGTGATAGTTTATTCAATGGCTGTATAAATGAAATCAAAAGCTTAAAATGAGTTCTGATATCTTACTGCAATTTTCATTTTCATATTATCTGCTTTTATGTAGAGTGTATTCTTCATACCTGCATAAACCCATTTGACGGCAGGTAAAATTGTACAAACGTTGTTATACCAATATTTAATGTACATGTACGAAAGTTATCCGTTCTATTATTCGTACTCTGTATTTCACACGTAACGGGTTCTCATAATTATGTTTTTATCATTAATACCGCAACAGCAGGCAAGATAGAAGATGCAAGAGAGAATCTCAGATTTGTGTTTCGACAGAGTTCGTAAGTTCGTTTGCCACGTAAAGTTGAATTCACATACTCATAATCACATGCACGTGAAGTATTTTCTCCGTTGCTATGCAGATAGCTTGATGCTAATCATGTGGACTGACGCTCGTGGCAAATAAGTTCGTTTAGTATCGGTTCGTGGTATTAGTAAAAATTACTCTTTAAATACAAAGAAGGAAATGAAATGCGTTACACAACGAACACCTTGACCGAAACCGACCAAACTGATACTCCAATATAAGATATTTCATTTTGCAGCGGTGCATATGCCGATATAAAACTCCCTGGCAGATTAAAACTGCGTGCGCGACAGAGATTCGACCTCGGGACCTTTGCTTCTCGAGGGGAAGTGCTCTAACAACTGAGCTACTCAAGCACGAACCGCGAGCCGTCCTCACAGCTTTAATTCCGCCAGTACGTCATCTCCTACCTTCCTAACTTGAGAGAAGCTCTCCTGCGAAACTTGAAGGACTAGCACTCCTAGAAGAAAGGATATTGCGGATACTTGGATTAGCAAGAGCCTGGGAGATGTTTCCAGAATGCAATTTTCACTCTGCAGTGGAGTGTGCGCTGATATGAAACCTCCTAGCAGATTAAAACTGTATGCTGGGTAGCTGAACTGGTAGAGCACTTGCCCGCGAGAGGCTAAGGTCCCGAGTTGGAGTCTCAGTCCACCACACAGTTTTAATCTGCCTGGAAGTTTGATTCTCCAGTATTTCCATACCAGTGAGATGCGTTGATTTTAATTTCATCTTTATGCTAGTTTATTTGCAGCCACTGCTATAGATGAAGAAAGGCATCTGCACACAAAGGCACTTTCAGGTGGAGACAGCAGCACAGAATGCCCTTGAGATGTACACGCGTAGCGTATCGCTATGCTTCGGACTTTGAGAAAGGTCGAATCAATGGCATGAGGGACTTGAAAATATCATATAGACAGATCGCACAGATTGTTGGCTGCAATGACGTAGAACAGGTGGTGGTGAGATGGAAAGAGGACAACAGTGTGGGAACAAGAGTAGGCACTGGTCCTTGCAGGAACACTACACAGCAAGAAGATCGTAGGATTGTTCGGCTGGCTATGACGAATAGGCGGATGGCAACAGCTGAAATCCGTACAAAGACTAAAGGCAGTGCGTTAACACGAATCGTCAGAGAAGGTAGAACTGGAGGCTGGGTTGAGATCTCGAGATTTTATACGTCGTTTACCATTCACGAGCCAACGCCTTTCCGCGGTGGTAACACCGGTACCCGTCAGATCACCGAAGTTAAGCGTTGTCGGGCTTGGCTAACGAGTGACCCTACCGGTTTGCCGAGCGCTGCAGGCAAACGGGGTGCACTGAGCCATCCCGAGACCGGCTGAGGAGCTTTCTGATCGAGAAGAAGCGGTTCCGGTCGTGAAAACTAACAACGGCTCGAAGAGCGATGTGCTGACCACATGAGTCTCTATACCCACATCCAGTGATGCCTATCGGCTGAGGATGACACGGCGGTCAGCCAGTACCGTTGGGCATTCTGACTTTTTAATTTTTTTTATCACTATAGTTCGAACTTCCATTATTGAACATGACACTGGCGGAGATTAGAATTCAGTGCACTCCAGTCGAATCATCCTTTGTTCGGCTCTTCTTTTATCGTGTGTACAGTTGCTGGTCGTCGGATTCATTGTTCGGACGGAGTAACGAGAGTTTTCCACTCACACTATACCACAGACAACCGAGACTTGCATGGTGTACAGCCAGAGTGGCATTCCGTTGTGCTTAGTGACGAGTCTAGTTTCCGTTTGTGGCGGCAAGATCGACGCCAGCGTGTTCGTAGACGACGCAGTGAAAGGTGTCAGACAGCTACGATTCTCGACACCAATATCTCTCCAACTCCTCAAATCATGCTGTGAGGAGATATCGCATATGAAAATAGGACTGTGCAAGTTGGTAGTGGCCCCGTAATGGTATGGGCTATGTTTACATAGAATGGACTGGGTCTTCTGGTCCAGTTGAACTGATCATTGACTGAAAATAGTTATGTTCACCTACTTCTAGGTCATTTTTAGCCATTCATGGACTCATGTTCCCAAATAATGATGGAATTTTTATCAATGACACTGCGCCATGTCACAGGATCACAATTGTTCGCGATTGGTTTGAAGAACTTTCTGGACAATTCAAGCGAATAATTTGGCCATCCGGGTCGTCCGACATGAATCCCACCGAATATTTATGGGACTTAATCGAGAGGTCAGTTCGCGCACATCATCCTGCACCGGCAACACTTTTGCAGCATGGCTCATTATTTCTGCAGGGGATTTCTAACGACTTGTTGAATCCATTCCGCGTCAATTGGGTGCACCACGCCGGGCAAAGGAAGATCCGACACGATACTGGGATGTATCCCACGACTTTTGTCACTTTAGTGTAAAACTGGCCTGCAAAATATAACCCTGGCGCGGAACTGAATGTTGGTAATGGACAGGAGAACTGCCCACAAACTAGTCTGTTGCTGTCAGATGCCTCATAAGCACATCACGCTCATGCTCCGTTGCGAGTACTTCGCTGTGTCATTACGGTTGAGCGAGAGAGGAGCAGACATGTTTAGTGCACAGGTGGAATGCAACACAAAATGGCGCTCACGGTAGAACAGCCGGTGCTCATTGTCGAGCGTTATGCGACGCTCAGTTCGTGGAAAATGTGTACGGGACTGTTTTCGCAAAAGTGTAACACTAAACGTTTTTAGTAAAACCTCTAGCAACGTCTGCAAAGCAAAACTTAGTGACAAAATGGCATGCGACGAGCTTTGTAGCAAATAAAAAACTATCCGAAAACAGTTCGAATACTAGAAATATTATTTGTAAGTAGTTTCCAGGTCAATTTTATTTTGCTCACCCAGTATGTTTTACCGATACTACTCACGCAACTACATTTAAAAATAATTTTTTTACAACCTACCAATTTTTAAGTAAAAATTCGTCTAAGGAATAGACGGAGTTGTCCAGTTGAAATGATTTCAGGTTATATTCGTAACTTGCTTTGCTACCTGTGAGACATTTTGTGTTATTGAGGAAACGGTAAAAAATATTTGCTCGTAAATATTGAACTCCTTCGGGGTCACTGAAAGCTTTAATAATGAGTAATAAAGGACTAAAAAATAATACAGGAATAGCACTAACCTGTTGGTTAGACACCTCAGACACGAAATCTCGCTCGTTATTTACATGAAACCGACCCTAATCCCAAAAGGAAAGATATACTGACTAATAGAATCCTAAACCCATGTATTCAGATGAGTACAGGGGAGGTTCGGCGTTAGATCAACAAGTTTGTCACAATGCGTATTTCTTCAAAAGCACTAGGTGCAGGACTTAACTGACAAGACAAAATCGTTAGACAGTGATTATCGGCACGCTCTCCAGAGTAAGATGTGTGCTTGGCACCCAACTGCGGCCCACATCTATGAGGTGTGTACCGAGACCGAGCGGTCAGGCAACAAGGTGATTTCTCAACGTTTTCGGTTTCCGTGCATGACGCTCCAGTTACTGTCGTCAGGGCGACTGGTGTTGCTGTACATTGTTATGTAGGTGTATCCGATTTAATAGCTCAGTGGTATACATGTTGAGGATAATATGTTGCAATAATTCGTATTAGGAGTTTTTCTTCAGCTGGGCGAGTTTTCGGACAGCAGCTGTTTGTGTCTTTGTCGAGGGAAGTATACTGACATTCACCTAAGAATGGGGATTCAGTGCCCACTCTACCACACAAAAGTCGGTTGTCACTTTAAACTCAGCCCGCATCTCGTGGTCGTGCGGTAGCGTTCTCGCTTCCCACGCCCGGGTTCCCGGGTTCGATTCCCGGCGGGGTCAGGGATTTTCTCTGCCTCGTGATGGCTGGGTGTTGTGTGCTGTCCTTAGGTTAGTTAGGTTTAAGTAGTTCTGAGTTCTAGGGGACTTATGACCACAGCAGTTGAGTCCCATAGTGCTCAGAGCCATTTGAACCAACTTTAAACTCAGTTATCGCACGCTGTAGTGCTGTGGTTAAGACTCGGTATCCATACTGAGCAGGGCCTGGTTTCAAATCCTAATCGGCCACGTGTGGCGGGTCTAGATATCTTGAGGTGAATGCTGGGGTAGTCCGCCATCAGACAGCGGCATTTTCTTTCGCGCATACTCGGAACACTTTTTAGTGATACTGGATCTCATGTCGTTGGCTGTCAGTTCATTGGTTCTTTTATCACCACTCTGTATCTCTTAAATCATTTTTCTTTTAATTTTCGTGAAGCGACGTTCAGTTTTATCCTTTTAGATTCCTTTTGAAATAATGTTTCTGCAAACAACACTTGTGTCTCACGTCCAAACTAAATATACAATGATTTTTAATTTTTGACCACAGCGTAAAATTACAATACCCTAAAAAGATTTTTGACAGTTATTTATGTACATCTGAATGCATGTTATTAACACACAAGAATTTAACATGTATATCAATCATTTAATGATTAATATTTATAACGCCGAATGTAAAATCTTTAAGCTAAATAAATAAAATTCTAAATTATGCCATCTTTGACGGGTGAAAATGTGTGGTTCAGGACTCAAACGTGTATCATACGCATAAGCAGACTGAAGCGACGAATGGAAATTTGTACCAAGGCCGGGATTCGAACGCAGGCCTCCCGCTCACTAGGCAGATGCGCTGACCACTACGCCAGTGGTTGCCACATCTTCATAGTGAGCAGGAGGCCTGCGTTCGAATCCCAGCCTTGGTACAAATTTCCATTCGTCGCTTCAGTCTGCAGACATACGTCTTTGACAAGAACATGTACCGAAAGTCAGTTCAGATCTAATGTTACTCTTAGTTGTGACTGGAAGAAATCTACCGCATTACTTAAAATAAATGTAATATTTGATGAGAAATCAAAGATGATGAAATTCTTCGTATGTTTCTGTAAATGCTGAACCAACTAAAAGTTCATGAAATTCTATACTGAGCCACAAATTATGATTTAACAACGAGCTGCAATGAATGAACGGTTGCTGGAACGTTGTTCAAATAAGTAAACATTTTACTTTTCCTATTTCCTCTCAATCATTTTGTTTGCACGTGCAAAATATTAGTAATTTTGGAATAGCATCCACGGAATCGTTAATTTCTTCCGTTAGGTGAGACACGACGATAGTATTTTGTTTTTGATGGCCCTAATAAACATCTACACTTCGCACCAGCAAGTCCTTCGTACTAAAATATCACATGCACAGCGCTCACGTGGAAAAAGAGAAACGCGGTTTCCTGCTATTAAATGTGCTGCATTTGTGACGAGGGGAAATTCTCGAGAGATAAAGACGAAATGTGATGCGGAATGATGTTAAAGGTACTTCCGGAAAACAGAATAAAATCGTAAAAGCTGTGCAGCTACGTCATGAACTGACGTCATTAAAGAAACCCACTCAAAACCAATAAACTGCTTACCTCGCCCACATGCACCATAAACCGAGTGCTGAATGTGCTGTCGTTAAAAGGTCCCTAATGCTTCCAGCGTAGTACTTACACATCTCAAAAAAAGCGGTTTGGAAGCTGTCACTATAGACTAATCCACAGTTTCCAGATTTAATTCCAACTTATTTCTAGACTATCACTCTGACGCACAATGTTTTCTTCACGTGGGGAAATTGAAATAATCACTCAGGTACGCTGGCTTCTAGCTATAGGAAGCCAGTACATACCGCATCTAGTTGAACAGAATAATACGAACACACTGGAACAAAAAATTCATTTTTGGACTTAGTTCTCACCACTTATCTGTAAAGTACTGAAGGCGCCCTTTGTCCTGAGCCGCTACAACACCTGTGGTTGTTCCAATGTTGTTCTAAACTACCATCATATCAGACCTTAGGGATTTCAACCGCTGTAAGTTTCTGTCTATTAGAATGGCACCTATTGCGAAGCTTTCTTTGTTACACATATTTGTGCTCCGGATACTAGCCTTGTTATCATACATGAAATGCGTGTCTGCTAACTCTTCTGCTCAGTGTTGCTCAGTCTTTGACAACAGTTGAATAAATGTTAACATTGGTCGAAAAGGAAGGAAGGAGAATAGTATTTAACGTCCCGTCGACATCGAGGTCATTAGGGACGGAGCACAAGCTAGAAATGCTTCAAGGAGGGGGAAGGAAATCGGCCATGCCTTTTTCAGAGCAATGTCACGGCCTTTACTTGGAGTGATTTAGGGAAATCACGAGAAACCTAAATCTCTATGGGTGAACACGGATTTGAACAATCGAGCCCCCGAATGTGAGTCCACAGTGCTAACCACTGGCCCATCTCGCTCGGTAACAGTAGTCTATGAGGGCAGCCGTTGCTGCTTACGAAACATTAGAAGTTTGCGAACATGTACTTGAAATGCGTTGCTCATTGAAGTCCTCTTACCGCCTAAAATATTTATTTCCGACAACTGATTCCTTATCCCAAAGTATCAGTGCCATCAGTGTAATTTTGACTCTAAAGGTTTCGGTAGACTTTCATATTTATGTACTACATCGATTTGGTATGATGGCATATCGTACGACACGAAATACTGTATGGGAGAATAAATAACGAGTGTAAAAAAATATTACTTCCGAACAGAAGAGTTAATTGTGACACTAGGGAGCATTACTTCAAGGAACTAAGCTTTTGTGAATCTGCTACAGGAGAACTGCAATCTGACACATCTATCCTGAACAATAACTAAGTTCCACTAACACAAGGTAAGAACGTAACGTCACATTAAGCCTCAAAAACTAAAGAAAAAGAAAAAAAAGACACAATCGGGGAAGAGGGTGTAACCGCTGAGATACGATCGGAGGCAAACTCACAACTGACAGACTACAAGTCGTCACTGTTAATATACGGGAGAACAAAGTTACGCCTTCAGATTGGAAAATTCTTTGATTCACCTTCTACACAAAGAAGTAAAAATGTGATAGCGTGAACCCAACGCATTATGGAGACATTTCTCTCCTGCCAGTCGCCTATAAAAGCTATCTCTTGTGCACTCTCTTCCTTACCAGACTAGAGCAGCGCGTGGAACGGAAGACAGGTGAATGCCTTGCGGACTTTCTATAAGACCGATCTTGTGCTAAACAGACATGGAATTTCAGGATGGCAGTACAACTCCTCCAATCTATCGCACAGTAGTAACGTTTGCAGGTTTTAAAAATGCCTATTATGCGACAGACCATGCCAACATGTTCAATGTATTACATGAATGTGGATATGAAAACGTACAACAGAATTTAACAAACGATACTTCTACAGTAAAATTAATGGGGCAAGTTTCAGAATCTTTTGCTGTAAAAAGAAGCACAAGTCAAGGTGACAGCGTGATGTTCATGCGACGATTCGGGTCATAAATTAATTTCAACACAGAGTAGCAGTCAGCGTTATAGTCGCGCATCTCAGAAGAGCTACGCTGGTTAGCCGATCCGCTACGTTCAAGACACCTGAACCATGAGTGTGAGAAAGTTTTAGTCGACGGGAGACTTTGTCGCTGAGCTACGGCATATTTTAGACACTCCAGTATAATAATAGTGGTCATATGCACAACTCCAAGTGATAATATTTAATAAATAACTTCTTAAAAAGTCAAGCTCACCATATTTGAACCCTTCCTCATAGTGACGTTTCATATGTGTAAAATTATTTGTTACAAAGAACTTTCTGAAGGTAAACAAACGAATCGGCTTTATATGACAATGCCGGCGGAGATGACCGAAATCCGGCCTGCGCGCGCTAAGTGAGAAACTGTTTGGAGTGGTCATTAAGCAGTCTAGCTCGGTGCTCGGTGATGTTGACACGTAACTCGTTAGCGAACGAACAAGTTGCAGTTTTGTAATTAAAAGTGATATGAATTTTAAACTGCCTCTGTCAGTGACCTTAAATGACTCTCAAGAAAGGACATTGATATTACGTGTAATAGCTGCGGTGCTATATATTGTGATTAGACATCACAATCGTAACACTGGCTTGCGGTCTTAATGTATTTTACGATGTTGCCAGTGTCGATAAATGAATAAGGTAGCATCCGTTTTTCTTAAATAAAAAGCTTTTAGCATTACTGTAGTGACAATAGTATCGATCCCAATGGCCACGCTTACTTTCACTGTCGGAAATAGATATGTTAGAAGCCACGAGGCACGGATAAGAATTCCAGTGGGGATAACGAAAGAGCTTTAGAAGATGTGAGGTAAGCTGGCCTTTCCCCAGTCAGGAATCACCGTGCGCAGACTGTTTGGATTTACTCTTCCAGATTATCCAATGTATCCGCCCCCCCCCCCCCCCCCCAACACACACAGCCAACTCCACGTAAGGAAGAACTTACGGAATTAGCGTATTCAGATGTAGTAATGTGTAGCAGTACGAAAATTCCATTCTTTTTACAAGTCTAGGAATTGCCACAATGGCTTATCTTCATTTCTTTGCGATCTGGTACCAGATAAGAAAAAAAGTGGCAGAAAGGAATTCCTGCAATAAATACGGAAACAAACAGTAAAAGAAACGGTATCAAATGTCTTACGCTGCCGATGACCTAGCGGTAGCTACAAGGACTGCCAATGAAGCCAGACACGCCCTAGAGAAGATTCATACGCTCGGTGTCAAAACTGGCCTCCAAAACTGTTATGAGAAGACATAGTAAGTGGACTCCACATACGCAAACCAAGGATTCAATGTCATGAGTTATGGCAAAATTATATAGGTTCGATATTTCGAGTACTTACATGAAGTTATAGAGAACTCTAGCTATGACGAAGTGATCAATGAGGCTCGTGCTGAACAACAGCGTACAGCCTACGTAATCTTCTGGAATATTTGTAGCAAAAAATCCTTTTCAACCATAGTTAAACTACGCCACAGCTAAAGAGTCGTTCTCCCAGAAACACTCTGAGCTGTAGACACATCATCATTAACCATGAAAATCAGTATCATTGTAAAATGGGACGACAGATACTGCAAGAAATGTTCCGACCCAAGAGCCAACACGATATCTCAAAAGTTCGGAAGAACAGTATTGCCTGAGAGAACAATTTTCCTTCATTGCAGGCAAAGACGACAGCAATTCGCTGGACATGTAGCACCAATGAATGATTCACTGTTAAATAAGAAAATCTGAACCATCATAAATGAAACCCGAAAATCAAAGTACAGTGGCTTGTTCACAACCAAAAGTGGCCCACGGAAGTCCTTATAAGCCAATGGCAAATGCACGTGCCGGCCGCTGTGGCCGAGCAGTTCTAGGCGCTACAATCTGGAACCGCGCGACCGCAACGGTGGCAGGTTCGAATCTTGCCTCGGGCATGGATGTGTGTAATGTCCTTAGGTTAGTTAGGCTTAAGTAGATCCAAGTTCTAGGAGACTGATGACCTCAGAAGTTAAGTTCCTTAGTGCTCAGAGCCATTTGAACCATTTGAACCAGTAAATGCACGGACGACGTGAACATTAGATTATCGCCACGAAACGGAAATACGATGGTGCGAGCATGAATTAACTAAAAGATAGTAACACAGAAGGGGATTCGCCGGCCGGAGTGGCCGAGCGGTTCTAGGCGCTACAGTCTGTAACCGCGTGACCGCTACGGTCGCAGGTTCGAGTCCTGCCTCGGGCTTGGGTGTGTGTGATGTCCTTAGGTTAGTTAGGTTTAAGTAGTTCTAAGTTATGGGGGACTGATGACCTCAGCAGTTAAGTCCCATAGTGCTCAGAGCCATTTGAACCAGAAGAGGATTCCATACCGATCAAAATAGCAGCATATTCACATTATGTGCACCTATACAGTTTGATTTACAAATTTAACAGTTCTTGATATTTTCACAGTTAGCCGGTGCACATAAGACGAGAATTTTCTACAAGGAATAGAAATGTTTACTTATTTTTAAAAAATCAACCAGTTACACTTATCAACGAACAAACACAACTACGAGAGAGAATGTACCTGGATAATTTTACTGGTATTCTGACAATAGGTAATCAAAACCAAAGTACCAATTTCATTCATAACTTCCTCGCTGACAATTTGGATTGTTTACGTTGTATACACTGAGCTGAAAAAAAGTCACGGGATACCTCCTAGTATCGTGTCGGACATCCTACTGCCCAGCGTAGTGCAGCGGTTAGACGTTGCATGGACTCAACAAGTCGTTGGAAGTAGCCTGCAGAAATATTGAGCCATGTTACCACTGCAGCCGTCCATATTTGCGAAAGTGTTGCGGGTGCAGGATTTGGTGGACGAACTGACCTCTCGATTACGTCCAATAAATTTTTCATGAACGGCCAGATCATTGGTTCGAACGGTCCAGAAAGTTCTTCAAACCAGTCGCGAACCGTTGTGGCCCGGTGACAGGGCACATTGTCATCCATAAAAATTCCATCGTTGTTTGGGAAAATGAAGCACATGAATGGATACGAACGGTCTCCAAGTAGCCGAAGAAACCATTTCCAGTCAATTATCGGTTCAGCTGGACTTGAGGACCCAGTCCATCCCATGTAAACACAGCCCACACTACTATGGAGCTACCACCAGCTTGCACAGTGCCTTGTTTTCAACTTGGGTGCATGTTTTCATGGGGTCCGTTGTTAATTTTATGAAGTTAAAATTCACAATACTTTGTGGCAAAATTTACACATTTGTAGGAGACATTTCATATCGTATAGCTAATTTGTTAAAAATAAAATGCCATCACTGTGTCCCTTGCCACAAATAATGCCACCAAGCATACATAATGAGAAACTTCCAACCGAAAAAATTTCTCAAATCTGAGGTATATAAAATACAACGTATATATGTGCAAGTTTTTGTACAGGACAGGCACGGAGGGCACGTAATATCCGCTTTCGTGAGCACTTGCTCAAAAATGTCGGGGAAAATTCATATAAATCAACTGTTACAGAACGTCTCAAAATCGAGGAACACACTCTTCGTTTTCCATTCTCGCTTGACACGGAAATTTTTCATATAGTTCACGAGTTCCACAAAATTAACCTTTTAGAAGAATTTGAAATATATTAACATTCCTACCCAAAGTAAAAATATTTGTTGAAGGCTCAGTTTGCATTAAAAAATACACACTGTTGTGCTTACAGAGAATCTCCTATAAAATGTGAAAATGAGCCGATTCCTCTTACACTCGTATATTAGAACTACATGCCACTTTTTTTCAAATGTCTTATAAACTTTTTATATGGTTTTATGTACGTTCCTTGCTGCTAGCACAACAGCCTGATACGTACATAGCTGTGATTCAGTCACTGTAAACTGTCAGTCTGTGATTTACAAAAATCTCATAAAATCTGTAAATTTTTGGTCGTATCAGGGCATTATGCTTATATGAAGAAATATTACGAAAACTAAGCAAGTTTTTGTAGTACATTTCCTATAATTTACATAAATATATAGTCAAGGTCTATAGAATAATATCCTTAATTTTGTAGGCTCTGAAGATGACAATTTGTCGAAACTGGTAAAGCGAAATAAAAATACATTTGCAATAGACGACTGACTTTTATTCCAAAATATTAACCGTAAGTTGGTAGACTTCCTCCCTAGTTCTGAATCTGTAGAAGTCGGAAGGCTTTGGCCTGTAGCCATTTGTTTTAGGTTGCAGACAACGTTACAAAACCGACAGTAGTGTGTGAAGCAGCAATTGTTGTCTGCTGCATTACTGTTTTGTACGTCACGCTTCTTCGTGCTCCTTCCTTTCCTTGTGCTAAGTGTTCGTGATTCTTGACGTTAGGCTCTTTATGAAACACTAACGACCAGGTCCGGGTTCACACGTGTAGCATTAGGTATACTCTGGCATACGAATAGACTGACGTAGCATATTTTGTTTGGGGATCACGAATAAAACTCAGAGAGCAGCATCAAGTTAGTGAATATCATTACTGTCATATAACTTACAGGATGTGAGTAGCACGCATCAGGATAGTTGTGTGGGGGGCATGAATTTTGTGTGTTCCATAGTGAATTAGCATTTGGAGTGACATCTCATGGCAATAATGGAAGCACAACGTGGTGTAAGTAACATGTGCACAAGGAATGTAAATTCTGTATGCGAATCATGGGTACATGCTTGTCAGTGATTCAATATGCGTCGAAGGCTGGCTGAAGTGGCACAAATGAAAGACAAAATAAGAAGAAACTCCTATAATGAACACGTTGAGGTCGTGCTACAGAACACTTGCTGTGAAGGTTTCTACGTACTGTGGTGCATTGTTGAGACTCATTGCCGCATTTCTTAGTCGTGGACTCTTTACGACAGGCTTTTTCACTGTGCCATGCAAAAAATCGTGTCCACATGTAGTTCTGATTCAAGGAAACCAGAAAGCTGAAAGGTGAGTCATCTGCTGTGGTGCTGAAAGAAAGCGCTTTTTCAAAAAACAGTATTACTATAAACATAAAAAATAAAACACCACATATTTTGGACTCGCATGTTCTTTCGTTCGACAACTCTTCTCAAACGACTGCAAGGAAAAAACACCACATATTTTGGACTCGCATGTTCTTTCGTTAGACAACTCTTCTCAAACGACTGCAAGGAAACTATCAGCTAAATAAATTCGATTGTTTCAAATTATAAGTCTCATATCACAGCCTGATGATGACCTTGTTATCTTTTTGTTATAGGTCATATTTATTAAAATACTGCAAAGCTGCGTAACTCACTGGAAATTGTTCTAAGAATTTGCAGCGAATCAACAGAGCAAATTGCGACTGGTGATCTGAGGATATGAAATTGTCGTCTTATTTCGAAATCTATAGAAGTATTTACAAACCTAGCGTTTTGATCCGCAAGAATTTCCTAAATTCCATTCAAGAAGATCGTGCCCATGTGTTTATGGTCTTTAAAAGGTCAAACAAATAATATCTTTCGCTCCAACACGCAGAAAAACTGGAAGTTTGAATATGAGTCATTTGTTGCGCTGTTGCAAAACTTTCTTTATTAAAAGCAAAGTAAAGATGCGCTCCATGTTACGTTTTATCCTACGTATAAATAAGTGAAGAGAGCCGGTTTAGGACTCGCATTGGTATTTCGCTATGCAGTTGTTCTGAAGAGATTGCACTCCATGTTACGTTTTATCCTATGTATAAATAAGTGAAGAGAGCCGGTTTTTGACTCGCATTGGTTTTTCGCTATGCAGTTGTTCTGAAGAGATTGCAGTCAGTTGGATGTCACTTGGCGATTTGCATGTCCCTAACCAGTCATCCAGTTGGGAAAAGTGGAGTTACAGTGTACCGTGGAATCCGAACCACGTTTCGTTTCTGACGGATCTCCACATCACTGAGAGGTGAATGCTGAATTAAAAGATACAGTGGAAAAATCGACCTGGCGAGGATTCGATCGTAGTCTTTCCGTTGCCAGCCAAATGCTCGGTCACAAGACTATCATACACTTTAGTTACGCTTTCTACTAACTCAAGGCGCTGCAGCTCTCTCGAGTTATGGCGGCTATTCGGTGAGTGGCATCATGTCTCTCCTTGTTACTCCTATTGTCCTTCTAAGGAATTTCGTTTCACTTGCCTGTAATCCGCTTACATCTCGTTTCTTCATTATCTTTGTTCCAGATGCATAGGTCAGTATTGGGTTGTAATAGTTTCTATATATTTCTTTGCACTTTTGTGGGACGTTTACTATGCTTCTGCTTCTCTGCCACGGTTGCTGATCTCTTTATCATTTCTTCCATTTTCCTCCATCACACTTCCCAAGTACTTGACACTTTCCACGTTCATCAACTATTCACCTCCAATCCTCATTCCGCTGGTTGGACCACCTTCCATTCTAGTTGTAACCAGGATCTCACATTTGTTTACATTAAATTTCATTCCATACTCTCTCACAGTTTCTTCCCAATGTCCCTCAGTCTCCTCTTCCTTGTTGCTCCAGTCGTCAAATCACCCCGAACACCACTGTTTTCACGCTGTCTTCTCCAGAAGTAGTTTAAACAAATAACAGGCTAAATAGAAAAACGCCGCGTTTATTTAATGAAGTGATGCCTGTTGTACTACTTTTGAAGAAGATGCTCTTTAAAGGGTCAATCGACGTAATAATAATAATAATCATCCTTCCGAAAATTCGCCTTTGAGCACGTAGTAAAGTGCATGATATATGAACTGAATTAAGCGGCATTGTGGAACAAGACGTTGCAGTAAGCAGTCTTAAAACAAGCGCCATAGCGTGACGTATTATTAACAGCAGGCACTGTGCCTTCAGTGTCGTAGCGGAGCGTTGACAGCGGCACAACGCACGTGTCGCGCAGGCGTGCAGCCGAGTGTAGTGGCGAGAGCTGTGCGCCTGCCGCGCTGTGCTGCAGCTGCCCGCACGACACATGGCGTCATCTGGCGCCTGTCAGGCGTGGAAGCGCGACACGCGCCGGCCGCGTGCGCTAAATATCACAGGCCGAGAGGGGTGGCGTGGGCGTCAGCAGGTCAGCGCGTCCCTCTGCTCCGTGTTACCGGCCGGAAACCTGTAGTGAGTTCCGGGGAGACTGCAGGGGAATAGAGTGGAATGGACTAGTTCTGACAAACACAGTCGAGGTCCCTAGGCTCACTGCCGTTAAAGAAAACGCTAGGTTTCAAGAATTCCTTGTGGCTTCGAAAGCTTTTTAAGAACAGTTTTCTACTGAGAACACCGCCGATATCGTATCTGTTTTCGAGATCATAAAGCTTCAGTTGAAAACACCGTCGTGCATTCGTAGAAGTAACTAACTGATCTGCAACGTAATTTCAAAGGCAAGCCCTTTTATGTTAAAACCATCCAGGATGTCAACTTTTTTTTTTCTCCGGTAGTGTTTTCACGTCTCCACGGTGAGGCTGGAAAAGTACTACAATATGTCGATCAACGCGCATGTCTGAAAGACCTTCATTTTCGACCACAGGGCACGGTTCCTGAGCCGAAATCTTGGCCGCCACTGCTCTAGCAGCACGTGTCGCACTTCAACAATCTGTACAGGATGTCCAAAATAACACTAACAAACTTCTGTAACTCGTTCTTTATACAGTAGTAAGTACAATATTTCCAGTAAACATGGGCTAGTGTGAAAGACATCTCTTCTACTGAACAAGTGCTTATAGCTCTTAAGGTACGCATTTTAGAGCCATTGTTCACTAGACTTTTCTTTTTGGTTTGGTCCATACTAACTCCTGCTTGTTCAACGAATTCTTGAATATTGGTCATTTGTCTGGTATTTTTATCAGGTAGGACTGATAGAAGAGATAGAAAAGATCCAACGAAGAGCGACGCTTTTCGTCACAGGTTCGCTTAGTCGGTGCGAGTGCGTTACAGAGCTGCTCAACAAACGCCAATGGCAGACGTTACAAGAGAGGCGCTGTGCATCACGGGGAGATTTACTATTGAAATTTCGATAGAGCACTTTTTGAGAAGAGTCAGACAACTTATTCCTCTGCACGTTCGGAAAGACTCCCGAGCGTGCTATTCCATTCTGTGACGTCAGAAACTCGGCACGCTCAACGCTCAACGTTCGAATGCACGGTCCGTGTGCTGACGGCTGTATGCACAAGTCGCATCGTTCCTGCGCGTTCAGCAGCACGTTGAACTTGGCACGCTCAGCGCTTACGTTCGACAGCACGGTCCGTGTGCCGACGGCTTTACGCAGCACAGGGAGGGACGGATGAAAACGTCTTGCGCCCTCGCGCTGGCACTGCCTAGCCTCCAGCAGCAGCCCCGCTCCGCCCCGTGCCGTCGAGTGCCCGGCCTGCCTTGCTTGTCTCGTCTCGCCGGCAAATATTTGCGCTGCCTTCCCTCCTCCACTTGGCGTCAGTCAACAACGCGGCCGGCCGGCGCCCCGCGACACGCCTGCTTCCATAAGGGGGCGCCAGGCACCAGATGAAGCGCGCACCTGGCACTTAATGGTCCCGCAGCGTCGCAGCGAGGGAGGTCAGCGTGGAACGGCACATCGCTTACGAGCTTACTAGAGTCGACACGCAAGCTCGAATCGGAGGAGGCTGTAGAGAAGAATCGGTTGTCAAAGGAACCGTCTGATCATTTGCCTCCAGCGATTCAGGGAGAGCACGGAAAACCTAAATCTGGATGCCGTCCTCCCAAACGCGAGTCCAGTGTCTTACGACTGAGCCACCTCACTCGATCCCCGAAGTGTCGTAGGCTTACAAGGGAAGCATATCATCAAACGGTTCAAATGGCTCTAAGTAGTATGGTACTTAACATCGGAGGTCATCAGTCCCCTAGACTTAGAGATACTTAAACCTAATTAACCTAAGGACATCTTACACATCCTTACACGTCCATGCCCGAGGCAGGATTCGAACCTGCGCGTGGTTCCGGACTGAAGCGCCTAGAACCGCTCGGCCACAGCGGCCGGCCAGCATATAACCAATGCGACACTTATTTTGCTCATCTTTCGAGCGGTTGTCGTGCATATAAGGGGCATTCAAATGAAAACGATATACACCTTATAACGAACATGGCCTTGCATATTTATCAGAGGGACATGCATCAGATCGCTGGTACCGGTATTTATAGTGAAAGCAAATGGTGAGTAAACAAACAATTAAAGATGTAGTTCGAATGCTTAATTACCGTTCCTGTTAAGGAGAATTGCACAAATGTAAGCAGCACTTTGTTGTTGCTGTTGTGCCGGCCGGGGTGGCCGAGCGGTTCTACGCGCTACAGTCTGGAACGGCGCGACCGCTACGGTCGCAGGTTCGAATCCTACCTCGGGCAAGGATGTGTGTGGTGTCCTTAAGTTAGTTAGGTTTAAATAGTTCTAAGTTCTAGGGGCTGATGACCTTAAAAGTTAAGTCCCATAGTGATCAGAGCCCTTTGAACCATTTTGTTGCTGTTGTAGCGTCATTTTATTTTTGTCTGGTTTTGAGCAGTCGTAATGGAAGCCACGACTGTCGTCTTTTACGTCATATTGAGTTAAGATATTTGTTTCTCGGAAAAGAGTAACCACGAGATCCCCTATGATTAGTGCATTTATGTTGAATATTCATAGCTGGCCGCCGTGGCCGAGCGGTTCTAGGCGCTTCAGTCTGGAACCATGCGACCGCTACGGTCGCAGGTTCGAGTCCTGCCTCGGGCATGGATGTGTGTGATGTCCTTAGGTTAGTTAAGTTTAAGTAGTTCTAAGTGACTCAAGACCTCAGATGTTAAGTCCCATAGTGCTCAGAGCCATTTGAACCATTTGAATATTCATACATTTGTGTAACCTGCTGAATGATTCAACATCTTACAGAATACCATAAATCTGTTGTCAACCTGCAACTGTCGTTATATAAAAGGAAGTATTACTGTTTAACAAGCAAAACTAGTGCTTTTACAGTAGCAGGCTCTCAAGGACCAAGGAAGCATTTACCCTTCCCAATATAACCGACTGCCCTACCTCTCTGCGTGCTGCGTTGTCGTTGCTGCGAAGGTTTGGCATGGGTCTTTGGGAGGAAGATTGACCGGAGATGACGGATAATAAGTTGAGGTTAATAAGAGAGATTCTGAGGCCGGGATGCATCTCCTTCCGGCCAGTTAGAACTGATGAAGTCGGTTTAACGCGACTTCGAATAGGACACAGCCCCCTGATCCATGACTTTCTTCTCAGACGTGAAGAGCCACCATTAAAGTTCACATTTTAAACGATTGTATTTTATATAATGACGAGGCGGTAGAAGCTCGTTTACTGACAGACCTACCCTCTGTTGTAGGTGATAATGAGGCGAAAGTGGCACGTGTTTTACGATTTTGTGTTTTATCTACCCTTCTATCTAAGCTCTTAAGGTCGAAGCTTTTAGTATGTTAGAGGATGATTGGCCTCATCCAGTCATTATCTTTTTGATCAGCCAATCTTCTTTTCTGGTCTTGGCTGTTCAGATCTGGTACCAATATTTTTCGTGTTCTGTCTTGACTCGTTTGCTCCATTGAATCGTTCAGAGGAATCTTGAGTGTTACTGTAATAAAGAGTAAAATGGGGCGTCTGTGACCTAATGTCCTATTTTAGGTTATCCTCATGTTGTGTGCTGCAGCCCCATTCGTCTCATACAGCCAATGTACGGGCGTTGATGACCGCGATGTTGAGCGCCCTAAAGAGGAAACAACAACTCAGTCAATTAAACTATGAAGTACGTCAAAAGAACACGGGGACATTGGACCACATGCTCAACTTCATTAGAAAACACACTAAACTTACACTTCTAATTCCAACACGTTACTTCATACACATTCTAATAGTTGGCTCTGGAAACTATGTATTTTTTGCTGGGCAGTTCACACTTGCATTATTTTGCACAAATTCGGCAGTCGCGTCAGTAATCAGTCTACATGCGGCAGTACGCGTACCTAACATGTTCCAAAACGTCGCGCATAAAAACGGGATTTTCTGGTACTCATGCCTCTGGTTCTATTCAGGATAGCCCTTGGGCTAAGCACCATTTTTATACCGAGCTGAAGGATTGTCTCAGTGTCACTGCCCTATAGTACAGGATCAAAGTATGAATATTACACACTTCCTCCTGCTTATGCAAATGGAGTAAGTTAGTTGGTTCTTCTTGCATTTGATGTGGCCTACGTTGAGCTTGATGAGATTTATGCAGCCAGCATTAATTTATGGCCTCTTTACTATATTTTATGCTGTAAAGTGTCTGAGGCGTAAAATTAGTTTAGCTTCATTTCTGTTTCACATAAGTAAACTATCTAAATTTTACTAACCATTACTTCGTTTCTAATCAGTTAGACACCCTGCTGCAGCAGGGAAAAGAAGGAAACCAATGGAAAAATGCTTACATCGAAGAAGAAAAATCCGAATATGTTTCTATTTCTTTAAAACACTGACTGAAAAGTGAGGTACCAACCACCTCATTACACTTTCCTCAGCACCTTCAAAAATTTTGTAATGTAAATATATTCGCGCTTGTTTATGTTCTGTGAGAAGACAGTGACAGTGGCACGGACACGGAAAAGTAATAAATACTGGAAGATAGTGGACAGTGGTTGTGTTATACAGGGTGTTCAAAAAGTCTCTCCGCAGTGCCGTATGCTTGTTCGCCTGCCTGGGTTACTTCCCTTCAAGTGGGCTCTCCCAAAATTCCACTGCTTCGTTTATCTAAGCCAGCGTCAGTAGTATCGTTGGTGTGTGTTGTTACGTGTTGACGTGAACGTTCGTTTCGTTCCTTTGTTCGTTTGTTTCATTTTTGTCACTGTTAAAATGCTAACCATTGAAGAATGTGTGTTTTTAGTCGAACAAGTGTTCAAAGCTGGAGGTAAATACACAGTTTCAGTTCGTCAAACATTTAATTCAGTTTTCCCGGAGACAACACTCCCACATCGCGATACTGTGCGAGATTTTATCAACAAATTTCAAAGTACGGATTCAGTGACAGATGCACCGAGAAGTGGTCGTCCTAGCGTTTTGTTTCAAGATAAACTACTCGACATTTCCGATAAAATGTCCATGAGTCCGAACAAGTCAGTAAGAAAACTCGCCCAGGAAATCGATGTTAGTGTCGGAACGGTCCACACAGCTGTAAGGAAAAAATTAGAACTTTTCCCATACAAAGTGACAGTTGTGCAAGAACTGAAAAATGCTGATCATGGCAATAGACTGCATTATTGTCAATGGTTCAAAAATTTCGTTCTACAAAATGGAAGGGATATTCTTAATGAAACGTTTTTCAGTTATCCTGGTACATGAACTCGCAAAATTCTCGTATGTGGAGTACTGCAAATCAATTGCGTATTCATGACGAACCACTTCATTCTGTGAAAATAGGAGTTTGGGTTGCAATTTCTAGACGTCGGATTGTGGGTCCCATATTTTTCAACGAAGCAACAAACGCACAACGATACTGCAGTGATATTCTGTACCCATTCACAGGAGAACTTGTGTTAAGTGAAATACTGAACTGTTATTTTCAGCAAGATGGTGCAACCGCGCATACAGCTCGCGTTTCAATGTCACTGCTTGCTGATGTTTTTGGTGATCACATAATTTCACAGGGACTTTGGCCTCCACGATCGCCTGACCTACCACCTGACTTTTTCTCTTGGGGTGCAGCGAAAGCAACTGTCTATAAAAACCGTCCAAAATCCATCAATGCAATATCCACTTTCACTGCTTCTGTTACAGAAGAAATGTTACAGCTTGTGTTTGGAAACATGATTAGACGAATTGAATTGTGTATTCAACAACAGGAGGGACACTTTCAACATTTAATGTGAAAATTTGTAATTAAAAATGAATATTCAATAAATTAATAACTTGTATTTCACTGAGTTTCATTTCGGTATATTCACTGCGGCATACAGCACGCGCGGAACAATCACAGGGCACTGTCGAGAGACTTTTTGAACACCCCGTAGAAACAGCGAAGGAGACAATGTCAGTGTGAGAGAAAGAGAGGGACACCGTGGCAGCGGAAGATAGTTGGCAGTCGCAGAAGAGTGCTGGAAAAAGAATGAAGGAGAAAGTGTGGGGAGGGGGAATAAAGAGAAAGAGAAAGTGGAAGTGGGTGAGCGTCGGTAATAATGATGAGACACAGAGTATATCTGAATGACAACGAGGAAGAGAGGATAGTGACGGTGGGAAGAGGCAGCAACAGTGGGAAGGAATGAATGAGGTATTAGTAGTAAGAGAGAGCAGTGAGAGGAGGCTGTAGCAATAGGTCAGCACGGACGAGACTGTGGCTGTGACACAGGAGACAGTAACAGAGAGACACAAAGAGATAATCACAATGAGATGGTCTGAATGAGTGAGTGAGAAAGGTCAACTGGGAGTAGATGGGTATGAGTGAGTTACAGTGATGGACTAGTGGGTGTGAGCGAGTTACAGTTAGGGGAGCTTCAGGGACTTTGAGGTGAGATCGTGGTTTTTTTTTTTTTTTTTTTAAAGGCGGTTATATTCGCATGCCAAAATTTTTAAACGTTCCGAGGCAGATAGAGTGAGCAGGTGGTACTCCACTTTTCAGTCAAAGTCTTTTAAATAAACAGCAACAAATTCGCATTTTTGTGCTCCGGTAGGAGCATTTGTGCGCCGGCTGCTCATTTTCAGCCGCTCTGCCTCTTCGCATTCTGCTGAGTCTGTAGAATTGTTTGTGTACCTTAAATTTCAACCATACCGGAACGAAAAGTCAACAATTTAATGTTAAAAATTTTCAACACTTCTGGTAAGTAGCGGAATTCGGGAAAAAATATGTAGAGGGCAGTTGCCGAACGTCATCTTATCCTACGGTTAATTCGTAAGCTAAGCAGGCATGTTATAATTCAAATATCGTACTGTACCAGGAAATCAACGTAACGGAAAATAGTGTAGAATAGCTTCTGAGCAATACTTCACAAATACCACATTAAAAAATTAAAGACTCGTGCTGCACAAACGATATCGCTTACGATGGACGCACACAGCTCGCCGGCACTTCCCGTCAGAGGGTAGCCGGTGCGTGCCAATCACTTCCGCTGCGACGTAACAGAGTTAAATAACCGGCTCGTTAGGGCCGATTAACGGAAAACTCAATCGGGAGCCAAATTCACTTCCTTAGAGGCGAGCTGATGTTCTTTGTCAGCTAATGCGGAAGTGAAATCGCTTGCTCCTAATCGCTAGGAAGACAAACGAGCGAAATTCACAGCCATATTGTCTCGGACACTCAAACTGATTAATTTATTCGTCATCTTCTTTGGAGGACTGATAGCTAATTATCTACGGATAAATGACAGTTGCAGTCTGAAAACAGAAATTTTACTTTCTCGGCAAGACTGGTGAGCTTATTGTCTCGTAAAAACGAAAAAAAAGAGCAATAACACATAGATCTCGTGGAACGTACGAGATACTAATTGCAGTTGAAAATAAACGATTTCGATTAAAAACTGTCGCAGTTCAACGAAATTACATTGCGACAGATATTTTCATAGAGTGATGTACCCCGGTGGTAATTGCAAATGCTTTGAATGCTGAATGAAATTTAGCGTACTGAACACAGTAACTGGACTCTTCGGGCGAGAGTATAAATTTTTACTTTGGAATAAGTGGTAACATTCCGCACCTACCCTTTAGTGTCAGTTTGCTGTCACTGAAAAGGTAAAATATTTAGCAACTACACAGTTTTTGGCAAGTATTTAGAGTGATGACTGCTCCATATATTCAAGAAACGAACTTCCGCCGTTTTACTTGCAGATTTTCTGGTCTCGGGTTGCCGTTCATGCTGACACGGCCACCATGTACCAGAACGTTCTAAGAAGTGGTATTTTATCATTTAAAGGTTTTAATATGTGTTCAGTAAAGGTATAAATAACTATCTTAATAGAGTGGTCTTTTTGAAATTCAAACTGTGACTGGCTAAGTATCCCATTACCACGTAAAATAGGTGACAACCCTAGAGTACATTACCTTCTCAAAGAATTTTATGAAATAATTTTGACGAACTCAGTTCTTGAGACCAATATAGGCTGTATTTCAAGCACGGCCTACTTACAGTGTACTTTATGGATGAAATCACCTATGAAAAACTGAAAATGACTTCCACGTTCGAGAGAGCGCCTGTGGGTCAACACTGCAAGTGTAATAGTTCAGTGTATCACGTGACTTTTTTACTGATAGTCGGCGTGACACTCGAGCCAAGACGACCGTGGCGCGAAAATCGAGGTATTTTGTCACGGCGAAATCGTGGACCACCGACATATAAGACACTGCAGCGCCAAGGTCGTGCAGGATTGGGGTTTTCGTGTGATTCTTCGCGCTTTGTGAGGCTGTTCAAACGCTAAGAAAGCTTAAAAATTGGAAGCTGAATTCTCTGAAAAGGCAATGGGACGAATGCGCAGTCGTCTGAAGTGCTAATGCTTTCTTCCCCGGAATTAGGAAGCGGCTGAGAACGAAACATGTTAGCCCCAGACACTGAGCGTGGTTCATCTTCTGACTGGATAAGGGACAGCCGCTGCGCATCAGCAGCATATGGGTCTCGGTTAGGAGGGCTGACA
Source organism: Schistocerca americana (assembly GCF_021461395.2). NCBI lineage: Eukaryota > Metazoa > Arthropoda > Insecta > Orthoptera > Acrididae > Schistocerca > Schistocerca americana. The sequence continues at coordinate 307,510,072 of NC_060120.1, read as the reverse complement.
TTTAATATCACAGATTCACTCAGAGACCTGAACAAATAGGCTGAACTTAATAAGAACGCAGACAAAATGTTGACAGTTGTACACGACGTATATTGACAAGAACAGAGACCACAATGTGCTTAGAGCATAACAGAGTCCATGGCCAGCACTACTGAGCCAGACACCGGTGGTAGTTCTAATGGAACTCATCAATGTAACTTATTTCATTACGTTTATAGAATCCGACGCAAATGATTAATTCATAACCCTACTCCATACTAAACAAATGGTAATTTTGTTTTCAAAAATGGTTCAAATGGCTCTGAGCACTATGGGACTCAACTGCTGTGGTCATTAGTCCCCTAGAACTTAGAACTACTTAAACCTAACTAACCTAAGGACATCACACACATCCATGTCCGAGGCAGGATTCGAACTTGCGACCGTAGCAGTCGCACGGTTCCGGACTGCGCGCCTAGAACCGCGAGACCACCGCGGCCGGCATTTTTTTTTTTTTTTTTTTTTTTCAGTGCAGTTTTACTTGCATAACTAAAATGGTCATATACTTTTAAAAATAGAAATAAAACAATAAAATAACATCAGATTTATTATTTTTCATGCTTGTAATCTGGTTTGCAATTGTAATCCTGTCTGAAATTATTAACGTCATTCTATAATTTATTCTGAGTAACAATTTGATAACACTTATAAAAGAACGAATTAACTGTGTATAAATATCTTTAGATGTAAAAAAAAACGATACTTTGTAAGATCGCTGAGTCGAACCAGTTTTTTAAAATTATGAACTTAATATGTTATGGCGCGAGTTAGTTGTACTGGTACGGAGAACTATGGAGTTGGTTTTAGTAAGTAATAAAAAGAATGGTTCAGATGGCTCTGAGCACTATGGGACTTAATACCTGAGGTCATCAGTCCCCTTGACTTAGAACTACTTAGAACTACTACTACTAACCTAAGGACATCACACACATCCATGCCCGAGCCAGGATTCGAAACTGCGACCGAAGCAGCAGCGCGGTTCCGGACTGAAGCGCCTAGAACCGTCTCTGTAATAGTACAGAGACAGATACGTTACGTGAAAATTAAAAATGAAGACAGGAAAACAAGGGATGGAACAAACTCAATCACGCAGAATTGAAATTTCGAGGATGAAATCCGATCACGGCGCCTAGGCGTAATGTTATTATTTAAGCGAGGCATGATTTTCTAAGAACCATATTATTTACGAGGAGCTACGAGAATCAGACGAGGAAAATGATATTTATTATTCGATCTGCCCTCTCATTTAAAATGGTTGCACCATATTGGCGTTAGAATACCTAAGAAATTCACCTGATGAAGAGTGGAATGTCCGTAACACAGCGAAAGCCGCTAAGACGAACACGACACAGCGAACATCTATGATGAAAAGACGACTGACTACTTTAACTGATAGACACAGAGTGCAATAACTTAAACACACTTAGGAAACAAGCAGACAACCTACAGTAGTCTAATTAGCTGTAGGATACAACGAATGCTGTTACAAAAGTGTATGACGGAACAGTACCGTAGACAAGAGGAAACCAAAATGTCTCGTTTCAATAAGAACGGATAGTAGATAATAGAATGACACAAACAGCAACAGTAAAACGATTGTAGTAACAGCGTACAACAGGAATATAATTGTCCTTGTATCTTCTTCTCTTAACTTGTATCTAGTATCTTGAATATTAGAATAAGCAACAGAACAAAAGTAGCAGCAGCGCCTTAGCCTCCGGAACATGCAAAGAAAGCGGTTTCTGGAGGGGAGGGGGGGGGGGGGGGCAAGCAAACTTAAGTGTCTTTCGTCTTGTTTACTCGTTTAAGTATCCTGTACGTGGTCAGCGCACCGGATTGCCAACTGGCATTCCACTGTGTAGCTGACTGAATGGGCGCCTTCTGACTGCCAGTAAACTGAAAATTAAAGTATACTGAGAACGTAAAACTTGTTTTATGTCGGAATCAGCCCTTTGTTAAGCCCATGTAGCTTCGGGCCAAGGTACGACTTAAACTAACGTCTACTCTGAGTTGTCAAAACAAACTATAACCCGTAATACAACATTTACATTGTTGAGATGGCTCTATGGGCACGTACGGAAAGCCAATAAATAAATAAAAAAAAAAGAAATTGTGCAGTGGCTGCGCAAGAGGGAGCGGGTCACTCTCACAGTGGGGTGTGCGCCTCACAGTCTCGATGGTGGAGGTCTTCTCCCTAAATACAAACTTCGCTAATGATCAGAACTTTAGCCCGCCCGGGCTAGCCACGCCGTCCAACGCGCTTCTTCCCGAGCGGGAAGGCGTGCTGGTCCCCGAGACGAATCCGCCCGGCGGATTAGAGTCGGGGTCCAGTGTGCAGGCCCCCTGTGGATGGTTTTTAAGCCGGTTTTCCATCTACCTCCGTGAATGCGGGCTGGTTCCCCTTATTCCGCCTCAGTTACACTACGTCGGTGATCGCTGTGCAAACACTGTCTCCACATATGCGCACACCATAATTACTCTACCATGCAAACACTTGGGGTTGCACTCCTTTGGTATGAGACGTTCCCGGAGTGGTTCACTGAGGGCCGAACAGCACAATAACCCTGGGTTCGGTGTGGGGCGGCGGTGGGGTGGGTGGACTGCTGTGGCCTGTTGTCGGGGTTGTGAACCTCTGAGGACTACGGCGGTACGAAGCCTCTCCGTCGTTTCTAGGTCCCCGGTTTAATACACAATATGCACAATCAGAACTTTCGTTCCCATGTTTCTTAGTTTGCGGAAGTATAAAATACTGCAATGAGATGAAACCAGGAACAGAGGATATCCACTACTGTTCTGCCACATCTCCACGTGACCGGACACGTTTAACGCTGCGGCGCGGCCGACCACAGCAACAAACCACCTGATGTCGAGAGCACCGTTTCGGAGGTCAGGCAGCAGCCCTACGGCTACCTCTAAACTATTCAGGTAGCTAGCCTTCATTTGCGGAGTACTGTTCAAAGAAAAAAACGAGTTTCTGGCCAATGTGTCAAGAATATACTGTGAGTGCCACGTTGGGAGAATATCGCACCTTCACCACAGTTAACTAGAGTTGAAACAACGAGCTCTTAACATTGGTCGTCGTCGATTGACGTCCACTTTGGGAGCCAATAGACACACCACAATGTAGCAAAGCCACTCTGCAACTCGATACTGGACAATGGGCCGCCGCCACACACGCCTACGTCGGCTCGCCTCACGTCGCGGAGCACAGAGAATAAGCAGGAGTGCAGAAATATCAGCATTAGACACCCGGTTAAAACTCGCCTCGACTGACGGGACACAGTATCACAAAGATTAGAGTGTAAGGTCCACCGACAGTGCTGTGCTTAAAGACGGAGCACAAGCTCGGATTGAAGTAGGATAGGGAGCGCACCACCTGCGCCCTTTTCAAAGGAAACATCCAAGCTTTTGCCTGAAATCACGGAAAATATAGATATGGATGATGGAATGAGGATTTGAACCGTCGTCCTCCCGAATGCGAGGGCACAGCGCCACTTCGCATGGCAGCATTCGTTGGCAAGCGACATTTTAAGAGTACGAATATGGTGCAAACCACAAGAGGTAATGCACACCACTTTCTAACATGGAAGCTTTAAGCCAGGTTATAGAGACATTTTCGTAAGGGCAAATGTTTAGATGCACTGAAGTGCGACTCCTGAAACGTCTTCAATCCCCTCTCTTCGGCGAACAATAAAGGAACCTGCAATCTTGTCATGCGCATCTGTTTGTTTGTCTACAGCACCTCACGTGTCTAGTGGACAGTGACACTGGCTACTAAAGAGGAAGTGCTGCTGATGCTGCTACTTTAAGGGTTTGTAGAGACTCAACTTCTGAGGCCGCGAGTCTCTTACTCACCTCTGAGGACGGAAACTGTGCATCCCATCTTTCTGCGTCGCGACTTAATCTGACGTGCATGTGTGAAAACATTTTCTAAGTTTCTGGTTACCATGTATGTGAAGCGAGACGAGGGTACCCACCTAGCGCAGTGGTCCCATACCTTCCGGACACCATTACGCTTAACTAACTTTAGAATGAAAAAGAACTTTCGTTGAATACTTTTATTTTACATTGAAGAAAGGCAAATGATATTTAATTTTTGTAGGTGTTTTACTAAACCATGAACTAATGGCAAATGGTTCAAATGGCTCTGAGCACTATGGGACTTAATTTCTGAGGTCATCAGTCCGCTAGAACTTTGAACTACTTAAACCTAACTAACCTAAGGACATCACACACATCCATGACCGAGGCAGGATTCGAACCTGCGACCGGAGCGGTTGCGCGGCTCCAGACTGTAGCGCCTAGAACCGCTCGGCCAACCCGGCCGGCCATGAACTAATGATTGAACGAGACAATTGGTACTGCTTATTTTTAAAAACTTTTTTAATACAACGGTGAAGCAATTCTCAATCGATCGAGAATGTTACCTACAACTCCTTCTTAGACGAGAAAGCTAACTTGTCCACATTGCAACTAGACACTTGTCACAAAACATGCTTCCTCTGTGACACTCTTCTCCCTTGCGACACATTCTCCTATAACCTGCATCCACACATAAAATCAACCATATTAACCTATGTGCACTATATATGCTGTCTGCAAATGAACTGATTGCTGGAGTCTTAATTTATGAACTGACAAACATTGGAACACTTCAAGATGCCAATTCCTTCTGTGTGACCACTGTCACTAATAATAATGATATGCAATAATACGTGCAGCAAGTGCACTATTTGAATATGATGCTGTTCATATATTCATTTTACATCTGTACCATACAGCACATTGTGTCACGCGTTAATGCTATTATCTGAAAAAGAAAAAAAGTCATTATTGGTAATTTACTTAATCAGTATTACAGTTTTATTAAGTTGTGATAATACAAATGATCGTTTAATAATTATTTAGTTTCGTGTAATTTTCTTTTTTTTTTAAGCCTTCAGAAAATTTAATTTTACTCCTCACGATTGTAATTAACCCCAGGCTGGGAACCGCTGACCTAGTGTGATGTGGAAAACCATCTAAAAAGCACATCCAGGCTGCCCACCACAGCAGTCCTCATCCATAAAGCGATCCGGATCAGGCTCGTCTCCCAGAGTCCCTGAAGCGGCGCGTTAAGGCATTCGGCTACCCCGGCAGGTTGCGGAGTCCGGATGCAGTTCACAGGCACGGGACCACCAAAATTGACTCGCAAACCGTCGAAGAGGCGTCAAATTCAAAGGCTTGCATCATGCTGGTAGTCACAAGACATTTACTTTACCTCAAGGAGAGCTACACTTGTACAATACAGTTCATGTGTCATCTGTTTCGAGTTGTGCAAGAATAGCTTGAGCAAAAATCGTTGAACAAGGGGATGCCTGTTTGCCCCTTCCTCCCACCCTTTCGTCACCTGAGCTCACTGCTACTGAGGACATCTGGTCCGCCGTCACAGAGCAAGGCATGCGCGACTTGAATCCATTGCTGACCAAAGTACGGGAACTCAGCTGTAATGGGACAAAAAAGAAAAAAAAAAGATTCCAGTACCCATGCCACAAGGCATTCCCACAGTCCTCGCAACGACAGGGAGGAGACTACTGCATTCAGTGGTTGGTCAAAACTATGGAAACACCGCTAGAAATGCATGCTTGAACATAAACGGAAATGGCAGCCACGCACGCAAGTTGCTCTGTTGTATTTGATCAGGAACAGCGCCTGTGCAATATCCTCAACACGTGTGCAATATCCACACAACACGTTGCAAGTGCCATTCATGGTGTGGGTAGTGGTGAGTGCGTTATGGGTAAGTAGATTCGAACGTGTGCAAATTGTTGGTGTTTGTATGGTGGGTGCTTCCAAAGCCAATACAGGCGAATTCTTTGGTGTTTCAAAACGGTGCTTTATCGAAAATATAAAGCGCATGCAGGGAAAGCGCGAAAACATCATTCGCTAACACACAACGCGGACGAAGAAGCTTGCGATGTGAAATGCGATGACGTCACGGCTGTTGAAACTACCTGTGTATAAAGCAATAGACAATATTGCTATTAGTACCACTAATTCAGTTGGCGCACAAGTCGTTCTGCATGGTCCGTCAGTTTTCTGTGGCGGAGTTCTTAACTTTACCATTACCAAGAATGATACCCAGCATCAAGGTAACGGATCGGTAACCGTAACCCTCGTCCGTGGACTTAAAGTCGATAAAGTTCCAGGGCTAGAAAGTTTGAACAGCCATGACGTCATTGCTTATCGGACATTTCACATCGCAGAGGCCTACAATAAAGATATGGGTAAATCATATTACCTGTCAACTATGGCATTCGTTCTCAGGACCAGGAATCATCGTAAACTAAATGAATCCGAATCGGTGTCATTGTGGGTGAAAGATGCTGACAATTGTAAAAAAATTAAACTCGACGGCGATCTCACACATTATTATAGAAATTAAATAAAATATTTCCTTTTCCTTATCCTTATCAAAAAAATATAACAAAACTGATTAATAAAGCTATTACAACAGCCACATGGGAGATACTCTGTGTGAGCGTTGACCTTGGTCATTACGCAACCGCTTATCGCTCTGTGTTTACAAACATGACAAGCCAAATGAGACGCGACTGACAGTCTTTTATGAGGACTGAGACGAAAAATTACAGAACAACCACTGAAAAAGTCACTGCAAAATTGAATGTCGCAATCGCGAACCTTGTCAGCACTTAAACAACACGAATAGAGCTCAATAAGCAGTGAATTTCCAAAACGAATCGATGATGCAAATGCCTGTAATAGAAAAGGTGATGCCAAAGATATAAAATCAGGAGTGTGGAGCAATGGAAGGGAGGAATTTGGTTGGATCAGTCTTCTTTCACACTGGTTCGAACTTCTGGCCGAGTTCATACGTCCCAATAGTGGAACATAGAAAGGTTTCGGTGATGATTTGAACATCCATATCGTGGTATTCAATGTACCCCATGGTTACCCTGCAATGTCGCATTACTGCCAACGATTATGTGACCATTTTCTCTGAGCAGATCCATCCCATGGTACAATGTTTGTTTTCCAGTGGTGATGCTGTACTCCGAGACGACTGGGCTGCGGTTCTAGGCGCTTCAGTCCGGAACCGCGCTACTGCTACGGTTGCAGGTTCGAATCCTACCTCGGACTTGGATGTGTGTGATGTCCTTAGGTTAGTTAGGTTTAAGTAGTTCTAAGTTCTAGGGGACTGTTGACCTCAGATGTTAAGTCCCATAGTGCTCAGAGCCATTTGAACCATGTTTCATTGGGCTGCTGTTCACATAGCTCTCATCATCATTCATGATTGGTTTTGTGAGCGCGAGGATGAATTGCTCTTCTCCCCTGGCACCACAATTTATCAGATCTCAATGTTATTGAGCCTTTGTGGTCTACTTCGGAGAGAAGAGTGCATGATCGCCATCTACCTCCATCATCGTTACCTGAAATTGTTTGTGCTTTGGAGGAAGAGTAGTACAAGATTCCTCTGAAATGGTACAGGACATGCATTTATGCATTCCGAGACGATTCGAAGCTGTATTGAATGCCAGCCCTTTTCTTATGACGTATGAGGAATGATAGGTAGAATTAAAACTGCATATGGGACCATGAGACGAACCGGAACCTCGCCTTTCGCATATACACTCCTGGAAATTGAAATAAGAACACCGTGAATTCATTGTCCCAGGTAGGGGAAACTTTATTGACACATTCCTGGGGTCAGATACATCACATGATCACACTGACAGAACCACAGGCACATAGACACAGGCAACAGAGCATGCACAATGTCGGCACTAGTACAGTGTATATCCACTTTTCGCAGCAATGCAGGCTGCTATTCTCCCATGGAGACGATCGTAGAGATGCCGGATGTAGTCCTGTGGAACGGCTTGCCATGCCATTTCCACCTGGCGCCTCAGTTGGACCAGCGTTCGTGCTGGACGTGCAGACCGCGTGAGACGACGCTTCATCCAGTCCCAAACATGCTCAATGGGGGACAGATCCGGAGATCTTGCTGGCCAGGGTAGTTGATTTACACCTTCTAGAGCACGTTGGGTGGCACGGGATACATGCGGACGTGCATTGTCCTGTTGGAACAGCAAGTTCCCTTGCCGGTCTAGGAATGGTAGAACGATGGGTTCGATGACGGTTTGGATGTACCGTGCACTATTCGGTGTCCCCTCGACGATCACCAGTGGTGTACGGCCAGTGTAGGAGATCGCTCCCCACACCATGATGCCGGGTGTTGGCCCTGTGTGCCTCGGTCGTATGCTGTCCTGATTGTGGCGCTCACCTGCACGGCGCCAAACACGCATACGACCATCATTGGCACCAAGGCAGAAGCGACTCTCATCGCTGAAGACGACACGTCTCCATTCGTCCCTCCATTCACGCCTGTCGTGACACCACTGGAGGCGGGCTGCACGATGTTGGGGCGTGAGCGGAAAACGGCCTAACGGTGTGCGGGACCGTAGCCCAGCTTCATGGAGACGGTTGCGAATGGTCCTCGCCGATACCCCAGGAGCAACAGTGTCCCTAATTTGCTGGGAAGTGGCGGTGCGGTCCCCTACGGCACTGCGTAGGATCCTACGGTCTTGGCGTGCATCCGTGCGTCGCTGCGGTCCGGTCCCAGGTCGACGGGCACGTGCACCTTCCGCCGACCACTGGCGACAACATCGATGTACTGTGGAGACCTCACGCCCCACGTGTTGAGCAATTCGGCGGTACGTCCACCCGGGCTCCCGCATGCCCACTATACGCCCTCGCTCAAAGTCCGTCAACTGCACATACTGTTCACGTCCACGCTGTCGCGGCATGCTACCAGTGTTAAAGACTGCGATGGAGCTCCGTATGCCACGGCAAACTGGCTGACACTGACGGCGGCGGTGCACAAATGCTGCGCAGCTAGCGCCATTCGACGGCCAACACCGCGGTTCCTGGTGTGTCCGCTGTGCCGTGCGTGTGATCATTGCTTGTACAGCCCTCTCGCAGTGTCCGGAGCAAGTATGGTGGGTCTGACACACCGGTGTCAATGTGTTCTTTTTTCCATTTCCAGGAGTGTAGTACTCTCATCGTCGAGCTATGTTGCCACTACTGTCGACCTGTACACAGTGCTCCACTTCTGTCAAGACATCTGCTTTCAAAACTTCACAAAGGATCTCCGCCATTTCTTGCTGTGCTAGCAGTTCTGTAAAAACGACATCGCGAAGAACGGCATAACCATAACCTAGGAGTCGTTTCCAGAGTGAACCTCTCTCTCTCTCTCTCTCTCTCTCTCTCTCTCTCTCTCTCTGCGCTGGAGAGTGCGCAGTTCTGAAACTTCTTGGGGAATTAAAAGTGTTTGCCGGACTGGGCCTCGAACTAGGAACCTTTGCCTTTCGTGGGCTTTCCTCTTACGGAACGGGGGATCCAGATACAACTCGCGGCCTATCCTGGTAAGACTCTTTCTACTAAGTAACTACCTATAATTGTTGTACAGTATAAAACAATTGTATCTTCGTCAAGTCTTCAATATAAACTTCCTCAATTTTTAACTTACACAATTTTTACTACCGTTGTGCCATCGAGTGATCAGTTTGGTCCAGTTGTACGTTACTCATGATGCGCTTCTGGAAACTGCCTCATCACAAGACATTTACATTTACTGTGAGCACAGAGAAAGGCACGCCCTTTCAGCCACACTCGTTGAGAAGAGGATGACCACATCTGTGGTACCTTCAAATCCCTCTGCCACACAGTTGCGAGGCCTTGTAATTACGAGACTTGAGGTCGGCCCGTGATGCAGATTTTTCCTCAGGGCAGACTTCTTTCAGCCTGCGGCCGCAGGAAGTCTGTCATTAGACGCGGAGATGACTGTACTTTTGGAGTGGTGCGGCAGTCCTCTGCAGCTCATCAGGCGCTCTTCAGCTGTGTGCTGGGCTCGCTCAAGTGCGGCGCCAGAGTGGCCTGGCTTAGGAGGCGCCACACCCTGCGATACCCGACGGTTTCCACAGGCTGTGGCATGCCAGTCGCGAGCCACCCAGAAGTAGCTCCTGCGAAACGGGTTTGGCGAGGTCAAATTCCATGATGCAGGAACTACTTGTGGACCACGTGAAATCCTTAGAGCAGGGACAGCCAAGAATTCGCTACATGTGCAGTGCTCTTACACGAGAGCGGAGCTCTTTTGCCTGGTTGCACACTTCCCCCACTACTACGTCAGCTGTCTGAGTGGGAGGAGGAAGAAGAGGGTGAAAACTGCAATCGCACCGCATTTAAATGGCAAACCAGTCGCGCGAGGAACACTGAACAGTTTACGTGTAGATCGGTTTCATATTTCTCAATAACATAGATCATCAACGAAACAAATTTTCAGTATTATTTAATTATTTTTGGTGCTCTGAAGATATAACTAAACTTTAAATCTGGTACAGACTGTCGGCATATGGAGAGATGCCGACAGTTCCGCAGAAATTCGTCATTCAGATTGCCACGTAATCGTGACCTATTTAGTTTCATAAAAGGAGAAAGCAATTCACGCACATATGTTGGTCGAAATATAGTATCACCTTTGCAACATCACTGTGCAAACATTGAAACTTTTCCTGAGGAAAAACAATGTACAACTCATGGACAATTTTAACATAAAAAAATTTGTCTTTTAAATGGGAAAAGTATTACAGGTCGACCAGTTCCATCTGCAAATGCTCACGGGCACTTTCAGTTTTAACAGTAAACGATCAAAAGAGGAAAACAGTGCAAAAACAGATGTAAGATTGAGAGTCGCCTCAAAAGGTTTCGAAAACTATCCTTGTAATTCTTTCATACTCACAACTGTTTCTTCAGAATAGGAGTTTCGTTTAACACCGGTGGGCCGTGTTTGAGAGAATTTGTCCCTTCCACAATGCGGTTTTCTTTTTAAATGCATCCCCATCAAATCAGAAATAAGTTGTTTCTCACCTTGCCATGTCTTTTGTGGACAGTGTGCAGTACGCTTCAAACGCGAGGCCTGCAATCCATTCCGGATGTTTTAAGCTTCGTTCCTGCTTTCCCTTTGCGTCCAGAAATTAAACAAAACCGGGTTTTAAATCGAAAAATCATACTAGGCATGCCTCTTGTCATAAGCAACGTACTTTTCATTAAAATATAAAGTATTACTACTTGTGATTACTTTCTATCGAAAACCGTTGCAATTTACTCTGTGATAATACGTGCGAGTTCACAAAATTTACTGTTGGTACCATCGATGTAATCAAGTGCTCCATGCCTGCAAATTTAGTGCTTCCTGTTATACTGAAGAATGAATTGTATACAAATTGTCTGTCAGCCTTGGTAATTTTTTGTTCTTTTATCTTCGACTATATCTTTAAATTATTTCTGCTTGGTGCTGTAATGTCGTTCCATAGCAAATCTGTGGTAATAGTCGATTGTAAGACTGCAAAATAGATACTGAGAATTTTCAGCCTTCTTTTCGATCATACCCACTCATTTTAAAAGCCTTGTGATGATAGATCGCTAAACTGCCTCCTTTTATGCAAACAGCTGCTGGACCTGCGAACTTCGTTTATACCACGAACAAATAGCGAGCGATAAACATCGCTGACGCCCTGATTCTATCGAACTGAAAATGTGCCGACCGGAAGATGCAGCGCCGCAATTCTAAATGAAATGTCCCACTGTAGCGATTACTTCGGAGAAGGGCCGAGGAAAACTGAGACGTACCGAGTAGGGTCGAGACAGGCCGCATACAGGCACATTGTGTACGCGTGAATTACATTGTGTGCGAGTGTGTTTTTGCATGCGGTGGCCGATCCTGCCTTAGAGCATTTGAAAGACAAGGAGACACTATTTTTGCATGAAATCGAAGCGTGAATTAAATCGATCCACAGCATATCTATTATAAATATCAGTCTGTTTTCCGTTAGCACCATAGTATAATCACCGCACTGCACTAAAAAATGCCACAGAAACCATTAAATCAAAGTATTTGCACTACAAGACTTCACCACAGCATTTCACAGCATCAGCTTTGACTTAGTTTTTGAGAAATACGACAGCAACCATTACAAATATTGTTTACTGTAGTGGTTTGAAAATTACTTGAGAAGCAGACGGCAACGGATCATCTTTGGGAATGAGAAGTCACTTGGAGATATGTTGCCACAGGGTTCCGTTTTGGGCCCACTATTGTTCTTCCTGTATGCCAATGTCATCTAGTCGATTATGTCATCTTGTAGATATCACTTCTATACTGATGACCTCACGCCTTACTTAAATGGCAGATTTAAAGATACCAATATTGTCATCGTTCTGGTGAATGACTACTTGTCTTTAACGGTCAAATGAGCTCCAAACCTTGGACTTAAGCTGAATACGAAGAAACAAGTAATTCTAATACTCCTTCAAAAATTAATTAGTTTTGAATTCCGCTAAAAATTGTCTCCCATCCATCTCTGCGGAATAATGCCATATCAAAAAACTGTGAAGAATTTGATTGTAACTCTGGATGAGCACTTCCACTCGGAAGATAATACGAGTGCTTGCACTGCGTGTAAGACGATTTCCACTTGCCTCTATACCGTCCAGAAGCCTGTAAACTTGTGCAGAATTTTTTGGAACTTTGACCGAGGAAAAAACAGCTACCGATAAAACTATAGTAAAATTATTTCAATTAAAACAGTTTTGATCTCATGTAAGCAATTTATTTCATTCCATCACCGGTTTCGGTCTCTTATAGGATCATAATCCATGCATATACAGCATTACATGTGGCAATTGTAATAAATTTTACATTGGCGAAACATGGCAAAATTTTAACATCAGATTTAGAGAACATACTAGACATAATAATATCAATTAGTAGAGTCTATTCATGCATTTATTAAACCAAAATCACAGAAATATTCCACATAATACCAAAAGGACTCGCCATGAACATACTGATAGTACTGGGGATTTATATACACGTGAAAAATTATCCGCAGGGCATATTAAACGAACAGACCAACTTCAAATATTAGTATTACCTGAACAATTTTACCGACAGTTTGGAACATGACAACAGATAAAAAATAAACAACAGGTTACACAAATAACTAAATTACCTGTAATCAAACACCACCGGTGAATAGCTACCGGCTGGTGCTGGCGGAGGTTCGAGTCCTCCCTCGGGCATGGGTGTGTGTGTGTTTGTCCTTAGGATAATTTAGGTTAAGTAGTGTGTAAGCTTAGGGACTGATGACCTTAGCAGTTAAGTCCCATAAGATTTCACACACATTTGAACATTTTGAATAGCTACAACGACTTTGTAAACAAGCAGCTTCATTGAGAACTGCCAACCAGCTGTCAAATTACTATGTGATTTTATTTTACCATCATAAAAACAGCGACCGTTGTCAAAAGGATTTATTATCAATGGTGCAATATGTACGTTTCGCCCAGCTAGACGTTCAGTACATATGTACAATTAGCTCCATATACAAATACCGTAACAGTAAATGAAGTTTACCAACTGTAATAATTCGTAGGTGTATTTGACGATGGCAATGCTGTCGGAAAAGACCTACTGTACGAAATATGATAAAAATATTGGCAGGTAACTTGAAAGATTCGATTTAAAATGTCATATTACGAATTGTTTCATGCTGCGGGCAGAAAAAATTTCCTTTATTTCTGGAAAAATAGATCAACAATAGCACTGACTACCGAAATAAGATAAGAATTGGAAATAAACATATAAACATTCAAGACTCGAAAATAAGAGAATACATCACAAGGCCCACTCCATCTGAAGAAGATATTTTTAGAAATATCGAAACCTAGGAGAAGGGCTAAAAAACCTTTACTTGCAACTGGTTGGCTGATTTTTTCAACCTCTCCAGGTTTACACAGTTGCTGATCCACAGCCATGTTTAAGGTTTTTTATTATTTTTTAGTTAACCGGTAACAGAGCTCATGACAAGACGCCATCTGCACGACGGGGAAAGTTTTATTCAAAAACACAAGCAGTGCAACGTTTTAGAGACGTCACCTCTTTCGTTCCTAAACGACGGAAATTGAGAAGATCCAGTTGAGTGACGAGTGACTAGCTGTCACCTCACAGTGGAGCGAGGTTCCACTGAAAAGTATGAACGAATGTGGACCAGAGCCGCAATAGAAGGAAAAGGCTGCCAATGTGAGCGCCAAACCGTCGGTCCCTACCGCTAAATATTAACTAATTAGATGATTATAAATGACAGAGATCTGGGGGAAACATTGCTTGTTTATTAATTATGTCACAGTTATATGCAAGCGTTAGAATTTCAACGTTAACTAAACGAATTCACTCTTCTTCTTTGGAACGATCGTTTTCGACCATTCAGAAAGACGTACAGACTGTTATTCAAAGCTTGGGATACGCAAAGGGCTAAGACAAGTTAAAAGTCGTTGCTCAGACATGACCTTGTCAACACAACCACGCCTGGTTGAGTTTTGTTTAATAGTAGAAACACAAGGCAAATTGCGCAGCCTTGTTTGAGTTAAAATCAGTGTTAGACCTCATGGTAAGACGGAGACTCAAATATAAAACGGAATTTTTTGTAAGTTTATTTAAACTTCAGGAAAATTCATAGACACGAAATTATTTGTCTGTATAGTCTCCCGAATGGCAAAGACATTTTTCTCAGCGGGTAGGCAGTTTCTTGACCCTGTTTTTGTCAAGTTAATGTGACTGAGACAGCAGCCAGTTGCGCACGAACACTTCGACAGCGCCATCGTCGTCAAATGTGTGTCCTCAGGCTGCTTCCTTTAGTCGTCCAAGCAAATGAAAATAGCCGGGCGATAAGTATCGACTGTAGGGAGGATGTTATAGTGTGATCCAGAACAATGCCCGACATTTTTGTCGAGTTCGGGCAGCTCCGTGGAGTCGAGCGTTGCTATGAAGCAAGATGACATCCCAGATTGGAAATGCGCGACTTTTCTGACGATGTGCACATTTTGTTTGGTCCAAAAGTTGGCAATGTCATACATAGCAGCGATTTCAGAAACTATTATTAGGCGATCGTCTTATAAGCTAGCTAACGATGCGAATATTCTCCTCAGTCACGCTGGTTCTCGGAAGACATCGGTGAGCTATATTCTCGACTGTTTCTGGTCCTCGTAAAACCCGTTTGTGCCATACATACACTTCATTCTTTCTCAGGTATTATCCCCGAACTGTGCCACAAGTCTTTTCAAAGTTTCTGACTCTTTTATGCCCTCTGAGGTGATAAAGTATAATGCGTTGCGGAGCAGATAACGGTACCTCTTGCGCGCCGCTCTCCGTTTCCAAAAAGGCGTGTAAAATACAAACTCCGGCTTATATTTAATTCACCTCGTATTTTTTAATTTGTTGTGATTAGGAAAATTATGGTTTTATACGCAATATGTTCCCTCTAGTTTCAATACATTTCACTGGCACTAGCACGAGATGTGGTACCGACTAAATGCAATGTTCTAAAACTAGCCTACGGCATTTGTACAAAAGTTTATCCGCACTCCGAGTAAAAGCAGCCCTCTACACTGACGGAAAAAATTGCGCTACCAATAAGGAGTTGTGCGACATAAACTAAGGTTGGTAGGCGTGTTTCTACATCTGAAAGATGGCTCTGAGCACTATGGGATTTAACTTCTGAGGTTATCAGTCCCTTAGAACTTGGAACTACTTAAACCTAACCAATCTAAGGACATCACACACATCCATGCCCGAGGCAGGATTCGAACCTGCGATCGTACGGGTTGCGCAATTCCAGACTGTAGCGCCTAGAACCGATCGGCCACCCCGGCCGGCACATCTGAAAGATGATAACTATTCAAATTTCGTGCCAAGAGTGACGCTAAAAGTGCTACTATGAGGATAAATCAGTTTTGCTTTAAATACACGTTGTAACGGTTGTGAGTGTCAGTTACCTTTGAGATTGGGCGTAGTGAGCTGACGTTAGTAAAGAATGCCTTTAAGGCGTCAAAGTCGTCAGTATCAGCACCTCAGTGAGTCTGAGTGAGATTGTGTAGTAGGGCTACGAGCAGCTGGATGTACCTTCTGCGATAGTACAGAAAGAGTTGGCAGGAATGTAGCCACTGTACAAGACCAGGCTAAAGGACCAGGCACCGGACGGTCACGTGGCACTACCGAGAGGGAAGACCATCGTGTTCGCCGTATGGCTCTGTCCCATCGTACTGCAGCTGCAGCACCAATTTGAGCAGGAATTGGCACCACACTGACACAACGAACTGTTACAAATCAGTACTTCAAAGACAGCTCCGAGCCAGGCGCCCAATAGCATGCCTTCCGCTGACCCCAAACCACCGCCGTTCGCGACTTCAGTGGTGTCAAGCGAAAGCCCATTGGTGAGCAAGGTTGAGGTTACTTGGGTTTTCTGATCAAAACTGGTTCTGCCTCAGTGCCAGTGACGGTCGTGTGTTGATTAGATGGAGACCAGCTGAGGGCTTGCAGCCAACCTGTCTGCACGCTAGACGCACTAGACCTATGCCTGGAGTTATGGTCTGGGGTGTGATTTCGTACGGCAGCAGGAGAACTCTCGTGGTTATCCCATGCAACCGACCGCAAAATTGTACGTCAGTCTGGTGATTCGACGTGTTGTGCTGCCTTTCATGAATAGCGTTGCAGAGCGTGTTTTCCAACAGGATAAGGCTCGCCCACGTATCGCTGTTGTAACGTATCTTGCTCTACACTGTGTCGACATGTTGCCTTTGTCCGATTGGATCACCAGACCTGTCTCCGGTTGAGTACGTACTGGACATTATCGAATGATAACTGCAGCGTCGTCCACAACCAACATTAACCGAAGCTGTACTGACCAACATTTTCATATTTTCAGTGTCCTATCTCGCGCGAGGGCATGAAAGGGAAGTAGTGGTTGGGAAGAGAATGATACAGGGTTGTAGCCTATCCCCGATGTTATTCAATCTGTTTATTGAGCAAGCAGTGAAGGAAACAAAAGAAAAGTTCGGAGTAGGTATTAAAATCCATGGAGAAGAAATTAAAACTTTGAGGTTCGCCGATGACATTGTAATTCTGTCAGAGACAGCAAAGGACCTGGAAGAGCAGTTGAACGGGATGGACATTGTCTTGAAAGGAGGGTATAAGATGAACATCAACAAAAGCAAAACGAGGATAATGGAATGTAGTAGAATTAAATCGGGTGATGCTGCGGAAATTAGATCAGGAAATGAGACACTTAAAGTAGTAATTTGGGGAGCAAAATAACTGATGATGGTCGAAGTAGAGAGCATATAAAATGTAGACTGGCAATGGCAAGGAAAGCGTTTCTGAAGAAGAAAAATTTGTTAACATCGAGTATAGGTTTAAGGGTCAGGAAGACGTTTCAGAAAGTATTTGTTTGGAGTGTAGCCTTGTATGGAAGTGAAACGTGGACGATAAATAGTTTGGACAAGAAGAGACTAGAAGCTTTCGAAATGTGGTGTTACAGAAGAATGCTGAAGATTAGATGGGTAGATTACATAACTAATGAGGAGGTACTGAATAGAATTGGAGAGAAGAGGAGCTTGTGGCACAACTTGACTAGAAGAAGGGATCGGTTGGTAGGTCATATTCTGAGACATCAAGGGATCACCAATTTAGTATTGGAGGGAAGCGTGGAGAGTAAAAATCGTAGAGGGAGACCAAAAGATGAATACACTAAACAGATTCAGAAGGATGTAGGTTGCAGTAGGTAACGGGAGATGAAGAAGCTTGCACAGGATAGAGTAGCATGGAGAGCTGCATCAAACCAGTCTCTGGACTGAAGACCACAACAACAACAACATCTCGCGCTTACATTAACCCGTTATTTTGCACTAATAATCGCTTAAATATGTTACATAGACAAATGTATCCCCGAAATCTGATTACTGTACATAAATTATTTTTTGGTATTACGATTTTCTTTTCGTCAGTGTACTTGCACAGCCGGGCCGAAAAAGCAACTGAGCTGAAGGCTATTGGTAAGTGGCAAGAAAAAGTTTGTGCTGGCGACTGATGAAGAACGCACCAAACAGTTCGTTCATAAGTACAAGATCCCGCTGCGGCTCTAGATCACCAGGGATAGTTTGTAGGGTGTACTGAGTGCAGGAAAGGTTTTATTCTGGTAACAAGTTTTAGGAGGAGGGAGCTTGAAAACTCTCCAGTCCCAAACAACAGGGCGCTTGCCACTCCAGAACGAAAATTTCATGTTGAAAAGAAACGAGGTTCATCTTGATTCTTTCGAGGGAAAAAGGAGAATTCTCATTTCAGCCAGCAACGCCGGCGCGATTAGTAAACGCGACGAGGAATCTTTTTGGAGGCAAAACTGAGGAGATGAGGTTAAACGATAAAATACGGCAAACCGAGGCGCAAGAAGGGAGGAAAGCCACACGAAATGAGTATCTTTGAAGAAAACTAAGGTGGAAAGAGGAAGCAGTAAAACGCGCGGGCAAAGAATTATGAGGGCTGTAAACGATGAATCTTGGCTGGAAGGATCGTTAACTCGCTCAGGTGGAATACGGGAGGACAATGTGAGCGCAGAATGAAGACGTAGACGCGAAAATAAGGAAACTGAGCGAAGAGGAAAGCGTCAGGCAGGAACGGCGGGCGAAGTAAACTGAGTGAGGAAGAAAGCGGCAGGTGGGAGAGGCGCCGTGAGGCATTGTGGGGGCAGCAAAGGACGAAGCGCCACACAGCAGATCAATGCGCCATCACCTCCCTCCCTCCCTCCCCCTTCCCCCTCACGCTCTCTCTCTCTCTCTCTCTCTCTCTCTCTCTCTCTCTCTCTCTCTCACACTATCTCTTTCTCTCCCACTCTCTCTTTCTCTCTCATAGGAGGGGGGGGGGGGCGGTCGATGGTGGTGGCATTGCTGCTGCAAGCCTGCGCTCTACGTGCTACGAAGCTACACAGATCGCTGCGTTACAACGGAGCGTGACCTATTCGAAACTACTTTCTTCACACTCCGTTTCTTGGAAGTTTTGCCACAAATACGAGGCGAGTTCTGGCGACAAGGCATGACAGAGAAGTAACTCTCACGTTACGCTTCGTTAAAAAGTAATTAGTAGAGAGTTCTCATAACTCTATTTCATTAGCATCTGGTATACGTTCACGCACCCGGCACCACATAACGTAAGTACTACATTTAATTTCAAACATACAGAGTAGCTAATAACATATAACACATCATCGTTATGGACAATGTATACAGTACTTTTGAATTACATAAGAAAGACACGGCAAATGGAATGGAAAGCGTCCAAAAACAGCTACAGAATAAACATAAATAAAAGTAAAAGAGAGGTAATGTAATGGAGTCGAATTAAATCTGCGATACTTAGGCAATTTGATTAGAAAACGAAACATTAGAGTAGAAGATGAGTTGCGCTATTTCTATAGCAAAATAACTAACGTGTTGCACATGTGCTCATGTCCAGACGTGTGTTCTTGGTGGAGAATGGCTGCGCACATTAATTTCTAATACTGGGTCACTACAAACGTTCATGCTCAACATTTATACTGATTTATTTTGCTGAAGTACAGCGGCTTATGGGCTACGTTTCTAGAAGAGGGCATCGTTATAATGGAAGTGATCACGAAATTTTTTTTTTTTTACTTAGGTGTTTCTATCTTTTTTACCATTGACATCTTAATGCGACTACTCTGCAAAATTGTTGTTTGTAAGAAGACTCTTGCGTATAGATATTTCTTATGAAAAAGGCGTGCACCTTCGAAACGCGTAAAATAACTGCTTTTGCACTGTGTGTGGTTGAGCCTACATTTCAGCTTCCAAGTTAAGTTAAAGGCTCGACCTCACATCCAGTCACGGATATATTCGAATTCCATGCTAATTTTGTAGGTTTCCCAATTTTTGATGCAAGGATGGTAGTGATAACGGCGTGAAATTGGTGTTACAATTTCGGATGCTTTGAAATCTTGATAAGCAAGTAGGTGACCGTTGTGCGTTGCGTCATTTGCGAAGTAGTCCACTGACTCGATTTGGTGGACGGACTGCTACAAAGCATTTCTGAGAAATTTACTTATCACTGCAGCTCAGCCCCCTTCTGCATTAGGGCCCACTGCATATGTAGGTACTTCTGGGGTATTGACAGCTGATGGTGCATTCACAGAAGTCAGGTATGATCAACATCTTGCGCAGTCGACTTCCATCGAATTGCCACAGCGTTCGTGGTAAACACTGACGTGTCCTAAGGAAAAACTACCGTTTGTCTTGGAGATGAGACTGGGTCTACCCACTCACGATTTATCAGTCATTTCCGATTCATCAGCTAATATTTGGTCATTTTGTTTGGCCGGACGTCTTGAAAATGTTGTTATTGTTCGTCGCGGCCCTTTTTGGGACAAAAAATAATTTCTAAATGCTGGCTATAGCAGCGAGCCTTGAAGTAAGGAAGCGTCCCTCTTAAGTAGCGACTCTGAACACGGCTTTAGTTCTTTCTCGTCAGACTACTTTAGATTATCGTCTGAGGAAAGTAGTCCCTCACTACACTTATCGCGCCAGGCGAGTCATACAATAGAGGAAATGGTGAGTGACGTCGGGATAACTGGAGTGTGAGTACCTGTCCTGGAACTAGGGTGGTCTACGAAAAATTTTCGAAAATTTAAATTTATAGTACTTTTGCATCCAACAATTAATCAATCTTGCCAGCTTAAATAGTCTACAAGACATTTCTCTCAGTAACTGCACGAATTTCAATACAAAATTTTAGAATTCAATTAGGTGTTTATTTATAAACAGTTCACAAGTTTATTTTTATTCCTGTAGGGGAATTTCTCAGTTGGTTGTTTATTCATCTATAGATCATTTACAAAATAATGATGATACATCTAGCATTCCGCCGAGTTCTTCGTGTTGTCTCCTTGGCTTGCCTGGAAAAGTTGAGTAAGCATCTCATCACAATGAACGAGATGTTGAGGTCAACAAAACGAAAAGAGGTTACAATTTTCTGTCACAGATACTGGGCAGATCATTAAAACATTATGACCTACAGTTTATTTCAAAATTACGGTTGTCTCTTATTAAGTAACGACAATTTTTTGTCATTCTCTACTCTGCATTATCTAATTAATCCTTGACTTTGTGGTATGAATGATTTAAGCGTCAGTTCCAGACCGGCGAACTGGAGGCAGCAATCAGTCAAGCCGTTATTGAACGATTAATCGTGTCTTTAACCTAAAGTCATTTAGGAGACTATTAGAAACGTAAATCAAGATTGCCGAGCAAGAAACTGAATCCTGATCCTCGTCCTCGATGGCCAAGTAGCATAGCCAGCAAAAATATGAGAAAAAAGGAGTTTGTTACAAGGAAAATGACAGATGTACATATATTAAGGCTTCAGTCAAAGTGCTTCAATAAAGTCAGAAGCTGTAAACAGAACTCAACTCCTAAAAACGTAACGTGGCTTCTTCACGGGTCTCTCTCTCTCTCTCTCTCTCTCTCTCTCTCTCTCTCTCTCTCTCTCTCTCTCTCTCTCTCTCCCCCCCCCCCCCCCCCCCAACCTTGATTCTGTCGTACAGACACCGTCATATTTCCAGAAACATTTAACTTTGTGGTCGGATGCCCTTCCAGTCGCCGGCCAGGGTGGCCGAGCGGTTCTAGACGCTTCAGTTTGGAACCGCGCGACTGCTACAGTCGCAGATTCGAATCCTGCCTCGGGAATGGCTGTGTGTGATGTCCTTTGGTTAGTTAGGTTTAAGTAGTTCTAGGGGACTGATGACCTCAGCTGTTAAGTCCCATAGTGTTCAGAGCCATTTGAACCCTCCCAGTCACCATAGCCGTCACAGAGCCAACGAGGGGGAAACTGAGTGGGCAATTTGTCCATGCTGTGCGGCTGGTCCCGGCGGAGGTTCCAGTCCTCCCTCGGGCATGGGTGTGTGTTTGTCCTTAGGATAATTTAGGTTAAGTAGTGTGGCTCAAATGGCTCTGAGCACTACGCGACTTAACTTCTGAGGTCATCAGTCGCCTAGAACTTAGAACTAACTAACCTAAGGAGATCACACACATCCATGCCCGAGGCAGGATTCGAACCTGCGACCGTAGCGGGCTCGCGGTTCCAGACTGTAGCGCCTAGAACCGCACGGCCACCCCGGCCGGCTAGGTAGTGTGTAACCTTAGGGGCTGATGACTTTAGCAGTTAAGTCCCATAAGATTTCACACACATTTGAACATATTTGTCTATGAGTTGTGTAAACTTGATAAAATTATTTCAATAAAATCAGTCTTGATCGCATTTAGGTTATTTATTTCATTTGGTTTCTGGTTTCGATCACTTAAAATTTCTTATACTCCAAAAGAATGAAATACAATCATAAGAATAAAATAATATAAACTTATATTTGGTATACTCTTGGTGGCTGTCGAAGACGTTGAATGTGGAACAGAATGCTCTGGAGAGGCGTGATGAACATTGCTGTATAAAACTCAGTCGCTGGTAATTTAACAGCGAGAGCCCCGCTCGCCGCCTCTGACGTAACGTTACTAATAGCTACTAGTTGCGAGACAAGACTACATTGTACGGGATAGATTTATAAAATATATAATTACTATAAGTTTGGTCATAGAATAAAAGCTAAATATGTTTTAAATATTGAGTAAAAGACGTGCATTATAAAAAGTTCAAAGACGAAGAAGAAATCACTATCGAATAACACTGGCTAACCCAAACGTAAGTTCCCTGTACAAGAACTTATTGTAGATGTAGGTGTGGCAAAAGTGGTTGGAAGGGTGCCAACTGGTAACCAAGGAAACACTATAAGAATTGACATATTCTACCATCAGTCAAAGACATTGTGGAACCCAGCTGAAAGGAAGTAAGCCAACAGGTAACCAAGGAAACGATGTAAGAATCGATATATACCGCCATTACTCATGGATGTCGCGGAGTTACCTGAAACTACATATTGACATGCACCTAAAATGCATATGTAAACGTACCATTAGCTGCCTGCTATATCGTTAAAGTTGAGTAGATGTAATGTTATCGATTCGTACGTCGTTTCCTTGGTTAGCGGTTGGCGTCCTGCCAGCCACTTTTCCTACGCATACGTATTTAAAACATCTTCAGCTGTTTATTCTATGACCAAACTTTTAATAATTATATATTTTTTGTAAATCGATTCCGTGGAATGTAGTCATTCTCACAACCAGTGGCTAGAACTGATGTTATGGCGGAGTCGATGGGTGGAGCTTTCGTTATTAAATTACACCAGCGATTTAGCCTTATTCAGCAGTGTTCTTCGCGCTACTCCAGAGCGGCTTGCTCCACGCTACTGGCTCCTGCTGTCACCAAGGGTATATCAGCCATGCTTTTAGATTCTTATGTTTCTACTCAAGTCCTCTGACCTCTAAGAAAATGTATTACTCTTTTTCACAGAGTAAAATGGTCTGATTATGAAGCTGTAAGACATCAAAACCGATCACCAAATCAAATAAGCAACTCAAGTGCGTTCAAGGCTGCTTTATTGAAATAATTTCATTATAATTAAATTTTCCTCGAGACATTAAAGTCTCATATTTATCTACGATAATGATGGAAGCTGAATAAATGAATTAAAATTTGTGTTACAGGCGGGACTTGAACCAGGGTCTCCTTGCATATTAGACAGAATTGCTGAATTGCACCACCCCAACATTTCAGAGTGTGCAGCCATGTTAACCATAGTGGTGTGGTGGTGTAACGGTCAGCATTCCTGTCTAGTAAACAATGAGATCCGCGTTCCAGTTCCGGTCGTAGCGCAAATTTTAATTCATATATTCAGCTTCTATCTCTATCGTAGATAAATTTCATTATAGTTTTATCAGTCGCTGTTTTTTCCACGGGCAATGTGAGCCGTGTTGGGCTCATGTATGCGATGGTTTAAACCTTGGTTCCTATTCTGTGTTTGGTTTCCCGCGGTTATTGCGATTATGCTGCTGTTTGCTCTCTCCATGAGAGGCAGCAGCGGTGTGTATCGATAGTCACACCTTGTACTATCTTTGGTCTGGTGCTTACAGTCTCTGGCTGTGCTGTGTGCGAAGAGTCGGTCGATTGGCGTGAAGCAGCGAGGAAATCTCTGTGGGGCATACTTTGGCTGGGCCAACTGGCGGTCTCTACGCAGTGTCAGAGTGTGTGGGGCTGTTCCCATTTCTACGAGGTCCGTGGTACACCGACCATGGACACGCAAGTTGAGTTTGGATTTAATTTACCAGCAAGTCAAGACTGTTCACTTTGTGCCGTTTGGCTCTCGTTGTTGGCTGTCGGGACATTCCCGCGAGCAACAATGTGTGTGTGCGAGTTGGCGAAGGTTTAACGACCGTCCGGTGGAGTCTAACTGTATTTCGTTATTTGCAATTGAAGTGCACCAGCGGAATTTTCTGCCTTGTGGCCACTGACGTTCTGGTTACCTGACCTGGCCGTTGAAATAAATTCAGGCAGTGTCCTTTCCTCACCGTGTTGTCACTGTCCAGCATGGTGTGTAATTTGACAGCTTAATGTATGCTTGGTTGTGGGCGTCCATGCCTTTTTACGCTTTGCATTGAACTCCAGGTTGTGTGCTGGTAGAGTGAAGCGCAAGTTACCTTGTCGGTGGGTCCGTTGACTGTCTGTTGGTTGGGTTGTCGTCGGATCGAGAATGGTTAGGCCGACTGCCTGTCTCACCTAAGTGATCCTTAGTATTTCAAGTGTTCGCCGACCCCCGAAACTTCTGAGCGCCGTTAGCTGCACTGCCTTTTCTTATTTTCTGTTGTGTGTATAAGTATAGCTCATAGCCGACAGTAGTGAATTAAAGTTGAACTGCTTTTAGTGGTGTTTTAAGTCATGGGCCTTCAGCCGTTTCAAAATCAAAGTTCCTTGCTCGTCAAGTGTTAGATTGTTTGGGGCCTTCAGCGTAATTTAAGATAAGGCTTTGTTGTTTGAATTTATTTTACCTTGAGTTTTAAGTCATGGGGCCTTCAGCCGTTTTCAAATTAAGGATCTTTGTCTTTCTAGCATCAGACTATTTGGGGCCTTCAGCCTAATTGAAGATAAGGCCTTCTGCATTGTGTTTTTTTTTAATTTTACGTTGAATCTTAAATAATGGGCCTTCAGCCGTCTTTAAATTAAGGTTGTTGCTTTTTAAGTATTAGATTTTTGGGCCTTAAGCCAAATTATAGAACTTACTTAATGTGAGGCCTTCTGCTTTCCCTTTGGCGTCTGAATTTTGAGTTAATGGCTTTTAGCCTTTTTTAAAAAAAAATTAAAGTGGTTGTGCCCTTAAGGCATAAGATAGTGTGGCGTATTCAGCCGATAACTAAGTTCAAGAATTTGTACTGTCATGTTTGGCCAAATAAGTAAAATTTTGTGTGTTCGAGTGTAACTGACAGCCGCTCATTTTGGTCCCTTCCCACAATTCCAACTACCTGTCCTGTCCTGCGGGTTTAGCAGGGCGTTTCAAATTGTTCCAAAAAAGTTTTAATGTAGACTTCGTTCTGTGCGCTATCATATTTTGATTAGTTGTATATTTTACCGAATTTTCTGAGGTGGAGACTGAGAAGCAGCCCGGATTCGATCCGTATCTAGCTTACCGTACGTTACGCTATACGAGCAGATCGCAGCTTCCTGGTTGCTCTGTATGTCAGTTCGATGATGTCATACGTAACTCACACACCACTCCAAAAGAAAAGCCGAGTAATAACGGTGTTCCCATCTTGACTCGCTTTCTGCGCTTCAATTAGGGCAACTTGCGCGAACGAACGAAAAGGCAGTGTGTTGTTAAGATGCTACAGAACAGACAGTGCTGCTAGACTGTGTTTTACAGCGGACGTTCAGAACGCCGCAGTTGTGGTAAACCTGACATTGGCGCCGGAGGCTACGAGTGTGTTTTAAGATATCGGTAACATTCGATCTAGTAGTTCTCGCTCCTTTCCAAGAAGCAAGCGATGTGGCGAATTTGTTACGACGCTGTGTAGTTCAAAAGAATGGAGTTTTTCATATAATTGTATGACCAACGTGTTAACGACAGTTAGGTTGAAATGTGATATTCTGTTTAGCGAGTAAGGTATTACACTGAAGAGCCAAAGAAACTGCTACACCTGCCTAATATCGTGTAGGTTCCACGCGAGCACGCAGAAGTGCGACAGTACGACATGGGATGAAGTCCATTAATGTCTGAAGTAGTACTGGACGGAACTGATACCATGAATCATGCAGCGCTGTCCATAAAACCGTAAGACTACGAGGGGGTGAAGATCTCTTTTGAACAGCACGTTGCAAGGCATCCCAGGTATCATCAATAATGTTCATGTTTGGGGAGTTTGGTGACCAGCGTGACGTGTTTAAACTCGGAATAGTGTTCCTGGAGCCACTCTATAGCAATTCTGAACGTGTGGGGTGTCACATTGTCCTGCTGGAATTGTCCAAGTCCGTAGGAATGCACAGTAGACATGAATGGATGCAGGTGATCAAACAGGATGCTTACGTAGGTGTCATCTGTCAGAGCCGTATCTAGACGTATGAGGGGTCCCATATCACTCCAACTGCACACGCCCCAGCCGGCCGGTGTGGCCGAGCGGTTCTAGACGCTACAGTCTGGAACCGTGCGACCGCTACGGTCGCAGGTTCGAATCCTGCCTAAGGCATGGGTGTGTGTGATGTCCTTAGGTTAGTTAGGTTTAAGTAGTTCTAAGTTCTAGGGGACTGATGACCTCAGAAGTTAAGTCCCATAGTGATCATAGCCATTTGAACCATATTTCTGCACACGCCCCACACAATTACAGAGCCTCCACCAGCTTGAACAGAACCCTGGCGACATGCAGATCCATGGATTCATGAGGTTGTCTCCATACCCGTACACGTCCATCCGCTCGATACAATTTGAAACGAGAATCGTCCGACCAGGCAACATATTTCCAATCATCAACAGTCCAATGTCGGTGTTGACGGGCCCAGGCGAAATGTAAAGCTTCGTGTCGTGTACACGAATGGGCCTTCGGCCTCGAAAGTCCATATTGATAATATTTCGTTGAATAGTTCGCACGATGACAATTGTTGATGGTTCAGCATTGAAATCTGCAGTAGTTTACGGAAGGGTTGTACTTCTGTCACGTTGAACGATTCTCTTCAGTCGTCGTTGGTCCCGTTCTTGCCGGATCTTTTTTTCGGCCGCAGCGATGTCGGAGATTTGATATTTTACCGGATTCCTGATATTCACAGTACACTCGTGAAATGGTCGTACCGGAAAATCCCACTTCATCGCTACCTCGGAGATGCTGCGTCCGATCGCTCGCGTGCCGACTATAACACCACGTTCAAACTCAGTTAAATCTCTGTAACTTGCCATTGTAGCAGCAGTGCTCTAGCTAACGACTGCGTCAGACACGTGTTGTCTTATACAGGAGTTGCCGACCGCAGCGCCGTATTCCGTCTGTTTACAAATATCTCTGTATTTTGGTGGTGGTGAGTTACTGCGGAACCAAACTGTTGAGTTCATCGGACCCTAGTCTTACACACTACTTAATCTAACAAATAACTTACGCTATGGACAACACACACACCCATGCCCGAGGGAGGACTCGAACGTCCTACAGGGAGGCGGGGTGGGAGGGTGGGGGGTGGGAGGGGGGAGCCACGCGAACCGTGGCAAGGCGCCTCAGAGCCCGCGGATAACCCGTGTGGCTCTCTGTATTTGAATACGCATGCCTATACCAGTTTCTTTGTCGCTTCAGTGTATTTAGCCCTAGAACACTACGGGCGGGATTATTACGTTGTCACTAAACCATTGAAAATTTTACAATTCCATATTTTATTTAAATGAAGTCACAATTTATAGTTTGTATGTGTGGAGACCTTATAATTGTAATTAACTACTTCACAAACTAAGTACAAAATGGCCTGTTTCACACCATATACTGAAAATACCAGATTTGCGAGAACTGCGAATTGGTACCAACCGTAACTGTAAATTTTACGAGGGTTTAGTAATCTAGCGATAACAAGTGAAAAAATTCCAATACGATTCTGTGTGTTCCAGAGACAAGATAGCGATAGACATGAGGTAATATTAATTTTTAAGCGCGGAAGTATTTTTGTATGATCGTAAGTTTGGTGTAGCTCGTTACATTGCATGGTAACTTTGGTGACCGTTACATAGAATTTTTTGTACCACAAGACACCACAGTGCAGCTATACCAATTCTGGAAGGTACGTGGCCAAGATAGACACGAAGCCCATGCATACTACAGTAGTACAATTTTATATGCCAACTAGCTCTGCAGATGACGAAGAAATGTATGATGAGATAAAAGAAATTATTCAGGTAGTGAAGACAGACGAAAATTAATAGCCATGGGTGACTGGAATTCGACAGTAGGAAAAGGGAGAGAAGGAAACATAGTAGGTGAATATGGATTGGGGGTAAGTAATGAAAGAGGAAGCCGTCTGGTAGAATTTTGCACAGAGCATAACTTAATCATAGCTAACACTTGGTTCACGAATCATAAAAGAAGGTTGTATGCATTGAAGAATCCTGGAGGTAATAAAAGGTATGAGATAGATTATATAATGGTAAGACAGGGATTTAGGAACCAGGTTTTAAATTGTAGGACATTTCCAGGGGCAGATGTGAACTCTGACCACAATCTATTGGCTATGAACTGTAGATTAAAACTGAAGAAATTGTAAAAAGGTGGGAATTTAAGGAGATGCGACATGGATAAACTGACAAAACCAGAGGTTGTACAGAGTTTCAGGGAAAGCATAAGGGAACAATTGAGAGGAATGGGGGAAAGAAATACAGTAGAAGACGAATGGGTAGCT
The DNA here is from genome assembly GCF_021461395.2 of Schistocerca americana. Lineage (NCBI taxonomy): Eukaryota > Metazoa > Arthropoda > Insecta > Orthoptera > Acrididae > Schistocerca > Schistocerca americana. The sequence continues at coordinate 307,481,280 of NC_060120.1, read as the reverse complement.
CTGAGGGATGAAGTAGTGAAGGCAGTAGAGGATCAAGTCGATAAAAAGACGAGGGCTAGTAGACATCCTTGGGTAACAGAAGAAATATTGAATTTAATTGATGAAAGGAGAAAATACAAAAATGCAGTAAATGAAGCAGGCAAAAAGGAATACAAACGTCTCAAAAATGATGTCAACAGGAAGTGCAAAATGGCTAAGCAGGCATGGCTAGAGGACAAATGTAGAGGCTTATCTCACTAGGGGTAAGACAGATACTGCCTACAGGAAAATTAAAGAGACCTTTGGAGAAAAGAGAGCCACTTGTATGAATATCAAGAGCTCAGATGGAAACCCAGTTCTAAGCAAAGAGGGGAAAGCAGAAAGGTGGAAGGAGTATATAGAGTGTCTATACAAGGGCGATGTACTTGAGGACAATATTATAGAAATGGAAGAGGATGTAGATGAAGATGAAATGGGAGATGCGATAATGCGTGAAGGGTTTGACAGAGCACTGAAAGACCCGAGTCGAGACATGGCCCCGGGAGTAGACAACATTCCATTAGAACTACTGACGGCCGTGGGAGAGCCAGTCCTGACAAAACTCTACCATCTGGTGAGCAAGATGTACGAGACAGGCGAAATGCCCTCAGACTTCAAGAAGAATATAATACTTCCAATCCCAAAGAAATCAGGTGTTGACAGATGTGAAAATTACCGAAATATCAGTTTAATAAGTCGCAGCTGCAAAATAGTAACGCGAATTCTTTACAGACGAATGGAAAAACTGGTAGAAGCCGACCTCGGGGAAGATCAGTTTGGATTCCATAGAAATATTGGAACACGTGAGGCAATACTAATCTTACGACTTATCTTAGAAGTAAGATTAGCCGGCCGAAGTGGCCGTGCGGTTAAAGGCGCTGCAGTCTGGAACCGCAAGACCGCTACGGTCGCAGGTTCGAATCCTGCCTCGGGCATGGATGTTTGTGATGTCCTTAGGTTAGTTAGGTTTAACTAGTTCTAAGTTCTAGGGGACTAATGACCTCAGCAGTTGAGTCCCATAGTGCTCAGAGCCATAGAAGTAAGATTAAGAAAAGGCAAACCTACGTTTCTAGCATTTGTAGACGTAGAGAAAGCTTTTGACAATGTTGAGTGGAACACTCTCTTTGAAATTCTAAAGGTGGCAGGAGTAAAATACAGGGAGCAAAAGGCTATTTACAATTTGCGCAGAAACCAGATGACAGTTATAAGAGTCGAGGGACATGAAAGGGAAGCAGTGGTTGGGAAGGGAGTAAGACAGGGTTGTAGCCTCTCCCCGATGTTGTTCAATCTGTATATCGAGCAAGCAGTAAAGGAAACAAAAGAAAAATTCGGAGTAGGTATTAAAATCCATGGAGAAGAAATAAAAACTTTGAGGTTCGCCGATGACATTGTAATCCTGTCCGAGACAGCAAAGGACTTGGAAGAGCAATTTAACGGAATGGACAGTGTCTTGAAACGAGGATACCCTATAAGATGAACATAAACAAAAGCAAAACAAGGATAATGGAATGTAGTCGAATTAAGTCGGGTGATGCTGAGGGAATTAGATCAGGAAATGAGACACTTAAAGTAGTAAAGGAGTTTTGCTTTTTGGGGAGCAAAATAACTGATGGTGGTGGAAGTAGAGAGGATATAAAATGTAGACTAGCAATGGCAAGGAAAGCGTTTCTGAAGAAGAGAAATTTGTTAACGTCGAGTACAGATTTAAGTGTCAGGAAGTCGTTTCTGAAAGTATTTGTATGGAGTGTAGCCATGTATGGAAGTGAAACATGGACGATAACTAGTTTGGACAAGAAGAGAATAGAAGCTTTCGAAATGTGGTGCTACAGAAGAATGTTGAAGATTAGGTGGGTAGATCACGTAACTAATGAGGAGGTACTGAATAGGATTGGGGAGAAGAGAAGTTTGTGGCACAACTTGACTAGAAGAAGGGATCGGTTGGTAGGACATGTTCTGAGGCATCAAGGGATCACCAATTTAGTATTGGAGGGCAGTGTGGAGGGTAAAAATCGTAGAGGGAGACCAAGAGATGAATACACTAAGCAGATTCAGAAGGATGTAGGTTGCAGCAGGTACTGGGAGATGAAGAAGCTTGCACAGGATAGAGTAGAATGGAGAGCTGCATGAATCCAGTCTCTGGACTGAAGACCACAACAACAACAACAACAATGTGACATTAAGTACCAGACGGGTAATGGCAACACAACAGTATTCAAAACTCACTCGTAAAAATTACGAATTTTTTAAGAACTTTCATTTAAGTTGACAATATAGATTAGTACCAACCAGTACAATATGGTATTTCCTTGTTGGAACCTAGTGTTTAAGTAGGACCCTACAGAATCACCCAATCACAGTGCTGCCACGTTTCTGAAGTAGACAACACGCCAAATGTGGGTCGTCTAGTCAGTCTGCACCACATGAACTCTCCCAGAGAAATAGTGTAGGTATCCGACATGCAGCGTGACTTTTAACGTACGTTATCTGGTCCCTCGTATCCGGGTATCTGTTTGTAAAGCGGAATTGACCACTAAACAGCACGAGAGGCGGATCCGCCAGTATGAAAGGAGGGGGAAGCATACTGTTATCAGTAAAGAAGCAGTAGCAGCAAAGTGGGGCCGTCATGAAAGGTCACTGATTTCGAAAGCAGACTTCTCACCTGTCACCTGAGTAACACATCCATCAGGGACATTTCAAGTCTTCAGAAGCTCTCCAAGTCGACTGTTGGTGATTGTGAAGTGGAAACACGTAGGAACAATCACAGCTAAACAAAGACAAAACGCACGAAATCAGTGGAAGAAATCACTCGCGAATTCCCAAGCGCTATTGACACACTTGCTGTACAACGTCAGTAGGTAGTTACAGACTAGGGTACAGTGGTCGGGCAGCTCCACGTCAGACACACATTTCTGTAGACAATCCTAAGTGATGTTTGATATGATATAAAAAAATATATATATGCCACTGGAAAGTGAATGACTGGAAACGAGTGATCTGGAGCGATTAATCACGCTATACCTGTGGCAATTCGACTCAAGGTTTGCGTTTAGCTAATGCCTGGGGAACGTCATCTTCCATCATGTGTAGTGCAAACAGTAGAGTACGGAGGAGGTGATGTTTCATGAAGTATGGTTTTTTTCGTCTTAGGATCAGGTCCCCTTATTGCGCTAAAGAGACCGCTAAATGCGGAACAACATAAACGCATTGTATACTGTGTACAGTAGGGGAATGGTTATGAGAAGGTGATCGACTGGGTCAGCATGACAATGAAACTTGTCAAAACGCAGCGTCTGTGAGGCAATGGTTTGTGGACAGTAACATTCCTGAAATGGACTGGCTTTCCCAGAGTCCCGACCTGAACCTAACAGAAGACTTTTGATATGAGTTAGGACGTAGACTTCGCTGCAGACCACATTGTCCAACATCACTACCTTCTCTTGTTTCGGCTCTTGAGGAAGAATGGGCTGCCATTCCTAAACAGAGACTTAGACACCTCATGGAAAGAGTCCGCGGCAGTGTTCAAGCCTTCGTAAGGTAAAGGGTGGGTACTCCCAGTATTAATGTTCTCTAAAAGATGTCCGGATACTTTTGATCAGCGAACCTTCGTGATTCACGCGATAGGAAATGAATCAAATGGCTCTGAGCACTATGGGACTTAACTTCTGAGGTCATCAGTCCCCTAGCCTTAGAACTACTTAAACCTAACTAACCTAAGGACATCACACACATCCATGCCCGAGGCAGGATTCGATCCTGCGACCATAGTGGTCGCGCGGTTCCAGACTGTAGCGCCTAGAACCGCTCGGCCACCTGGCCGGCTAGGAAATGAATCGCCGGTCCGAAATCTGCAGCTATTCATTGAAATGCCGCCACGTACAAGCTAGGTAACTCTCCACCATGCTCGAATGACGCCTCTCATTGTTCGCATTTCTATCTGCCAAAGCGCTGCACTTCTTGAAATATCAAAAAGTGTTCTTATGTTTTTGTTTTGTTAAGTTTATGTCACTGTCGACCATAAATACCTGATTACGAATATTGGCTCGCTCTAGTCATCCTGTTTCAAAGTGAAATAATTGTTTAAGTAAATGCAGATCTTGGGTGACAATGTATTTCAATTATTGAGTCATATATGTGCTCTTTGTGGTGTTATGATTGTGATATGGCCCTTGCTGTTCACCTGATTTACCTGCTTCACTGATTAACATCTATTAGCAGGATCGAGTACGATGCTTTACGAAGCTACACGGAATGGATCTCTTTCTTCGGAGGTCCGCCTATAGGAGAAAGTGGTGCGACGTTAATGTTTACCGTTAAAATTGGATTCGTATTCGGTAGTAGCTGTCAACTTTATGTATGATTTCTGTGGCGTTCTTAAATCACCTCAGCGAATTTAGACATGACTCAACAAAACTACCGTCAATTTTCTGCTTCATCGTTCCTCGTATGGTTTACCGCTAGTGTCTTACGACCCATTTCCTACGAGGCGTTAAATGACTATCGTTCCATCCTTACTTAGACACTTTCTCGCTGCAGGGTTGAACAGTTCTGACTGTGAACATGTTGTGCAAAAGATGACAGCATCTCGTAACATCACAGGATAGAAATCGTCTACTTAAATAACAGCTCAAGACTGCGATGTATTGAATAGTTTCAGTTTTAAAAAAAATAGCGTGTTTTATGGCCTGATGAAAGTCTCTCGGCTACTTCGGTGGTTCTTTGTGCCAGTTTTGCTGCTTATTTATTCATTCAATCCCTCACGATCTAGAGAGATAATCGACTCAGACTTTTCTAAGGCAGAAAAATTGGTCACGGTGTTCGGTGATCGAACCTCAATCTCAGTGTCAACAAACCTAACTCTAACAAGACTAGGAAATAGTTCTGAAATACAGGTTTTTCAGATTAACTGCTACACGGGATGTTTATAAATTAGTTATACAAAAGTAACCTTTAATACCCGCCTGGCTAGCAGTGCGGTCTAACGCACTGCTTCTCGAGCGGGAAGGCTTGCCGGTCCCCGGCACGAATCCGCCCGGCGTATTGGTGCCGGCCAGCCTGTGGATGGTTTTTAGGGAGGTTTTACATCTGCCTCGGCGAATGCGGCTTGGTTCCCCTTATCCCGCCTCAGTTACACTATGTCGGCGATTGTTGCGCAAACACTGTCTCTACGTACGCATACACCATAATTACTCTTCCACGCAGACACAGGGGTTACACTCGTCTGGTGTGTGACGTTCCCGGGGGAAGGCGGGAGGGGGTCAACTGGGGGCCGAACCGCACAATAACCCTGAGTTCGGTGTGGAGTGGCGGTGGGGTCAGTGGACTGCTGTAGTCTGTTGTGGGGTTGTGTACCACTGAAGGCTACAGGGGGGAGGGGGGGGGGGACGAAGCCTCTCCGTCGTTTCTACGTCCCCAGTTCAATACATACGTACAACCCTTAATTGTGCAAAGGGTAAATAACTTACAGAAATGTTTGATACTGCACCGAATGCAGTACATCTTCAAGTTTTATTCCCGCTTAACAGTGTTAGTTCCCGACGTTCCCGCTAGGTGGCATGCGCAATTGAGTTACTCCAACGGTCATAGTGGAGTCGTATAACACTGCAAGGTACGCACAGTTTTTGTTTGATTTCATGAGCCCAAATCAGCTACTGCAGTTCAGAGATAATTCAAGACTAAATATCACGAGCCACCACCTCAACGACAAACTGTTATTAGTTGGTTCAATCGAAACTGGCTGTGTATCACATAGGACGCCGGGCCAGGATGGGCCAGCAATCTCTAATGCACAACTGAACAAGTTCGTTCAGTGTTATTCGTACATTCATATTCCACGTAGATGAAAGGGAGGTGCCAGCTTATAACTGAATATGCCTAGTGTTCCAGTGTGGAAGGTGTTACGCAAACACCTGTCATTTAAACCCTACAAACTGGAACTGATATCGCGTAATCGGGCATGTACGGGATTTGCATAATGTAAATGTATTCTGTGCTGTGACCTGTAACAAGATTTACAATCCTAATCATCTTGTGAATGTTGTAGTTCTTCTTACTTCCGTGCTTGCTAAGAATACTGGAGAGGAATTCCGCCTTGTGCAAGACACCACAGTAGTTTTATTCTCATCCAGAAATGTTTCAGCACTTTCTGTGTTATCGTCAGTGGGTTTATTTTCCTTCTGCAAAACTGTTACATATTAAGCTTTAAACAAACTTTTCGTACAAAACATCTACATTTGCAAAATGGCCGATTTTTTCAAATATTTTTTACTGCTTTGGATGCAGTACAGAGTTGAGACATGTGTCACTGAGTTAAGGCTTTTTAATTGTTTATTTACGATATGTCTCAGGTTTCTAACTTTACAGTACATATGGCAGTAACGTTATGTATGCATTTGTTTATATACCTCACATGGAGCTATTAAATATTTGTGCTAGTAGATTTAAGACTACTAAGCAGTCTATTGTTAGTCATCTGAAAACAGTGCCACCACGTAACCATCGTGAAGTTGACACATATGTCTTTAGTAGGAATGTGCCAATTTGGATTGGATGTGGTGTAACGATGTGCTGGTCACCATGATCACCTGATTTAACACCAATAGACTTCTGTGTGTGGGGTTGCATTAAAGACAGAATGTTCCTCCGCTTCCGGGAAACATCTAAGAGCTGCGAAAAACGGATTACACAGGCAGTTGCCACTGTACATCAAGACTTGTTTCATACGATTTGGTAGAAAACTGATAACAGTGGGACATCTGTCGTGTCACAGTAGGTAGCCACACTGAAAATTTGTAAATAAAACTGCATTCAGTGCCGTATCTAACATTTTTGTACGTTACTTATCTTTTTCACAATTAAATGTTACTTTCGTATAATTTATAAACACTCCGTATATCTTATTTTAGCAGTTACTCACTCACCATCCAACCATTTCCAATAGACAGTTTCAGCGACATCTGAGAGTGCGGTGGTATTGTTAGCTGCTCGTCTCCTGCCTTGCACTAAGCGCAGCGCCATATATTCAACCCTACTCATTCCACCAGGATAATGCAACAGTAAACTTGCGACTCGTCACACAAATAGCTCTCTTCCCCTCCCTTCAATTAAGCCCCCCCTTTCATTGCCGTCTGTAACAGAGTGAAGCGCAGCAGTATCATCTGTCAGGACAGGACAGAGAGACAAATAGCGAGCGCTGTGTGTTAGGGCGGCTTATCACTGATGAGTCATCCCCCATATAGCCACACTGCACGCTGCCAGAACATTCGTCGCACTAGAACGCTGACTGGTTTGGCTTCCCTCACAAGCGTGATTTTTCCCAAGGATACAAGAGGAAATTTGTCTCTTCTTTCCTTTTTGGCATTCAGATGTCTCAGTAGGTGACATACTTAAGTTTCTTTGAATTTTTCCTACACGAGGTCCTTTTATGTCAGGTTGTTTACAGATAATAGATCCATCCCCGCCTGTCTTTTATTTTGGTCGGTAGTTTCGGCTTTACGGTATCATCGGATCTAGTAGAAGAATATAAAATTAAAACTACTCCCGAATTTATGAAACATGAATATGCGGTAGGTTCATGTTTAATGTTTCGCAAATTCGGACATTCCTTTAATTCGCTGCTCCTGTTAGGGATATGATGATGGCTATAAAGCCAAAACCGGTTGTCGATTCAAATAAAATACCATGATTTATTCATATGTTTCTTGTAAGGGTGTGTTAAGTGCTCTTTTCGTTCCAATATGAAACCACAGACAGAACATCCTACAGGATGTAAAACATGTCACAAATCAAGAATACACAATAAATGTTTACAAAGAAAAACAAAATATGTAATGTACAGTAGTAAATAACTTGTCACAAAACAATGTTCAATATACTGAGGTGCATATGACAGTTCCTAAGTTATTGTCACCACGCAATAGTAAAAGCATTTTACAGCACATATTTACAATCATCGCATTATTGCATTGAATTTCACAACTCTCAGGTTGGTCAAATACTGCCATTATTTTACATTATTAGTAACATACGTAACTGAAGTTATACATCATGTGATCTGAGATACCCAAGTTACTTTTGATTTCTCACTTTCGAATTCCACTTTCCGCGATTACAGGCCTGGTAACTGTCTCAATTTTGCGTCCTACGACTACCAGGCAAACACTCATTTTCAGTTATTTAACTAAACTCTGACAATCGCTCATGCAGCACTTATTTTCGATTAACTCATCTGTTTCAAGTTGTCATCCTATGCTGCGATTTGAGTGTAGCTGAAACAATAAAGTCTGTGAATGAGTCTAAACTGAGTTCTGAGATGTTTATTGATTGCAATTTTACCTATCAAAATGGTTCAAATGGATCTAAGCACTATGAGACTTAATATCCGAGGTCATCAGTCCCATAGACGTAGAACTACTTAAACCTAACTAGCCTAAGGACATCACACACATCCATGCCTGAGGCAGGATTCGAACCTGCGACCGCAGCAGCTGCGTGGTTCCGGACTGAAGCACCTAGAACCGCTCGACAACAGCGGCCGGCGTTACCTATCACCATTTCTGAGTTTGCACATTAACATTAGTTTCTTTTTTTGGTATTGCACCATCATTATGCAGCCATTCAAATTCTACTGGTATGTTAATGGAAAAAGAGCTTCCTGGAAACCATGATTCGTAGAGGGGTTCAAATGGTTGCTGCTGCTGCTGATGATGATTCATTTTGAGCAGAAACAAAATAAATAAGGATAACTTAAAGGAAACAAGTAAATAGGAGATAGAAGACTGTACTAGCTGCGGAGTGCCATAATTTTGAATAGTAAAGCATACAAGGCGATTCAGTTGCCCATATGTATGGGTTTTGTGCAACCTGCAATGCCTTCAAAAACCATGCGTGAGTTTTTATATTCTCTCATTCGCTACACTTTGAGTGTAGCTATTAGTGCTACACAAATAATAAACAAGACCTTTTTGTAGGAAATTCAATGCAGTTAAATTTTGTAGGGGAGGTACGCTTTCCTGGAGGCCACAGTTTCCGAATTATTCAAGAAAAACGCGTTCTTGAATAGTTCGAAAACTACGACCTCTATTGAAAACATATCGCAGTACAAAATTTAACTACATTAGATTTCTAACAAAAAGATGATGATTTTTGGTGAGAGGTACTCAACATCATGGTTATCGGCACCCTGACGAAAAGTCACCATGCCAATCTCATTGGTGGCCAAGAAGGCTGTCCCCACATGCGGAGCAGCTTATAATGCATTGAAGTGTGCCTAACTTACCCGCCAGGGTAGCCGAGCGCGCTATCGTGCTGGCATCCTGGAGTCGGGTAGGCGCGCCAGCCCCGGATCGAATCCGCCGGCGGATTAACGACGAGGGCCGGAGCGCCGGCCAGCCTGGATGTGGTTTTTATGCGGTTTTCCACATCCCACTAGGTGAATATCGGGCTGGTCCCCACGTTCCGCTTCAGTTACACGCGTCGTAGACATTTGAAAACACTTTCGCACAATTTCACGATTTACACTAGACACAGACAGTTGGGGTACACTAATTCCGTCCTGGGGGGATACAGGGTGGCGGCAGTAAGGGCATCCGGCCACCCCTTACCATTAACATGACAAATCCGTTTAACCATAGCCGACGCTGCGTAACCGCGGGACAAGGCGCAAGCGACAATTAGAAGTGTGCCTAACTTCCCCGCCAATTTAGGGATGAGGCCTGACAGTTCACAAAATGTCACCACTCTTGCAACACTGGAATCAGTACCAGCGAGGTTAGTGTGCAGATGTTCTTTGAAACTGAGAGCTGTCCTGACATCAGTATATAAGATACACATTGCCAAAATATGCTGAAATGAAAGTGATACACCACAAAAACCACAGAGTGACGAATCCTCCAGCCGGAGGAGGAAGCCATATGTTAAAGGGCTATGTCTGATGCGCAATCTGGTTAGCTATGCTGTGTGTGTGAATTTCTAAGTGACCAAACTGCGTAGATCATCGATCCCTAGACTTACACACTAATTAAACTAACTTATGCTAAGAACAACACACACACCCATGCCCGAGGGAGCACTCGAATCTCCGACGGGAGTGGCGGCGCAGTCAGTGACATGGCGCCTCAAACCGCACGGCCACTCCGCGTGGCCGTCTGATAAGCAGAACCTCCTTCCAGTGGTGAGTTTAACATGAAGTCCGCCAGCCTGTGTGGTCGATTTGAGCGACCATAGTTTGTTTTTTGACACTTTCCGTCATCACAGCCTCCCACTGGCGCATGGTGCACCTGTCAGAAAATGAGATGACGTCGTGTGATGGGGTGGGGCAGTGATGGACAACACCATCCCGACAGCTTCATTGGCCGGTTTGTCGGCCGTGTCGTTTCCTCGTATCCCGATGTGGCCAGGCATCCAGCAAAAATGACCACCTTGCCACGGTGTTGGAGTCGCTGGAAGAAGTGATGGATGAGCTGAATCAACTTGTCTACTGGATACATTTGGTGCAGTACTTGTAAGGCCCTAAGCGAGTCGGAACAGACAAGAGACATTCTCATGTCTGTGAATGCTCTCCAGTGCCAAAATAATGCCATATTAACCCCACCTCATAATTTGTAAACTGTTCCGGAAGACGCATTTTGAAAACATTGTCAGGGAAAACGGCGGAAAAACTGAAGACATTCTCTTGATGGGATCCATCTGTTTAAACAACGATGAAACCGTGGTACGGACTCAAAATGGAAGAAAACACAGTTATAAAAAAGGCCCTGTTCATTTTTTCTGTAGGACTAAAAGTTTGCACGTAGTGAGCGAGAGAATATGAAAGTCTTGCACGTGATAGTTGAATGTGTTGCGGGTTGCCCCACAGATGGGGGCAGCTGACTCATCCTATATATCTAGTCTTATCATAACCAATAAACGGCCATTAACGAAATTCAAAGTCATAAATAATGCAAAATACAAGGAAGGATTCAGGTAGATCATCACTGCGAGAATGTATGAGATTAAATACTTCGAGTGATTAATGGTGTGCTTTCTAGAGTATAGCCGTTTTGTTGATTCTGTTTCGCGCGCGATATTCCGACGACCGACCCAGTCGTCTTCGTCATGTGTTTCCAGCTGTGTTACTATGCGTACTCCAATAACATGTGAAGTATAGTTGGTGCCGCGCTGCTGTTTACAGCCGAGTTCGACTAGCAGCACCGCTACGCAATTCGACGCTCATGTGTTTTTAAAGCGAGCCCGCACTGTTATTCAGTGAAACGCACATTTCTCACCGTTGCTCAATCCTGGGGGATGTGATAGCCAGCGAGACCTTAACTAATTGAGTGGTGAACGCCAAGCCGTATTTAATTTTGAACCTCCGTCACAGTTTGGTAGGTAATCTGACGTCTTCATTCCGATGGACTCTTTAATTGCGCCGTCTCAGATGTTCGGCGTTTGTACCACGATAAAGGCCTCGATTTATTCCTTTTCATGATTATATTCGATGTAATGCTCCGTAACAGCTCATTTGCTTGGTTCTTTTAGTCAAGTGTGTCGCTAATGTTCCTTCCACCTCTCCTCAACTGTTTTAATAGTCTGTGTAAGTAGGCTGTTTAGGTTTTTATGTTGGTAACGCCACGTAGCGCCTTGTGTGAAAATCACTGACTGTGCTTTGTGCAGTCTGCGGCTGGTTTGCATTGTTGGAATATTTGCTATTGTAGTGTTGGGCAGTTGGAGGTGAGCCGCCAGCAGTGGTGGATGTGGGGAGAGAGATGGCACAGTTTTGAGAGCGGACGATCTGGACGTGTGCCCGTCAGAAAAAGCAAATTTGTGAGACTGGATGTCATGAAATGATATATATATATTATGATGGTGGTGGTTGTTGGGATGTTTAAGGGGGACTAAACAGCTAAGGTCATCAGTCCTCCAATATATTATGACTTTTGAACACTATTAAGGTAAATACATTGTTTGTTCTCCATCAAAATCTTCATTTGCTAACTATGCCTATCATTAGTTAGTGCCTTCAGTAGTTAGAATCTTTTATTTAGTTGCCAGTATTTCCGCTCGCTGTATTGCAGTAGTTCCAGTAACGAAGATTTTTTTGAGGTAAGTGATTCATGAAAGGTATAGGTTATTGTTAGTCAGGGCCATTCTTTTGTAGGGATTATTGAAAGTCAGGTTGCGTGCGCTAAATATATTGTGTCAGTTTAGTATTGATCAGAATAAGCAAAGAGAGAAACGTCTTAGTACGTTCAGTTTTGCTCAGCTGTTTGAAAATCATATAACGTAGAGGTTTACCAGCACTGTCATTCTTAATTTTTTCTAAGGGGATGTTTCAGTCTGAACCACCTAAGTTACGCTACAATCCAGTACACACCCAGCTTTCGGAGACCTAGATCCGGTATAATCCGCCAGCGCCAACGAAGATAAAACGTCTTCTTTGTAACTTTTGTGAAGACGTTTTATCTGCGTTGGCGCTGTAGAAATACAATGGATGCAATGTTTCCGGAGGAGTCTCTATCCTGTGGCTGGGCTATAATAAGACAGGTTAGCGATTCTGGGCTACTCTTTCTTTCTGAGTCTCAACCTCTGACCAAGACGTTGCTCTTGTTGACTGCTACGTCCGCTTCGTTTGTGTGTCTGACTACCCACCCCTTCGGAACACTAGTCCTAAGTGCTGTACTTCTTCGGCGAGGCTCTTCTTGTATAACAGCGTTCGAGCTCTTCAAATGGTTCAAATGGCTCTGAGCACTATGGGACTCAACTGCTGTGGTCATCAGTCCCCTAGAACTTAGAACTACTTAAACCTACCTAACCTAAGGACATCACACACATCCATGCCCGAAGCAGGATTCGAACCTGCGACCGTTGCAGCAGCGCGGCTCCGGACTGGAGCGCCTAGAACCGCACGGCCACCGCGGCCGGCCGTTCGAGCTCTGCTGACGCGTTGTACGTACGGAATTCTTTGGGATATTTGATGATGGTCCAGAGCGACCGTTTTCAAGTTCCGTTGTGAATGGAACCTGAGACATCACATCTCAAGTGATGTTCCTATTAGTCTAGTTTTCTTATTTGTTCAAACTTGTTAATAACGATCAAATTTAAAAATGCATACACTGATGGAAGAAGTCAGCAGTGTAGGGCGCTGGCAAATAAAACCGTGACAATGTGAGGTTGACGATAGCGGTTACGACTGAAAAAGGAGCAATCTGAAAAACATACTTGTCAAAGAAACCGTTCGGCACTGGATGTCACTATTTGGTGTCGGTGAAAAGAGAGTTTTTCTATCAAGAAATGTGCAGTGAGTGGGACTACACGTGTGGCTGAATTGTGTGTCTGTTCACGTACTGTTGTTGTTTTTGTTGTCGTTGTTGTTGTCGTCCGGAATATAAATTGTTGAGTAACTTGGGACACAGTGGCCTGGCTCGTATATGCATTCCTACAATCCACGGCAGTTGTCCGTGAGCCACGTTTTCCATAGGTTATTGCTTACAATAGCCAATTCCGTTGGCGGCAGTTCTCCTTAAATACTAATACGTAGCACGTATTGCTACTCACTAAAATGTTCTTTTTTATTTGTAAACTACCCTCAACACTGAAACGTTTGTTCCTTTGGCATATGTCTTTGCATTATTATGAAAGACAAATCTATAATCTCTGCTGAGATATATCTGTTTCAAAGCTTGGGCATATGAGCGAAATAATAAACTGCCAGCAATCTAACTCTCTCTTCTAAGTACGTATAACTACAGACCCTGACAAAAATCAAGCACCTAGAAGAGATGGTCGAATGTAAGTGTAAATGATTAGAGTTGCTATTCTCGGTGACAGTTAGAAAGGCCACCAGAATGTATTAGTGTTCTTCGTGTTAAGTGTTGTTACCAGGCCTGGTAGGTATTATGAGAGACCACTGTGGAGGACACTGAGATGCTGCGTACTCGTGTGAGACAGATTTATCAGCACATTTTGAAAGGAGCCTCATTGAGGGTCTCTGTTGGATTCTTTGGTCGAATCATGCAATATCCAGATTTTCTGACTCGAAGAGGTATGAACAGTTCATCTACTTTCAAAATTGATGATAATGAGACTGATTGGCCTGAAATTTTTGGAATACTATCGTCTTTGGCTGTTTCTGGCACAGCAGTTACCTTGTTGTCACTGGCAAGGAAAATGTCTTACTTTTAACACTGAATTAATGATGATGATCAACTATTCGGGTACTGGGAGGCAAGTTTCGTAACATCATTTTGCTTATCGCATCAGTACCTAAGGCTTTACGTGATTTTAAGTGCGACAGAATTTTGTTGATTTCCCGCAGATTAGTGAAATCCACGCGAACATTATTTTCATCGATGTAGTCGGTGATAGTATTTTTAACAGTAACGATCTTGTAGGGATCGAAGGGCGCAGAATTTGGAATAAAGTTGATGCAGTTTTTTTGCCAAAGCCTTTGCCTTTTCTCTTGGTGAAGCAGTCACGGTATCATGTAGTCGCGGAGCAACGAACGACTTACAAAGTATTCTCAGAGGAACATTCCGGACAGAATTTGAACCTGGGTTTCTCAGTTTAAGTCTATAGTGCCATCTGTCGTTTTCTTGTTGCTTTATCTTTTCGCTGAGATCTCTAGTGAGCCTATTTAATACCGTGCTTACTGTTGTATACGTAGTTCTTAGTTTTCTTTAAACGGTGAAACTCAGGAGGAAATTCAGGGGCGTAAATGATGCGCCGGAAAGGGGGGGGGGGGGGGGGGAGTGAAGAACTGACGTTAGCTGGTGTGACCAAAAGAGCGGTAAATAATAAATTACAATCTGCAGTTCCAGGCCTTCGACAGTGTGCATACAGGTGACAACATCAATCTTAAGTATCCAGTCGTTGCCTGTACAGTTCACAATTAATATTCGTGTGTGGCTCAATTATCTCACTGTCCATCGATGTATCACCAACGTATACTATTAATGGGTTATGATCAGAATTTAGGGAACAAAGAATATTAACATTTATACAGGCCGGCACATTTTTATAAAGGACGGCATCCAGGATGTCCGGTAAGAACTCAGTATTTGGGGGCTAATAATTTGGTCCATTTGATGAAAGAATAGTTATATTGGGGGTATTACAATAGGTAAGCAATATATTCCCGTTAGGGTTGATGGTCCTCGAATTTCACACGGTATTTTTAATATTGAGATCACCAGATCTATTACGGGTCCAGTAGGACCACCCAAGACACTACTGAGATCAAAAAATGGTTCAAATGGCTCTGAGCACTATGGGACTTAACATCTGAGGTCATCAGTCCCCTAGAACTTAGAACTACTTAAACCTAACTAACCTAAGGACAACACACACATCCATGCCCGAGGCAGGACTCGAACCTGCGACCGTAGCAGTCGCGCGGTTCCGGACTGAAGCGCCTAGAACCGCTCGGTCACCACGGCCGGCCACTACTGAAATCAGCCAGCAGAAGTTTTCTATCGGGTGGCTGGTACACGGACCCTGAAATGTTCGTAGCTTTACAGCAGTTGCTTCTGAGCCAACTATAGGTGGAGAAAGACTCTACCAATGCTGTATGTTCTCCTGGATGAGTACGGCAGAGCCGTCGCCTCGTCGGAGCTGTCTGTCAGCGTGGTAGTATTTACATCGTGGTATTTGAAAAGTTTCTGAACGTCGCAAGGGAGATTCACTGAGTAAGATTACGGCAGGTAAGATTCCACTAGTGAAAAGTTTTAGTTCAGTATGACGTTTGCATATATTATGTATTTTAAGTATTTATTGGTCAGTAGATGTAATAAGATTTCTGATATTGACTTATTTTGTAGTGAATTGACGATGGATGTTACAGTTCTACAGGGCCAGTCTCACAGATCTTGTACTCTAGGGTCGCTAACATTTGTAAAAGGTTTGTTAGATTAGGTACGACGTCTTGACAATCTGTCGGAGGGGGCGTTGAAATATGTATTAGTTCCGGAGAACGCAAGTTTGGCAGTATTAGACGCAGGTTAGCTGATTGCTGCGCGAGAGTGCCTTTCCTGATGGAGGCATATGATGCAGTCTACCTGGAGAAGGAGGTTCAACGTGGTTGGACGGCCGCAGAGGGCGTGTCTTCTTTGGCAGTGGCGGCTGTCTGTGGCAGCGGAGCTCCCTCCTGCTAAGCGAATATGTTTTTACTGGGAGGTGCTGGCGTGAGCGTATTTGCTGGTAAACAACTCAACCTTCGTATGACGCGGGATGACTTCCGCTACAGTTAAAGCAAGAGGCTTCAATGAGTTTTTTTTTTCAGTCTGAAGTTAAATGGTTTTGAGCGCACTTTACACAACGTGGTTCCGCTTTGCAATGCACTGACGAATGATTAAGTCTGTGACATCCATGTAAAGGAGTGGGACTAGGTGATCTGTAAACTTCTATAGTTAGACGCGGAAAACGATGTAACTTTTGCAGCTTTAGCAGGGAGTATATGTCTGCTGCTTTAGCATTACGAGTTAATATTATTTAGTTCTCACACAAGGGATACGGTGGCTTATCATATGGTGGAGCCATTTGTACTTCAGAAAATATCTGATATCCTTGGTTAATTAATTAAAAAGCAATGTCTTCCTCAGACGTAGCGAGTGGTAACCTCTAATGACTACTTTTAGTGGTTTCTTAGTCTGATCAGTTTCACAAGCGTGAAATTCGATGTGGTTCTCTTCCAAGAAACTAACACACTGTTTGTAACCGTCAGGGGTCTCAGTCGCAGTGCTTATAGGTCACGTTACTATCTAGTCAAGCAGGGATGATAAAGGATCCTCTATAGGTTTTCTGCTATATCTTTCCACGTTTGAATGTCACATACAAAGATGGGAGGGATCTTCAGTTTTGTGGGTGGTTGTGGAGGGTTTTTATCTACAGGCGGTTCACTTTCACAGGCACAGGAATTGGCAATAACTTCAAACCGATTTTGAACCGGTAGGTTCTACTGAACTCCTTGACGTCACTGTTGTTGCTTAAACTGTCTAATGGATAGCTGCTGTCTGCTGTGGCTGATAGTGTGGATGCTGGACCAGCTGGATGTCATGGGAACAAGACGGCTGATGGTGCATATACCAGTCGTCGGTGGACGGCCTCCTGGTACATCTACATCTACATGGTTACTCTGCAATTCACACTCAAGTGCCTGGCTTAGCGTTCATCGAACCATTTTCATACTACTTCTCTAACATTCCACTCTCGAATGGCGCGTGGAAAAAAGGAACACCTAAATCTTTCCGTTCGAGCTCTGATTTCTCTAATTTTATTATGATGATCATTTCTCCTTACGTAGGTGGGTGTCAAAAAAATATTTCCGCATTCGGAAGAGAAAGTTGGTGATTTAAATTTCGTAAATAGATCCCGCCGCAAAGAAAATCGCCTTTGTTTCAGTGACTGCCACCCCAACTCGCGTATCATATCAGTGGCACTCTCACCCCTATCGCGCGATAACACGAAACGAGCTGCCCTTCTTTGCACTTTTTCGATGTCCTCCGTCAATCCTACCTGGTAAGGATCCCATACCGCGCAGCAATATCCCAGCAGAGGACGGACAAGTATAATATAGGCTGTCTCTTTAGTGGGCTCGTCGCATCTTCTAAGTGTTTTGCCAACAAAGCGCAGTCTTTGTTTCGCCTTCCCCACAATATTATCTATGTGGTCTTTCCAATTTAAGTTGCTCGGCCGGTCAAAGTGGCCGTGCGGTTAAAGACGCTGCAGTCTGGAACCGCAAGACCGCTACGGTCGCAGGTTCGAATCCTGCCTCGGGCATGGATGTTTGTGATGTCCTTAGGTTAGTTAGGTTTAACTAGTTCTAAGTTCTAGCGGACTAATGACCACAGAAGTTGAGTCCCATAGCGCTCAGAGCCATTTGAACCATTTTTTAAGTTGCTCGTAATTGTAATTCCTAGGTCTTTAGTCGAATTGACAGCACTCAGATTTGTGCGCTTTATCGTATACCCAAAATTTATCGGATTTCTTTTAGTACCCTGCGGCATAGGCTGAAAGCGCTGCTGTTGACACTGGACGCAGTTCGGGTCTTGAACAAGGTAAAGGTGCTGTGCAGGTGGTTGTTCGTTGTCGTGACATTGTTCCGGAAGCACGTGTTGGCCATAATGCTGTTGGTATTTGGAGCCGTGGTCTTGGACTCCGTGATGATGATGATGATGATGATGATGATGATGATGATGATGAATAACTTCATGAAAGTCCGCTGGTTTATTTACAAAGTTATTATCTTCCCTTCCTTCCGTAGTTTTTCTAAGCTTTGTTAACCTATCACACATCGCCTTTGCGTGATTATTTGAACATGGTGGCGCCGTGTTACAAAACTAGGGAATAGTTCGTAGCATTAATTCTTACACTGTTATCGTAGGTACGGCAAGGCGCTAGCGAAGGGTAAAAAACCTCGCAGTGAACTATGTGCATCGGACGGCTGCTAGACTCGGAATGCATATTATCGCTCACCTCCGAAGGAAGCTTGCGAAGTTCTGGGCTTGAAGAGTACAGCCGAAAGCACGGAACTGTGGCATCATTCATCAGGAAACTGAGAAAAATACACCATACCTTCTATGTTACACAGCAACGTGTAGACCAAATATGCTGGAAAATATTAAATGACCCAGTTTCAGCTAATCACGAACTGCGGACGGCGGCAAGCTGCGGGGAAAAGGATGGATATACTTTCGATACACAGAGCATCAGTCTCAATTCGATCGTTCTGCGGGTACCAATAAACAGTTCCGCAGTTCTGTCTAACTAAATTGGTACCGTTTCTTCAGCATATGTGTTAACAAATTTCTAAGCAGACGAATTTCAATCAATGAGTTCTAAGCTTGTGGAACAGGAGAGGCGCTGGGACGAGAAACGTTTCACTACAGTTTCAAAAGAATTTATTTATTGAGCTAAACACAAAAAATCACAGATTTCAATATTACAAATTCCTGAAGTCTCTAGTAATTTATGCAGTGCATTCATTCGCGTTTACTACAAAACTATAACGTTTAATTAACCATTTTAAATTTGAGTAAAACCTTGCAATGAATCATACTTCACAAGACCTCATAAATTTAAATAAAAATTTACAATAAATTAGAAAAACACCAAGACATTTCAAAATTTAAAAGAATAAATCACGTGAATGAAAAGCAATTAAATTTCAAAACCAGGCCAGCCACTTTGACAGTAAGTGGAAGTAATGCGCCTCATATCCACAGTGAGGCCATTTACATGGTTGCATTAACGCTAGATTGCCCACCCTGCTCACATCATTTAAACATACAACGTCAACAGCTGCCAACTGGGCCTTACGTCAGTTTAATGGTACAAATTTCAGCAGACAGCTATAGTTCCTGCAACATAAAAGCTGATAAGGACTTATAATAACGAGGAAACCTGAATGAGCATATAATCTTTTAATACTTAACACCACCAGGGCTTGGCATAATTAGCTGATGCTTACTTCATTAAATTTAAACAAAGAATTTAGGTCACCAAGACTGTTTACTAATTAATAAGAAATGCAGCCGAGAATGAAGTAAAATGATCAATTTAATTTCCAAATGTACCATGTGCGTTACCAGTGTTTCAATCAACAGTTGCACTGAAAAGCTATTGCAATAACACGTTAGCAATAACCAACGGCCGACACCACAGTTTACTACCCACACTAAAGAGGGTTAATTAAGATACTGAAGAACGCTAACAACTAGCGAATTTAAATCACTTGGCGCACTTTCATCTTCAAAAGTAATGAATGGTCTTTCCGACGCATTACTACGCCGACACTAAAACAATGACTTAACTGAAAAAAAATCTGTGTCTGGTAACCACGACGGCGCTCTTCACACAGGTTTACTACAACACGCATATTTAGCAGAGGGTAAGTGCTTGGTTAGTAATCAAACACGCACCACTTCCTTCAGTGTTAGAGCAGTAATTCTATTGCTATAGACATCAATGCACTTAGAGGCCCATCTTAAGCTGACCGCGTTCCACCACTATCGGCAACAGCTTGCTCCACAAGGTGCACTTGGAGCAGTGCCTTCAATAGGAAACAAATAGCAATTACATTTGCCGAGAACCGAGATCCACTCTTCGAACTAAGCCAAGATAACACGCGCTGCGTGCAGACACGAAGACGGTGTCTGTACTTCGTTCAGTCTCACAGAGTCCAACCCCGGCACATCTCCACTCTTTATCGCGGAAAAGCGTTCACCACACTCCGGTCGCGCCACGCGCACTCCAAGCCCCTGCAGTCACAATGGAACATTCCCAAATTTCGATAAACGATCATGATGGAACCTGGCGGTTTTGTAGAGAGGGAAAAATAACAGAAAACAGTTTTTTGTTTTGTTCCAAATTTCACATTTAAGATGTAAAACACGCCATAAAAGGCAATTTGGTATATTAGGTTTGGAGGGAATGTCTTCGAAACGGTGATATATAAAAAATGTTTCTCAAATAAAAGCTGATACGTAATTAACATTCTTGAAAACTGTATAATCGAATTTTGTAATAATTTGAAATTCTGCAAAATACTCCATCACCATTAATTAACGTTGAAATATACAGAGTTTTGTTGTTGTTGTTGTTGTTGTTGTTGTTGTTGTCTTCAGTCCTGAGACTGGTTTGATGCAGCTCTCCATGCTACCCTATCCTGTGCAAGTTTCTTCATCTCCCAGTACCTACTGCAACCTACATCCTTCTGAATCTGCTTAGTGTATTCATCTCTTGGTCTCCCTCTACGATTTTTACCCTCCACGCTGCCCTCCAATGCTAAATTTGTGATCCCTTGATGCCTCAGAACATGTCCTACCAACCGGTCTCTTCTTCTCGTCAAGTTGTGCCACAGACTCCTCTTCTCCCCAATTCTATTCAATACCTCCTCATTAGTTATGTGATCTACCCATCTAATCTTCAGCATTCTTCTGTAGCACCACATTTCGAAAGTTTCTATTCTCTTCCTGTCCAAACTATTTATCGTCCATGTTTCACTTCCATACATGGCTACACTCCACACAAATACTTTCAGAAACGACTTCCTGACACTTAAATCTATACTCGATGTTAACAAATTTCTCTTCTTCAGAAACGCTTTCCGTGCCATTGCCAGTCTACATGTTATATCCTCTCTACTTCGACCATCGTCAGTTATTTTGCTCCCCAAATAGCAAAACTCCTTTACTACTTTAAGCGTCTCATTTCCTACTCTAATGCCCTCAGTACCACCCAATTTAATTCGACTACATTCCATTATCCTCATTTTGCTTTTGTTGATGTTCATCTTATATCCTCCTTTAAAGACACTGTCCATTCCGTTCAACTGCTCTTCCAAGTCCTTTGCTGTCTCCGACAGAATTACAATGTCATCGGCGAACCTCAAAGTTTTTATTTCTTTTCCATGGATTTTAATACCTACTCCGAACTTTTCTTTTGTTTCCTTTACTGCTTGCTCAATATACAGATTGAATAACGTTGGGGAGAGGCTACAACCCTCTATCACTCCCTTCCCAACCACTGCTTCCCTTTCATGCCCCTAGACTCTTATAACTGCCATCTGGTTTCTGTACAAATTGTAAATAGCCTTTCGCTCCCTGTATTTTACCCCTGCCACCTTCAGAATTTGAAAGAGTGTTCCAGTCAACATTGTCAAAAGCTTTCTCTAAGTCTACAAATGCTAGAAACGTAGGTTTGCCTTTCCTTAATCTTTCTTCTAAGATAAGTCGTAAGTTCAGTATTGCCTCACGTGTTCCAATATTTCTACGGAATCCAAACTGATCTTCCTCGACTTATTAAACTGATAGTTTGGTAATTTTCACATCTGTCAACACCTGCTTTCTTTGGGATTGGAAATATTATTTTCTTCTTGAAGTCTGAGGGTACTTCGCCTGTCTCATACATCTTGCTCACCAGATGGTAGAGTTTTGTCAGGACTGGCTCTCCCGAGGCCGTCAGTAGTTCTAATGGAATGTTGTCTACTCCCGGGGCCTTGTTTCGACTCAGGTCTTTCAGTGCTCTGTCAAACTCTTCACGCAGTATCGTATCTCCCATAGCCTCTTTATCTACATTCTCTTCCATTTCTATAATATTGTCCTCAAGTACATCGCCCTTGTGTAGACCCTCTATATATTCCTCCCACTTTTCTTCTTTCCCTTCTTTGCTTAGAACTGGGTTTCCATCTGAGCTCTTGATATTCATACAAGTGGTTCTCTTTTCTCCAAAGGTCTCTTTAATTTTCCTGTTGGCAGTATCTATCTTACTCCTAGTGAGATAAGCCTCTACATCCTTACATTTGTCCTCTAGCCATCCCTGCTTAGCCATTTTGCACTTCCTGTCGATCTCATTTTTGAGACGTTTGTATTCCTTTTTGCCTGCTTCATTTACTGCATTTTTATATTTTCTCCTTTCATCAATTAAATTCAATATCTCTTCTGTTACCCAAGGATTTCTACTAGCCCTCGTCTTTTTACCTACTTGATCCTCTGCTGCCTTCACTACTTCATCCCTCAGAGCTACGCATTCTTCTTCTACTGTATTTCTTTCCCCCATTCCTGTTAATTGTTCCCTTATGCTTTCCCTGAAACTCTGTACAACCTCTGGTTTTGTCAGTTTATCCAGGTCCCATCTCCTTAAATTCCCACCTTTTTGCAATTCCTTCAGTTTTAATCTACAGTTCGTAACCAATAGATTGTGGGCAGAGTCCACATCTGCCCCTGGAAATGTCTTACAATTTAAAACCTGGTTCCTAAATCTCTGTCTTACCATTATATAATCTATCTCATACCTTTTAGTATCTCCAGGATTCTTCCATGTATACAACCTTCTTTTATAATTCTTGAAACAAGTGTTAGCTATGATTAAGTTACGCTCTGTGCAAAATTCTACCAGACGGCTTCCTCTTTCATTTCTTACCCCCAATCCATATTCACCTACTATGTTTCCTTCTCTCCCTTTTCCTACTCTTGACTTCCAGCCACCCGTGACTTAAATTTTCGTCTCTCTTAACTACCTGAATAATTTCTTTTATCTCATCATAAATTTGTTCGTCATCTGCAGAGCTAGTTGGCATATGAACTTGTACTACTGTAGTAGGAGTGGGCTTCGTGTCTATCTTGGCCACAATAATGCGTTCACTATGCTGTTTGTAGTAGCTTACCCGCACTCTTATTTTTTTATTCATTATTAAACCTACTCCTGCATTACCTCTATTTGATTTTGTATTTATAACCCTGTATTCACCTGACCAAAAGTCTTGTTCCTCCTGCCACCGAACTTCACTAATTCCCACTATATCTAACTTTAACCTATCCATTTCCCTTTTTGTATTTTCTAACCTACCTGCTCGATTAAGGGATCTGACATTCCACACTCCGATCCGAAGAACGACAGTTTTCTTTTTCCTGACAACAACGTCCTGTTGAGTAGTCCCCGCCCGGAGATCCGAATGGGGGACTATTTTACCTCCGGAATATTTTACCCAAGAGGACGCCATCATCATTTAACCATACAGTAAAGCTACATGCCCTCGGGAAAAATTTCGGCTGTAGTTTCCCCTTGCTTTCAGCCGTTCGCAGTACCACAACAGCAAGGCCGTTTTGGTTAATGTTACAAGGCCAGATCAGTCAATCATCCAGACTGTTGCCCCTGCAACTACTGAAAAGGCTGCTGCCCGTCTTCAGGAACCACACGTTTGTCTGGCCTCTCAACAGATACCCCTCCGTTGTGGTTGCACCTACGGTACGGCCATCTGTATCACTGAGGCACGCAAGCCTCCCCACCAACGGCAAGTCCATGGTTCATGGGGGGCAGAGTTTTGTTACAGTATAAATTAAAGCAGCTTTTAAGCTACATACATCCATGTGTAATAAATCTGGTTTCTGAGATACCGTATTTGGAAAATAAGCTGTTCACAATGTGTCAACATTACCAATTAAAATATATAAACATTCATTATTAGTCAAGTTATTTAAAATGGTTCAAATGGCTCTGAGCACTATGGGACTTAACATCTATGGTCATCAGTCCCCTAGAACTTAGAACTACTTAAACCTAACTAACCTAAGGACAGCACACAACACCCAGCCATCACGAGGCAGAGAAAATCCCTGACCCCGCCGGGAATCGAACCCGGGAACCCGGGCGTGGGAAGCGAGAACGCTAGCGCACGACCACGAGATGCGGGCCAAGTTATTTATTTTACTTACATTTGTTTCATGTTTTTTTTCTAAATTATTTTACATTTGGTTTTTGTTTTTTAGTTTACCGTTTCACATACGTGGATTTTGCTAACTGAAAATAATAGGTGACCTATGATTATGATACAAAATCATTAAAATAATAATAATCTGAAATGCTTAAAACATGATGTTTTATTACACCGTGCCCATAAAATGAACGATATTTCTTCACATAATATACACGACAGGAAATATAAAACAAAATTTAGCAGGATTTCAAATTGTCGTAGGTGACCCTCTAAATATCCTGGTTTGTATCAGCCATATTTCAGTACATTGGTAAGCCTTGGCGAGGAGAACTGTTATGTATTTGGCTGCAGCTTGATTATATTGTTTGTCAATTGGAGATTGACTTCATAAGCATTCATCACAACTAGATCTGAAAACCTTCTCACAGAGTTCTTCCAGCGTCGGAAACGGTATATATCTCACGACTCTATCTGTACCGTCGAGCCCTTTGGGAACGCCAGATGAACAAGTTCCTTGTCCTCGGGTACGATGCTCTGTATGGTTCTTTCACATTCAGAGACCCAAGAACCTCACAATAATACAGACCTTTCTTCCTCGCTGGGAAAGAAAACATCTTTAAAATTTCTTACCTGGTCAGACGGGTTTCGGTCCTGTCACAGGGACATTTGGGGCTTCAAAAAGAGATTCTCGCTCCAAACTGACACTTAGTCTCTTTTAAAACTAGGGAAGGCGAGTGGGCAGTGTGCAAAGAACCATTAGAACGTTGTACCCGAAGGCAAGAAACATCTGTTGACCGCAAAGGGCTCGATGGCACAGGTACAGCTGTGGGACGTATACAGCTTTCGATGTTGGAAGAAATTGTGAGAAGATTTTTGATTTAGCTCTGTTGAATGATTAAGACGCCAATCTCCACTTGAGAAACCATATAATCAAGCTGCAATCAGTAGTACATAATAAACTCGCTTCGCCAAGCTTACCAATGTACCGAAATGTGCCTGATGTAGATCAGTATTTTTAGAGGATCACTGACGACAATTTGAAGTCCTGCTGAATTTTATTTTATATTGTTTTATATGATGTTCTCTGCCGTGTATATTATGTGAAGAAATTTCGTTCATTTTATGTACATAGTGTAAGAAAACGTTATATATTAATGGTTTATTTGCAGATTATTATTATTATTGTAATCATTTTGTATCATAATAATGGGGTACTAATTATTTTCAGTTGACAAAATACACGTATGTGAAACGGTAAATTGAAAAATAATGTAAAATAACAATTTGAAACATAAAAAAATGTACGTAAAAGAAGTAACTTGACTAATAATGAGTGTTTAGATATTATAATTGGATATGTTGACAATACTCTGACAGCACATTATGTACAGCTTATTGCACATGAATGTATATAGCTTCTAATTTTCTTTAATTCATGATGTAACAAAAATTTTCATTTTTCGAAATTAATTAATGCTGGTGGGGTACTTTGCTAAATTTTCGATTATTACAAAATTCCATTAGACAGTTTTCAAGCACGTTAACTGCATATCAACATTTAGGTGAGAACCTTGAAGGATGTGTTTGACCCCTTAAATGCCCCCTCTGCATACCCGCCAAGTTTGAAAATCGTTTACTGAAACTTGGGAATGTTCCTTTGTCAGTGCTCGCCTCCAAGGCGCTGGTCTCACTTCCTTTCCTGGCGCCACCGTGCTCGACGTTCTAACTAGCCGTGCCAGCTTTTCTCTAGTAATCAGAGACCGAAACTAGCGCGAGATATCGAAAAAAGATAACTACATACACTGAAGCAAAATCAACTATCCCACGTTTCAAATTTGCGCAACGAGTGTTACCCTCTGCAGCGAGGGGTACACTGTTTTGAGTATCCTAAAAGATGTATCGGACTGAGATTCAAACCACGAGCCTCACCTTTCGCAAGGAATGTTCTGTCGCACATTTTTATCTGCCAGGTAGTTTCAAACAAGTTGAGTTTCAAAGTCAATTAACTTCGCCTTTATAGCCTCCGCGGATATCTCCCATAAGAGGTCGAAATGGTAGGCATTGAAGCATGTCTTAGACCACGGCCTATTCCCGTTTTCTCCTTCTGCCCCATCCTCTTGGGACTGAAAAGAACCGCTTGATTTCTGCTCCTTGAAGCAGAAAAAGGAAAAAACCTAACGAGTATAAAAAGAATGCCACAAAAACTACAGACACCGCCTCTAACAGTCTGCATTGCATGAATAAATCAAACTGCATTTTACACGAGAGAACTCATGCTGATTCTTCGAGATAATCTTGTTTTCCTCCAGTAAGGTCGCAATATTTCAGATTGGAATCTGCTCTAGGATCGTGAGACAAGCGGGAGTTACGCTTTTGGTCTGCTATTTTGCATCTTGTCAACCACATCTTAAATGCACTTGACAAACAGTCCAAAATTTTCTTAGATCTGACAAAATAAACTTGATTGTTAGGGTCTGCGATGTGTGCCAAATGAGTGGCTGAAGTCTTACTGAAGTAAACGATCTCATATTACAGAGATCAAACACATGCACGATAGCACTACAGAAAATCAGCGTTAAGAGTCACCCTTACTGTCACAATGCGTATTGCAGGGGTCTCTCTTAGGACCACTTCTTTATCTAGTGTACTTTAATGACCTACCCTCAGGTGTAAATAATGAAGAAGCAGTAATATTTGCGATCATACCAGTCTGCTTGCTGAAGCAAAAAATTGAGAAGATCTTACCGCTTCTGGAGGTGACACCGCAGATGAATTTCCGAATGTCTATAGAAAAAGGTTTATTTTAAACCCACAAAAAACTGTTACATCACACCTTCGGATTCAGCAAATAATGCAGAAAAGTCAGTAATTCACGTGAACAATTAGAAAATACACAATGTCACTGAGACAAAGTTTCTAGGCCCT
This sequence comes from Schistocerca americana, assembly GCF_021461395.2. Taxonomy (NCBI): domain Eukaryota; kingdom Metazoa; phylum Arthropoda; class Insecta; order Orthoptera; family Acrididae; genus Schistocerca; species Schistocerca americana. The sequence continues at coordinate 307,454,153 of NC_060120.1, read as the reverse complement.
CGTCTGGAAAAAAATCTATAATGGAACTCTCACATATCATCCTTAAACTCACTGTTCTCGAAGTTAATGTATGTAATCAGTGTGCTATCTAGTAATGCAACTCACGAAACTGTAAATACAGTGTATAAAAATACACTGTATTTATTATACACTCGCTTTGAGATATGTTGTTGTCTTTAGAAGTAATTCTACCCATGTCTTGACAACAACCATGGAGCAGAAGAGAGGATAATTAGAGTAATAAAGCAAACAGTATAAGTAAATTTAAGCCATTTTTTAGATATTTAAGTATTCTTCCTTTTCCTTGCGTTTACAATTTCTAAACTGTGCTGTTTGTAAAAAAAAAAGTATGACGAAGAAGGGGAATGTCTTTATCCCAAACACCGCTGGGCGTGAACTCCATATTAGACTACGGGAAAATATTCATGTAAACTGTTCCAGCACAGCTCTGTACCTAAAGGGTGCTTAGCAGTCAGTGTAGCAGTCTACAGTAAGCTGCCAGAAATTATAAAGAGCACCAGTCAAGTAAATGCATTTAAAAAGCTGTTAAATATTTTTTATGAACGAATTATTTTTACATTGTGTCTCATTATATGGATAACAAATCAGAATAATTGTATAATGTCATTATACTCTAAAATGTTGTCCAGCCTCTGTCATACGTTGTTTGTATAAAAGATGTTTTTGACCAATAAGTAAATAAATAAGTATTTAAATAAAATCTTTTTAATATAAGACGTGATTAAAACAGACTAGAAAGTATAAAGCAGTTTATCCTATCCCCGTACAGATTCCTAACCTCTTACAGGTACTCCTGAAAATGTGTGCTTATGAATTTTTAATACCTATGAAAATTCTTGTAGCACTTAATAGTAAGGAGATGAACTATACATGCATCAGTTGTGTATTACACGCTCCTCACGTTTTTTGTTTTAAATTCTACAACTATTTACATAGTTACAAAAAAGTTCCGAGCGCAGATTTTCAGGACTGTCTCTACGGGGCTGGAAGAAATTATTTTATACTTATTAGTCCGTTTTAAAGATATGTTGTATTAAAAAGTTTTTATTTAAACAATTATTTTTTGCTTCTCGGTCTTGTATGGGTCAAATTTTTCAGTCGATTTCAAACATTTTGATGAGATTACATGAGAGACACGTAGTAAATTGCTGGATTATGTAGGTCTCCCTTCACCTGAGTCAACCAATACATTGCTACTTCCTACGATTATCTCACGAAAAGACCTCGAAGGTAAAAATTAGATAGAGCACATTTCACAAGAGGACTTACCAACAAACGTTCTTACAAAGTAACACTCGTCAAGAGGAACATGACAAGGGGGAAACAGCACTGGCACACAGATTGCCGCCCGCCACACACCAGACAAGAAAGCACGTTAACACTGCATTGTCACCGAGTTCTGAACTACACTCCTGGAAATGGAAAAAAGAACACATTGACACCGGTGTGTCAGACCCACCATACTTGCTCCGGACACTGCGAGAGGGCTGTACAAGCAATGATCACACGCACGGCACAGCGGACACACCAGGAACCGCGGTGTTGGCCGTCGAATGGCGCTAGCTGCGCAGCATTTGTGCACCGCCGCCGTCAGTGTCAGCCAGTTTGCCGTGGCATACGGAGCTCCATCGCAGTCTTTAACACTGGTAGCATGCCGCGACAGCGAGGACGTGAACCGTATGTGCAGTTGACGGACTTTCAGCGAGGGCATATAGTGGGCATGCGGGAGGCCGGGTGGACGTACCGCCGAATTGCTCAACACGTGGGGCGTGAGGTCTCCACAGTACATCGATGTTGTCGCCAGTGGTCGGCGGAAGGTGCACGTGCCCGTCGACCTGGGACCGGACCGCAGCGACGCACGGATGCACGCCAAGACCGTAGGATCCTACGCAGTGCCGTAGGGGACCGCACCGCCACTTCCCAGCAAATTAGGGACACTGTTGCTCCTGGGGTATCGGCGAGGACCATTCGCAACCGTCTCCATGAAGCTGGGCTACGGTCCTGCACACCGTTAGGCCGTCTTCCGCTCACGCCCCAACATCGTGCAGCTCGCCTCCAGTGGTGTCGCGACAGGCGTGAATGGAGGGACGAATGGAGACGTGTCGTCTTCAGCGATGAGAGTCGCTTCTGCCTTGGTGCCAATGATGGTCGTATGCGTGTTTGGCGCCGTGCAGGTGAGCGCCACAATCAGGACTGCATACGACCGTGGCACACAGGGCCAACACCCGGCATCATGGTGTGGGGAGCGATCTCCTACACTGGCCGTACACCACTGGTGATCGTCGAGGGGACACTGAATAGTGCACGGTACATCCAAACCGTCATCGAACCCATCGTTCTACCATTCCTAGACCGGCAAGGGAACTTGCTGTTCCAACAGGACAATGCACGTCCGCATGTATCCCGTGCCACCCAACGTGCTCTAGAAGGTGTAAGTCAACTACCCTGGCCAGCAAGATCTCCGGATCTGTCCCCCATTGATCATGTTGGGGACTGGATGAAGCGTCGTCTCACGCGGTCTGCACGTCCAGCACGAACGCTGGTCCAACTGAGGCGCCAGGTGGAAATGGCATGGCAAGCCGTTCCACAGGACTACATCCAGCATCTCTACGATCGTCTCCATGGGAGAATAGCAGCCTGCATTGCTGCGAAAGGTGGATATACACTGTACTAGTGCCGACATTGTGCATGCTCTGTTGCCTGTGTCTATGTGCCTGCGGTTCTGTCAGTGTGATCATGTGATGTATCTGACCCCAGGAATGTGTCAATAAAGTTTCCCCTTCCTGGGACAATGAATTCACGGTGTTCTTATTTCAATTTCCAGGAGTGTATGTTGAAAGTTTCAAGTCTCTAAGTCATCGGGAAATGGTAGCACTAAACAACGTATCCCCCGGCCATCCAGCTCAGTGGAAGAGGAGTCAAAAACAAGGGAACACGTGTCTCGGCTTATCCGTAGATACTAAACCTTTTCTGAAAAAACTACGGCCAAAGTTTCCGAGGTATTCTTGAGACACTTTACGTGCCTTTAAAAGCACGATTGCGCGGCCCCTCCCGCCGGAGGTTCGAGTCCTCCTTCGGGCGTGTGTGTGTGTGTGTGTGTGTGTGTGTGTGTGTGTGTGTGTGTGTGTGTGTGTGTGTGTGTGTGTTTTGTTCTTAGCATAAGTTAGTTTATGTAGTGTGTAAGTCTCGGGACCGATGACCTCATTAATTTGGTCCCTTAGAAATAACACACATTTGAACATTTAAAAGCACGATTTCCTCAAACGAAATAATCGCAAAGTGGTTAGCGTCTCGGCTTCTTAATTTTACACCCCGCGGTCTTAACACGATTATTACTTTTATTTTTGTTTTTAATTCAGATACTCATGTCTGTAGTAGATTACTACATGAATGTTTTCCATTGCATACTTATATAACGTTGCCCTTATTCGTCTTCTAATCGTATGTCAGATGAATGAAATAAAAAAAAAAAGAGAAAATTACTTCAAATCGTTTTCGGTGAAATTCCCGTAGTTTATCTTGACTCATAATCAATTGCAAGCGCCAGTTTTCGGAAAAGTGATCCGTTATGCATGGTTTGTGGTGAAAGTATTCCCAACGTCCGAAATCTTCACCACTGACAACGACGATTCTTTCCGAAGTGAGATTCATACGAAGAAATGTCATTGCGCCAAATCTGCTTACACGCTATGTTTGTGGCGTTCTGAATATCTGTGTTTGGAATGTATCTACGATCGGTATCACCCAAGGGAATGCAACAAATTTTCCTGAAAAATAAAGACACGAATGAAATATGAGAATTGGTATGACAGTGAAATAACAGAGCAAGAGAATTCAAAAAGATCGCAACCCTCAACATACCACATACACATATATTATATAACAAATGTGTGATACTTATTGTGAAATCTAGTTGTAATTTTTATATAACGCACTTTTATCCCCTAATTTGATAAGAAACATTCGTGTAGTAATCTTCTACAGACACTGATAGATGAATGAAAGTAATAAAAATAAAATGGGGCACAAAATTAAGAACCCACGACGCTAACTACTGAGCCGCCATTTCGCATGAGGATGCTGCGTGGTAAAGGGCATATAAAGTACCTCGAAAATATTTTGAAAACTCTGACCGTTGTTTTTTCAGAAATGGCCAAGTATCTGCAGAAAAGCCGCGACACGTGTTCGCTAATTTTTGACTGCTCTTCCACAGAGCGAAGTTCCTAGGAAATCTGATCATGGCCTTGCCCTGTTCTGCTCGAGAGGTATGTCGAAAGTTTCAAGTCTCGACCTCATCGGGAAGATAGTTTAAAATCAATAGCAAAATTTTTACCGAACAAACAGACAAGAATGCCACCTGATAAAAACGTGTTAAAATACACTACTGGCCATTAAAATTGCTACACCAAGAAGAAATGCAGATGATAAACGGGTATTCATTGGACAAATACATTATACTAGAACTGACATGTCATTACATTTTCACGCAATTTGGGTGAGAAATCAGTAGCCAGAACAACCACCTCTGAACGTAATAACGGCCTTGATACGAATGGGCATTGAGTCAAACAGAGCTTGGATGGCGTGTACAGGTACAGCTGCCCATGCAACTTCAATGCGATACCACAGTTCATCAAGAGTAGTGACTGGCGTATTGTGACGAGTCAGTTGCACGGCCACCATTGACCAGACGTTTTCAATTGGTGAGATATCTGGAGAATGTGCTGGCCAGGGCAGCAGTCGAACATTTTCTGTATCCAGAAAGGCCCGTACAGGACCTGCAACATGTGGTAGTGCATTATCCTGCTGAAATGTAGGGTTCCGCAGGGATCGAATGAAGGGTAGAGCCACGGATCATAACACATCTGGAATGTAACGTCCACTGTCCAAAGTGCCGTCAATGCGAACAAGAGATGACCGAGATGTGTAACCAATGGCACCTGATACCATCACGCCGGGTGATACGCCAGTATGGCGATGACGAATACACGCTTCCAATGTGCGTTCAAAGCGATGTCGCCAAACACGGATGCGACCATCGTGATGCTGTAAACAGAACCTGGATTCATCTGAAAAAATGACGTTTTGCCATTCGTGCACCCACGTTCGTCGTTGAGTACACCATCGCAGGCGCTCCTGTCTGTGATGCAGCGTCACGGGTAACCGCAGCCATGGTCTCCGAGTTGATAGTCCGTGCTGCTGCAAACGTCGTCGAGCTGTTCGTGCAGACGGTTGTTGTCTGGCAAACGTCCCCATCTGTTGACTCAGGGATCGAGACGTGGCTGCACGATCCGTTACAGCCATGGAGATAAGATGCCTGTCTTCTCGACTGCTAGTGATACGAGGCCGTTGGGATGCAGCACGGTGCTCGGTAGTACCCTCATGAACCCACCGATTCCATATTCTGCTAACAGTCATTGGATCTCGACCAAGGCGAGCAGCAATGTCGCGATACGATAAACCGCAATCGCGATACACTACAATCCGACCTTTATCAAAGTCGGAAACGTGATGGTACTCATTTCTCCTCCTTGCACGAGGCATCACAACAACGTATCACCAAGCAACGCCGGTCAACTGCTGCTTGTGTATGAGAAATCGGTTGGAAACTTTCCTCATGTCGCTACCGGCGCCAGCCTTATGTGAATGCTCTGAAAAGCTAATCATTTACATGTCACAGCATCTTTTTCCTGTCGGTTCAATTTTGCGTCTGTAGCACGACATCTTCGTGGTGTAGCAATTTTAATGGCCAGTAGAGTAAATAATTCCGTACTTTCGTTCTTTCACCCATTTCGTAAATTGTGATCCTTGCAACGTGATGAGAGCGAAAGGCTTGACGAGAGACGGTGCACACGCGCCTGGACCTGTAGCGGCCGGCGGCAGGCGGCAGGCGGCGTGTTTGCGAGACGTATCGACGGCGGCGGCATGCGCCTCCCAGGCCAGGCCAGGCCAGGCCCGGCCACGGGAAGCCCCTGTGGGCGGCGTGAGTCATGCTGCGGCGCCAGCCATCGACCGCCCCAGGCGGCGCGCCGCCTCCAGCCTCCAGCCGCCCCCGTCTCGCCAGCTTTGCTCCTTTCTCTGCCCACACACGGGCTCACGTGCGCGATTTGCCTACGGGCCAGCGGCCACGTAAACGGCTAGCGCTCCCTCAGGTGCAGCGCATTGCACAGCTTGTCCCAAAAGGTGCACAGAGTGGCCAAAGGAATCCCCACGCCCCACTGCGCGCGTTCTTTGTGCCGTTACGCTATGCATCCGAGGGTATACAGCCGGAGGCACGATACATCGACATCGTAGAGGCGTTTTCTGACGGGATGAGGCACTCCCTCGCAAATTTCATTCCTAACGTACGCAGAGTGTTAAAAAAATCGAATATTTTGAGAGGCTGAAGTACCCACAAAAACAGGTCTTGCTGAAATGGGCTATAAAATGCATACCTTAAGAGCTACGAGCACTTGTTCGTGTTTGACACTATCCAACACGACATTTATATTGCAAGGTCTTTTATTTGCTTTCCATCTTTTTGGGAGGAGGCAGTATGGACCAAAACGAGAAAAAATTTCACTCAATATGGGCTGTAAAATGCATACCTTAACCCTTTGACGTCCAGTGGTTTCTGGCTGAAAGCACCACATCAATCATTTTATTGAACTACCAGTGACTTTCACATGAAATCATAGATGCTACTGCAAGACAGAGACTTCTGCTAGCAGACTGAGTACTTCTACGAATGTAGTGCATAGTAACAAAAACTGATGGCTTTCAAAGCAACGGGCGACGAGGAGATTGTGCTACGTGATTTTGGGACATTCTAATATGCGGTTTCATATACAGGGTGATTTTTTTCCACTGTGTGCAAGCTCTAGGGGTTGATCGATTAGAGTATACGGAACAAAAAAGGTCTAATGAACTTATGCCCGGAAATCCATGGTTTCCATGTTAGAGTCCATTATATATATATATATATATATATATATATATGTTTGTGTGTGTGTGTGTGTGTGTGTGTGTGTGTGTAGTGTGACTTTTTTTTTTTGCATCATGTGCAAACTCTAGGGACTGATCGATCGGAGGATACGGAACAAAAAAGATCTAATGAGTTAATGTCCGGAAACGCATGGTTCCCAAGCTAGAGACTATTTATTCTATCACACACTGTTACAGAGACTGCGGTCCAATACGCGCTGTACCACGCAGCCACAGTTACAGAATACATGGTTTCCTTCTAGAGGGTTGTACTGTTCCTCATTCGTCATGCCAAAGCACCATCTCCTGCCATAATAATTCGTAATGTTGGTCCGATTCACTTCTCTTGCTGACTCATCTTGTAGCGGATGTGATCCAGCGTTGTACACAAGGGTTCTGTTTTCGAATCGAGAGCTTTCCGACATGGTGTTATTTACGGAAAGGCAAATGGCAACGGGTGGCGGGCTGCAAGGTTGTATCAGGATACCTATTCTCGCCGACATCAACTACAGCACTCAATGTTTGCAACAGTTTTACGCCGTTTGTCTGAGTCAGGGTCGTTTCAGGAAATAGGAATTCCTGAAGGACGTACCCGGAATGTTCGCAGACCAGACTTGGAGGAAAATGTGAATAACACTGTGGAAGGCGACCACCGTGTCAGTACCAGGCAGTTGGCACGCCAGTACAGCGTAAGCCAGACGACCGCGTGGAACATTCTGCACGACAATTGTTACTATCCATATAACTTATAACTTGTGCAGGGTTTAATAGCGACAGACTTTCCACGTAGGGAGCAGTTTTGTCACTGTTTACTTCACCTGGCAACCAATATTCCGAGATTTGTGTCAGCCATCCTATTCACAGATGAGGGCACCTTTACTTAGAGTGGTATCTTCACCTTTCATAAGTCACCTGTGAGATAGTATGCAGGACCCCCATGGTATAGTGACTGTATCAACAGCATCAGTGCAGCTGGACTGCGTGGACCGGTATAACTGGCGACCGTATTTAGGGACCAGCCTTCCTTCCACGTCGCATAACAGACCGCACTATCAGCGTTTCTTGTCGGTGACTTTGTCTCCCCTGCCTGAAGAAGTATCATTGACGATTCGAAGGGTTATGTAGCAGCTACATACTCCGGACGCATCTCAAGCGTGTCTTCCCTGGTCGATGGATCGGATGAGGACGTCTAGTTGCGTGGCCTGCTCGTTCAACGGATCTCAACCCGTTCGATTTCTAGTTATGGGGCCATCTCAAAAGTATCATGTATGCAGAGCCCATTCCAGATGTTGAAATGGCTCTGAGCACTATGGGACTTAACATCTTAGGTCATCAGTCCCCTAGAACTTAGAACTACTTAAACCTAACTAACCTAAGGACACCACACACATCCATGCCCGAGGCAGGATTCGAACCTGCGAGCGTAGCAGTCCCACGGTTCCGGACTGTAGCGCGTAGAACCGCACGGCCACCGCGGCCGGCTATTCCAGATGTGGAGACACTGGAGCAGCATATTGATGCTGCCTTTGACACTGTTCAGATGCAGCCTGGCCGATGTGAACGTGCGATACAGAACATACTTCGGCGCATACACGCATGGGTTGAGGCACATGGAAGCCATTTTCAATACATACTGTAACTGTGGGTGCATGGTACAGTGCGTATAAGACCGCAGTCTCTGTATCATTGAATAAATGGTCTCTAGCTTGGGAACCATGCATTTCCGGACATTAGCTCATTAGATCTTTTTTGTTCCGTATCCTCCCATCGATCAATTGTAACGTAAATTTTAGTTTGTACTGATGCTTTTATGAGTAATATGTAAAAGAAACCACTGGGACAGATGCGGTTTTGATAAAAAATGTATTAAATTATAGACCCATTTTTGCTAATTATTTACGAATATAACTTGTTTTCGGCGTTATTAGCTCACGAAAGTTTCGAGAAGTGGGATTTTGTGCAACAAAAACGTGAATTTGCTTTCAAGTATATAGCATTAAATGATGGGCGGTTGAAAACGGTATGTACCAGTGGTTCCAAAGTGAAACCACCTCCTTAAAACAACTGTCTGTTTACCCTTTGACAGTGTCATGTTATATTCGTTGCTTACTATTAAGCTTAACTTTGTGAAAAGTTTTACATTATACGTTGCAAGTACAACCACCACCTTAAAACAATAATTGATCGTTTACTTCTTGACAATTCCTTCTTGTATTTGTTTTGTTCCTTATTATTATAATAAATATTGGCTCTAATGGCTCTGAGCACTATGGGACTCAACTGCTGAGGTCATTAGTCCCCTAGAACTGAGAACTAGTTAAACCTAACTAATCTAAGGACATCACAAACATCCATGCCCGAGGCAGGATTCGAACCTGCGACCGTAGCGGTCTTGCGGTTCCAGACTGCAGCGCCTTTAACCGCACGGCCACTTCGGCCGGCTTAATAAATATTAATTATGTGAAAAATTTTCCAAGCATTTTCCCGTAGTGTTGGGGCTCAAAGGGTTAAGAGCTGTAAGCACTTGTTTATCTTCGCTACTGCGAAACACATCTCTCCTACTGAACAATTGCTCACAGTTCATTATTTTCAGGAAAACTGCTTCTGTCAATCGAAAAAAAACTGACAATTTGTATTTTGATTTGTGACAAATAACGGTCTGTTAAATAAATGTTTATGTTACAGGTTTCAACCTAAGGACAGACAAATGGTGTCATTACCCGTTTCCACTCCTTAACAGGTAGTCACCAGACGATATGTTCAAAAACTAAAGAGAAAGGGAAATGGAGTGTAATTATTGAAGTCTTTATTCAAAATCAATCATCAGGGGCCTGAGCACAGGTATTCCACTCTTCCACGAGCCGAAGGATTCCCTGTTCCCAGAACTCCTGTGGCTCTGACAGGAGCCAATCCTTCATTGTGTCATTCAGTTCGTCGTCCGATTTGAAGATCTTCCCTCTGGGATGTTTTTTAGCGGACCAAATTGATGGAAGTTGCAGGGGGCGTGTCCGGGCTGCAGGGCGGATGCTCAAGCTACTCCCACTGGAACCATTAGATTATGTGTGAGCTTGGAGACGTGCGGACGCGCGTTATCATGGAGCAGAATCACTCCCTCCGTGAGCAGTCCAGGTCGTTGATGGACTTGCGTAGGCTATGGAGTGTGTCTCAGTACACGTCACTATTAATGGTGAAAGGTGGCTACACTGAGCCACTGCGCCAGAGATTGCGCCAAAGAGTATTATTAAGCCGCCTCCACAGTGCTTGTCGAGAGCTCGTAGAGGTCAGTGCGTGTTAAGAACTCGTAGAAGTCAGTGCTTGTTGAGAGCTCGTAGTAGTCAGTGCCTGTCGATATGTGCTAGTGGGCAAGGCTTGTCGAGATGTTGTAGTAAGGAGTGCTTGTTCCATGTTTTATGCAGTTGTTTGATGGGATAGACAGCAGATGGTTTGAATGGAAATACTGTAGCGATCAGAGTGCTTTTCGTCAAATATATGAAGGTAAAATATTGCGTGTTTTTTCATTATTTCCATGTTCTAAATAATGCATGATTACAGGTTCAGTCAACAAAGCATCTGGCTTGTGTTCTTGAATTAGAGTGTAATTCTGGTTTTCTTGAGTAATTATGGTATCTTTATTTCCTTTAGTTACTTCAGTATAAATGGTATTTAAAATTTCTTGTCTTGTTGAAGAAAAACCGTGCCAGATGTGTACGTTGAGTCACACTCCCACACACAGAACAGTTATACTTGTGCTTTGGTTTCGTAGGTTTCACAGTTGCTGGGGACTTAATTAATTAACTGTGTTTACGAAAATTTTCTTCCATTGTTTGTTGCAGTCAGATTGCGTAATAATTCTAGTCAGGGCCAACCGTTTACGAGACTTGCGTCAATAGCAACTGTCCGCTTCGAATGTAGCTCCGTTACAGACGCCATTTTGAATGCCATTTATACTGAAGTAACTAAAGGAAATAAAAATACCATAATTACTCAAGAAAACCAGAATTACACTCTAATACAAGAACACAAGCCAGATGCTTTGTTGACTGAACCTGTAATCATGCATTATTTAGAACATGGAAATAATGAAAAAACACGCAATATTTTACCTTCATATATTTGACGAAAAGCACTCTGATCGCTACAGTATTTCCATTCAAACCATCTGCCGTCTATCCCATCAAACAACTGCATAAAACATGGAACAAGCACTCCTTACTACAACATCTCGACAAGCCTTGCCCACTAGCACATATCGACAGGCACTGACTACTACGAGCTCTCAACAAGCACTGACTTCTACGAGTTCTTAACACGCACTGACCTCTACGAGCTCTCGACAAGCACTGTGGAGGCGGCTTAATAATACTCTTTGGCGCAATCTCTGGCGCAGTGGCTCAGTGTAGCCACCTTTCAATGGTTTTTCCGTTCTCGAGGAATTCGATGAGTATCGGACGTCGGACATCAAAAAGACGGTAAGACGGTAAGCTGGTAAGCATCACTTTGCCTGCTGAGGGCACAGCTTTGAATTTTTCAGGGGGAGGTGACGACGCCTTCATCCACTGCATGCTGTCCCACTTTCTCTCTGGCCGAAGACGATCCGTTCCTGGAAAGCGGGGTAACCCTGGTACCAGTATAAAGGTGTTGAACTGATAGCCCCATACGCAATCCGTTTGCGGTTCGCTGAACAAAGTTACTCGCGTCCCTAGATGTCTCACGTTATCCCAAAGCGGCATATGCATATTTCTACCGGTCTGGCTGTCACGACGTTTCGTACCTTTTCATTTGAACACTCTTTGTATAAATTTCGTAACTGTGTAAGCATTCTATGAAAAATTGTATGTGAGAAAACTGAATACATAGATTTCAAAAACTTTCCGCTCGTTTAACGTGTACTTTACGTATCGTATACAATTGCAAAGCAGATCTGACTGTTGATTGGTACTGTGATGCGCATGTGAACAGTATCATGAAACAAAACTTCACACGTCATGAAATGCAAAACTTCTAATAAAGAATATGAAAAGGTTTTCAAATACCGCTACCAGTCACAAAATTTGTTGACAACTAAATTATTTATTTAGAGACATGTTTCGAGGTGATACCTCATCATCAGGCTATACTGACATTACAGAAACATTTAACACATGTTTATGCAAATATTAAAGCTTCTTTACATGACTGCTGTGATCATTCTGTGGAGAGAGAGAGGGATAACCTAGTAAGAGGCGATGTCGCTTTGTGCATTGTTCTTTCGTTCACATGAAAATTTTGTGAAACAATCACTCATCACTCTAGATATCCTCAACATACCACAAGAACAAAGTGAATGACTGTGTCATAAAATTTCCATGTGAACAGAAGACCAATGCACAAAGCGACATCCTATCTTACAAGGTTATCCTTTTCTCTCTCTCTCTCTCTCTCTCTCTCTCTCTCTCTCTCTCTCTCTCGCTCCACAGGATGATCACAGCAGTCAGGCAAAGAAGCTTTAATATCTGCATTAACATGTGTTAAATGTTTTTGTAATCCCACAGTACAACCTCATGATGAGGTATCACCTCGAAACATGTCGCTAAATAAATAATTTAGTGCCGGCCGGGGACCGCTACGGTCGCACGTTCGAATCCTGCCTCGGGCATGGATGTGTGTGATGTTCTTAGGTTAGTTAGGTTTAAGTAGTTCCAAGTTCCAGGGGACTGATGACCTCAGAAGTTAAGTCCCATAGTGCTCAGAGCCAACTGAACCATTTGAAATAATTTAGTGTCAACAATTTTTGTGACAGATAGCGGTATTAGAAAACCTTATCAGATTTTTGAATCAGTCACGGTTGATTAATAGTCGATATGGCTTCAGATTATGAAATAAAGAAAACGAATCTAATTAAATTCAAAAAGAAACTTACCTCTAGCTCAGCATACTGATCTCGAAGGCAAATACAATCAAGCAGATGCAGCAGCTAAAGATTAATAAACTACTCTAAATTTGTTTGTCAGAAACAATCTGTGACTTCGTGTGATGTAAGGTGCAATGCACAAACGACAGAATCTTCATTTCTTTACTATGAATTATTGTGGTAGGTTTCACTCTGAAGAAAATCATTCTTGAGACCTCAAACTCTGTTTTTTGAGAAAAAGACCGTACAACATAAGAAGACTAATAAGAACAGACTGGTAAGATAATCACAGATAAAGCTAAATACAGAGTCAAGGATCTTATTCCCTACTCATGCAGCGCGCTCATCCGTCGTTGTCCCAGTACAGTAAAGGTGAAATATTTACAGTAGCAGAAAACACATGAGAACCTTATAAGTGTTAAATACCAAACACAAGATTAAAATATTCACAATAAGAAAGGCGTGTGAGATATACCACTCTCAAAGTAAAAGTTACTGAAAAAGATACGTAACGATTCGTGTAGGTAATATAGACGCATACTAGAAGCACGTTAAATGACACTCACTACAATCGCGATTCCCTATTCAGCGGCGATCGCAAATGTACGAGTACCCTAAAGAGCCAGCATGAAAGAACAGTTAAATCAAGCTACTATTAAATAAACGCGGCCCGGTAGAAAAGGAAACAAAACAAAGCAAAAAGGCGAAAAAAGAGGGAGAAGTGTCAAAACACATCAGAAAATATTTCGAAAAAAGTATTTTGGTATCTCCCTTTCCAGTTATTTTTAAACAGATCACCTTTGATGGCTTCCTAAGACGTCGAATCCATTGCATGACCTGAGGTTGAAGTATACAACGACCGGAGGTCGACCCACGTTTTACTGAGTTATTCAATTTACGAAGCTCTTTCTCTTCTTTTCGATAAATCAAACATTTTTTTTTCTGAAATTGTAATCATTAGTTTGTCTGTGCACCTAATCACATCTACCGATTTCCGTCCTATTCTGATAACTCCTTCGTGATGCGTAGTCATTTTCTTTTTTCTTTCTTTCTTGGAGTATATAATACAGGAGTTTCGTTTACAAGGCTGTCGTCGGATTCCATTGCGTCAGCTTGCCTAGTACGTGTACAGTCGGTTTACGCCGGAATAATGTAGTCTTGATTTATAGCTGTAATAATTAAGATCGATAACAGCTTGTATCAGATTTTTCTACGGTTAGAATAGTTATCATAGAAGTTATTCTCACAACCCTCAAGACAGTTTGTCTTGATATACTAGCGTCAGTTTCTGGACATAGATAACTCGATATTACTCCGTGTCGAACACTACACAAGGACAGATTTAAGTACAGTGTTCGGAAGCCAATATACTCGTACTCTGGCAGGACTGGAAGATGCTCCGAGGTATGGTCAAATTACATAGACTTCTCTTTTGTAATCTGACATCGGTTATTTCCTATATTCCCATTCACACGTAAGTAAGCAACGATTTAACAAATGTATACTCATTGCCTAGATAACGAGCTAAAAAGAAACGAGCTTTCATTAAAGACAACTTAGCTCTCCGAGTTCCTGATGTGTAAGCTGTGCCCTGCGAATGCGGCAGCGCCTATCTGCACAAAATGCCTGCGCTGTTGCTTAGCGTTTTACAGAGCACAAGCGACATATTAAACAAAGGGAGCTTGAGCAGTCAGCCATAGTTCAACACTGCCTGGGAAAGAGACATAAAACACAATTTCAAAAGGCAAGAATCGTGGCATTCTGATATAAAAGAAGCGATTGAAATTAGGATAAACCGCAACAATTTTAAGAAATCTGAGAAACCCTTAACAGGGCATAGGAGCGGGCTTTGGATATAGAGAGAAAGTAAAGGCGAATGCTTGACGTTTGTACGGAGATAGAAGTGACGGTTTCAACCATGGCACCGGACTCTCGCGCCATGTGACGTCACTCGATCCCGCGGAGGACCGGGGCTGCTGCAAGCTACCCCACTCGCCTTCCACGCATGCGTCAATTCGGTCCCTACCATTGAAGTTAGCCAATCATACCGTTGCGCGCGGAAATTCAAACGTTCCACCAAATACAATTAGTGTTAGATGTTCTCATAGTGTAGATGCTTACGCACAAGACTACTCAGCCTTTGGCAAAGTTTCGATCCTTACTACTGTCCCATATCCAATTTTTGTATCGCTCTCTCGTTCGGTTTTAGGAAACCGAACAAAGATCACGTCTGGCGACAATGTTTCTGGCGGGCCGCTTAAATTTGCGAGGGGAAACAGCATGGTTAGCTAACTTCAATCCTAGTTAACTCGGAAACGGCGCAACTTATCAAATTATTTCTTAACAATTATTTCTCAGCACAACCTACCCCGCAACACATCCACAAGTTTTTCAGATTGTTTCTGACCACCCTGTGTGAGCGGAACACTTTGTCAGCTTCCGTAGTCAGTGGTTTTTTCTCCTGATGACGACGGCGTAAATAGATGTAGAAAGCTCGAGGGTTTTATTCGAAGTGTCGTGGCTTGTAAATTGGAAAGATTTTATTCAGGCATGGCTCCGCGGAAGACTCCAAAGACAGTTAGCTTTCACTAAAAACTGAACGGCACACCTCTTGAATGATAAACGTCGCAAATACGCTCATTTTAAAGGAACCGTTTTAATGGTCAGCATAGACGCTCTCACCTCCAGTATTGAGACATTTGTCGTCTGCAGAACCACTGTACTGGAAACGGTCAGAGCAGATTAATAAATATTTCTAATCTCTTTGTAAATGCAGTTCAACAATTAATAACATCGTATTGTGCTGGGATATAACATTGGCTTACAGGTTAAATAACAGTCTCACTTTCAAATGGTCACCGATGAAAGGTGAGTTATCCGCAGATTATTATTCAGTATAAAAAGATGTACGAATACTACAAGTATAGCGATACATTCGGTATATTAACAAGAATTGTTCCGTTGATTCCCTCTCGTATAAATCAATCTATTTGAATAAACTATTCTCACTTACCTTGAAAGTGTCTTCCTAGGCCTCGGTTGTTACGCCCTCACTGGAGCAGACATCTCCCGGAATCTGCATAAGACAAAGTCTCATGTAATAGCATAGTTTAAATTCGCATCATGTAGCAATTCTCGAAACATTACTGTAAGTACAGACGAAGTTATCAGCCTCCCATCAACAGTGTACATGTTATTCTTTAAATTATCACCAACTGCAGACAAAACAACCGTAAGAAAACTTTTCAAGTCCTTAAACTAGAAAAAATGAAGAACTTCATATTAATGGATTGATCTTCTTTTCGTTAATGATATTACACCATTTATCTGTAGAGCAAAAAAACTTTAACAAGCAACAACTTGCTAGATCAAGTTTGAAAATAAGCCTGAAAATCAATTACAACCGGGCTAAAATAATGTTTAACCAACAAACCTAAGAAGCACAGGTTCCCAGCCATGCGTCGACTTTTTGAATCTATCTATACCGTGATACAGCTTAAGATCTCTGGTATCACACACTGCAGCCATTCACACTGATGGGCCTCGTTTGCGAGTAATTGATGAAAAAAAAATCGGAATTTTGTGTGACGCCATATAGCGTTAAAAATAGAGCATTGTGTAGTCTGGTTGAGTATAATGGCTATGGTAACAGCTTCACGTGCAGGAGGTTGTGATTTCGAATTTCGTCACGTGTAGTAACTTTTTTTGCATCTTCATCGAAATGACTTTGATCATCATTTTCATTCAATGAACTGATTTAAATGTAATTTTTTAAATTCCGTTCCCTTGCCAAATCATTTTAATCGCCGTATGCACTTTTCCATTTGAATCATTTTTTCCTTGTATCATTCTTTTGCCAATCGGAATTTTTGTAAATATGAATTTAATTAAATTTATCTATTACAATATCCATTTGTTTCAAAATACCGAATGTCAGTTAAAAACAATAGACGAAATAATCTATTTATATTTGTGCAGTGGTGTGGAAAACGTATTTTTGTTACCAGATGTGCAATTTTTTTGTGTGATAATCGTCAAACAAACATTTAAAACATAATCTAAATACCTATTGCGCTACGGACAAAATAATGCAAATCAAAATTTAAATGAAAGACGGTTTAAAAGTATAACGAAATTCAAGCAATACGAGAAATAGATATAACGAACGCAATAATGTGGACGAATAAACAGGGTGATAAAACAAAAGAAATTGAATCGAAATTAACACATAAAGTGAATTAATAATACATGATTAAATATTTCAGGTGGAGAAAGAAAGATAAGAAGAAAAATAAGAGCAAATGAAGAAGTTGATATTATAATTCAGCCTACGTCACAAAGAAATGAAATTGAATTTTTTTTAAAATTACATTTATATCAGTTACTGAATAAAAATGATGATCAAAGTCATTTCGATAAAGATTTAAAAATAAAAACTTGACGCGATTCGAACCTACTACCTCCTGCATGTGAAGATGTTATCCTATCCATTACAGCACGCAACCAAACTACACAGTGGAAGTTTTTTGGTAGTACTGAATGTCACACAAAATTCCGAATTTTTTTTGTGAATAAATGGTCCACCCAGGTGAATGCTGTAGTGTGTGATATCTGGTACTTAACCTATATCACCGTAAAGATAGTTTCAAGATAGTTTCAAAATGCCGACTGCACCTTTGGAGATGTCTCCCTGTAAGAGAAAGTAGTGTAAATTGACAATGAACTCCAAGAACCAGTTGATGAGGTTTTCTTTTATTTGGAGCAGCTGATCACGACTGGATGGACAGTAATGGAAATAAATACAAGAGTAAAACTTACCTAGAGCATTCTTTTGTAAACTGAAAAGTGTTTGAAAAACAACGCACACCAGCGCTCGTTGTGTGCTTCCCTACTGAAGTATGGAGAAGTAGTGTCCTTGCACACACTATCTGATCAAAAGTATCCCTATATAATGCGGAAGTGACAACTAGATGTCCGGACCCGTCAAAATAAATGGAGGCAGCAGCTTTTTGGCCAGCTCACATAGCCGAGCAGCAGTTGAAAAGGAATAAGCCTTCTGCCAACGTAGCAAGGATGTACCGTGAGTACCACGTTCGGGGAAAAACGCACTGTCGCTTCAGTCGACTGCAGGCGGAAACAAAGTGCTGTTGATAGTGATCATCGTCGACTGATGTCGGTTTTACCAACGAACTAGCGCGCCACACAGTACAGGAAGGCGCTCGGCAAATTCGATGCTGGGCAAAGGGCTGCCGCTCCACAAGTCTCAACGCACGCCGCACACCACAGAGAACAGCAAGAGTGGAAAAACAACAGCTCGTCTGTTTTGATGAGCCACAGTATCGCAGAACGCGTTGGCACGCGCCGTTAACCCATTATTGGCCGAAACTCTATTGGATCATTTTTTGCAAACTTTTATACATAAATACGTTACATTGAGTGATCAATTTAATAAAAAGTTGTTTTGAAAATTTTCTGTTTATTAGAACCAAAACTACAGACCGTCCCATTTTTGGGACATTGGCCAGAAGCGCTATCCAAATTCACAACCTTATTCTCCATGCATAATATTGTAAGAAACAACACAAACAATAAATAATGTTTTAACGTTACTGAATGTCTATTCAGTATGAAATGAAGCAAAACACTTGTCGTGTACACCCACATTGCACCTATCACAAATTTTTGTTGTTTTTTCTTGCAGTAAGCACATCTCTTCTGTGTTTTACTTTGCACAATGAAATGATTTCCCGGATCTAACGGTACATCTGTGCTCACCGTCCTCCCATCAATTTGCTTCCTTGTGGTCCTCTGCGTTTTGGTACTGATCCTGTTTTCTTTGATAGGTAAAACATCACTATTCTCCGTCGGACATGGAGTTGAAGACTAAAGGAACACCGACATCAGGAGCCTGTTCCCAGTACATATTCCCATGAGGAAACTTATGATAACCACTCAGAAGTAGTATGCCAATAAATGATTTTTGTTCTTCTTTGGTTAGCAGAAAATTTATGTTGGTATGTTGGCAAGCATAGATTTCGGTTTGTTCAATAATAGTATCCATTAGTTTCTCAGAAAAAAATCCTCAAACACCTGGGGTACTGTCTTATTTGCTAGACATTCCACAACATAATGTTCGTTGCTCTTCCCTGGTTCACTAGTGTTTGTGTACGTTGGTTGAAATTTATACCAGTTACATTGATATTTTGTTGTAGATAACGTACCACTTTCTGCTCCATCTCCTAACACTTTCCTTCTTTGGCTTCTGGAGGTACAACTGTAGTATTAGCTTCACCTCGGCTGGTTATGAGCTCTAAAGTACCGGCTACATCTTGTACAACAGACTCATTATTCAGTACATTTTCGTCAATGTCTTCATCTGTTATTACATCTGCATCGGGTGGAATAATCGCCAATTCTACGTCATCACCTTCATCGTCCCTCTCTTGATGGTTCTCTAGTTCCGCTAGAATTTCTTCTAGTGTAAGTCCATTGGCATGTTTTTATCCTGTTGGAATCGTAAAATTCGAATAGAATATGAAAAAAGCAGATATAAGGAAAGTAAAATGCAATTCTCTGTATAATACGTGTATACAAGAAGAGGTACATCAACAATAAATGATAGTGTAACATGCCATTGTCCCATTATTGGGACGCATAAAATATATCGATATTGCACTTATTTGAAAAAATCTGAAGTATACTTAATCTTACACGGACATCCATGTGTTCATAACAGACACGCCCAGACAACTAAATCACAGCTCATTGTCGTTCAGGAACTACCAGCAGACATACAGTGCTGCCAAGTGCGAGAACAAAAAATCGGCAATTTTATAATTTTCCTGACATAAAGTACTTAGAAAAAAGTTATTTATTTTACATTTACAGGCATTATAGCAGTTAGTTGACCCTGCAGGTGCAACAACAAAGGCTAAAAGCTCCATTGCTTACGTAGAAATAATTGAAATATAGTTGTCCCAAAAAAGGGACAATGTCCAGTAATGGGTTAAAAAGGTACGTGAACGCTGTTTGATCAAACGTATCCGGACACTCCTATGTAATGCGGAACTGACCAGTAGACGTCACAGAGGGCGACTCGCCCGCATAAAACGAGACGGAGTGAACTGAATTTTCAGTACACAACAGTAACAGCAGGATGGGGCGGTGAGCGGAGCTCAGTGATTTCGAATGTGGCCTATTCGTTGACCCTCTGTGAAACTAACTCATCAGGGACGTTTCAGCCTTTCTGAAGCTGCCCAAGTTGACAGCTTGTGATGTGATTATGAAGTGAAAACTGGAAGGAACAACCACAGTGAAACAAAGACCAGGAAGACAGCATGTACTGTCTGACAGAGACACTCGATCACTGCGGTGAGCGTTTGTAAAAAATCGCATTTCATCACCGTAAGCAATTTTCCGTGAGCTCGAAAGTGCTACCATAAGTTCAAACAGCACAAAGAATCTGCATAGGGAAGTATAAAGGATACAAAGGTAGAGCAGTTCCTCATAAGCCACGTGTTTTTGTATTCAGTTGTAAGAGACGCTTGAGGTGGTGTAAAAAGTGACACCACTGGAGATTGGATGACTGGAAATGAGTGGTTTGGAATGATGAATCACTTTATACCCTGCGGCCAACCGCTGGAAGAATTTAGATTTAGTGAAGGCCTCGAGAAAGTTACTTCACAACAGTGAAGTACGGAAAGGGTAGTGCTACGGTGTGGGAGTGATTTTCGTTGTGCCCTTATTGCCTCAAGCCCGCCCGGTTAGCCATGCGGTCTGTCGCACGGCTGTTCGGATTGGGAAGGAGCGCCTGGTCCCCGGCACGAATCCGCCCTGCGGAGTTGGATCGAGGTCCGGTGAGCCAGCCAGTCTGAGGATGGTTTTCAGGCGGTTTTCCATCTGCCTCGGCGAATGCGGGCTTGTTCCCCTTATTCCGCCTCAGCTACACTATGTCGTCGATTGCTGCGCAAACAAGTTCTCCACGTACGCGTACACCACCATACCTCTACCACGCAAACATAGGGGTTACAGTCGTCTGGTGTGAGACGTTCCCTGGTCCCTGGGGGGCGGGGGGGGGGGGGGGGGGGAGGGGGCGGGAGGGAGAGATCCACTGGGGGCCGAACCGCGCACAATAACCCTGAAAGAGTGGTTCGGTGTGGGGCGGCGGAGTGGTGATGTGGACTGCGGTAGTCGTCGTGGGGTTGTGGATCACTGCAGCTTCGGCATGGACGGAGCCTCTCCGTCGTTTCTAGGCCCCTGGTTAACATACAACACAATACTATTATTGCGCTTAAGAAAATGCTAAATGCTGGAGGATATGAACACATTTTACTGCAAAATATACTGCGTACAGTAGAGGTACAGTTCGGAGACGATGATCAGCATGACAATGCACAATGTCGTAAAGCAGTATATTTGATGCAATGGTTTGTGGATAGTAACGTCTCTGAAATGAACTGGAGTGTCAAGAGCCCCGATCTGAACCCGAACTAAATATCTTGGATATGAATTAGAACTTCGACTTCCCCCCGACCCCAGTGTCCAGCATCGCTTCGTTTTCCGGTTTCGGCTCTTGAGGAAGACGTTCAGTCATCAGTAGAGTTCAAGCCGTCATAAAGGCGAAAGGTGGACGTACTCAGTATTAGTGTCCACTAACAGGTTGGTTAGTTGGTTGGTTGGTTTAAAAGAGGGGGGAGGGACCAAAATGCTAGGTCATCAGTCCCTCACTCCGATTAAAATAATTCCACAAAGGTGGGAGTAAAATAATCGAGACATACAAAACATAGCTGCAAGAAAGGAGAAAACCACAAGAATGACAGAAGGGCAATAAACACTAAAATGGACAAAATCGGACAAGAAAACCACAGAGAGACGCAAGAAACAAAGAGATCAAAACAAGAGAGCAGATTACCATGGCTGGCTGACCATGAGAGTAAAAAGGAGAAGCCAGCCGCTCTGTAACACGTTTTAAAAAGTAGTTCAAATGGCTCTAAGCACTATGGGACTTAACATCTGAGGTCATCCCTCCCCTAGACTTAGAACTACTTAAACCTAACTAACCTGACATCACACACATCCATGCCCGAGGCAGGATTCCATCCTGCGAGCGTAGCGGCAGCGCGGTTCCGGACTGAAGCACCTAGCGCTCGGTCACAGCGGCCGGGTAACACATTAAAACCTCCACCCTAAAAGCACTAGGGTGGAGGACACAGAGGGGCAAAGGACATGCGCCAAAACTTAGATCAAATGATAAAACCCACCCTCACGAATAAAACGTAAAACTAAAGCTGCTGTTGAGGCATTGTCGTACAACATCGAAGTTAGCGTGCTGGGAAAGTTAAAAGTCCGCCGCAGAGCGGCTGAAAGTGGGCAGTCCAGCGAGAGGTGGAAGACCATCATTTGTGTCCACTAACATGTGTACGAATACTTTTGATCAGATAGTTTGACCAGACTCGGACAATCAAAGTCAACACAAAAAAAACTCGCCAAGTGCGAACAGGACTCGCACTCTGAAGATTACGTACAAACCTATAGACAGTTCATTCAACACGGCAAGCGAGAATCTCGAGAATTTTTGCCTGATACGGATACTGGCAAGTTAAAGACTTTCGAGTGTATTTTAATTTTAAGTTTTAATTTTAAAGTTGATATTGTAATTCCTAAGAAAAAGAAGTCTTAATAGACGGACAGCCAGCCATTAGGATAACAAATGACAATTTTTTCATGCGATATAATTACATATTAATAATTTTCGAATTTTATCCATATTTTTATAGTGAAAACTTGCTTCTTGCCCAATTTCACGATTGTAGGTCAACTGAAAGTAGTCTATAGGTTTCGACGAATGAGTTTGTATCAAAATACGTGACAAAAATGACCGTATCCTTTGAGTGCATTGACTTAGATGCTTATATGTTTTATACAGCCAAGGGACTGTAGACCTCAGTATGTGACATATATTCCAACTTGATACGTGCACCGTTCCTGAGAAAAAGGGTTCTTAACAGTCGGACAGTGAGAGAGACAGACATGTAGACAGACCGGCAGTTAAGTGATCCTGTAAGGGATTGAGGTACAGAACCCTAAAAATAGGATGTATTAGTTTCGGAATGCCCCTCGCATACTGAGCTCTGCTCGTATAAGACGCAGCAGTATGTTTATGGTTTCTCCAAGTGTCTATAAATCAGTTTGTCTACTGTCATACAGTCACTAATAACAATAACGTGTCTTAATAAAAATTAACGTGTGACGCCAACGTTGTACATTTTGGTAGCTGTAGAAATGACGAAAATCAGTGTTTGTACGCGTCTGGAAAGTACGATGAACGGAACGACCGATCGATTCCGTGGCTAATGGCTCGGCAGAAGCGGCAGTAGGCAGCAGGGGAGCGTCGAGTCGACCACCCGGTCCGGGTCCGGAAGCAGGCGCGGCCTCATCACAGTTTTATTGGCTGCTCGCATGTGGCGCGCTTCCACGGCTGCGTAGCGAGGACGGATATAGAAGTCGAGCCGGAGGGGGAGTTCAGAGCATTTCATGTACGGGTCTAACTGGCTCTAGAGGTGGAGGGGGAACTACATCTACAGCTTTTTTATTTCAGTATGTCACGGTCAAACATACGGCCGAACAGTTTCAGGAGAGTGACTTCGTAAGCTCCTGTCTGTATATGCCAGGCACTCATCTGCACACTCGTACGTGTACATCTATATTCTGGGAATCACACGAATTGTGTCACAGACGGTTTTTTTTATAGTACCATACACATGAGTTCTCCCCGTTTCATTAACGAGCTCAGTGTTTCAATTTGTCTTAATGTCTGCTGTCAGTCGTGCCTGATATGAGTCGCAGCTACTATGTGGCCAGAACATTTCTTTTTTTGTCGTGTTTTAGAACAGTTTCTTCCTCTCAGACCTGTCTGCGAGCACTTTATTTACAGAAGTGTATTAAGTTACGATCAAGAAACTACAAACTGAGCATCGCGTGCCCAGAAACACAGCAGCAGAACTCAATGCAGGATACGTTGACACAGAATTAAATTACTTAAAATTTCTCCGTTTCCACACATCAATAGACAAGGAAATCTTCCCGTATCTCCCTGTCTTTTCCAAGAGTACCTCCTCCTCTTGTGATTCTTGAACAGAGTATTAGCTAATCGTAGCCGAAGTTTATTGCAGAACTCAGTTAGTCTTTCTCCTGTCTCATTCCTAGTACCAAGGCCATATTCTCCCGTAACCCCACCTTCCACTCCTCCCACATGACTACGAGATTTTTATCTCCATTTACGTTCTGAATTACTCGTTCAATGTCCTCATATACTTTTTCTATCCCTTCATATTCCGTTTGCGACATCGGCATGTATACCTGAACTATTGTTGCCGGTGATGGTTTGCTGTCGATTCTAATGAGAACAACCCTATCACTGAAGTGTTTACAGCATTCACCCTCTGCCCTGCCTTCCTAGTCATAACGAATCCTACTCCCGTTATAGCATTTCTGCTGCTGTTAATGTTACCCTATACTCATCTGACCTGAAACCCTTGTCTTCTTTCCATTCTTTCACTTCACTGTTCACTGACCCCTCCCCCCCCCCCCCCCCCCATATCTAGATTCAGCTTTTCCATTTCCCTTTTCAGATTTTCTGGCTTCCCTACCATATTCAAACTTCTGTCATTCCGCGCCCCGACTCGTAGGATGTTGTCTTTTCGTTGATAAATCAATATTTTTCTTGTGGTCACCTCCCCCTTGGTCGTCCCCCCCCCCCCCCCCCCGGAGATACGATTGGGGGACTATTCCGGAATCTTTTACCATTGAGAGATCATCATGATACTTTTTAAATTACAGGCCACATTTCCTGTCGATACACATTTTGTGTATTTAATGGAGTGGTTTTGGTTGCCTTCTGCACTATCCTGCCGCTGATCGTTGCTGGCTCTTCCACGTTTAAGGGCAGTTTCCCACCCCAAGGGCAATGGAGTGCGTTGAACCTCTGTCTATTCCTCCGCCGTCTTTGACAATGTTAGCAGAGTGAGGGTGACTTCTTATGTCAGAAGTCTTTAGCTGCCGATGTGGATGATTTTTGTTCAAAATTTAAGCGGTGGCGGGTACGAACACCGGACCGAGGTCGTTCTGACGCTACCGCCAGACTAGAGGTACACACAGTGGACGCATTTGATAACGGAAATCTTTTCTTGCATAAAGTAAATAAAGAACAATGACGGCTGACAGCAGCAAATGTTACTTTGTAACGGACAAAACCGATGATAAAGCTAATGTAAATTTCAAGGCGCTGCTGCCGATGTACATTTATTGGCCCATCGACCCGACTTCTGCCTCATCCTCCGCCTCAAGCAGTTCTTGTTCCCGATATCAATAAATGATATGGTGTAAGGCGTCGAGACCTATGCGATCTTTTGAATATAGGACAGTAGGAACTCCAGAAAGCAGTAGAAAAATACATGAAGACCCGCAAGATGGTCAACAATTGGTGCAAAAAGTGCAAGTTGGACATCAACATAAATAAATGTCACATATTGTGCCTGAATAGGCTGCAACGCTAGTTATCGTTTGATTACACTATTGGCGATCAAACTCTGTAAACTACCTCAAAATATCTAGGAGTAATGGCCTGCAGCGATCTAAAGTGTAACGACCGCATAAAAGTAGTAGACGCCCATAAAAGATGTGGCTCTCAAAACCATCGTTCGTTCGTCTGTTTCTTGAGTACATCTTGTCAGTGAAGGCTCGTCAGCCAGCAGAGTTAACAGAGGAAACAAAGAAGATCCAAAGGAAAGCAAATTCTCGTCAACCTTTAGTAACAGACGCTACAAGAGAGGCACTGTAATAACGAAAAGGTTTATTGTTAAAATTGCGTGAGTATATATTCCAAGAGGAATCAAGCAAAATAGATCATCCTTCGACAGACATCTCGCGAAATGGCCATGGTGGCAAAATCGGCGAAATTCGAGCAGATACACATTCTTAACGACGAAGGTCACTCTTCTCGTACAACATTCGCAAATGGAAGATTAAACTGATGAAATGATAGTGTTACCTCAATTACAGTCCTCGAAACGCCTTAGGATGACATATGAAGTGTAGATGTACATCTAAGGCATTGTTAGGCGATGTGTGGAGAGGGGTGTGGCCTACACACAGCTGCCATTAATGTCGGCTTTCGAAACCAGACCATCAATTTCTCCGAGTGTCTCGTCAGTGGTTTTTACGAAGCTAAGTAGATGTACATCCAAGAAAATACCCACCCGGACCAAAAAGTGAAGCATCCAGAAGGGGAAGGTGGAAATGAAACGAAACATCAGAGATAGCGAGGGTATGTAATGTTATTTCAGCGATTCCAATACCAGTCAAGTTGACAAAGAACTTGGCAGCGTGACACCGCTTTCACTATGACATTGCACCTTTCTACCTTAGATCTATGCATTGATTTCGTTTGGAAGGCTGTTGTATCCTCTCCTGATGCAAACTGGTCCACAACTGTTGCAACTTGTCTTTGATACCTTGGATACCGGCACTGGGATGGAGTTGTTTGAGCTGATCTCACACATGTTCTACAGTAGACAGATCAGAGAAGCTTTTTGGCCACGGAGATGCTTCACAATTACACAGGTAGTTCATATAGACGTTTGTGGACGAGCACTGTCCTGTCCAAAAAATGGAACCACGATACTTTCGCATGAGAGGTAACGTATTAGGCCGTAGGATATCTGCAGCTTATGGTTGTGCCATCAGAGTTCCGTCAATCAGAAGCAGCCATGACCTGAAGTCGATCGCGCTCCCCATACCATAATGCAAAGAGTAAGAGCAATGTGCCTCTCCAAAGCATTGGAAGAATAGGACCTCTCCCCAAGTCGCCGCCGTACTCGCCGACGATGATCATGCGGGGTATTACAGAACCACGATTCATCGTCCAACACAATGCAATGCCATCCATCAGCAGTGCATGCTACTCGTTCACGACACCACTCCAGACTCATCCATTTGTGCTGCAGTGTTAACGACAACCTAGCATGGGACGGCAATTCCCTAGGCAGGCTGCTGCTAGTCTCTGACCGCTGCTGTTGTGCCCGCCTGGTTTATCGGACAGTACATAGTCATGTATATTTGGTAGAACAAAGTTTATTATCAGGAGAGAATACGTCTTCTCCGATGTTTTAGGTTCAAATGGCTCTGAGCACTGTGGGACTTAACTGCTGAGGTCATCAGTCCTCTATAGCTTAGAACTACTTAAATCTAACTAACCTAAGGACATCACACACATCCATGCCCGAGGCAGGATTCGAACCTGCGACCGTAGCGGTCGCGCGGTTCCAGACTGTAGTGCCTATAACCGCTCGGCCACTCCAGCCGGCGATGATTTAGAACAACATAAGAATCAATTACTTGACAAATACAATTACCTCTTGAACAAGAAATAAACAGTATTGCAAAGAAATTCTCCTCTCAGTAGTGAAACAACGGTAATATTATTAGGGAAGCCAAAGGCTTGGACAAAACATAGTCAGTTCTTGGAAGAACGAATAAACATCGATATCATCTGAAGGCTGAAGGGCACTGGAAAGAAAACGAAGACTGCTAGAAAAAGTCACTAACTAGTAAATACACAATGCACTACGCTATCCAATGTCATGACGGCACAGTCCAAATTTTTTACACTTCCACATGCGAGCTAACATCCCAGAGATGTTCGGGCTCACATGCGGTTCCTCTTCGTCTTGGCTCAAACTCGTCTAGGACCGCACGTGTCGCATTACACGCCCTAAATTAGACACTTGTGACCTTTTGGTTAAATTGTCTGGCTAATGGCAAGTTTGCGAAATTGTATGAAGTCAATATGACATACAATAACAGTAATAATAATGTCGGGAACTGAATTAACGACCCATAAATGATATAGGCCATACATTGCGATTTGGTTAGAATAATGTTTATTCAGAAAGCAAAATAATAGCGAAAGTGGTCGTATTTAGAATTACTATTACACTCGAGCGCATATCCATTTGACAGAGTTCTATAGCCAGCCGCGGTGGTCTAGCGGTTCTGGCGCTGCAGTCTGGAACCGCGGGACTGCTATGGTCGCGGGTTCGAATCCTGCCTCGGGCATGGGTGTGTGTGATGTCCTTAGGTTAGTTAGGTTTAAGTAGTTCTAAGTTCTAGGGGACTTATGACCTAAGATGTTGAGTCCCATAGTGCTCAGAGCCATTTGAACAGAGTTCTATAATTCACAATCTCATCGCGAATTACAAGTTCAATACTCTACTTCGTTAAGTTATAGTTCACACCAGGCGTCCGGCTGCTCACCGCCCAGACACACCATACAACGCGAAATTTTCTAAGTCGTTTCACTTCCTATGATGTGGACTGCTAAGGCAGCCAGTCCACAGTGACGGGTAGCCGAAAGAAAGGCACGCGTACACACACGCCCACTGGCGCGAATTCTGGAACAGGATAAGTATTGACTTCTAATAAGAAAAGTATGCAGCTCCCCGAACACCCAACTTTATTCTTTGTTGGTTTACAACGTTCTTCTTGAGACATTTATACGATAACTCTCAAACTATGTAAGGCTAATGGCGCCTTGCCAGGTCGCAGCCACGGACCCAGCGGAAGGCCATTCCAACTGTCTCTCGGCAAACGAGAGCAACTGGGGCGAGTGCTGTCCCGTATCTCGAGACCTGCCTTGTGGTGGCGCTCGGTCTGCGATCACACAGTGGCGACACGCGGGTCCGACAGGTACTAAATGGACCGCGGCCGATTTAAGCTACCACCTAGCAAGTGTGGCGTCTGGCGGTGACACCACATCCTAGCTGCCTAAAACACCGACCGTCCGCTTCGTGTCTCCACCAGAGCATCCTCCCTTTGGTGTCTACACCAGACCTGTCCCTCTGCCCGTCTCGCGGTTCTAGGCGCGCAGTCCGGAACCGTGCGACTGCTACGGTCGCAGGTTCGAATCCTGCCTCGGGCATGGATGTGTGTGATGTCCTTAGTTTGGTTAGGTTTAAGTAGTTCTAAGTTCTAGGGGACTGATGACCACAGCAGTTGAGTCCCATAGTGCTCAGAGCCATTTGTCCCTCTGCCCGTCCCGCCCGCTCAATATCCTCGTTCAACTGGCCCTTCCCTGAAGCCGTCCATCTGACTGGCTACAGCTCATTCTACATTATTTTACATTTAAACATATTTAAATAATCAAAACTTGAACACTTTCACGTTCTAAATAAAGAAATGATAATATCCATAACATAATAAACGTTAAATTCTTTTACATAAAAACAATACAATTTCCTTCTTAACTTTGAATGTCACGGCCAGTGCTTTTTGATAAATAAATAAAGAACAAAAGTAACTCTTATGCACTAAACTTTACAACAAATATTCTATTACCTACTGATTCAACAAGGTGTCATGCTATCATCGTTCTGTGAGTTTTGTCTGGAGGAAATGAAGATCTGATGCTTAACTGAGAATACTGATAATTTAAATTCACTATATCTTTTAAACAAATAGAGTTACAGAATTTATATTTACAACATTTGTCATTTTAATGATGCGCCTCTATATGAAATGTCGATCGTAAGATCGACGAAAGCGTTCCCATTTTAGCATTCAGGTTTTGTTATAAAACTTCTTAATTTCACTTTAACAGTAAATATTATAGATATTATCAATATTCAAGTTTTAATGGGATCACCATGAAAATTTATGAAGGATGGTAGATTAAAATTACTGTGGCTTCATTCCCTGAATTACTACAGAATTAAATAGTTTTAGTAAATGTTTCACTCTAAAGCCGATCTTAGGCCCACCATATTTAACACTGCTACGCCTCCTCGATCACAAACAGCTTCTACGGGGTTTCCCTATGACATAGATTTTCGTCTGTCTCACTCGCACACTACAGCGCTTAGGCCTCATTCAGCACAATAGTCGCCTGTGAATTTCCCCATCTCGTGGCGAATCTGCGCTCTTTGTGGCACACGGTCCTGGACTACAGGGTTCGTTTCACAATTCCTGAATGCTGACTCTTTCGGCCATATATTTAAATGAGAGCGAAATGCTCGTTTACTCACACACATAGTACGAGATGAAGGTTTCAGAAAGTGAGTTCAGTTTCAAAGTTCCAGTATGATGAAACACGGTCCAGGCCAGGGTAGAAAGAAAGCCAAGAAGTCTTACAAGTCCACTAACTGATCACTGACATGAAACACGGCGTAGTCGTTGCGGCGGCTCCAAGTGGACTCCTGATTGGTGGAATGCGACTGCCTGGCGCAGGAAGCGCACTCGAAGTCTACTCTCTCGTCGTGGCTCGCGCGCCGGCCTAAATATAACACAGGCGCCAGGGCAGCGTAAGCTCCATTTTCAGTTATGTTGCCCACGGAGGAGAATAGATTCGTGGTGTCAGCGATCTCTGACGGGGCCTGGAATGCCGTCTGGTGGACGGGCAAATCGTGGTCGAGTTGCGTCTGTCTGCAGGAAGTTATGTGACCGCTTCCCTCGGGTGGAACGTCGGTTGCTGGCTGCGTAGGCGCAAGACCATATACGACATATCGAAAAGCAAATGCAAATATCATGAGAACTGCGGAATTACAAAAATGTACATCTGTCTGGTCCTAAACGTAATAAGATACGAACATACATAGATATTTTATGGGATCTTCAGGGTTATATACAGCACATCAGTCTGATGATATATAAAATCTACTGAGAGTATATACAAATTTTAAGAACATTACAGGGTTACACAGTGCATACCCGTCTGGTCATATTGCTTTTCGATATGTTGTATATGTGACCAGGTAGATGTGCAATTGTGTAGGTCTGCATCTTTCAGAAGTCTTGTGTGTGTTTACGTGATACAGTAATCTCTAGAATTATGTACACGCCCTAATGACGCAGTGTTACCACACACGCAGAGCCTGTTATGACGCGAGCTGTGACATTCATTGGCGACTCTTCTGTTAGCGCCATCTCGCGACGTGGCCTTTAGTGTAAGAACACAGCCGGAGTTGCGGCAGTACCTAGCTTGCTCTTGTATGTGATGGAGACACTGAATGTTTATAATGTCATCTCTCTTGGACGCCTATGTGCTACTCACGACAATTTTGTAAGGCCTGCGTCTTATAGCCAACTATTAATATCACCACTGTTTGCCTTGATGTTGTAACCTGTATGTGTCCTACGGTATGTAACTAAATTTATATGCATACATGTTGTATAAGTGGAATTCAAGCCCACTTTTATAGTGTTTCTGTCCTCCCTAGATCCGATGATGGCGGCATTAGGTTCGCCGAAACCGGTAATCATGGAATAACTGGAATTCCTACGAGCTTGCTACCAGTTTATTGTTTTATTTAATTAATAGCTTTCATTCATTGTGCTAATACTCAGGGGTTTGTTTGAGATCTGGCTCATTATAGAGGTCGATACTATTCAGCAAATTCCCAGCGAGCTGGAAGTGGGGAAGAAGGTGTCCCAGTTGGAAATATTTAGGAGAGGAGTGCCAGTTTCGACATTTGTCTTACAACCAATGGAAACTTACAGAATTTTTGCCAGGACCAGGGGATTGGAACAGCTTTTAATTTGTTTCTGCGACAAGCCGTTCTGAAAAAACTATTCACGCCTAGTGCGTGTACTGTATCTGTTAGCGTGTGTAACACAATGAAGTCGATGACTTGCTCGACAGGTACCATAGCTTGTATCTTGGCAAAACTCGTTTTTTTCGTATAGTTTGAGGTCAATCACACAATATACGCTGAGAAGACAAAAGTTGTGGGGTAGCGATATGCACATACACACATGACGATAGTATCGCATACGCAAGGTATAAAAGGGCGGTGCATTGGCGGGGCTGTCATTTGTACTCACATGACTCACGTAAAATGGTTTCCGACGTGATTATGGCTGCACGACGAGAATTAACAGGCTTTGAACGCGGAATGGTAGTTGGAGCTAGACGCATGGGAAATTCTCTTTGGGAAATCTTTAGGGAAATCAATACTCCGAAACCCACAGTGTCGAAAGTGTGCCGAGAATATCAGATTTCAGAGCAGAGACCAGCGGCATTAGTGTGGAGTTGTCAGTGCTAACAGACAAGGAACACTGCGTGAAGTAACCGCACAGGTAATTGTGGGGACGTACGACGAACGTATCCGTTAGGTCTGTATGGCAAAATTTGGCGCTACTGGGCTATGGCAGCAGACGACCGACGCGAGTATCTTAGCTAACAGCACGACGTCCCTTGCAGCGTCTCTCGTGAACTCGTGACTGTATCGATTGGACCTTAGGCGACAGGAAAACTGTGGCCTGGTCAGATGAGTCCCGATTTCAGATGGTGAGAGTTGATGGTAGGGTTCGAGTGTAGCGGGGACACCTCGAAGCCATGGACCCAGTTTATCAACAAGGCTCTGTGCAAGCTGGTGGTATCTGCACAATGGTGTTGGTTGTTATTACATGGAATGGACTGGGTCCTCTGGTCCAACTGAAGCGATCGTTGACTGGAAATGGTCTGATCAGCTACTTGGAGACCATTTGCACCCATTCATGGATTTCATGTGCCCAAACAATGACGGAATTTTTATGAATGATTGCGCCATTTCACTGGATTTGCTTCGAAGGAAGAGGTCCACGCCTGTGTATAATCATCGTTCCGTAGGCAGCCTCAAACATTTTTCCATGAAGGCACTGGCCGACTTGTCTCACAGCGGAATAAATGTGTTAGCAGAAATGACGATTACTTTTGAAACAATATTCAGTTTACTTACTTTTTTCCCATCTATCTCGTTTTCACTTGACTGCCCTTATAAAATATGTGGGTTTCTGCTTAAGAGGATTACAAGAAAACATTACATAAGGGCTCTTTTTCAAATTCTCTCTTAACTGTATAGAAAGGTCCATCATTAACTACGAAGTTGCGGGTATTTTTATATTGCAGTGAAGGCAACACAAGAATGCAGCAGCTGACACATCGCAAACATGATACCCAAATTCCATAACGCACGAAAAACGCACTTGATTATGGGAATCATTTCCTGAAACGCCTCATACAAGAAATAATTAAAAGAAGAACGTAACTGGTAGCAGAAAAAGTTCATTTCATCACAAACAAAACAATTCTCAAGAACGTTTTTCGTGTTCTCGTACTACGGTATTTACGCATGATGTTTGCGACATGTGAGCTCCTGGTGTCTTTATAGTAATATATAAACACGTACGATTTTGATATTAATGGAGGGTCTATATATACGGTATAGTTGATGCCGGCATCAGAAAAAAAAAACTTTTACTTACAGTTTTACTGCAGTCCTCTCACACATATTCAAACCTCAAGCTTTCGTCAACTATTTCTAATGGATAAAAAAGACCTTGTAACTGTTTATAAATTCAGGATCAATGGCAAATGATTGCACCAACAACTAATTAGCAGATACATCTGATAGTAAACGAACCAATAGCAGAAAGTTGCGCTAGGAGATAAGAGCCTGCAAGCGGTCATTAACTGAAGGAATTATTGCAAGAGAGTAGCACAATTTGTTGCGATAAGGAAACTAGTGTAATTTCCCCTGCCAGCATCTGCTAGAGCCGGTGCTAAAGATTACAAAATGAGAACGGTACCTGAGCTAACTGCTGTAGCTGACACACGGCTGTGCAGGCGACGGAAATACAGATATAGGAAATGCCGCAGAAATTACGAGGCGAGATAATATATGAAATTCAACATCTTGCCGACACTTTGAAACAGAGCAGGAGCTTGAGACTCTGTGATTTGTAACAGATTCTAGAAAGGAACCTCGTTTTTCCAACCAATGTATTTAGATGACAAAATTGTGTAGTGATCATACGATACTACACTGAAGAACCAAAGTGACTGGTACACGTGCTTAATATCATGTAGGGCCCTCTCGAGCACGCAGAAGTGCCGCACTACGACGCTGCATGCACTCAACTAATGTCTGAAGTGTGCTGGAGGGAACTGACACCATGAATCCTGTAGGGCTGTATCTGTAATAGTACGAAGGGGTGGAAATCTCTCCTGAACAGCAAGTTGCAAGGTATCCCAGATATGCTCAGTAATGTTCATGTCTGGAAGGTTTGGTGGCCATTGGAAGTGTTTCAACTCAGAGGAGTGTTACCGAAGCCACTCTTTAGCATATTCTGCACGTGTAGGGTGGGGCATTGTCCTGGTGGAATCGCCCAAGTCCGTCGGAATGCACAGTGGACATGAATGAATGCAGGTGATTAGACAGGATGCTTACGAACGTGTCACCTGTCAGAGTCGTATCTAGACGTATCAGGGGTCCCATATCACCCCAACTGCACATGCCTCATACCATTACAGAACCTTACCAGCTTGAACAGTCCCCTGCTGACACGCAGGGTCGATGGATTCATGAGGTTATCTCCATACCTATATACGTCCATTCGCTCGAAACAATTTGAAACGAAACTCGTCCGACCAGGCAACATGTTTCCAGTCATCAACCGTCAAATGTCGGTGCTGACGGGCCCAGGCGAGGCGTAAAGCTTTGTGTCGTGCAGTCATCAAGGGTACAGTGGGCCTTCGGCTCCGAAAGCCCATATCGATGATGTTTTGTTGAATGGCTCGCACGCTAACACTTGCTGATGGCCCAGCATTGAAATCTGGTTGGTTGGTTTGTTGGGGGAAGGAGACCAGACAGCGAGGTCATCGGTCTCATCAGATTAGGGAAGGATGGGGAAGGAAGTCGGCCGTGCCCTTTGAAAGGAACCATCCCGGCATTTGCCTGGAGCGAGTTAGGGAAATCACGGAAAACCTAAATCAGGATGGCCGGACGCGGGATTGAACCGTCGTCCTCCCGAATGCGAGTCCAGTGTCTAACCACTGCGCCACATTTAAATCTGCAACTATTTGCGGTAGGGTTGCACTTTTGTCACGTTGAACGACTCTCTTCAGTCGTTTATGGTCCTATCCTTGCAGAATCTTTTTCCGGGTGCAGCTATGTCAGATATTTGATGTTTTACCGGATTCCTGATATTCACGGTACACTCGTGAAATGTTCATAAAGGAAAACCTCCACTTCATCGCTACCTTGGAGATGCTGTGTTCTATCGCTCGTGCGCCGACTATAACACCACGTTCAGACTCACTTAAATCTTAACAACCTGCCATTCTAGCAACAGTAGCCGATCTAACAATTGCGCTAGACACTTGTTTTCTTATATAGGCGTGTCCGACAGCAGCGCCGTTTTCTGCCTGTTAACATATCTCTGTATTTGAATGCGCATGCCTATACCAGTTTAATTGGCGCTTCAGTGTATATTGTTCTAAAGTTCGGTATGTTTTCATCTGTTACCACAAAACAAAGATCCACGCGCAATTATAGTCTATGTCAGTGAGAATGAAAATATGTTTAAATTATGCAGTTTTGCAGAATACCCCATCCCTCACCCCGGCCCCCACCTATCAAAATCAGTATTCGCCATGAAGAAACCGTTGCACCACGACCGAAGCATTTGTTGTTTTATTAGTCTAGAATTTTACGTATTTAATAAAATGAAACGAAAGCACACATAAAATTATTTTAATGGGACTAGTACATATATGGTTCATGTATGATTTGAGACCAGTAAATAACTGGACAATATACGTTCGGACATAGCATTGTCCGCAGCTCGTGGTCGTCTGGTAGCGTTCTCGCTTCCCACGCCAGGGTTCTCGGGTTCGATTCCTGGCGGGGTCAGGGATTTTCTCTGCCTCGTGATGACTGGGTGTTGGGTGTTGTGTGTTGTCCTTAGGTTAGTTAGGTTTAAGTAGTTCTAAGTTCTAGGGGACTGATGACCATAGATGTTAAGTCCCATAGTGCTCACAAGGGAACCTCCCCATCGCACCCCCCTCAGATTTAGTTATAAGTTGGCACAGTGGGTAGGCCTTGAAAAACTGAACACAGATCAATTGTGAAAACAGGAAGAAGTTGTGTGGAACTGTGAAAAAATAAGCAAAATATACAAACTGAGTAGTCCATGGGCAAATAGGCAACATCATGGATATCGTGAGCACAGGAGCGCCGCGGTCCCGTGGTAGCGTGAGCAGCTGCAGAACGAGAGGTCCTCAGTTCAAATCTTCCCTCGAGTGAAAAGTTTACTTTCTTTAATTTGCATAGTTATGATCTGTCCGTTCGTTCATTGACGTCTCTGTTCACTGTAATAAGTTTAGTGTCTGTGTTTTGCGACTGCATCGGAAAACCGTGCGATTAGTAGACGAAAGGACGTGCCTCTCCAATGGGAACGAAAACATTTGATCGCAAGGTAATAAATCAACCGATTCCTCCACAGGAAAATACATCTGATATATTCTATACGACACTGGTGACGGCATATGCGTCACATGACAGGAATATGTTGTCGACCCAATTAACTTGTACACTTGGCGAATGGGTAAAAAGATTTTTCTACCTTGCCCGATTTAGGTTTTCTTGTGGATGAGATAATCACTCCCAAAAAAGTGATGAAAACATGAGAGTTTGTCACATAAACTGAAAATAAAAAATTAAACTTTTCATTCGATGGAAGGTTTGAACCAAGGACCTCCGGTTCCGCAGCTGCTCACGTTACCACGGGACCACGGCGCTCCTAAGCTCAGAGTGTCCTAGATGTTGCCTATCTTGCCCATGGACTACTCAGTTTGTTCATTTTGCTTATTTTTTCACAGTTCCACACAACTTCTTCCTGTTTTCTCAATTGATCTGTGGTCAGTTTTTCAAGGCCTATCCACTGTGCCAACTTATGACTAAATCTGAGTGGGGTGCGATGGGGAGGTTCCCTTGTCAGAGCCAGATATAGCATTCCCAGGACATATTTGGAATCATTTTAATAAAACTTATTTGCTTCTTCGGGCTACGTATGGGACCCCTCAAAAATATTCCATCTTTCACACGCAAATTTACAGAAAATTTGTTTTAGTATACATATTGACATTTTTGTTATATGTAACTCCACCAATGACAAAAGGAAATTGTCAAAGTGTCTCTGGCGGAGAAAGTGTGTATTTATAAGGCAACAGACTGACGACGCAACTCTAGAGCAATAAATGTTACACAATGTAGCTCGCCATCTGCTGTATTCGAAGTTCCATCTTTCATTTATGAAGCGGCTGTAATTTTCAATATTAGTAGAAGATTCGGTGCTGATAGCAGCTATTTGTAGCGTTAATGTAAACAATATGTCACTGTGTTTATTTTGGAAATTTAACGTGTAACTCTGATTGAAACGAGCAGCAATGATACTAGTAACTCACGAAACAAACGTGTTCGCGCATTTCAAGTGCTCGTTCTCGTGGAGCGCTTCCGTTTCTGACGTGATTATTACGTGTTAACAGTGCTTTGTCATTAGTTCCACCATTTTTAATATCCCTCTGCCGTTGTCAAATTTAGTTCGACAACTGGCATGGCATAAAAATGTTCATTGTACAAAAGAAAGTAATTAGAATTATATGTGAAATTCACACACATCTTGCTCTAACTTCAAGCAGCTCGGACTGTTAACCACAGCCTCATAGTACATTTATTTACTCACGAAATTCGTTATCAAATAGCTATTTAAGTTTCATAGTAACAGGGATATTCACAATCACAACACTAGAAGGAAAAAGCGTCCGCATTATTATTTATTAAATGTAACATTGGTACAGAAAAGGATGAAATATGCAGCTATAAAATTCTTTGGCAATCTACCCATGGAAACAAAATGACTGATAGATAGCATAAGTGTTCTGAAATCTAGATTAAAGATAGTTCTCCTTAACAACTCCTCCTGTACCATAGAGGAATTCTTGAACTGTCATTTGAAAAAACACTGTAAATGGCCAGCCTGTACCCATATAATATTATGACTATATACAGGGTGGTCCATTGATAGTGACCGGTTCAAATATCTCACGAAATAAGCGACAAACAAAAAAACTACAAAGAACGAAACTTGTCTAGCTTGAAGGGGGAAACCAGATGGTGCTATGGTTGGCCCGCTAGATGGCGCTACCATAGGTCAAACGGATATCAACTGCGTTTTTTTAAAATAGGAACCCCCATTTTTTATTACATATTCGTGTAGTACGTAAAGAAATATGGATGTTTTAGTTGGACAACTTTTTTCGCTTTGTGATAGACGGCGCTATAATAGTCACAAACACATGGCTCACAATTTTAGACGAACAGTTGGTAACAGGTAGGTTTTTTAAATTAAAATACAGAACGTAGGTATGTTTGAAAATTTTATTTCGGTTGCTCCAAGGCGATACATTTACCTTTGTGAACTTATCATTTCTGAAAACGCATGCTGTCACAGCGTGATTACCTGTAAATACCACATTAATGCAATAAATGCTCAAAATGATGTCCGTCAACCTCAACGCATTTGGCAATACGTATAACGACATTCCTCTCAACAGCGACTAGTTCGCCTTCCGTGATGTTCGCACATGCATTGACAATGCGCTGACGCATGTTGTCAGGCGCTGACGGTGGATCACGATAGAAAATATCCTTCAACTTTCCCCAAAGAAAGAAATCCGGGGACGTCAGATCCGGTGAACGTGCGGGTCATGGTATGGTGCTTCGACGACCAATCCACCTGTCATGAAATATGCTATTCAATACCGCTTCAACCGCACGCGAGCTATGTGCCCGGACGTCCATCATGTTGGAAGTACATCGCCATTGTCATGCAGTGAAACATCTTGTAGTAACATAGGTAGAACATTACGTAGGAAATCAGCATACATTGTACCATTTACATAGCCATCGATAAAATGGGGGCCAATTAACCTTCCTCCCATATTGCCGCACCATACATTAACCTGGCAAGGTCGCTGATGTTCCACTTGTCGCAGCAATTGTGGATTTTCCGCTCCCCAGTAGTGCATATTATGCCGGTTTACGTTACCGCTGTTGGTGAATGACGCTTCGTCGCTAAATAGAACGCATGCAAAAAATCTGTCATCGTCCCGTAATTTCTCTTGTGCCCAGTGGCAGAACTGTACACGACGTTCAAAGCCGTCGCCATGCAATTCCTGGTGCATAGAAATATGGTACGGGTGCAATCGATGTTGATGTAGCATTCTCAACACCGACGTTTTTGAGATTCCCGATTCTCCCGCAATTTTGTCTGCTACTGATGTGCAGATTAGCTGCGACAGCAGCTAAAACACCTACTTGGGCACCATCATTTGTTGCAGGTCGTGGTTGACGTTTCACATGTGGCTGAACACTTCCTGTTTCCTTAAATAACGTAACTATCCGGAGAACGGTCCGGACACTTGGATGATGTCGTCCAGGATACCGAGCAGCATACATAGCATACGCCCGTTGGGCATTTTGATCACAATAGCCATACATCAACACGATATCGACCTTTTCCGCAATTGGTAAACGGTCCATTTTAACACGGGAAATGTATCACGAAGCAAGTATCGTCCGCACTGGCGGAATGTTACGTGATACCACGTACTTATACGTTTGTGACTATTACAGCGCTATCTACCAGAAAGTGAAAAAAGTGGGCCAACTAAAACATTCATATTTCTTTACGTACTACACGAATATGTGATAAAAAATGGGGGTTCCTATTTTTAAAAACGCAGTTGGTATCCGTTTGACCTATGGCAGCGCCATCTAGTGGGCCAATCATAGCGCCATCTGGTTTCGCCCTTCAAACTAGTCGGTTTCCGTTCTTTGTAGTTTTTTCGTTTGATGCTTATTTCGTGAGATATTTGAACCGGTCACTATCAATGGACCACCCTGTATAAGTGTTCTATGTCTGTTCTGTTGACAAATTCCACTTCACAACGTTTATCGTGAATTTGAGCTACGGAACAAGAACTAACTTTCATCCTAAATTAACCACAAGATATAATGAGAATCGAGATGATATGTAGTAAACATATCTGCAATACGAATAATCAACAATTTTATGTTGATACAGTGGGAAATGTATAATAACTTTTAATTTAAAAAACACCCACAAATTCTTTATTTAAATAAACATCATTCTTAAAGTGCAACTTAAAAATCATTCTTCAGATAGCTGTTATAGGATTTTGTGACGGCATATATTATTGTAACGTAATGCCCGAAATGTTCAGGAAAAATTGTTATAAAAATAAAAAACAGGTTAATGAGAAAACTGTGATGCAAGCCGTCGGCTTTAGCCACTAACATAGTGAACA
This sequence comes from Schistocerca americana, assembly GCF_021461395.2. Taxonomy (NCBI): domain Eukaryota; kingdom Metazoa; phylum Arthropoda; class Insecta; order Orthoptera; family Acrididae; genus Schistocerca; species Schistocerca americana. The sequence continues at coordinate 307,414,077 of NC_060120.1, read as the reverse complement.
TGTGACAGACGACGCAAACAGCATGGCGACTACAGCGTCATTGACGATAGTTTGAAACGTAAACGACACTGACAGTTTTGGTTAAGAGAATTTCCTACATCGGTGAAAAACAGTTCAAATCATAGCTATACTGACCAATCACGTAAAAAAAAGACAAACATTTCGTGGGAAAAAAAGCGAAACGTGTGTCGTATGAACAATTTCTACAACTATAATGGACACTACGACACACAGTACGAACTAAAAAATTATTCATCGTAATGAAATAGTAGCTAGTACGAAAACATACACCACCTTAAATATATATCTCAATAGAAGACTGCGATACAAAACTACGAATATACAATGACGGAACTAAATCGCAAGACCAAGATGGAGTTGTGCGACATAAACGAAAGTTGGCAGGCGTGTTTCTACATCTGGAAGATGATGGCTACTCAAATTTCGCGCCAGTCGCATGGTGTTATGAGGGCCACTATGAGAACGCAGATCAGATTTGCTTTAAATACACCCTCTAACCGTCGTGAGATTGCACGTGGTGAGTTGATGAAAGTCAAGAATGCCATTAAGGCGACAAAGACTCCATTACCGACAAGTCAGTGAGTTTGAACGAGGCAGTACACTACTGGCCATTAAAATTGCTACACCAAGAAGAAATGCAGATGATGAGCGGGTATTCATTGGACAAATATATTATACTAGAACTGACATGTGATTACATTTTCAAGCAATTTGGGTACATAGATCCTGAGAAATCAGTACCCAGAACAACCACCTCTGGTCGTAATAACGGCCTTGAGACGCCTGAGCATTGAGTCAAACAGAGCTTGGATGGCGTGTACAGGTACAGCTGCCCATGCAGCTTCAACACGATACCACAGTTCATCAAGAGTAGTTACTGGCGTATTGTGACGAGCCAGTTGCTCGGCCACCATTGATCAGACGTTTTCAATTGGTGAGACCTCTGGAGAATGTGCTGGCCAGGGCAGCAGTCGAACATTTTCTGTATCCAGACAGGCCCGTACAGGACCAGCAACATGCGGTCCTGAATTATCCTGCTGAAATGTGGGGTTTCGCAGGGATCGAATGAAGGGTAGAGCCACGGGTCGTAACACATCTGAAATGCAACGTCCACTGTTCAAAGTGCCGTCAATGCGAACAAGAGGTGACCGAGACGTGTAACCATACCGTCACGCCGGATGATACGCCAGTATGGCGATGACGAATACACGCTTCCAATGTGCGTTCACCGCGATGTTGCCAAACACGGATGCGACCATCATGATGCTGTAAACAGAACCTGGATTCATCCGAAAAAATGACGTTTTACCATTCGTGCACCTAGGTTCGTCGTTGAGTACACCATCGCAGGCGCTCCTGTCTGTGATGCAGCGTCAAGGGTAACCGCAGCCACGGTCTCCGAGCTGATAGTCCATGCTGCTGCAAACGTCGTCGAACTGTTCGTGCAGATGGTTGTTGTCTTGCAAACGTCCCCCATCTGTTGACTCAGGGATCGAGATGTGGCCTCACGATCTGTAACAGCCATGCAGATAAGGTGCCCGTCTTCTCGACTGCTAGTGGTACGAGGCCGTTGGGATCCAGCACGGCGTTCCGTATTACTCTCCTGAACCCACCGATTCCATATTCTGCGAACAGTCATTGGATCTCGACCAACGCGAGCAGCAATGTCGCGATACGATAAACCGCAATCGCGATAGGCTACAATCCGACCTTTATCAAAGTCGGAAACGTGATGGTACGCATTTCTCCTCCTTACACGAAGCATCACAACAACGTTTCACCAGGCAGCGCCGGTCAACTGCTGTTTGTGTATGAGAAACCGGTTGGAAGCTTTCCTCATGTCAGCACGTTGTAGGTGTCGTCACCGGCGCCAACGTTGTGCGAATGCTCTGAAAAGCTAATCATTTGCATATCACAGCATACAGTATCTTCTTCCTGTCGGTTAAATTTCGCGTCTGTGGCACGCCATCTTCGTGGTGTGGCATTTTTAATGGACAGTAGTGTATAATACGGCTACGAGAAGCTGTATGTTCCTTCTGCGGTACTGCAGGAAGACTTGTCAGGAATGTAATCACTGTACATGACTGCTTGTAGCGGTGGACAAGAGAATGTACGGTCGCAAGGAGAGCGGGCTCCGGACTGCCAAATGGAACTACCGAGGGCGAAGACTATCGTGATGACGACGATAATGATGATGATGATGATGATGATTAGTTTGTGGGGCGCTCAATTGCGCGGTTTTCAGTGCCCGTGCAAATTTCTAATCTTGACTCAGTACAATCTCGCCACTTTCTTGAATGATGATGAAATGATGAGGACAACCCAAACACCCAGTCCCCGAACGCAGAAAATCCCCAACACGGCCGGGAATGGGACCCGGAACCCCGAAGACTATCGTGTTCGGCGTATGATTCTGGAGCATTGTACTGCATGTGCAGTAGCAATTGGAGCAGCAGTTGTCGCCACAGCGACACAACGAACTGATACAAATCGGTTAGTTCCGGGATAGCTCCGAGTCAGACCCCCTGTAGCGTGCGTCCCATTGTCCCCTAATCATCGCCATTTGCGATTCAGTGGTGTCAAGCGAGAGCTCATTGGAGGCCGTGGTAGAGGTCTGTTGTGTTTTCTGATGAAAGCTGGTTCTGCCTCTGCGTCAGTGATGGCCATGTTCTGATTAGGAGACGGCCAGACACACTGGACCTACACCTGGAAATTATGGTCGGGGTGCGATTTCATATGACAGCAGGAGCACTCTTGCTATTATGCCACTCACCCTGACTGCAAATTTGTACGTCAATTTGCTGATTCAACCTGTTGTGCTGCCATTGATGAACAGCATTCCAGAGGGTGCTTTCTAACAGGATAACGCTGGCTCACCAAACCGCTGTTGTAGCCCAACATGTGCTACAGTGGGTCTGCTCTGTGACGACCTACCTACCAATATTCTTCAAAACTTCGACTGACTCTGCTGTGAGTTTGCTCTGTTGTGGACCATTACCTGCCTGCATGTCAAGAGTCAGCACTGTCTTTCTGTTGGAAGGACAACACTACTTCTTCAAGACTGCATGGAAATCCACTACTTCCGTGTGCATTTTCTTTTACTGCTCAGACTTGGAAAAAAAAACAAAACACTGCAATTTTACAGTGATGAATGATCAGGACTGTCTTTATGGATTGTGAGAAAATTTTAGCTTTTGACCAACATTGTATCAATAAATTTTTTTCAAATCTGTATTGGCCACTGCCCAAAACAATTTGTAAATTTTTTTGTGGGGAGCATGGGGGCTATGTAAGTAGGCTGTTTAGGTTTTTATGTTGGTAACGTCGCCTAGCGCTCTGTATGAAAATAACTGGCTGTGCTGTGTTCAGTCTGTGGCTGGTGGGCATTGTTGAAATAGTCGCTATTGTAGTGCTGGTCAGTTGGCTGTGAACAGCGCGTTGCGCTGCGCAGTTGGAGGTGAGCTGCCAGCATTGGTGGATGTGGGGAGTGAGATTGTGGAGTTTTGAGAGCGGATGATCTGGACGTGTGTCCATCAGAGAGAGTAAATTTGTAAGACTGGATGTTATGAACTAATATATATGACTTTTGAACACTATTAAGGTAAATACATTGTTTATTCTTTATCACAATCTTTCATTTGCTAACTATGCCTATCAGTAGTTAGTGACTTCAGTAGTTAGAATCTTTTATTTAGCTGGCAGTATTGGCGCTCGCTGTATTGCAGTAGTTTGAGTAACGAAGATTTTTGTGAGGTAAGTGATTTATGAAAGGTATAGGTTATTGTTAGTCAGGGTCATTCTTTTGTACGGATTATTAAAAGTCAGATTGCGTTCTGTGTGTGTCAGTTTAGTGTTGATCAGAATAAGTAAAGAGAGAAATGTCTCAGTACGTTCAGTTTTGCTCAGCTGTTTGAAAATCAAATAACGTTAGGGGGTTTACCAGCACAGTAATTCACTAATTTTTCTAAGGGGACGTTTCAATATGTTGCTCTGGCCGGTTCGATCACCAGATCTGTTTCGAAAAGTGCACACACGGGACATCATCGGACAACAACTTGTCATCCACAAACAATATTAACTGTCCCTGTATTTACATACAAGGTGCAACAGGCATGGAACTCCATCCCATAAACTGACATCCGGCACCTGTACAACACAGTTAATGCCCGTTTGCATGCTTGCATTCAACATTCTGGAGGCTACAAAGGCTGTTAATGTACCAGCACTTCACATTCTCAATGACTTATCTCGCACTTACATTAATTTTGCAAAATTAATCACTTAAATATGTTACCCAGGCAAATGAGGTCCCAAAATTTCACTACTCTATACGAATTATTTCTTGATGTTGCGATTTTTTCATCAGCTTATCTGCAGATCACTTATACATAACAGGTCACTGAATGCCAAAATCGTCGATGGTCGTTGTTAAGATCGTGCTCTTTCATAATGTAATTGTTCTTCCACTGTTAATATTGCTTACAATCCCTCATCATATGTAACAGCTACATTTCCCAGCTACTGTGAAACACACGTTTTTGTCTCAAAACTTTGAATGTATACTCAATGCTCTTATTTAGCATAACAAATGATAACACAAGAAGTTCAAAGATACTAATGCATGTGAGGCAGGATAATGCAAATGCTGCTCGGAGAACAGAAGCACAATAGATTATATCATTGCTGAGACGTAAATAGTTACATAGAAGACATACAGAAGCTCACATGTCACTTACCACAAAAAGGAAGCATTCACGTCCGCACTTTAATTTTGTAGAACGTAATGGGTTATCGCATCTCAGCGTGTATATGTGCAGAGAGAATTCACAGCATGTAACACCAAGTCAGTCGTAACTTTTGCCACAATTAGAGAATAAATTCGCTAAAAATTCACTTAAACGAATTATCATGTCCTAGAAGTTGGACTACCGCAGCATTATCGGTATATAAGTGGACACAACTCGAAATTTACCTTTTTTCATTTATTTTGTACAGAACTGTGGTGTTGTCGTTTGTTGAAATAAATTTCATCAGTCCGGTAAAAACCACAGTACAAACCATCATCCTAATAGTCTGTGATAGCAGTCCGAAAATCGATTATTCAGTCAGAAACTGGTCTCGCTGTTTCTTTAACTGTTGGCTAGTAGCTGCTTTTAAATAAAAAAATTTACACAGCGTACTGCGACCACTATTCGTCCAGATATTCTTTTGAAAAAGTAGCACCCTAAGGCAATTCTGACCATATGTTCTCATGACCGGGAAAGCTATTTTGCTTTCTGCATGTAACAGGTGAAAAACAATTACGAAGTCGGTTTCAACTTATCTGACGAGAAAAATTTTCATTCATTCTATACCGCTACTTTTATTACTGGCAGTAACTCTTTTTTTCCATGTACACTATAAAAGCTACAACAATGGCATGCGCAGCGCATATTCCTATCAAAGTCTCTCCTGTTTTGTACAATGCAAATTATATCTGATGGGTAAAAAATTGTACATTTGTTGTGATGAGCCACAAGCGGACGATAACCGTGACGTGACCATCTCGTACGTCAATGGCAGCCGATCTAGTTTCTGTTAAAATCCGAGAATAACTCACCTATATTGATTATCAGCTGACACCTTCAGAGGTTTCGGAGTGGCGATTTTAGCACCGAGGATCAACCACGTTCTGGTAGGTTTCCAAATGTTACAGCCAATGAAGTCGAACGAATCACTGACAATAAAACGAAAACCAATAGATGTGTTAGTACACATCGTAGAACCTACACGGTTGTCACAGGGATCGATAAATTAAGAGCAGCAGGAAAACTAGAGTGCAGAGGTATAGCTCTTTGGTTTTTACGACTCTTGGTAAGCGTGTGAAAATGTGGAAGTTGTAGTTAAGTATCTACAAAGGAACTTGAGAAAGGAAACTACACGTGTCGACCCACGCTAAGACTATTCAAGAGTGACGCATTGCCAGAAAGGAATGCATGTCCCACGTTAGCTGTAGACACAGTTCAGCTGCGGAATGGGTAACAAGTGAAATCTCGTGACAGCTGGAAGCGTATTCCAATATTGAAGTACGCCGGACAGTACGAGACTTGAGGACAAAACGTCTGAACTGTACACAGATCCACCGTGAAATTCTGTCGATACATAGGGTGCTCTAAAATTCCATCACACACTTCTACGACTGGGAGAGCACACCGAGTAGACAATATTTTGAATTGGAACTCGTATTCGGAAACGTACTGTCTCTGTGCTACAGTTTGCTAGGTAAGTTTGCAATAGGGTAGTCAGGTGGGTGGTGGTTACGTCAGATCGGCTGATGTCATTTGGCGTCTATCCTACCTCTTTGCCCTGGTGCGAGCCTCATTCACGCGTCTGTCAGTGTTAGAGCAACATGATGCGTACACGTTTGCAGAATACACCGGCATGATCCTTCTGTATGGCGAAGACCACGGAAATGGAAAAGCTACTCTTCGCCTTTATCAAGATCATTATCCGCAATGTCCAACTCCATCGCATACCCTTTTCGCCACAATTACGCAACGGTTTCGACAAAAGGTACTTTCACCGTCTCCATGGAGATTCCGCACACCCGAATTGGAAGATGTCGTACTGCATCACGCTGAAGAGAACCCGTCAACGAGTACACGGGCAATTGCGTGTTCAATGAATGTTGCCCGTAGCACCGTCTGGTACGTTCTGCATGGCCAACAACTACATCCACACGATCTCCAAAGGATACAGTCGCTAATGCCAGCCGATTTTGCACCATGCGTTGAGTTCCCCCAGTTTCTGCGCCGCTGCATCAACGAGCCCCTAATACTTCCACATCGCTATCTCTTCAGAGATGAATGAATTTATTAGGGATTGTGTACTCAAATCTCGAAACAACCATGTCCTGTCAGACGAAAACCCAGATGCCACGCTTGTCTAGGGATTTCAACAGGGGTTTGGTATCAATGTGTGGGCAGGTATTCTGGATAGTCATGTCACTGAACCGTACACACTTCCACCGAGCTCACGGATCTCATCTACTTGAGCTTCCTACATTGGGCGTGTTGTTGGATACTGTGCCATTGAACATCGGTCAAGACATGTGATTTCAACATGACAGCGCATCCGCTCACTTTCCACGTCATTTTCGGGAACATCTAGACCAATGATAAGGACACGGATGGATAGGCTGAGATGGTCCAATCACATGGCTCCCACCATCACCGGTTTTGACTCCAAGGAACGTTTTGCTCTGGAGGCGAAGGAAGAGTTTGGTTTATGAGACTCATGTAGAGACAGAAGAAGATCTGGTGGCACGAGTTGCCGTTGCTGTAGGACAGATTGCGGAGACAGTGATAGAGACTGTCTACAACATCATTCGTAGCTACAATGTGGGCACCGAATTTGGTGATCGCCACATCGAACCTTACCTGTAGCAGATCAGAATGCTAACCTTTGAAAAGGACAAAAACGTTATAACTGTGAACAACAATGTGAAAACTGATCAAGTTTCATTCTTGTTTCTTTGGTTATTAATGAGTGGGGTTGTAAAACAAGTGGTGTAATGGATCACATCTAATAAACTATTTATAAAAGTGGTCGCGTTACCAACATGTTTTCAAATGGTTGTAGCACAGAAACGGTACGATCCTGGTCATTGGTTTCAGTTAAAAATACTATCTACTCAGTCCCTTCTACAAGCCCTAGAAGTTTGTAAGGAGGATTTTAGAGCACCTGTATGGGCCAAACTCAAAGTCGCATCCAACCGTAGTGCAATGGTACCAACAATTTGACCAAGGTAGCATAGTCAGAAATTCCACGTTGCGGTTTCCATCTTTTTGGCAAGATGAAAGAACATCTGGGGGAAGAGAGATTTTCCAACGATGAAGACGTCCACACAGCGATTATCAAATGGTTCCATTAGCGACGAGCGGATTTCTAAGGCCGAGTAATTGAACGATTGGCGGAACCCTCTGACAATTGTTTAAAGAGACTAGGTGGCTAAGTCGAAAATCTTCCATGTATATACACACTACTGGCCATTAAAATTGCTACACCACGAAGATGACGTGATACAGACGCGAAATTTAACCGACAGGAAGAAGATGCTGATATATGCAAATGATTAGCTTTTCAGAGCATTCGCACAAGGTTGGCGGCGGTGGCGACACCTACAAAGTGCTGACATGAGGAAAGTTTCCAACCGATTTTTCATACACAAACAGCAGTTGACCGGCGTTGCCTGGTGAAACGTTGTTGTGATGCCTCGTGCAAGGAGGAGAAATGAGTACCATCACGTTTCCGGATGTAGCCTATCGCGATTGCGGTTTATCGTATCGCGACACTGCTGCTGGCGTTGGTCGAGATCCAATGACTGTTAGCAGAATATGGAATCTGTGGGCTCAAGAGGGTAATACGGAACGCCGTGCTGGATCCCAACGACCTCGTATCAATAGCAGTCGAGATGACAGGCATCTTATCTCCATGGCTGTAAAGGATCGTGTAGCCACGTCTCTATCCCTGACTCAACAGATGGGGACGTTTACAAGACAACAACCATCTGCACGAACAGTTCGACGACGTTTGCAGCAGCATGGACTATCAGCTCGGAGACCGTGGCTGCGGTTACCCTTGACGCTGCATCACAGACAGGAGCGCCTGCGATGGTGTACTCAACGACGAACCTGGGTGCACGAATGGCAAAACGTTATTTCTTCGAATGAATCCAGGTTCTGTTTACAGCATCATGATGGTCGCATCCGTGTTTGGTGACATCGCGGTGAACGCACATTGGTAGCGTGTATTCATCATAGCCATACTGGCGTATCACCCGACGTGATGGTATGGGGTGCCATTGGTTACACGTCTCGGTCACCTCTTGTTTGCATTGACGGCACTTTGAATAGTGGACGTTACATTCTAGATGTGTTACGACCCGTGGCTCTACCCTTCATTCGATCCCTGCGAAACCCTACATTTCAGCAGGATAATGCACTACCACATGTTGCAGGTCCTGTACGGGCCTTTCTGGATACAGAAAATGCTCGACTGCTGCCCTGGCCAGCACATTCTCCACATCTCTCACCAATTGAAAACGTCTGGTCAATGGTGGCAGAGCAACTGCCTCGTCACAATGCGCCAGTCACTACTCTTGATGAACTGTGGTATCGTGTTGAAGCTGTATGGGCAGCTGTACCTGTACACGCCATCCAAGCTCTGTTTGACTCAATGCCCAGGCGTATCAAGGCCGTTATTACGGCCAGAGGTGGTTGTTCTGGGTATTGATTTCTCAGGATCTATGCACCCAAATTGCGTGAATATGTAATGACATGTCAGTTCTAGTATAATATATTTGTCCAATGAATACCCGTTTATCATCTGCATTTCTTCTTGGTGTAGCAATTTTAATGGCCAGTAGTGTATGTGACTCTGAAGTGTAGTGCAGCATTCAATAAAAGTTACTTGGCCTGCCATGGCGATGTGTAACTTACTGTTTGAAGTCATCTCGCACAATGTGTGTGTGTGTGTGTGTGTGTGTGTGTGTGTGTGTGCGAGAGAGAGAGAGAGAGAGGTGGGAGATGGATGGAGAGGCGGGCCCGAGGGAGAAAATAAATCACTGTGGGCGCCCGTCGTCATTTACCACACGAAATGCGATGGAGGGCTGGAGGTGCAGTGGCACACGGGCAGTAGCGGGTCGACAAACTAGCGGTGGGGTGTGGTTGGTGAAGGGGGGAAGGGGGGGGAAGGGGACGATAATAACGGTCATGACCTCCTTTCCCCCTCCCCCCCCCCCCCCCCAATAAGACCTTAGCGGAAGCGTTTATGTATGACGTTTCAAAATTACAGCGACAAACTTGGAAGGAATGTAGAAGGTGTCTCTAGGAAGAAAATGAGGACAGGAACCTGTGTCGAATGCCGCTACTCAGCGTCGACGTCATAGGCGCAGGCGTCCGTATACATACTGGGTGATTCCGTGGTGATGTTACAATCTTTCAGAAATGACGGAAAGGGCTAAATGTATCAATGTGAGGTAAGGGACCGTGATGCGGAAACGAACGAGTCGAAAGTTGTAAGCGAAAATCCTTGTGATACCTCTGACGGTGGAACATATGTACAGGTACTGTTGTTGCTAAAATTGTAGAGTACGCAACTTTCAGAAGTGGTAGTATGGATCAAAACAAGAAAAAAGAGCTATGAATACTAATCGAGCACTATAATCCTAGCAACAACAGTGCTGATACATATCTCGCACTTACAGCTTTCGACTCGTTTACCGGCGCTTATAACGTCGATGCTCAGTAGCGTCACTGGATGACGTTTCCGGTCGGAGTAATTTTGAGGAATCCTATATTTTTACGAATATCAATAGCACATTTGGAGAACAGAGTGGCATAGAAACTAAAAGTCTGACAAATGGCGGGGAATTTTAGAGACTGCAAACTACGTCTAACACGAAACACTTTTCAGTTGCTTGCGTGACTGGTCTCCCACGTGTACGGCCTCGTGGTCTGACCGCTAACGCACCAGCCGCATAAAGTCGCCTATTCAACGGCTGAACGAACCTGCTACCAACAACAAACCCGAAATGGTTGGTAAGTCCACACACAAGTGGCAATGGTAAAGCACAGAAAGCTGAATAAGGGAAGACAAAAAGGCAAAGGCCCTCCACTAAGGAAAATTAAAGACTAACAGGAAGAATGACTTCCTGAACGCAGACTTGTGTTCACAGTCGTAGTGCTTTGTCAAATACTCACAATAATGATTTCATACGTTTTTATGTCGCGTAAATTATGACGTTATCAAACATGTGCGAGATTTTTGCTATTAAGTTTTTCAATTGAATGCATGACATACGTAGTTTTCAAATTTTTGCACGAGTACTTTTCAAATACTATGTGCAATTCCTTGGACTTAATGTTAAAGCAAATTAATTATTATTATATTAGGCTAACTGAAAAAGAAACGGGCTGGAGGCTGCAAAATGAAAACCGCTGAAGGAATCGTAATGCCATTGCCTCCGGAAGAAGGTGTGGTTGTTACAAGAGCGCTGAGTCCCAAACTCGCCGTTGGAGGGACATGGGCGCACAACCAAGTGACGACAGAACAAAGCCGCCTTAAGGTGTGTGGCGGAGTGTACTTGTACCAGTGTCAATTCCTCCTTTTCCTATTCCAGTCGCGTATGGTTCCCGGGAAGAACTGTGGCTGTTACGCTTCCGTGGGAGCTCGAATCTCTCTAACTTTATCCTCATCGTCTTTTCACGAGATATACGTATGGAGAAGCAACATATTAGCTGACTCTTCTGGGAATGAACGTTCTCGGAACCTTAACAGTAGACCATAAGGTGATACAGACCGCCTCTCTTGCAACGTCTGCCAGTGGAGTTGGCTAAGCATCTCCGATGACGATTTCGAGCTTACTGCATGAATCTGTAACGAAACGTGCTGCTCTTCTTTATATCTTCTCTACTCCCTCTGTCAGTACTATCTGGTACGGATCCGATACTGACAAGAAGTATTCAAGCATTGGTCGAACGAGTGTTTTGTAAGCTACTTCTCTTTTTGGTGGACTGTGTTTCCTGAGGATTCTTCCAATGAATCCCAATCTGGCCTCTCCCTTACTCCCGATTAATTTTATGTGGTCGTTCCACTTCTAATCGCTCCGTATGCACACCTGTAGACGCTTTATGGAAGTAGCTGTTTCTAGTGCTTGAATACGTTATATTGTTATTTTTATTGTATTTTATGGGTTTATAGACAAGATTAGCATGTATTCTTGGTTTCCAAATGATGTAATGAAATGTCCATTGAAACTAAACTCGCCTTGTGTGTGTTTTGTCGTGTTGTAATATGTTGGTAAAGAGCTGAGGCAGGTTCCTTGTTGCGTGCTTTCGAGTCCGTTGACAGCTGCCACTGCCACGTGTTTTTTTTTTTTTTTTTTTTTTTTTTTGCAGCTTCGTTCGTCGATCTCCCCAGCGCCTCTCCAACTCCACGTCGACGTAGCGTAACTGAAACCTTCTATAGTAATTAGAATGACTAGAAAAGAAAGAATAATATTTACGTTCGAGTCTCACCAAATTATTTATCAGAGATGAGCACTCCTTTATTTCTTTCTTCAACACAGATTTTACTCTTACTGTCGAATTGTAACAGGTAATATTCACAATTATAAGTTCCCTTCGTCTTTATCAGACCAAGAACAAAATCGGAGTCATTGCCATTCCATTCAGCAACAGAAGCAATAGAATCAGAGATAAAGCAATGATAATGTTCGCATTTCTTATGTAAGGCGTAACGTCTTTGGTCCCTAAACACAGCACAGTATCTAACATAGCAATTTCGTAATAAAATGTGATATTACATGTTGATGGTCAGCTGCCACTCCCTCCACCAAGCATCGATCCCCTGCAGATTTTCCAGCTTTTCGCTATTATTTTCTAGCGACGCGACTTTCCTGTATACAACAGGATCAACCGCGTAAACCTTCATGGAATTTCCGACTTTATGTACTTGGTTATGTACATATATTATGAAAAGTAATGGTCCTAGAACACTCCCCTGGTGTACGCCCAAAATTAATTTTACGTCTGAAGACATCTGTCGGTTCAGAATGACATGCTGTGATGTGTTTGCTAGAAACTCTTCAGTTCAGTCACACTGCTGGTCTAGGAACGGTTTGTATCTGGGCGCCTGTATGTACTGCTTTCTCTGCCTCATGGACGAATAGAGCGACCTGGGTTTCAAGCAATCCTCGCTTCCGGAAGACATGTCGGTTCCTATAGAGGGAATTTCCGGTCTCCAGAAATGTCATAATACGCGAGCATAAAACATGTTCCGAAATTCTAAAACAGACCGACGTTGGAGACTTAAGTCTACAATTTTGTGTATCTGTTTGACGATTCTTCTTCAAGACGGCAATGGCCTGTGATTTTTCCAATGATTAGGAACGCTTTGCTCCTCAGGAGACCTACAGTTCCTTGTTGCTACTACTTTCAAAGCGCAAGTTCCTTCGCATACTCTGTGTAGAATCGAATCTGTATCCTGTCACATTTAGTGGCCTTTCCTCTGTTGAGCGTTTTCACTTGGTTTTCTGTCCCACAGTCGCTTGTTTCCATATCTGTCATTTTGTCGACTGTGCTACGGTTTAGCCGGCCGCGGTGACCAAGCGGTTCTAGACGCTTCAGTCCACAACCGCGCAACTGCTACGGTCGCAGGTTCGAATCCTGCCTTGGGCATGGATGTATGTGATGTCCTTAGGTTAGTTAGGTTTAAGTAGTTCTAAGTTCTAGGGGACTGATGACTTCAGATGTTAAGTTCCATAGTGCTCAGAGCCATTTCAACCATTTTTTGCTACGGTTTAAAGTAGGAACTACAATGAGATCTTCCTCAGTGAAACAGTTTTGGAAAAGGACTTTAGTATTTCTGCTTTTTCTGTGTTTCAGTGCCATTACAGCCACAGAGTGTCTGGACAGATGGCTTAGATCCCTTTACTGATTTAACATAAGACCACTGCACTTGGTAGTGCTGAAAACAGAGAAATGGAGGCTTCGAAAGGAGAGTGAAAGGCGTTAGTGCGTTTCGTTCCAAGAGGAGGACTGTGGAGAACAGAAATTCGTGGAACAGTGGCACAACCGTACCGATCAGAGCACTGAATGTCGGTTGCAATTCCAACGCCCAATCCGACCTCTGGGTTAATTGCTACCATGGTAAAATGCCGGTCTTCGATAATGGGGGCACCCACCTGCTGGACAATCGGTAATGCGGTGTGGCGTTCCAGATCGTGCGTCGTCGACCAGCGACATCCATCCTTCCTCGGATCACTTGAGCTATGCCTTGACCCAAGCAATGGACATGCATTGTTCTTGTTGTGCCGTGCGTTCAAACAGCGCGGTCGCCGCACTTAAGATGCAGCCACCGCTTTCTCGATCACTGTGTGCCAGTGTTCCAGTGGCCGCAGCGCGGCATACTTCAAAGTGCTGACAGCGGGGGCGCCACAAGAGATGCAGCTGTCATACCACTGGAGTCGACAGAGCCAGTCAGACTGCAGCTCCACGCCATCAAGTGGCGTCGTCGCGGCTCGGAAGGGGAGTCGCCTGGTGGATCTCCTGGAGTACGGGGCACGTCTCCTCAGTCGCGACGCTGTTGCTGTGATCGTGTTTACGGGAGATGAACTTTGGCTACGGACCTGGACACGAGTGATTACGCTGAGCTATGTTTCACATTGTTTTCAGAATAAACCTTCTAAGTTGTAGTTGATTCCGACTTTCCATTTGGTGGTCTGTACCTGGAACACAACATTTCTTCGTACGCTTGTGCCATTCCTCGATTAATTACAGTTCCTCCCAGTCCATCCGCTGCCAGGGAACGAACTTTACCTCTTTGCTCTTCTCCTGAAGCCCCCGTTTCTCTGCTCTCGGCACTACTGAATGTAGTCGACGGTTGACGCGTGCAAGTACTCGCTGGTCGTAATGTCCCTCTAGCAGCGGGTTTGGGGTCTCTGTGTTCTTATAGGGACCACACCTTCTGCAGGCAGCGGCATTACGATACCTTCAGCTGTTTTCATTTTACAATCTTCGGCTTGTTTCTTTTTGAATGATCCTCATATTAAAATATTTCAATTCCTTATTCATTGTTGTCTTTTCTACATGTGTTCTTTCATCTATTCACTATATTTCTTTTTCCTTCCTGTCTTCTGACCACTTCAGACCAGTTTTTTCACTCTCTTACCTTGTTATCCCTCCATATTCAGGACTTTTTTCCTAAACACTTCTGTGTCAAATGTTTCTTCACTTTTTACATCATTGTTTTCTGAACCCTTTGTTACTTCGTGGATCCAACTCCTTATCCTAGAAGTACTTGAAGATCTTTTTTTGTTTTGTTAATCGTCTTGCATTAGATACAAATGCCCAGAAAATACCAGCCTTCTTTCTCTCATTAGTTCTGACATGTTTTCCGTTTCCGTAAATTTCATCATTACTGTGTAGTTTCCAACTTTTCATAGTTTTCCATGGGCCTGAGCCTAATATTATCCTAATGATTCGCCTTTCAAGCATTCCTAATATATCAAAATTATCGTTTAATTCTAGTTATTCGCTTGCGTACAGACATTCTGGTTTTGTTACTTCTCTATAATGCCGTCCTGTTGCCTTTTTCGACAGGCGTTTTTTGTTGTACAAATATTTAGTTGTAACCATATCCGCTTACTTTATTTATCCATACCTTTGTAGAAACTTTTTCCAAACTATTTTCTTGCATTATTTCCCCGAGACATTTAAATTTTAACCTTTTCAATCTGGTCAAAATCTTTTTTCAGAAATGTCGATGCATTTTTAATGTTTGTAAAAAATTTGTTTATACAGAGCTTCTTAAGTCGTTCCTACTGGCTATTTACTATAAAAGATCAATTTGTGTTATATCAGATGTCACATTTTAAGAAAGTATATAAAATCGTCTGCAAACGCGAGACAGTTTATTTTAGTATCTTTGTGTCCTCTTACCAATATTATTGGTGGAATCGCATATTCATTCGGTTTTTCAATCCAAATTATGACTATTTGTTTCTAGAACACAATTGAAAAGAACTGAGGACCATCTTACCGTACACCTGTGTTTATTTCGAAGGGCTGAGGTATTTCTTCCGTTATTATTATTATTATTATTATTATTATTGTAACTGAATCAAATCATTTTATACATTTTATGATTTTCTATAGTCGTAGTCATCTACGGCACGTTAAATGTGTGGCTCACGGCAGGCTATAATTGGGTTGAGGGAGGGAGGGAGGGAGGGGTTGAGGAAAAGACAGAGGCAGCAACAAACTGTGATCCGTCCCAGAATCTAGCCCTGGATCCGTGTGTGCACAAACGAGCTAGTTCAGCTCATAAAAGGCGTGGGCAGATAGTTGGTTGTTATCCTTTCATCGTTTAAAAACTGTGATGTAAATTGTGACCACAGCTTTGATGAGCACAAGATAAAGCCAGTGACGGACAGCGACTACGGCGTGCATAGATGTCCGTTACTGGCAGTTATGCAATCAAAGGTGTAGCAAGCAACACGATTCCATTCCGGTTTATCTCAGTTGCAGCCGCCTGAAAGGTGATGATAGCCGGTACTTTCGCAGAAGCGTTATCACGTTTGTATACCTGCGAGCTGTGTATAGATTATCGACCGTCAATTGGGGGCTGGAGGGGGGAGAAGGCAGAGCTTTTACAGTGGGCGCTTACACATCATCTAAACATCTACTAATATTCTTGACCAATCCTGACACGTTTTTTAATCACATGTCGACGTAAATGTACACAAATTAGAAATTAAAGTCCTCCGCTCCATTTTTCTGTCTGAATATGAAGGCTAACCTCAGGTGCTACTGTAGGATTTTTGAAACGGTTTTTTTATACTAAATAGACTGATTTACGAGGTAGGTTTTCGTATGTAATTTACTATTGCTATGCCAGAAAAGTCGTCTGGTCTTAGATACATACTGGTTGTACGTGTAATTGCATTTGCCTGCGTTCGTTTCACTGTCCAGGATTGTGGGTCCACAGGTTCGAGCTTGTAAATGATTGAATCGAGTTGACGGGTGGCAATTCATTAATTAAAGCAAACACATTGCAGATATTATGTGTTTACTTTATAAAGAAACATAGACACGCTATTACTGCTTATGTTTCACTTGAACCAACACTGCTGACATGGTGCCAATCTAAATAATTGCTAAGCCCTCAGTGCGTTTTGTACGAAAGCTCATCAGCAACTTCCCTTTCCGCCCGAAGCAACTATACCTAAAAACAGAACTATGTCATAATTCACAAATACAAAATACTGTCATTCTCAGAGTATCAGCTTGTTTGGCATGTAATTACAATTTATAATTATTATTTTGACAGAATTTGGTTTGCACGAAAAACACAATATTGGTATCATTTCAGTTCTTGGTGAAAATTCAATATTTTTATTTTTCAAATTGCAAAAGTACGAGGACGCGTTAAAATTAATGCCTGTTAAAGCTATTTAAATAAAATAAACATTATTAACATTCTACATCTTTATTATTCACTTCTACAAACTTGCTTCTCAACATTGTCACGCTGGCGACGAACACATTTCTCCCAAAGAGAGACCAGTTTGTTGATAGCTCACTGTGGAGTGTTTCACTTTGTTGACGGAATCACAACCTTACCTCTGTTTGCACAGCTTCGCCACTATCACAGCGAAATGCTCGAAGTTGTTCTTTAAGTTATGGAAACAGATGAAAATAGGGTAGCGCCAATTCGGGGCTGTATGGAGAATGATCGACGACAGTGAACCCAAGGCAAACGTCGCAGCGCTCGTGTGTTGTCTGCACTGTCATGCTGAAGGCGAGGGTGCTCCATGCATGTGTGGACGAATTCTTCGAATTCTAAACTCGATTGCAGCACGCTGTTCCTCACGCACCAATATAGTTACGTTACACATCGCCATGTTAGACGCTGCAATTCGGAGTCCTCTAGCGGCAGAGGGTTAGCGTCAGCGAAGCTGGGAAGTCGACCGAATACTACGTATAACATGTAATACCTCAACAGATATTGAGAATAGAGTAAAAAATTCGGAGGCACTGCTTTTCAGAACACCTTCCTAGTACGTCAATGCAAATCATCAAATATATAAAGTTGCTTTCATGTTTCAGATTTTACTACAGGGTGTATCAAAAAGAATCATCCCACTTGACGCGTCTATATTTCTGAAACTAGTAGACATATACAATGAATTTTGTTTATTGATGAACGGGAAACCCAAAAAGTTTTTTTCATACCTTTTCATAGGAGTTCAATTTGCCCCTTGAGATGCACGGCATATGTCAATGCGATATTCAGATTGTTCCCACACTGCTGCTATGCGATGCCTCAGATCATTCATTGTTGTTGGCAACGGAGGCACAGAGTTTTTTATAAATCCCCACAAGAAATAATCACTCACAGTCAGGTCTGGTGACCTTGGAGACCAGTAACGTAAGGCTGAATCATTTGGTCAAGTGCGACCGATCCATCTTTCAGTAATCCTTTGGTTTACGAATTCCCATGCTGACAGATGCCAGTGTGGCGGTGCCCTATCCTGTTGGTAAATGAAGTCGTTCGATTCCAGCTGTGGGAAAAGAAAGTTCTCAAGCATAACTTTTTTTTTGGTTATGGTTTTAGAACGCAAAACAGCTACTGTCATTAGCACCCGGACTTAGGAAAAGGTAAAAAAAATGAAACTGGAAACCAGCAGCAATGGGAGCTAAACTCAAAAAAGTGGGGAAACTAAAAACAAAAGGAAAGCTTTAAAAACCACTACAGAAGGGGTGTTGTTTGTCCCCAAAAAGAGCTTCAAATGACTGACATCATTTCACTGGCACTTATAACTCGAGAACGCGATCGGCTGAAAGCGTGTCATCTGCTAAAATGGAAGATATATCAGCCGACAGCTGTAGACGGGCGCGTAACGGTGTAAAATAGGAGCACTCAAGTAAAAGGTGTCTCACCGTCCACAGTTGAGAGCAGTGGGGACAGAGTGGGGGAGGATCGACACTTAAAAGATGTCGATGGCTAAAAAGACAGTGCCCTATCCGGAGTCTAGTTAAAATTACCTCCTCCCGACGACGAGTTCGGGAGGAAGAGGTCCAAGCACAGGGAAGGGCTTTCACGTCCCGCAATTTATTATTGGGAAGCGTCGACCAATGTGCGTGGCATAAAAGAGCAACACGACCACATAAAACACTCCGTAGATCGGCGAAGGGAATCATGCGAATAGCAGGCTCAAGAAAAGAGACTGCAGCCTTGGCCACTATATCGGCCGCCTCATTTCCACACATATCAACATGTCCTGGGATCCAGAGGAACGCCACAGAGACGCCCCCCAAGTGGAGCTACTGGAGGCAGTCCTGAATCCGGTGGACCAGAGGGTGGACAGGGTAGAGAGCTTGGAGACTGAGGAGAGAGCTGAGCGAATGTGAGCAGATAACACACTGTATCCGCTGATGGCGACGGATGTATTGGACAGCCTGGAGAACAGCGTAAAGCTCTGCAGTAAAAACCGAACACTGGTCGGGAAGCCGAAATCTATTTGGGGTGTCACCAACAATATAGGCACTTCCAACACCAAACGATGTTTTTGAGCCATCATTATAAATAAATGTGGCATCCTTCATTTGTGAGCATAGAGCAGCAAATGCCCGACGATAAACAAGAGAAGGGGTACCATGCTTGGGAAACTGACAAAGGTCGCGGAGCAGGCAGGTCCGGAACCGGAGCCAAGGCGGTGCTGTACCCCAAGTTGTCAAGAAAGTCTTAGGAAAGTGGAAGGAAAGAGAATGTAGCAGTTGACGGACGCGGACTCCCGGTGGTAGTAGGGAGGAAGGGCGGCCTGCATACCCTAAATCCAAGAAGGCGTCGATAAAAATGTCATGGGCCGGATTAGCAGGCATGGAAGACAGATGGCAAGCATAACGACTCAGAAGGACAGCTCGCCGAATGGACAGCGGAGGTTCAGCAGTTTCAGCATAAAGGCTTTCCAAAGGGCTGGTGTAAAACGCTCCTGACACTAAACGTAATCCACGGTGGTGGACAGAGTCGAGACGCCGAAGAATAGACGGCCGAGCAAAGGAGTAAACTATGCTTCCATAGTCCAATTTCGAGCGCACTAAGGCGCGATAGAGGCGGAGAAGGACCACTCGGTCCGCTCTCCAGGAGGTACCATTCAGGACACTGAGGGTGTTGAGGGATCGCAGACAGCGAGCCGAAAGATAGGAAACGTGGGAGGACCAGCACAGTTTTCTGTGAAACATAAGACCCAAGAATCAAGCGACGTCCGCGAACGGAAGGTTGACAGGGCCTAGATGTAAGGAAGACGGAAGAAAATCCGTACGACGCCAAAAATTAACACAAACTGTCTTACTGGGAGAAAAGCTGAAGTCGGTTTCGATGCTCCAAGAGTGGAGGCGATCGAGACATCCTTGAGAAGTCGTTCAAGAAGGCTGGTCCGTTGAGAGCTGTAGCAGGTCGCAAAATCATCCACAAAGAGCGAGCCCGAGACATCAGGAAGGAGACAATCCATAATTGGATTTATGGCAATGGCAAACAGTACAACACTTAGCACGGAGCCCTGGGGTACCCCGTTTTCTTGGGAGAAGGTACGGGAGAAAGTAGTGTTCACCCGCACTTTAAATGTGCGCTCTGCCATAAATTCACGAATAAAAAGGGGCAGCCGACCTCGAAAGCCCCAAGAGAACAGTGTGCAGAGGATGCCTGTCCTCCAACAGGTATCGTATGCTCTCTCCAGATCAAAAAATATTGCTACTGTTTGGCGTTTCCTGAGAAAACTGTTCATGATATAAGTGGGGAGAGTAACAAGATGGTCAACTGCAAAACGATGCTTTCGGAAACCGCATTGGGCAGGTGTTAAAAGGCTTCAGGACTCCAGCCACCAGGCTAAACGGCAATTCACCATACGCTCCAAAACCTTATATACACTACTCGTGAGAGAAATGGGGTGATAGCTAGAGGGGAGATGTTTGTCCTTTCCAGGTTTCGGAACAGGAACGATGATAGCTTTCCGCCATCTTCTGGGAAAAGTACTGTCGGTCCAAATCCGATTATAAAGGCGAAGGAGGTAACGCAGACTATGGTATGATAAATGCAGCAACATTTGGATGTGGATACCATCCGGTCCTGGGGTGGAAGAGCGAGAAGAAGAGAGTGCGTGTTGGAGTTCACACATGGAGAAAACAGTGTTATAGCTTCCGCGGTTTTGAGAGGAGAAAGCAAGGGGTCGCACTTCCGCTGCACGTTTCTTCGGCAGAAAAGCTGGCGGGTAATTTGAAGAGCTTGAAACCTCACCAAAGTGTTGACGCAATGAGCTAGAAATTGCAACGGGGTCCACTAAGGTATCATGCGCGACAGTGAGCCCAGAGACCGGGGAGAAACTAGGCGCGCCAGACAACCGTCGAATCCGACTCCATACTTCCGAGGAGGGAGTGAAGGTGTTAAATGAGCTAGTAAAGAAGACCCAGCTTTCCCTCTTGCGATCGTGGATGACGCGACGGCATCGCACACGGAACTGCTTACAGTGGATACAGCTGGCCAAAGTAGGATGGTGGCGGAAAACGCGAAAAGCACGTTGCCGCTCACATATTGTGTCACGGCATGCCTCATTCCACCAATGAATTGGGGGGCGCCGGGGCAAACCGGAGGTGCGAGGTATTGAACGTTCCGCAGCTGTAAGAATAACTTCTGTAATATGAGTGACCTCATCGTCAACGCTACGAAAGTGACTGTCATCGAATGTCGCTAGAGACAAAAAAAGTGTCCAATCGGCTTGGGCAAACTTCCAGCGTCTCGGGCGCATATATGGCAGTTGGGGCTGCGATCTAAGGACACATGGAAAGTGGTCACTCGAGTGTGTATCAGCAAGAGCGAACCATTCTAAGTGCCGAGCTAGCGGAACAATACCGACCGAAAGGTCCAAATGAGAGAAATTTGTCGTGGAGGCAGACAAAAATGTAGGGTCCCCAGTGTTGAGGCAAACAAGATCCGCATGGTGGAAGACGTCTATCAATGGTGAGCCGCGCGGACAACGACGTGGAGATCCCCAAAGCGGGTGGTGGGCATTGAAGTCCCCGACCAGCAAATAGGAAGCTGACCAAGAAGATGAAGGGGATCAGCTCTTGCCATTGGTGTGGATGATGGAATGTATACAGTACAAAGAGAGAACGTGTATCCAGAAAGGGAAAGACGGACAGCGACAGCTTGGAAGGAACTGTTTAAGGGGATTGGGTGATAATGGAGAGTATCATGGAGAAGAATCATTAGTCCTCTATGTGCTGGAGTGCCTTCAACAGCGGGGAGATCAAATTGGACTGACTGAAAATGGGGGAAAGCAAAGCGATCGTGAGGACGCAGTTTTGTTTCCTGAAGACAGAAGATGACCGGCGAGTAGGATCGTAAGAGGATCGACAATTCATCCCGATTGGCTCGAATGACGCGGATATTCCAATGGATAATGGACATAGGGTGGAAAGAAAAGGGAAGAATGTGATCAAGGGTGCCCTCAACTCAACGACTGCTCACAGCCGGCGACCGACAGCGTGGAACGGCATTCAGCCGAAGGAGAAGATCCTGATCCGTAGGTTGTTCGGGAGCAGCTCCTGCCACCAGCTATCGGCCGGTTGATCGGTCGTCAGCAGTGCGCCTCGGCGACACACATGACGGCCGAGGGCGGTTACCGCCAGGTGGTGCTGTAGATGAGACACGCCGTGGCGGAGAAGGAGAGGAACTGGGTTTCTTATTAGCCATCTTGGAAACAGGACGTTGAGATGATGGAGGAATCGATGGTTGTGAAGTCGGGGTACTTAAAAACTCTTCACGAGTATGCTCTTTTTTGGAAGTCCGGGTGTCTGATTTGGGGGCTTGGGATTTAGCAGGACCCGATGAAGGGTGAGCCATACAATGAGCAGGTGAGAGTGGGGAGGTTGAACGGACGATATTTGCGCTGGCCGATCTGACGACCGTGGCACTAAAGGTGAGATCACAAGTCTACGTGCCTGCCTGCCTTGTTGGCCGAGGAGAGGTAAGGACAGTGCTGTATTTACCTGCGTGAGGCACAGTGGGCTTTCGACTGGCGAATAACTTTCGAGCAGGAAAGGTCGACACCTTTTCCTTCACTCTGATTTCCTGAATGAGCCGTTCGTCTTTAAAAATGGGGCAATCTCTAGAGGAAGCAGCGTGGTCACCCACAAAGTTGATGCAACGAGGGGATGGAGGTGGACAAGCACACTCATGGGCATCCTTGCCACACGTAACGCATTTGGCCGGATTGGAACAGGACCGGCTGGTATGACTGAACCGCTGACGCCGATAGCAATGCGTAGGGTTTGGGATGTAAGGGCGAACGTAAATTATCTCATAGCCCGCTTTTATGTTCGATGGAAGTTGAACTCTGTCAAATGTCAAGAAGACAGTACGAGTTGGAACGATGTTCTTGTCAACCCTTTTCATGACTCGATGAACAGCCGTTACGCCCTGGTCAGACAGGTAGTTTTGAATTTCCTCATCGGACAATCCGTCGAGGGAGCGTGTATAAACAACCCCACGTGATGAATTTAAAGTGCGGTGTGCTTCCATCTGGACAGGGAAGGAGTGTAGGAGTGAAGTACACAGCAATTTTTGTGCCTGGAGGGCACTGACTGTTTCTAACAACAAGGTGCCATTTCGTAATCGGGAACAAGACTTTACACGGACCTGCAATTGCGTCGACACCTTTCTGAATAATGAAAGGGTTGACGGTGGAGAAGTCTTGACCTTCGTCCGACCGAGAAACAACAAGGAACTGTGGGAACGATGGAAGAACTGTCCGTGGCTGAGACTCATTTAACTTTCGCTTGTGAGCAGACATAGTAGATAATGAGGAAACCATTGCGGAAGTATCCCCCATGATTACAGGCGTCTTCGATGGCGCGGTCCTTCCTTGTGGGGGCCCTCTCTGAGGGCACTCCCGCCTTACGTGATTGTTCACACCTCAGGTCACACATCCCAAGAAACGGATGGAGGAACCAATCGGCACTTTCGGAAGGTATCAGCTCGGGTAATCACCCCTCCCTGGGCCTGGCCGTTACCAGGGGGTACGTACGTGTCCTACTTGTCTACCTGGGGCGGAGAATTTCGCGTTTTCCCGTCACCGGCTATGCGTGGGAATACGTGGGTCGGCATTCAGACACGCACAGGGAGGAAAAAAGAGAAAGGGAGGAACAAAGAAAAGAAAAGGAAAGGAAAGGAAAGGAAAGGGGTCTCAAAGCCGCAGCGGAGAAAATGGTAAAGAGAAGAGGTAAGGAAAAGAGAAGGACAAAGGAAGGACATAGACTTGCCAGAAGAGAAAGCGAAGAAGAGAGACTGTTTTACAGTTTCGAGTGTCCGTCTCCGGACGTAGGCACTAAACATACTCCCAGAGGGGGAGAAAGGGTAGGGAAGAGGCGGCGGTGAGAGGAGGGGGGAGATGGGGAAGGATGTGGAAAAGGATGGCATGCAGCCCAGAAAGGAAGAAGGGCCACACTAGCTCGGGGTCCCGTGCTCGCTACGCACGTATCCACAAAAGAGTTGTGGACTACCTGGGGGGGCTCGAACATAAGCATATCGAGATACGTGCTTCCTGTAATAGTGTTCTCGACGAAGAAATATGGACCTTAAACCTTTACCCGTGAAACAGCACAAAACACATTAAAGTTTGGAGAGTACCTCTCATGTTGTACAACTTTATGTGGTTGATCCGTACCCCATTTTCTCACATTATGACGGTTCACCTTTCCATTTAAATGAAATGTTACCTTGTCACTAAACACTAAGCGGGGAAGAAAACCGTCATCCTCTATCTTGTCAAGAACGATTACAAAACTCCACTTGTTGTTTGTCACCTTCACGAAGAGCCTGCGGGAGCTGAATTTTGTATGGTTTCATGTGTAAACGTCCGACGCAGCACACGGCAGACGGACATCGGGGGCTTGTTGAGCTGTCGAGCTGCATGGGGAACGGATTTCTGCGGACTCCTTGTGAAACAGTGGAGGATGCGTTCGACGTCTGTGTCAGACACTCGGGGACGGCCCGACGATTTGCCTTTACACAAACAACCTGTTTCTCGGAATTGTTCATGCCTTCATCTAATGCTCTGTTCTGTAGGAGGATCCACACCATACCTCCTACGAAAGTCACGCTGGACAATTATTACTGACCCCCACTGCTCAAAACGTAGAACACAAAACGCTTTCCGTTGTCCCGACGCCATTTTTACTAGAACTGAAGTGGGCGCACACTGCTGCTACTTAGCGGGAACCATGTAAAACTCGAAAGTTTGCTCTTTCCAACAGTACGTTGTTCACGCACGTATCTCAAATAAAATAACAGTTATGATTTTTTTAAACCGGGTGACTCTTTTTGATACACAGTGTACAAGGAATATTCATGATATAGTAGATATTTTAGAGTTCATAATATAATAGAGAAATTTTAAATAAAATATAGATTTAAGTGTTAGGGAGTCTTTTCCAAAGGTATTTGTCTGGATTGTAGCCTCGTATGGAAGTGAGACATGGACGATAAACAGTCCACACAAGAAGTGACTAGAAGCTTTTGAAATGTGGCGCTACAGAAAAATGCTGACGATTAGGGTAGGTAAAAATCGTAGAAGTAGACCAAGTGATGAATATAATAAGCAGGTTTAAAAGTATATAGGTTGCAATAGTTGCTCGGAGATGACGGGGCTTTCACAGGACAGAGTAGCTTCGACAGTTGCATCAAAGCAACCTCGGGCTGAAGACAACAGCAACAACAGATTTAATTAAGTATTCATTAAAATACTTGCATTTACTGCCTGTAGCGATGTAGTTTGACGCCCTGCACTACCCATAATTGCTCAGTCACTGTGACACGTGACGCAATCAAAGTGATGAAATTCAATGTATGCAAATCGCGACATAGCGGGTGACATGGTGCAACTTAATCAAGTACCGTCTCGCCCACCCCCCTTCTCCACCCTCCCCCGCAAAGGTTACTAAGTTTCCATGAACTGTGTGAACACATGTCCTTCAGCTGATACATTTACATGCGATACAATTCCCGGAATACGAAAACCGAAGGTCGGTAACGGATTTTCACTGACTCGTTTACATATTCATCCCAGAATCAATTCTTTTAGAACGTTCTAATATCAGTTGTTTTTCAATAGCGGCCTCTGGAAATTTAGTAAGCATGATGGCTATTTGTCTTCACCAAAATGTAGGAGGATAATATCTTGGGCAATCTAATATTTTTGTTGTCCTCAGTTTCACAAAAGTCACTGCCCAAATTAGTAGACACCTTTAAAAGCAAGAAGGAAACAGACAACATAAGCATATTACGAAGACGCTGTGACGTTTCCACAGCAGCTAATGTTGATTGTCGAGGTGGAAGTCCGGCAGCTCGAACAGAAATTTCCAAAATCAGTACTGGATTGTTTACGTGAGCAATCGCAAACTGTCTGAGAAATCGGTTTGTGAAAACTGGTTTCGAGAGCCAAGTTTAATCGTAGTGAATAAATGTTAAGTCTAATTTAACGTTGCAGAACACAAGGAACTGGAAATGTAAGTTGTACTCATATGCGGACAAATGCACACAGGTGTACAAAACTGGAGGACGAAAGTAACTTTCGCATCTCTGCCAAGTGACACAGCTCGATGCAACGTGCAGCATACACAGAAAGACCTGCTACAGTAACTGAAAGAAATACGAGTACGCAGAGCGAACAGAAATGACACTTTTATTCAGAATCAGTCACTACATTGAATTCACCGTAGTCTATCATGGTCTCACGAACAATACAAACGGCGGAACATGGTTCTTAACAGGGTGTGTTGATCACCACAGACAGCAGTGCATGCTCTGCAATGCGCTCCCAAGGTTGTTAAGTAGTCCTTGTGGTATGGCGTTCCACAACTGCTGGATGATCGTTGGTGCATGTAGGCGTGCTGCCATATGTCTCCCCGACGTAACCCATGCTCGACGGGATTTAAATCAGGGGAACGCATGGGCTAGTCCATTCGCCGCTCCTCCACCCGCACTGTTCGATGCGGTCGCACACTGTTATCCAAAAAATGAAGTCAGGCCGAATGTACACCTCAAAAGATGCACATGCGGAAGGAGTACAATGCCACAACGTTGTCCTGTGAATGTACCGTGTTAGAGGAGTTGAAGGCGTGCCCCCATGCAACACTATTCCTTCCCACTCCATAACACCTGCACCATACACCGAAAAATGGTTCAAATGGCTCTGAGCACTATGGGACATCAGAACTTAGAACTACTTAAACCTAACTAACCTAAGGACATCACACACATCCATGCCCGAGGCAGGATTCGAAACTGCGACCGTAGCAGCCTCGCGGTTCCGGACTGAGCGCCTAGAACCGCTAGACCACCGCGGCCGGCCCCCTACACCGATCATGTTCGACTATGTTCCTGGGTGCATTACGTGTTCACATCTCTTGCCATCTGAGGGCCTTCCAGATTTAGGTTTTCCGTTATTTCCCTAAATCGCTTAATGCAAATGACGGGATGGTCCCTTTGAAAGGGCACGGCCGGTTTCCTTCTCCGTCCTTCCCTAATCCGAGCTTGTGCTCCGTCTCTTATGACCTCGTTGTCGACATTAAAGACTGACCTCTTCCTCCGAGAAAAGCACGCGAGCCGGCCGAAGTGGCCGTGCGGTTAAAGGCGCTGCAGTCTGGAACAGCAAGACCGCTACGGTCGCAGGTTCGAATCCTGCCTCGGGCATGGATGTTTGTGCTGTCCTTAGGTTAGTTAGGTTTAACTAGTTCTAAGTTCTGGGGGACTAATGACCTCAGCAGTTGAGTCCCATAGTGCTCAGAGCCATTTGAAAAGCACGCGACGACAATTCTAGCTGGTCCAGTCTCAGCTGTTGTTAAATGTGGTCACAATCGCACCCAGTGTTTGACGTGGGTCTCTTCTTGACTGTTGCACAATGTAGCTATCATCAGCTACTGTAGTTGACCATGGTTAACCACTTCCTCTCCTTCTCTAACAGTGCCTATGGCTCTGAACGCGTTCCATGCAAGTGAAACAATGCTGTGAGCAGTACCAAACTCTTGGGCTAGACGTGTCACACTTCGTCCTCCTTCCGGTTTCCCAATGACTACTCTCCGTGACGTTTCCGCTTCGTGTTGTAATGAAGAACACCACTACAGTGCAGCGTAATTAATCAGTGACTGACACGCACTGACTTTTACCATTCCTCCAACTGCTTCGTGTTGGGGGCTCAGCCCCGTTTGGCGCTAGAGTCACGCAGATCTCACGCCATGTGACGTCCAACTTTGCGTACACGAGTGGCAAACGTCTGGCAAAATGTCCCTGCACTTCCATTCGTTCCCACCTAGTAGTTGAATGTTATTTTACGTTATCTATCCTGTCCATAAGTTTTACACAGCTCTATATCTTGTAACTCTGTTATGTACATCCACATCTCTACTCTCCATAGCACTGTGAACTGCAGAGGATACTTCCTGTTGCAATACATATGGAACACTAGTGCATAAGTTCGTAGCGTTTATGTTTTCCACGTTTGCATTCCGATTGCTATGAGTTTATTGATCGACTGTCATTTTTATTTGTAATTCACTCTCGCTATCTGAGTTTACATATTGTCATTTTGTCACTTGGAGATAATGAGCGGAACTGTGGACGCGAGAAAATGGAGTGCCAAGTGGAAATATCGGATCATTTCCGACGTATTCTTCTGTTTGAGTTCAGTTGGGGGGGTTAACAGTAGCGAAGATGCCCAGGAGCATTTGCGCCCTGTGTGGGGATAATGCCGTGGCAAAGAGCACGGCAATAAAATGTTTCCCCGTTGACATCAGTGACTCCTCGCGTTCAGGAAGATCTTCAGAGCTTGACGAAGATGTTTTAGACGAATTAATCCACAATGATACACGTTAGTGTACTCCATAACTGGCAAATGAGATGAACTTTAATCATTACAACATCGTGCGAGATTTGCATGCAATGGAGAAGGTTCAAAAATCGGGAGTATTGGTGCCGCATGCTCCGAGCCAAAATCACGAAAATCAGCGAGTGGACTTTGGACATCTCTGCTTGCTCGTTATCAGTTGGCTCGTGAACTACACGGATCACTCATAATATCCGGTATCGTTACTGGTGATGAGAACTAATGTCTTCATGCTGACATAAGGAAAAGAAGGGAATGATTGAGCCCAAACAAAGCAGCAACTCCACGTACAAGGACCTGAGCGCATCCACAAAAGGTGTGCCAGCGACGGTGCGGTATACTACGAATTGCTTCCCCGAGGTGTTTGTAACCATAGCTGCTGATATTTACTGTCGACAAGTGAGACAGCTGTCCAGGAACAACGACCAGGAAGACTGCATGAAGCGATGCTACTCCACGATAACAACCGCCAGCGTTCTGCTAGAAGGACAAAAAACACTACACAGGAGTTGGGTTGGAAAGTCATTCCGCACCCAGCCTTATTCACCTGATCTTGCGCCATCAGATTTTCGCCTTTTGCACTCCCTACCGAACAACTTTCCAGCAACTTCCTTTCCGAATGAAAATGTGCTCCGAAAATGGCTCTACGAGTTCTTCGCCTCAAAATTTCTACAGTCGCGTAAGCGAAATATTATCCAAGCGTTGGCAGACTGTTGTAAACAGTGAAGGAGAATATATTATCGATGACTAAAATGTTTGTTATGTACAGTTTTTTTGTTTATTTGACTTATAGAAAAACGCTACGAACCTATGCACCAATCAAATAGTTCCGCACGCGCTGTAATTGCTGTGATCTTGTTTCTCGATCCTACTGGAGCGATACGTAGGGATTGTAGTATATTATTAGATTCTTTAAACTTGGCCAAGAAGCTTTCGTAGGATTGTTGGGCCCATGTGAAAGCGTCTGCCAGGGTAGGTTTTTCAGCACCTCAAAAGACACTTTATCGCGGGTCAAACAAACTTGTGGCCATTCGTGCTGCCCTTCTCCGTATACGTTCAATAACCTCTCTTGTTCCCATTTGGTATGGATCCCATACACAGTGTTCTATGATACGTCTCGCGAGTGTTTTGTGCATTTTCTCAGTATCCTGCCAATGGTGTGCACTTCCGTCAACAGATCGTCTTCTTGCGGTTACCCTTGCTGACTCTCGATCTCGGAACCCATTGTACGATCCCTGACCGGACAGGGGATTTTCTCTGCTCGGGACTGTGTGTGTGTTATCCTTCCCCATCATCGCCAACGTAGAAGAAGCCGAAGTGGCGTCAAATAAAAAGATTTGCAGCACCAGGCAGCCGAACAGCTCAGATGTGGTCTAATGACCAATAATGCCATCCGCATGTTTATCACTACCTGCTTTACGTACGACAGAGTATTTTATGTCGCTACAAACTGTTAAACCCACTTCTTTGTATGAGTTGATTGACTCCATTTACGACCTTCAATGAGGCGACAAAAGTCATGGAATAAAGATATGCACATATACAAATGGCGACAGTATCACGTACACAAGGCGTAACAGGGGCAGCGCACTGACGGAGCTGTCGTTTCGCACTCAGGTGATTCCTGTGAACGGAATTACGGCCGCATGACGGGAGCCAACAGACTTTGAAAATGGAATGGTAGTTGAGGCTAGACGCGTGGGAAATTCTATTTCGGAAATTCAGTATTCCGGAATCCACAGCGTCAAGAGTGTACCGAGAATATCAAATTTCAGGCACTACCTCTCACTACGGAGAACCCAGTGGCCGACGGCCTTCAGTTAAAGATCGAGAGCAGTGGCGTTTTCGTAGTTGTCAGTGCTAACAGATACGATACACTGCGTGAAGTAACCGCAGAAATAACTGTGGGACGTACAACGAACATATCCGTTAGGACAGAGCGGCAAAATTTGACTTTATTGGAATATGGCAGCAGAAGACCGACGCGAGTGCTTTGTTAACAGCACGACATCGTCCGCAGCGCCTCTCCTGGTGTCGTGACCATGTCGGATGCACCCTCGGCGACTAGAAAATCGTGGGCTGGTCAGATGAGTCCCGATTTCAGATGGTGAGAGTTGATGGTAGGGTTCGAGTGTGGCACAGATGCCACGAAGCCATGGGACTAAGTTGTCAACAAGGCACTGTAGTAGCTGGTGTGGGCCGAGTTTACATGGAATGGACTGGGTCCTCTGGTCCAACTGAACCGATCATTGACTGGAAACGGTTATGTTCGGCTACTTGGAGACCATTTGCAGCCGTCCATGGACTCCTTGTTCCCAAATAACGAAGAAATTTTTGTGGCTGTCAATGCAACATGTCACCGGACCACAATAGCTTACGATTGGTTTGAAGAGCATTCTGGACAATTCCGGCGATATACATGAATCCCATCGAACATTTATGGGACATAATCGAGGACCAACTCGTGCAAAGAATCGTGCAACGGAAACACTTTCGCAGTTATGGGTGACTGTAGAGACAAAATGGCTCTAAGCACTATGACACTTAACATCTGAGGTCATCAGTCCCCTAGAACTTAGAACTACTTAAACCTAACTAACCTAAGGACATCACACATATCCATGCCCGAGGCAAGATTCGGACCTGCGACCGTAGCGGTCGCGAGGTTCCGGATTGAAGCGCCTAGAACCGTTCAGCCACCACAGCCGGCTTTAAACTCTCGCGTGCATCATTTGCTACTCACTCGCTCCGCCCTGCAGCAGCCGCCTAATGTCCGAGCGCAAAGTATTGCACAGTGGAATGATAACCAGAGCTCTCCAATTCGGGGGATGTTTAGACTAGCGAAAAGGAGAGGGAAGATTAACACAAGTGCTCAACATGTTTTCTCGTTGGAGAACACATTTTACGTGAAAAATAGTAATTAATATGGGTACATAATATGTCAACCTCACGCATGTATTGTGAGTGTACAGAGACGCGAATCAATAATTCGGGAGTTCGTAAACCACTTGCCTCATAATAGCTGATGTAACTGAAAAGTCGCCGTTATTTGGTAGGCTATGAAGTTTACGTTAGGTTATTAGAGTTAGTCGGAGTATTGAACCGATGCTGGGTTTGTCGCGTTTGGATTCTTTTATTAGAGGTGGTCTTGGGGCGTCTTGCGGTGGAGAAAGACCGTCTCGTGATGAAACCGAATCATCGCAACTAGCCACAGAGCCTACAGCGCCGTGCGTCGCAACATGGAGCCCCTCCATTATGAAGTCACATGACAATCGTCAACAATAATCTAGGACTGTAAAGCGAAGTAGAGGAGCATTCTGTTAATAGGCTTGGAATAGTTCACTAATGCCCGTATTACTAACGAGTCATAACTTGAGTTATGAATTGAAGTCTCCTTGCAATCTGGCAAATAAAACTGGGTAATTTTCCAGAACAGTTGAATAGTTCTTCTTAGTAAATCTAATTTTCAGAAGGAACTTCTGGAAGAAGTTGGGAGTTCTGCCAGCTGAATGAAAAAGCGTATATCAAGACGGCGGAACCCTCGCGATGTATAGAAGTTTGCATTTGAAGGCGTTGCTGCAGCATATACGCAACGTAGCGTGAAACTGTTGCGGGTATGTAAGCACCGACATGTAGGCAAGGGATTGGTATAGCAATCGTATCTTTCGGATGTGCGTGCGGTAAATGCGGAAATGTGAACCATAGAGAATGAAGAATGTGTACGAGGCAGCATTTCAGTCGAAAACCACCGTTGGGGAATGATGCGCCATGTTCCGTGCTGGTCGCGATTCTACCCAAGACGCCGTTCGATCTGGGAGGCCAGCCTCATCCATTATGCCAACTCAAGTGGAAGACACTCGAACAATCGCCCCTATGGTCGTCGTCTCTCCCCATGCGATTATCGCGCCTTCAGTCCCCTAAAAAATGCCTTCAAGGATCGACGTTTCCTGCCAGACGAGATTGTGCACCAGCCAGGTACGGACTTCTTCACGCAGCGTGACCCAGAGTTTTACCAAACGGGTACCTTCAGTCTGGTGTGTGGGTGGGATGACTGGCTCAGTGTCACGGCGATTTTGCCGGATTGGCATACACATAAGCAGCTGAAGAATTATTATCTAACCACGTTAATGATCTTTTCATTGCAATGCCAAACACCATGAAAAATAGCACATAGCCTGCAAATAAACTTGACTTTAATAGTGCCACCTTTGGCATCCAGATAACTAACCCAGAACAGCGACAACAATAATGAGACAGCACTAACATTAGCTCCTTAATAACACGCTCATTTGTTTCATTCGCTTACTCTGTATTTATGAATCGAAACATAAGTTCAAAGCAAAGAATTCTCTGGTACAGGTTTGAAACCGCGCAGTTTGTCATCATGATCAAAGCATGTTACCATTGTCAGTATAACATTTCACAAAACTCTCACTCCACCGTACAGTACTTGGCGCTAGGGCATTACGTGGCACCAAGGGATCGGAGCGAGTGACTAACAAACGATGCTCGCCAATGTTTCCAAAGTTTAAAAGCTGTACTTTCAAATGGTAATAACTTCGTACAACCAGAATAACGGCCCAGATTTTCGTACGGTATCGACCGCTGGGGCCGATCAGACGCAAATTCAGTATAGCATCTTTACAGAGATTCCTCGGGTCCAGGAGCGCCATTCTGTTTTAGTGATTTCAGGTTTTGCTGATTAATAACTATATGTCTCACCTGCGGAGAAGTAGAAGATTTAAACTTTGGAATTACTCTTCGATTTACCTTTGTAAAGGTAAATTTGAGAAAAAAAAATCTGGCCTTTCAGCCACCTGCAGATTTGGGTAACTCACTGTTTGGAACCAATAATAATTATGAAGTGGTTTACGTATTTCATTACTTTAGCGGTCGGCAGCAGTTATACAATAGCTTAATATATATATATGGTCTCGTGATAGCGATCTCGCTTCCCCAGCAAGGGGTCCTGAGTTCGATTTCCGGCGGGGTCAGGAAGTTTCACCTGCCTTGAACTGACTGGTCTCGCGGTAGCGTTCTCGCTTCCCGAGCACGGGGTCCTGAGTTCGATTCCCGGCGGGGTCAGGGAGTTTCACCTGCCTTGAACTGACTGGGCGTTGTGTCGTCTCCATCATCATCATTCATCACCATTACTGTCGGAGGAAGGCAATGGAAAACCACCTCCACTAGGACCTTGCCTAGTACGGCGGTGCGGGTCTCCCAAGGAGTATGAGACTACTTCATCATCATCATCATCATCATCATCATCACTATCATATATATAATTGTATAACAACTGACGTGCAAGAAATTACGTTTAAAAACAGTATCACGTGGGTTCTATGAATCTCTTTTGTCCAGCCAGTTTTCATAAATGAAATGGCACAAATGTGTTGAACTCAATCTTACAAACATCTTCTATAGTCTCATAGGAAGAGAAAATCACGTGAGAAAGTTATGAGCACAAATTGTAATGTAAAGTTTCGTAAAATTTTCAGCCAACAGGTTCGACCAGGGGCATTTTGAATACTAGTAAAAGTAATTTGTAGGGTATCCTGAGGATGGTAACTCGCTTCGAACTAATCAGTTTTCTTCTTGTGGGGCAGCCGCAGTTGTGGACGTCCATTTGGGGGTTGAGGATGACCTCAGAATGTAAGTGATTTTATTTGCAATGAGCGCCCTGTTTTCTTTTATTTTATCTCAGAAATTTTAGCTGTATAGCTCCTTATCAAACATTTTTAAAACACTTTAGGATCCCTTTCCTTAGTCTCGTAACATAAAATTTTGATTATTACAGTTTACAACAGTTGATGGAACTCTAACTGTTCCGAAACCGGTCGTGTATCTAATAAAAGATTGTTGATTCGGCAACTGTTGTGCTGTTTCCCCATTTTGTAAAAGACTAGTTAGTCTTGTTCGCAAAGAAAGCTCATTTCAGTAAGGAACTTGGGGGCAAGCTCTTTAAATATCTGAAATGTTCTGCCGAATTACGTTTTGCCAAAGTACCAGTCACTGCTGAACTTAGCGTTGGCCAGTGAGAGTGGCTGGCCCAGCGTCGAACAAATCGAGTGAATATTCTCCACCACAGCGCCGTCGTCAACCACGCTCCGCCCGCCATCTAGCGGCAGGGCGCGAAACTCGCCAGGCGAGCCAATGAATCAATGACGGGCTTGCGTCACGCGGTCGATGCGACCTTCTGGACGCTTCAGGCCGCGATACCGCTTCGGGACCCGACAGCTAGGCAACACACACACACACACACACACACACACACACACACACACACACAGAGAGAGAGAGAGAGAGAGAGAGAGAGACGGGGCAGGTTCCAAACTGCTCCCTTTGTGCGTTGCATAACATATGGTTTAAAAGTGGCTTTGAAAGACGGTACACTACAATGAAACATTTGCGTGTCGTCACTGATATCATATGTCGGAGCAATTGAAGAGAATATCCAAACTGACAGCCGGGATTCATAGCTTCAAAAATGGTTCACTGATATCATATGTCGGAGCAATTGAAGAGAATATCCAAACTGACAGCCGGGATTCATAGCTTAAAAAATGGTTCAAATGGCTCTGAGCACTATGGAACTTAACTGCTGAGGTCATCAGTCCCCTAGAACTTCGAACTAATTAAACCTAACTAACCTAAGGACATCACACACATCCATGCCCGAGGCATTCTACCAAGCAAATATTTGTGGTTACACTCGTCTGGTATGAGACGTTCCCGGGTAGGTCCACTGGGGACCGAACCCTGGGTTCGGTGTGGGGGCGGCGGTGGGGTGGGTGGACTGCTATGGCCTGTTGTGGGGTTGTGAACCACTGAGGACTACGGCGGGACGAAGCTTCTCCATCGTTTCTAGGTCCCCAGTTTAATACATACATACATACATACACACACACATTTCCATATGACTCTTCCTTTGAATTTCTGTCCGACATCTGCTTCTCCTATTATTTGTTTTATGTGGTCATTCCCACTTACGATCGCTCCAAATAGATACTCTTCGACATTTTACGGTACTTGCTGTCGTCATCAATTGTGCAGCTGTACAGAGAGGATTTCTTTTAATATTTATGCGCAATATGTTACATTTATTGACCTTCAGGGTCAACTGCCAGAGCCTGCAGCATTCATCAATCCTCAGGTCATTCTGCAAATGGACACTGTCTTCTGGCGTAGCTAATTTCTTATAGACAACCGCATCATCTGCTAACAGCCTTAAAGAGCACGCGACACTTTCTGCTAAATCATTTATATACTTTTTAAACAGTAGCAGGCCTGTCACACCTCCTTGGGGTCCTCTGGAAATTACCTTTACGTCTGACGATTTTGTTCCGGTAAGAGAGACGGTGGAGTTCTAGCTGTAAGGAAGTCTTGAGTCCAGTTACAAATCGGGTCTGATACTCGGTAAGCTCGTTTCTTGCTCACTAAACGGTAGTGAAGGATGTCAAATGCCTTCCTAGTTCAAGGAACACGGCATCAATCTCAGCGCCGTTGACTAAATACACTATAAATTTAGTCTAAATACACTTTAAATTCAGTCAACAAGTTCGTATGTCGAGAGAGGCTAAGTCGGAGAAGATAGCACTCTTTAACAACTAAAGAGTGCCGATACACCAAAGTTATATTTATCTCCGTGACTTATAGCTAGTTTTTTGATGCAAGTTAAAATTATCTCGGGTCATTGATTATGCTTTTGTGAAATTTGAACTTTATTTTTACTTAACTGGCCTTCGGGACGTGCCCATACAGCCATCTCAAAAATGGTTCAGATTGCTCTAAGCACTATGCGACTTAACATCTGAAGTCATCAGTCCCCTAGAACTTAGAACTACTTAAACCTAACCAACCTAAGCACGTTACACACATCCATGCCGGAGGCAGGATTCGAACCTGCGCCCGTAGCAGCAGCGCGGTTCCGGACTGAAGTGCCTAGAACCACTCGGCCACAGCAGCCGGCGTACGTGGCTGATGTGCAGACTATTGATGCAGCAAAGCATTGTCTCCCGCGTCGGCCAGTAGGGTGGTACCATGCGGACACACAGGCCGTCCCAATAAGGTGGCATAAGGCCGTCCAAGTGAACGGAGATTATGATGAAAAATATGGTTTTGTAGCCAAAAGAATGAGGAAAAATATGGTGTATTGCAATCCCGAATAAAAACAACCTCTTTTCAGAACAAAGTGTGTCTTACTTATTGGACGCCCCTCGTACTACTTCTACTACTACTACTACTACTACCGGTTATTCAAAAAGATGGACCAAATTTAATTAATTTGCATTGCACGATATATAACTGGGACATGAACAGCCTACATACTGAAGGAAAGAGCAAGGTCCAAAGTTAAGTTTTGTTAATCACTAGTTCCATAAACGGCCGCTTGGGTACTCTTGCCAATCGGCAGTTATGAGTAAGACGGCTACGGTGCGGGAGAAGGTTTCCTGGGTTCTTGAGTTTGCAAGAAGTGTGTCGCAATTACAGTGCAGCTGGCATTTAGTCTCCAATTCGGCATTGAGCCACCAACTAGGAAAAGCATAATCCATCGGTTTAAGCAGTTTCAACGAACTGGATGTCTCTGCAAAGGAAAAAGCAGCGTCGGGGGATAATATCAGACGGAAACAAACGTAGTTTTGCTCGCAGTCCACGTACGTCAACCAACAGAGCTAGTAGGGAACTAAGAGTACTTCAACCAACAGTTTGGTGAGTTTTGAGGCGGAGTTTGCTTTACAGATTCTGCTGCTTACAACTTGTGTAGCCTCTCATTGAAAATGGCAAAGAAGAGTGTATTGAATTTTGTAGTGATACGATAGAAATTATGGAGGACGATGTGTTCTCTATTAATTTTTAGCGATGAAGCTGCATTCCGTCTTAGTGGAAAAGTGAATAGACACAATGTTTGCATATATGGTCTGCAAAATCCCCATACAGCATTGCAGCATGAGAGAGAATCAGCGAAGCTAAACGCGTTCTGTGCCTTATCACGGACAAAAGTTTATGGACCATTGTTTTGCGGAGAGCACTGTAAACGGATTAACCTTCCTCGATATGTTTGAACCATGGCTATTTCCTCAACTTACTGAAGAGGACCTCATTTTCCAAGAGGATGGAGCCCCACCCCATTGGTACGGGCATGTCGGAACATTTTTAAATCAATCCCTTTCTCGACGACGGATAGGTCGCATGGGAAATCAAGACCTGGTTCTACACTTCTGGCCACCGAGATCTCCTGTCCTCACGCCCTGTGACTTTTTCTTGTGGGGCTATGTTAAGAATGTTGTTAACGCCCCAGTTGTACCAACAACTGTGGCAGACCTCCGCAACTGTGTCACTGCTACCGTGAACTCCGTAACGCGAGACATGTTTCCTCGCATTTGGGACGAGTACGGCTGCAGGTTAGATGTTTTCCTTGCAGCAAGGGGGGGGGGGGGGGGGGGGAGGGCAAATTGAACATTTATTTTCTGTATTAAAAAAAAACTCTGAAACTTCCTCCTTTTTTTGGTAAGTGGACTGTTCATGTAAAATTTATATTTCATGAAATACAAATCAGTTAAACTAGGTCCATCCTTTTGAGTAACCTTGAATTACCACAGGCAGTGTTACGGTCAGATATATCACCAAATTAAACTAAAACTATAACCAATATCACTTCATCACCTTCTGTTGATTAATACTTACACCATTTATATCCTCCTCTGTTCTGCCCACTGAAGCATGTTTACCGTAGCTTGGTTAATGGCTTTACGGCAAAAAAGAACATCACACTTTTATTCCGTCGCCTTATGCTTAATATTACATGTTCCATGCATTGCCAGTGTATCACACACGGTTTTAACTCAGCTCTACATAGCTGAAGATCAGCTGCCTGTATCTGCACATTAATGAAGCACGAAAGCTCAGCTTAACATCCATTCCATTGGGATTATGTGTAATCCTGACCCTTTCGACATAGACACTCTACTTATGCGGATGCTTTGACTATGGAGAAAGAGCGACCAGAGAACAGACTGATTCAACGAACTTCTCAATAAGTCACAAGAACTTATTCACAACGATCGCTGTTGCTCATTAGAGGATGCGAATGAAAAACAGTCACTCTAGATAGGGTTTGCTGAGAAGCACATCGAAATTCATGTAGCGTATACTCATTGTGAAGCATTTATATTGACGAATCATTGTTGATTCATACTCATCGGAAATGGGACCAGAGCAAGAGTTAATGAGTTCTACAGTACATTTCATTTGCAATAGCAAATACACTGTTCAAGAATCACAAAAGGAGGAAGTATATCTGCAACAGCCCAGGAGATACAGCAAGATATCAGCTGCGTCATATCATGACGAAACACAAGTTCCGAAATCAAATACTGGATAGTAAGGAGCACCCACAATTTAGTAACGATTACCAACAGGTTAAAGTTTAAAAGAAAAGTCAAGAAAAATCAATGTACATGGAGACGGGATACGGAAGTTCTCAGGAATGACGATGTGAGTTCGAAGTTCTCTGCGGCTGTAGATATTTGCGATACGGAATACGACAGCAGAAACGGTAATCACAGACGTCCAACAAACAAATCTAGGTATAAGATAGGTAACGGAAGAGAAATTGTGGTTCACACAAGACATACTTCACTTGATCGATGAAAGAAGGAAACACAGAAATGTTCAAGAAAAGAAAGGAATGCTGTAATGAGTGTCACTTATAAACTGAAAGGAATAAAAGATGGAAGAAAGCTAAAGTGATGAGGCAGGAGGAAGAATGTGAACAAATCGATATGGAAATGGTCGTAGCAAGGATAGATTCAGCACATAAAATATCAAAATAGCTTTTGGTGAAATTAAAATCAAAGAAATGTCAACATTATGGGTGAAAAAGGAATTCCACTGTTAAATGCGGAAGAGAAAGCTGGTAGAGTACTTTAACGGCTTCTGCGAAGCGAAGAACTGTAGAGTAACGTGACAGAAGGTGAAACGGCTGTCAACTTGGAGGACATAAAGGATGATTTACTGAAGAACTTCATGAAAGCTTGCTATCAAACCAGGGAGATCAGATATGTACTATTCCTACAGAATCTCTAAAACCAGTGGGAGAAGTGGTAATCAAACGATTATTTAAGTCATTATGTAGAATCTGGGGAATTATAGACATGCCACCGAACTTAAAGAAGAGTATTAACCACGTTATCTCGAAGATAACAATGACAGATAAATGTGAGCACTATATCACGATCAGCTTGATAGATCATGAACCAAAGCAGCTGACAATAATAATATTTAAAAGAATGAAAAAGAAAACTGAGGATCCGTTACACGGCGATAAATTTTGCTCTAGGAAAGGCAAAAGCATTACGGAGGTAGTTCTGACGTTACACTTGGGAACGAGGCAAGATTTAAGAAAAATAATTTACTTTCATAGAGTCTGTCGACCTACAAAAAGTGTTGGCTAATGTATAGTTTTGAAATATGTTTGAAATGCTCAGAAAAATAGGTATACGCTGCAGGAAAGACACAAAGTGTACA
The DNA here is from genome assembly GCF_021461395.2 of Schistocerca americana. Taxonomy (NCBI): domain Eukaryota; kingdom Metazoa; phylum Arthropoda; class Insecta; order Orthoptera; family Acrididae; genus Schistocerca; species Schistocerca americana. The sequence continues at coordinate 307,374,050 of NC_060120.1, read as the reverse complement.
AAAGTAACGATGGAAGAATAGAAACGGAGGATCAGTAAATATGTGCTAGGATTAAAAAGGCCATACGGTAGGGATTCAGTTCTTCACCTTTTGTTCAACCAGAAGCCTACATAAAAAAAATCACTAAGGGAACTAAAAGAAAGTTTAAGAAGCGAGATTAAAATTCAAGGCGAAAGAACTTCAATTATTAGGCCCTACGTAAAAGCGAGGAAGAATGACACGACCTATTGAATGGAATGTACAGATTACTGGGCACAGAATATAAACTAAGAGCAGACAAAAGAAATCTAAAGATATTAAGAAACAGCAGAAATGACATTACCGAGAAACTTAGCAAGAAAATTACGGACCGTCTAGCAGACGAATCGAAGTAATTATGCTAAATATCACATGATAGACGACGCAAGGAGGGTATAAGGAGCGGACTAACAAGGGAAAGAGGCCATTCATCGCAAAACATAGTCTACTAATGGCAAACATAGTCATTAACTTCAGAAGTACAGCATTGTGTGAAATTTAATTATGACTTTGTGGGGCAGGGTGAATAATCTCAGAAAAGACGAGAAGCGAAGACTTCGAGATACATTGTTACAGAAGAATGCTGAAAATTATGTGGATTGGTACAAAAAAAGATAAAATAGAGATGGTGCTCCGCAGAATCAGCGAATAAGAATTGTGTGAAAAAATTCTAACTAGAAGATGTGACAGATGATAGGGTATGTGTTATGACACATCAGGGAATAGTTACTGAGATACGGAAAGGAATCACAGAGGTCCAAAAAAGAAGGCGAAGACAGAGATTAACATACACACAACAAATATTTAACTATGTTGAGTGTAGGTGCTATCCGAAATGAAGAGATTGGCACAGAAGTAAACGTCGTGGTGGGCTACATTAAACCAGTCAGAAGCTATACAAACCAAAAAAAAAAATTGTTTTCAAGCATACAAATTTTTTTATTGATAAACTTGATGGATGGCAGAGTATATAACGTGTTTACAGTATCACTAATTAATGCCACACACTAAATGAATTTTAGCATTCACAGACAGTGGTTTCACTTCTCTTCAGTGCAATCCCTACAGCGCTATGCACAATTCGTGAAGTATTTGTTATCTCAGCGACACATATTTCTTTTAGACTTCAGCATAAACTTCCGGGAAGTGTATTATTCGTTATGACAACTTAAATATCCAGATTCTTAAATGCATTTTTACTGTAGTAGCCGCGGTGGCCGAGCGCTTCTAAGCGCTTCAGTCCGGAACCGTGCGACTGCTACGGTCGCAGGTTCCAATCCTGCCTCGGGCAATGATGTGTGTGATATCCTTAGGTTAGTTAGGTTTAAGTAGTTCTAAGTCCTAGGGGACTGATGACCTCAGCAGTTAAGTCCCATTGTGCTCAGAGCCATTTGAACCATTTTTGAACTGTAGTAATTTATCGTCAATACTTCGGAAATCCTATACCAATGAATTTCTCGGATTCAAAATTCTCTTTCCTGGGTGAAAGAAAGTTGAAGAATAAAAAAAATGTTAGTGTCTCTAACAAGGCTGTTAATAAGATTCGGGTGACATGTTCATAACTAATTTACGAACCACGTGCGACCATTTGCCGGACGAAAAAACATTAGAAATATCTTGAGCGTCCAAAAATATATATTGGATGTAAGCATAGAGTACCTGGGCCAGGATACTGGGGGAACTACAGGGGTAACTGGAGAGACTTGTCAGAGACCAGACGCATCTGCGTGAGCCATATTGCGCCTTTGAACTGGGCAAAGCACATGTCTGAAAGCGAGTATTGATATTAATGACACACCTAAATATACAAAAAATAAAATATGTTTAGCTATTAGGATGCTGCTAACAGAACTCACTTTAAACTTGAAAAATCGCACTTCTCGACCTAAGCAAATCAAAGGCTGCATTGACGAACTGACGTAAGTTAAACACGCTTTAAACTTTAGAAGTTAGTTTTAGAGGTATAGTTCCAAAATCAAGTAAGCCGGTTTCAATTATGAAAAGAAAAATTTTTCATTTGCTTCCAGATACGTTAGTTTATACATGTTATTAGCTTTTAAGTTGATGTATTCATCATTTCGATTTGTAGCTCGTTGTGTTTACGTGTCTGCAGTTGAAATTGTTGTATGTGAGGTCCGCCAGTTATGCAAAACTGTTTTTTCCAAGTTCCCAGCCGGTCTCTGTGGTCAAGCGGTTCTAGGCGCTTCAGTCCGGAACCGCGCTGCTGTTACGGTGGCAGGTTCGAATCCTGCCTGGGGCATGGATGTATGTGATGTCCTTAGGTTAGTTAGGTTTAAGTAGTTCTAATTCATTGGGACTGATGACCTCAGATGCTATGTCCCATAGTGCTCAGAGCCATTTGAACCAGGTTCCCAAGCATGTTTCAGCACCACTGTGCCATCATCAGTGGGTTTCTGTTTTATTTAGTCTGTAATGCGAACATTGTTACTAAGTGAATACTAAATTATGTAGATATTTAGTTCAAACAACAGTTCGTTTCTTTTTGTTAATACCATTACACCTGGCGTGCATGATTTTTCAGGGCCATTATTTATTGCAGGTAGCTTGTCATCTGCAACCAAACGATGGTGGGTAGATATTGACGTTGAGGCATGGCAGTGGTACGTCATCTCACAGTGCATCTTCATTTCAGAGTTAATAAGGTGGTAGATTAAAATACTGATGAGGTGGAAGAATCAGGTAGAAACATCTGTAGTGGGATGTGAAATTCTTCTAAAATGAGGTTGATAAAAGCCACATATCGCCGTCCAGGAGGGTGTAGGAGTGTGCAAAAGCGCAAGTAGGTATGGCGGGAGTTCAAGCTACTGCTTCTAGAGGTCTGAAAGGCTGGCTTAAGAATACTAACAGTGAACAAAAATAAATGTATGGTATAGTTTGCAGGGACAGACACCCCTCATTTACGACCTGTTGGAACAGTCCAAGGCAATCAGAAGAGGAAAGGAAAATACACCATAATAAAATCACGGATTTTCAGTAGTAGGAGGGAGGAGAAAGTGTACAGTGCATGTGGAGAGTGTCTCAATTGGAGCCAATAATTTAAGCCATTATACTATTAGAAGGATCAATATTCCTGAAGTGGATGGTCTGACGTCACTGCAGCGCAGAAAGGTTAGCAGTGGGAGTGGCAAGCTACTGTTCAGGGAGAAAGCCGCAGGTATTGAAAGCGGTCGGACATGCAGTGAACGTCAGCCCCCCTCTGCGGCGTAATAAGCTTTGTTCTTGCTCTTGTCGAGTTGACAAAATCTGATTTTTGTCGAGTAGGCAGTGAATTGGACTGGTTTTCATAATGTATATTTTGATTTGTGACAATCTAAACAGACTTAAGACAATGACAGATAATGGACAAAGCTTATGCCGTGCGAAACGCCAACGCTCTAAATCATGTCAATAAGTGGGATGATGTGTCCTCTCTAGTTATCTACTGTTTCAGTGTTGTAATTATATTGTCACAGATGACTTCGTGGTTGTGACGGCAGGACTGGAGAATATTGGTTTATTAAGGGGCTCCGGAAAGGCTCAAAATCATGAAAAGTTCAATTTTTACTTTTTTGCGTTTTCTGAATCTGCAGACTATTACCTTTTAATAGATATATAATTTATTCAATTCCGAAGACTACAACTATTTTTAAATTTTTTTTGAAATGTGTTCTACATGGGCGTGACCCACTGTGGCGCTGTTAAACTGCTGTCAAATGGTGGTATTATTAACGTCCGTGTTCATCAGGTACATTTTAGTGATGTGAGATAAAGTATGTGTTGTGGCTAACCTGAGATGGTTCAATATATATCGCTGGTGTGATTGTCGATTGTTTCATGTTTATTTACTCTGTCGTTATCTCGAAAATATTCGTAATTAATTCTGTTTCTTGAGTCTCTGTTTTGTTGAAGTATAATAATGAGTAAAAGTAAAGTTATTAGAAATCCTCTGAAGGCTTTTAAGAAAAGGAGAAATGTTGGAAAGCCAAAGGTATGTGTTATTACTGTAAACAATAAAGACGATAACCAAGTGAGTGAACCTAACCTCTCAAGTACACCTGCCCATAGCAGTCAAAGTGGGAAAGAAAATACTTCACAGAAGAAGCTTGGTTCAATGAGTGAAAACTATGAATGTTTTATGGGCGAATCGTATGTGAATGAAATATTTAATATGTCGGTTCTCAAAGGAATTTTTTCAAACTGTGTAAGATGTATTCATTGTAGTGAAGTTAGTCTGGAACTCTCCATAATAAAGCACGTAGGACTTGCTAGTGAAATACAAATGGTTCAAATGGCTCTGAGCACTATGGGACTCAACATCTTAGGTCATAAGTCCCCTAGAACTTAGAACTACTTAAACCTAACTAACCTAAGGACATCACACACACCCATGCCCGAGGCAGGATTCGAACCTGCGACCGTAGCAGTCCCGCGGTTCCGGACTGCAGCGCCAGAACCGCTAGACCACCGCGGCCGGCAGTGAAATACAACTGAAATGTGATAAGTGTTCATACATGACCACCTTTTGGAACAGTGTTGCAGTAACTGCAACTGAAGAAAATGGCAGCAAAATCTACGAACACAACAACGAGCGATGCTTGCTTTAGACAAGGAACGCCTTCGGGCTGCAGACAGGGCTGTAAAGAGTCTAGAAATACAAGCAAGAGTAAACAGGAGGAGGAACAAGAGGAAGCTGGAGGAGGAGTTTGCAGAGGATGAAGATAATCCATCCTATGGACCTGGAATGCACTAAAAAGTTAATCCAATCTTTGTCGCTCGATTCCCAAAACTTTTATTTTCTCATACTAATTACATGTTTTCTAAGGATCTTCCAAACATATTTGTTTCAAACTTTCATTAAATGTTAAACAGTACCTTCTGCATAATTTAACACAGCCTTTTTCCAAAAAACTGTATATTTTTGAATATATAAATAAAAAAAATTGCAAAAAAATGTTGTGAATTTTCATTACAATTTTAAAAAAATCATCTTTAATAACTGAACTAAAATTTTGTAAAATCCCTGTGTTAAGTTGTAGCCCATATTCCAATAAATAATCTGTAAAAAGTTCAACTTCCTACCTCAAATACTTTCTGAGGAAAGATGTAATTTATAAGCGTTATTTTAACATTGCAAGTATAGGGCGTTCCGGAGCCCCTTAAGTGTCAAGCAGATCTAACCTATCCTTGCCATGTGGTTTAAGTATCGTGTGGCAGAGAGCATCAAACATCTGCCGCACAGCATGACAGTGTTGTGACAGCTTACAGTTGCAAATTCATGGGTGAGTAACAATTTCGTTAGGGGCGGTGGTGTCATGTTGTTCGGAATTAGATATGGTCGCTTGAGCTCAGTGAATTCTGATGAACGCATTTGTAACCTTTCACAATTGACGTGACGAATATATATCTACCAAACTGGAGGACGCTGGGACTCCACAATTAATTAAGATTTTACTAGACTGGTTTGCTACGGGTGTATCAACATCCCCAGCGTGCGGCTGTCTTACAAGGGGAGGCCGCCAATTGTGAAATTCAGATTCGATTCATACTGCGCATAATAAAAGCTCATGGCCAGAGGTGTAATGTGGCAAAACGCCAAGATGCACTTCTCAGCCGTTGTCGAGAAAATCGACAGTTAAAAGAAACCGTTGTGATGAAATACTCTCTACGATTAATAATTTTGTACAGCGTCGTGGCGCAGCGGTAAGCGCTCGGGTGTTCGTAATCCGAAGGTCGCCGGATCGAATCTCGCGCCATGCATTTTTTTTATTATTAGTTTTTTGTAATTCAAACATTAATGAATTGCTTATGCACGTTGGTGAAAGCGGATCGCTCTCCAATTGTACTGCCTCCATTTTTCCGTTTGTTTAACAGGGTGTACCAAAGCTCTCCCATCCGCACTGATTTTCGACGATGTTATAAGTTGCGTTAGGGACCGCATCTACCTTCTTTCGAAGTTAGCAGGCAACTACGCTGTTATGCAGCGGCTCGTTTCGGCCCATTCAACATCTGTCCTTCAAGTGTTTATATTTCATACCTGACACAGCAAATTTGTGTTCGTGGGGTCTCTATTCTAATTCGAACGTTTGACTTACGCTATACGTATTCGTTTCGGAATAACGTTTCTACGTCTTCCGTTAACTATACGTGGTTAACATTATGAAGACAATTAATAACATTTGTGAAATACAACTTTGTTTGCGGAAAACATAATGATGTTCGAAGTCGCCAGTTTTTCCACGACAAACGACTTTCAACAACTTATTATATGCATAATTGTTGCAACTGATTACCAGGAATTATATATATATATATATATAATCAGTGCGGACGTGAAAGCTTTGGTACACCCTGTTAAACAAACGGAAAAATGGAAGCTGTACAATTGGAGAGCGATCCGCCTTCACCAAGATGCATAAGCAATTCATTAATAGTTATATATATATTACAAAAACTAATAATAAAAAAAGTTGCATGGCGCGAGATTCGATCCGGCGACCTTTAGATTACGAACCCCAGAGCTTACCGCTGCGCCACGACGCTGTAGAAAACTATCAATCGTAGAGAGTATTTCACCGCAACGGTTACTTTTAACTGTCGATTTTCTCGACAACGGCTGAGAAGTGCATCTTGGTGCTTTGCCACATTACACCCCAGGCCATGAGCTTTTATTATGCGCAGTATGAATCGAATCTGAATTTCACAATTGGCGGCCTCCCCTTGTTAGAGTAACTCATCAACAGACCTCATTCACTGCAGAACTAAAGGAATTGGTACACCTGCTCAAAATGGCTCTAAGCGCTATGGGACTTAACATCTGAGGTCATCAGTCCCCTAGACTTAGAACTACTTAAACCTAACTAACCTAAGGACATCACACACATCCATGCCCGAGGCAGGATTCGAACCTGCAACCGTAGCAGCCGCGTGGTTCCGGATTGAAGCACCTACAACCGCTTGGCCACCGCGGCCGGCTGTGGACCTGCCCAATATCGTGTAGGGCCCCTCGAGCACGCAGAAGTGCCGCCACACGAGGTGGTATGGACTCGACTAGTGTCTGAAGTTGTGCTGCAGGGAATTTGCACCATGAATCCTGCACGGCTCTCCATAAATTCGTAAGAGTACGAGGGAGTGGAGATCTCTTCTGAACAGCACGTTGCAAGGCATCCCAGGTATGCTCAATAGTGTTCATGTCTGAGTAGTTCAGAACTTTGTTCCTGGGGCCACTCTGTAGCAATCCTGGACGTGTGGGTTGTCGCATTGTCCTGCTGGAATTACCTAAGTCTGTCGGAGTGCACAATGGACATGAATGAATGCAGATGACCAGACAGGATGCTTACGAACGTGTCACCTGTCAGAGCCGTATCTAGATGTACGGGGAGTAACACGTCACTCCAACTGCACACGCCCCACACCATTACAGAGCCTGCACCAGCTTGCAGTGTCCATGGATTCGTGAGGTTGTCTCCATACCCATACACATCGATCCGCTCGATACAATCTGAAACGAGACTCGTCCGACCAGGCAACATGTTTCCAGTCATCAACAGTCCAATGTCAGCGTTGACGGGCCCAAGCTAGGTGTAAAGCTTTGTGTCGTCCAGTCATCAAGGGTAAACGAGTGGGCCTTGGCCTCCGAAAGCCTGTATCGCTGATGTTTCGTTGAATGGTTCGCACGCTGACACTTTTTGATGCCCAGCATTGAAATCTGCAGCAATTTGCGGAAGGGTTGCACTTCTGTTGTTCAGATTCTCTTCAGTCGTCGTTGGTCCCGTTCTTGCAGAATCTTTTTCCGGATGCAGCGAGATCGGAGATTTGATGTTTTACCGGGTTTCTGATATTCACAGTACACTCGTGAAATGGTCGTACCGGAAAATCCCACTACATCGCTACCTCGGAGATGCTGCGTCCGATCGCTCGCGTGCCGACTATAACACCACGTTCAAATTCAGTTAAATCTTGTTAACCTGCCATTTTAGCAGCAGTAACCGATCTAGCAACTACGCCAGACGCTTGTTGGCTTATACAATGCGCTGCCAACCGCAGCGCCGTCTTCTGCCTGTTTACGTATGTCTGTATTCGAGTACGCATGCCTATACTAGTTTCTTTAGCGCTGCCGTGTACATTGGAGGGCACTGTACCGACAACTACACTGCAGTTCAGGGCAGGCAACTTTAAAAGTTCGTGTTGTGCAGATGGATTTCGAGGGCGCAGTACCAAGAGGTAGTCTGCGTGGTAACTGAGTCACACATCTCTGTTAGCCTTCTGCTTCCTGGTAGAGACTGTTTGTAACGTAGTACATTATTGATTAGGGTTCGGAAGTCTTTTCTCCCGATGTTAACTGACGTGTTTCATCACCAAAAAGATTAATCAAACTAAATTGTAACACGAGATGAATTAACAGAGATGATTCACGGACTGTCCTCCCTTCGCCTTTATTGTGGCTAGAACTCATCTGAAGCCATGTTCAATGAGATGTCTTAATGTCAGTGGAGAAATGGCAGCTACTCAGTCTCTTCAAGAACCTAAACCGGGGAAGGTGGTAATGCTGGGTTCTGGGGTCTGGAGCGAAGTCGACTTACTAACTCATCCGAAAGTTGTTTCGTTCCATTGAAAGGGTCCTGTAGCCACCTTTCATTAGTCCGGTAGCCCATTTTCATTACCATTTCTCTTTCTTTTCCTTGTTTCTCTATTCTCTTTACTCTCATAGTAGTGTGATTGAATGAATGTGGTTGTGTGTCACGTTGCTAGACGGTGGCGTAGTCTGCTGCAGAAAGTCTGCGATAGTCGTACAGATTCAGCAGCAGTTGCACAGAATAGCCAACTCTCGTAGTGGTCAAGTCGGCAAAGAGGTTTCCGCTACTTGTGAGAAATCCACCTGCGTTAGGTTGGTGGCGGAAATGGCATCTTGGGGTTTTCCGGTCCACGCGGAGCGTGGAAGAGGCTGGAGAAGCGGGAGGCAGTCTGCCGCCGGTACGGGAAGCGTCCACAGCTGTGCTCCAGTCGAAGAAGGGTGAGTTAGACCGACCGCGTGGCGCGTTGTTACTTGGCGAGGGGAGAGCTGTTAGCCTTTGGTCTCGCTTTTCAAATCTGGAAGATTGCTTTGCCTTGTCGCAGCAAGGAATGCAAAACTTTGGCAGATTTTTCTTTTAGCAAATTTCTGTAGCAGACTTGGATCCGCCGGAAGAGCGCCACACAAAGGTGTCGATAAGAAGTGAGCACTCGCTTCTGTATGAATGTCTGTTTGCCTTCAGCTGTGCCTGTATAAGCTTTCACCTTTCTAAATATTTAGAGCCTTGCCTTCTCGTAAATTTTTCTTACTTTCCGTGTCTTTCGTCCGTGGGGAGCCAACCACGTGGTAGAACATTATAGTTGTTGGGCTACCGGCATCACTAACTGTCCGACCGCATGTTTGTTTTAGAAAATTTTAACATGATTGTATGATGTGATATTGTTGGAATTTGGCACTATACCTAGAAATTGTGCCTCCACAAACCACGTGTTATCAGGAATCGTGTACATGCCTCACATCCTTAGTTTAGGAATAAATGATTTTATCTACAATTTTCTCTTGTGTTCCGAGATTACGTTTTTGCGCCTAAGCCACTCACCTCGTAGCTTTCCCGTTAGCACATCCAATGCGTTTCCTTATGCACAGGTCCAGTGATTAGTCTCCTCTTGTATTTTATAACAAATGCTTTAGATTAAGTCATATTTTCAGGTGTGTTGCTGGGAGCTGATCTTATGCAGTGTTCATGCATTTTCTATTTTATTTTAAATGTTTGATTGTCGTGAACAGCGCACGGGCAATACTATTAATTACATCGTATCCGCTGTGAGCGACCTCACAACGTATGCATTTTTTGTGAGTTTTTGGTCTGTGATCAAATTAATTTATTTTCCGACTCGACCAAATCTTTGATTAGTTGTATGGTTTGAGTCGGAGGCGACCCTATTCTTCTCACGTTGATTTCATAAGCAATAAGTATTTCCATTCCCAATAATAAGGAATAACCCGTAGTAACTTGGTTAGTTACACCATTGGATTCAGGTCCGGACTCTGGGCAGGACAGTCCGCTTCAGGAAGACTGCTGTTCATAAACCATGGCCTCACACAAGTTACATGGGTTTACTGATCTCCAAATCTTTCTGTACATTACTCTACTGTGTGTCTTTTCAGGAATGCACTCGGCGCTGACTCCCTTTTTGGATGAAAATGCGCGACCGCATCGAACAACGCAGGTGGAAGAGCTTTTGGAACGAAAGGATATACGGCAAATGGACTGTCCTGCCCGTTCCACCAAGTGCGGGATGTGTTGGGAAGACTTACTGCAGCACTTTCAGATGCACCAATGATCATCTACATCTACACGACTAATCTGCAGGTCACCATTAACTGCCTGATAGATGGTTCATCGAATCACTTTCACACTATTTCTCTACCGATTGACTCTCTAACAGCGCGCGGGAAACACGAACACTTCAGTTTTCCCGTGCGATATCTGATTTCTCTTATTTTATTATCATGACCATTCCTGCCTATGTAGCTGGATGTCAACAAAATATTTTCGTATTTCGGAGGGGAATGTTGGAGATTGAAACTTCGTGAAAAGATTACGCCGCAACGAAAAACACCGTTGTTTTAACGGTTTCTACCCTAACTGGCGTATCTTATCCGTGACACTCTACTCACTATTTCGGCGTAATACAAAATGAGCTGTCCTTCTTTGAACTTTTCCGATGTCCTCCGTCAACCCCGTCTGGTAAGCATCCCATTACCCTCAGCAATACTCTAGAAGAGTACTGTAGGCAGTCTCCTTAGCGGGCATGTTGCATCTGCTAAGCGTTCTGCCAGTGTAACGTAGTCGTGATCGTTCTAATTTAAGTTGTTCTTACTTGTAATTTGTAAGTATTTAGTTGAACTGATAACCTGTAAATTCGTAGCCTTTATCATGTAACAGAAAATTACCGGATTCCTCTTAGTACTCACGTGGATGACCTTACACATTTCATTATTAAGGGTAAATTGCCACTTTTCGCACCATACAGATGACTTGCCTAAATCATTTCGCCACTGATTTCGATTACCTGATGACTTTACAAGACGGTAAATAACGGCAACATTCTAAGAGGCTGCTCAAACTGTCTCCTAAATCGTTTATGCAGATCAGGAACAGCAGGAGATGGCCTTAACACCTCATTATGGAACGCCAGTTATCACTTCTGTTTTACTCGATGAGTTTCTGTCAATTCCTACGAACTGTGACCTTTCTGACTCAAAATCACGAAACCAGTTGCGCAACTGAGAAGATACACCGTAGCCACAGAGCTAGTTGTGTTACACAAGAACGATGTTTTCTGAACCCGTGCCGGCCATTTGTCAATAAATCGTTTTCTTCTAGGGAATTCATAATGTACGGACACAGTGTACGTAAAATACTACTGCAAATCGACATTAGTAACAAGTGTCTGTAATTCACCAGATTACTCCCATTTCCTTTCTTGAGTATTAGTCCGACCTGTGCAACTTTTCCGTCTTTCGGTATCGGGCGGCAGCTGTGGCAGAGCGGTTCTAGGCGCTTCAGTCCGGAACCGCGCGACTACTACAGTCATTGATGTGTGTGATGTACTTAGGTTAGTTAGGTTTAAGTAGTTATAAGTTCTAGGGGACTGATGACCTCAGATGTTAAGTCCCATAGTGCTCAGAGCCATTTGAACCATTTTTCGGTATCGATCTTTCGTCAGGCGAGCGGTTGTACAGGGTGTTACAAAAAGGTACGGCCAAACTTTCAGGAAACATTCCTCACACACAAATAAAGAAAAGATGTTATGTGGACATGTGTCCGGAAACGCTTAATTCCCATGATAGAGCTCATCTTAGTTTCGTCAGTATGTGCTGTACTTCCTCGATTCACCACCAGTTGGCCCAATTGAAGGAAAGTAATGTTGACTTCGGTGCTTCTGTTGATATGCGACTCATTGCTCTACAGTGCTAGCATCAAGCACATCAGTACGTAGCATCAACAGGTTAGTGTTCATCAAGAACGTGGTTTTGCAGTCAGTGCAATGTTTACAATTGCGGAGTTGGCAGACGCCCATTTGATGTATGGATTAGCACGGGGCAATAGCCGTGGCGCGGTACGTTTGTATCGAGACAGATTTCCAGAACGAAGGTGTCCCGACAGGAAGACGTTCGAAGCAATTGATCGGCGTCTTAGGGAGCACGGAACATTCCAGCCTACGACTCGCGACTGGGGAAGACCTAGAACGACGAGGACACCTGCAATGGACGAGGCAATTCTTCGTGCAGTTGAAGATAACCCTAATGTCAGCGTCAGAGAAGTTGCTGCTGTACGAGGTAACGTTGACCACGTCACTGTATGGAAAGTGCTACGGGAGAACCAGTTGTTTCCGTACCATGTACAGCGTGTGCAGGCACTATCAGCAGCTGATTGGCCTCCACGGGTACACTTCTGCGAATGGTACATCCAGCAATTTGTCAATCCTCATTTCAGTGCAAATGTTCTCTTTACGGATGAGGCTTCATTCCAACGTGATCAAATTGTAAATTTTCATAATCAACATGTGTGGGCTGATGAGAATCCGCACGCAATTGTGCAATCACGTCATCAACACAGATTTTCTGTGAACGTTTGGGCAGGCATTGTTGTTGATGTCTTGATTGGGCCCCATGTTCTTCCGCCTACGCTCAATGGAGCAAGGTATCATGATTTCATACGGGATACTCTACCTGTGTTGCTAGAAATGTGCCTTTACAAGTGCGACACAACATGTGGTTCATGCACGATGGAGCTCCTGCACATTTCAGTCGAAGTGTTCGTACGCTTCTCAACAACAGATTCGGTGACCGATGGATTGGTAGAGGCGGACCAATTCCATGGCATCCACGCTCTCCTGACCTCAACCCTCTCGACTTTCATTTATGGGGGCATTTGAAAGCTTTTGTCTACGCAACCCCGGTAACAAATGTAGAGACTCTTCGTGCTCGTATTGTGGACGGCTGTGATACAATACGCCATTCTCCAGGGCTGCATCAGCGCATCAGGGATTCCATGCGACGGAGGGTGGATGCATGTATCCTCGCTAACGGAGGACATTTTGAACATTTCCTGTAACAAAGTGTTTGAAGTCACGCTGGTACGTTCTGTTGCTGTGTGTATCTATTCCATGATTAATGTGATTTGAAGAGAAGTAATAAAATGAGCTCTAACATGGAAAGTAAGCGTTTCCGGACACATGTCCACATATTTTCTTTCTTTGTGTGTGAGGAATGTTTCCTGAAAGTTTGGCCGTACCTTTTTGTAACACCCTGTATATGATCGCCAAGTAGCTATTGTATCAGCATGCCCTGAAAGGAACCTGGTATATAATATAAAGCGGAGAACTTGCTAACTGCACTGATGGATGAATGGAACGTCCTATCACAAGAAAAGGATATCAACCTTGAGGGCAGCGTAGAGTGGTGAAAGGAAATTTAATCGCTGTCTCACAATTATTCTCTTCGCCCAACGTGCACAGGTGAGAAGACATAATAGCATTGTTACTGACTTAATATGAAGAAGTTAACGTTTGTCTGAGACGATGTCATTAATTATTGTTGTTATTCGATGTTGCATGGCGAGAATTGGAGTTCTGCAATACGGCGTAGGTAGCACCTTCGTCACTGCAGGCAGAGACAATAAGCTGACAACCACTACAGTCACAGCGAACACCAGTGACATGAAGAAGACCCTGCCGCGCTGTGTTGCATCTCTTTGTCCTTGCTACGAATTAACTGAAATAATGTAATTAACCAAAAAGATGAAAATCGAAAATGTAACAACAATGTAAATGTCATGTTCTGTGTAATGGATCAGTCCGTACTTTGACGTCAAAATGTTAACGTTTACGATATGTTAACTGTGCGTGTTAAGAGTGTAATAAAACATAGAGCAAAATTTATTCCTTTGCCTACTCAGTTCCGAAGAGTTAACGGATTTACAAATTTGTGGATGAAGACAGTCAATTTTACTGCATGTATGATTGAATTTGTCAGATTAACACAAGATTATCTTCCGAGTTTTAATTATTGAGGATTCCGCGCGGCAGATTGCTAACTGAAAGGGCCAGAGTTCGATTCCCGGGCAGGTCGGAGATCTTCTCCGCTCGGGGACTGGCTGTTGTGTTGTCCTTATCTTCGTACCGTATTAACTAACGCGAAAATCTCCTACATGGTGTCACATGACAAGTCTAAGCATAGTAACTTCATACCAGGGTTCAGTTTGGCCATAATGAATGGTCTGAATTTTTAGAAAAGCAGTGTCGTATCTTCCGCTGGTGACATGGCTGTATGGGCACGTCCCGAAGGCCAGTTACGTAAAAATAAAGTTCAAAGTTCAGTAAAGTGGAATCAATGACCCGAGAGAATTTTAACTTGCAGCAAAAAACTAACTATAAGTCTGATTAACTTCTCATGGTTGAGATTCACAGTCATATAATATTTCTTAAAATACATCATAGTCGGCGTTGGCTGTATAAAATATTTATTGTTACTATTGTAATTTCGGCCTCATGGCCATTTTCAAGTAAACTGCAAAAGTTACCTAAACACAAAAATACAAAAGTGAAGTACAGGGAGTATATACATAATTAAGCAAACATTTCATTAAGAAAGCAGCTCAATTACAAAAATTGGAGATAAATGTGTTGTCAATGTGAGAGCTTATTAACAGATAACACATGTATTATCCTTTGTTATGTTATAAATAAATATTTCCATCCTATCCTATTGCCCATTACAATCATAGCACTATTTAGTAAGCTGTATGATGTCGACAGATGAAAAGACTTTACGATATAAAGCTTATAAGTTGTATTCTTGGTGTGCACTATCTTTGCTACGTGCACAGGCAGTATCTTTAGTAAATGTATTTCCGCGCCAACTGACTTAGCTCCACATGTTGTCAGTGCACCTGAACTTGTATGTGTGATAGATTATTAGAACGATGGTAACACCGACAGTTCAGTATATATTTAACAACATATTACGATGTAATATCTACATCTACATCCATACTCTGCAAGCCACCTGACGGTGTGTGGCGAAGGGTACCTTGAGTACCACTATCGGTTCTCCCTTCTGTTCCAGTCTCGTATTGTTCGTGGAAAGGATTGTCGGTATGCCTCTGTGTGGGCTCTAAACTCTCTGATTTTATCCTCAGAGACTCTTCGCGAGATATACGTAGGAGGGAGCAATATACTGCTTGACTCCTCAGTGAAGGTATGTTCTCGAAACTTCAACAAAAGCCCGTACCGAACTACTGAGCGTCTCTCCTGCAGAGTCTTCCACTGGAGTTTATCTATCATCTCCGTAACGCTTCCGCGATTACTAAATGATCCTGTAACGAAGCGCGCTGCTCTCCGTTGGATCTTCTCTATCTCTTCTATCAACCCTATCTGGTAAGGATCCCACACTGCTGAGCAGTATTCAAGCAGTGGGCGAACAAGCGTACTGTAACCTGTTTCCTTTGTTTTCGGATTGCATTTCCTTAGGATTCTTCCAATAAATCTCAGTCTGGCATCTGCTTTACCGACGATAAACTTTATATCATCATTCCATTTTAAATCGCTCCTAATGCCTACTCCCAGATTATTTATGGAATTAACTGCTTCCAGTTGCTGACCTACTGTATTGTAGCTAAATGATAAGGGATCTTTCTTTCTATGTATTCGCAGCACATTACACTTGTCTACATTGAGATTCAATTGCCATTCCCTGCACTATGCGTCAATTCGCTGCAGATCCTCTTGCATTTCAGTACAATTTTCCATTGTTACAACCTCTCGATATACCACAACATCATCCGCAAAAAGCCTCAGTGAACTTCCGATGTCATCCACAAGGTCATTTATGTATATTGTGAATAGCAACGGTCCTACGACACTTCCCTGTGGCACACCTGAAATCACTCATACTTCGGAAGACTTCTCTCCATTGAGAATGACATGCTGCGTTCTGTTATCTAGTAACTCTTCAATCCAATCACACAATTGGTCTGATAGTCGGTATGCTCTTACTTTGTTCATTAAACGACTCTGGGGAACTGTATCGAACGCCTTGCGGAAGTCGAGAAACACGGCATCTACCTGAGAACCCGTGTCTATGGCCCTCTGAGTCTCGTGGACGAATAGTGCGAGCTGGGTTTCACACGATCGTCTTTTTCGAAACCCATGCTGATTCCTACAGAGTAGATTTCTAGTCTCCAGAAAAGTCATTATACTCGAACATAATACGTGTTCCAAAATTCTACAACTGATCGACGTTAGAGATATAGGTCTATAGTTCCGCACATCTGTTCGACGTCACTTCTTGAAAACGGGGATGACCTGTGCCCTTTTCCAATCCTTTGGAATGCTACGCTCTTTTAGGGGCCTACGGTACAGCGCTGCAAGAAGGGGGGCAAATTCCTTCGCGTACTCTGTGTAAAATCGAACTGGTATCCCATCAGGTCCAGGGCCTTTCCTCTTTTGAGCGATCCTCTGTTTCAGTACCATTTTGGTCAGAGTGCGTCTGGACATTTTGTTTGATCCACCTACTGCTTTGACATAAGACCAAAATTATTTACGATTTTCTGCCAAGTCAGTACACAGAACTTTACTTTCGAATTCATTGAACGCCTCTCGCATGGCCCTCCTCACACTGCATTTCGCTTCGCGTAATTTTTGTTTGTCTGCAAGGCTTTGGCTATGTTTATGTTTCCTGTGAAGTTCCCTTTGCTTCTGCAGCAGTTTTCTAACTCGGTTGTTGTACCACGGTGGCTCTTTTCCATCTCTTACGATCTTGCTTGGCACATACTCATCTAACGCATATTGTACGATGGTTTTGAACTTTGTCCACTGATCCTCAACACTATCTGTACTTGAGACAAAACTGTTCTGTTGAACCGTCACGTACTCTGAAATCTGCTTTTTGTCACTTTTGCTAAACAGAAAAATCTTCCTACCTTTTTTAATATTTCTATTTACGGCTGAAATAATCGATGCAGTAACCGCTTTATGACCGCTGAATCCCTGTTCTGCGTTAACTGTTTCAAATAGTGGCGTACTCATCGGATATTGTGGGACTCACACATTCAAAAGGCTGCATTTTGACGACGACATGTTCTCATGACAGATAGTTTTACATTCTGACAGAATGTAAGTAATGTACATTTATCTCCAATTTTTATAATTGAGCTACTTTCTTAATGAAATGTTTGCTTAATTATGTATATACACCCTGTACTTCACTTTTGTATTTTTGTGTTTAGGTAACTTTTGCAGTTTACTTGAAAATGGCTATAAGGTCGAAATTGCAATAATGACAATAAATATTTTATACAGTCAACGGCGACTATGATGTATTTTAAGTAACTATAAGTCACCGAGATAAATATAATCTTTGGTGTATCGGCAACACTAAAACTAAAGAGTGCTATCTTCTCCGATTTAGCCTCTCTCGACAGACGAACTTGCTAACTAAATTTAAAGTGGATTTAACAGGACATAATTAAAATTTTAGCTCCGTGTTACGCCCTGGTTACAGGAATGCCGAACACGGTCCGACAGATTAATTGAGAGGAAGTCGTGAATATTCAAGCTTCATTCGTCGGATCCAGGGCACTGTAGCAGCGCAGTGGAAGCAGAGTTTAGAGCATGCATTGCCATCCGTGGTTATCACACACGATATTAAGAACCATCTCTCACCTTTTGTGATGTCGAGGGACTGTCATCAATCGCGGTCACAAAACTGTAATTATTGTCTTCGAATAAAACTTTTATTTATGATCGCCTAACTGCGTTTTTCTTTCAATTACTTTCTGCACTATGCTGTTGCAGTTCTTTCTATGTTGTTGTTGTTGTTGTTGTTGTTGTGGTCTTCAGTCCAGAGACTGGTTTGATGCAGCTCTCCATGCTATTCTATCCTGTGCTAGCTTCTTCATCTCCCAGTACCTACTGCAATCTACATCCTTCTGAATCTGCTTAGTGTATTCATCTCTTGGTCCCCCTCTACGATTTTTACCCTCCACGCTGCCCTCCAATGTTAAATTTGTGATCGCTTGATGCCTCAGAATATGTCCTACCAACCGATCCCTTCTTCTAGTCAAATTGTGCCGCAAATTTCTCTTCTCCCCGATTCTATCCAATACCTCCTCATTGGTTATGTGATCTACCCATCTTATCTTCAGCATTCTTCTGTAGCACCACATTTCGAAAGATTCTATGCTCTTCTTGTCTAAACTATTTATCGTCCACGTTTCACTCTATACAAATACTCTCAGAAAGTACTTCCTGACACTTAAATCAATACTCGATGTTAACAAATTTCTCTTATTCAGAAACGCTTTTCTTGCCATTTACAAACTGCATTTTATATCCTCTCTACGAAAACCATCATCAGATATTTTGCTCTCCAAATAACTAAACTCATCTACTACTTTAAGTGTCTCATTTCCTAATCTAGTTCCCTGAGCAACACCTGATATAATTCGACTACATTCCTTGTTTTGCTTTTTTATGTTCATCTTATATCCTCTTTTTCCAGACACTCCATTCCATTCAACTGCTCTTCCAAGTCCTTTGCCGTCTCTGGCAGAATTATAATGTCATCAGCAAACTGAAAGTTTTTATTTCTTTTCCATGGATTTTAATTCCTCCTCCATTTTTTTTTTTTTTTTTACTTAATATACCGATTGAATAACATTGGGGATAGGCTACAATCCTGTCTGACTCCCTTCCCAACCACTGCTTCCCTTTCAGGCCCCTCGACTCTTATAACGGCCATCTGCTTTCTGTACAAATTGTAAATAGCCTTTCACTCCCTGTATTTTACCCCTGCCACCTTCAGAATTTGGAAGTGAGTATTCCAGTCAACATTGTCAAAAGCTTTCTCTAAGTCTACAAATGCTACAAACGTAGGTTTGCCTTTCCTTAATCTTTCAATTCCTTAATCTTTCTTCTAAGATAAGTCATAAGGTTAGTATTGCCTCACGTGTCCTAACATTTCTACGGAGTCCAAACTGATCTTCCCCGAGGTCGGCTTCTACCAGTTCTTCCATTCGTCTGTAAAGAACTCGCGTTAGTATTTTGCAGCTGTGACTTATTAAACTGATAGTTTGGTTATTTTCACATATGTCAAAACCTGCTTTATTTGGGATTGGAATTATTATATTCTTCTTGAAGTCTGAGGGTATTTCGCCTGTCTCATACATCTTGCTCACCAGATGGTAGAGTTTTGTCAGGGCTGGCTCTCCCAGTGCTATCAGTAGTTCTAATGGAATGTTGTCTACTCCTGGGGCCTTGTTTCGACTTAGGTCTTTCAGTGTTCTGTCAGACTCTTCACGCAGTATCATATATCCCATTTCATCTTCTTTATATCCTCTTCCCTCTCCATAATATTATCCTCAAGAACATTGCCCTTGTATAGACCCTCTATATACTCCTTCCACCTTTCTGCTTTCCCTTCTATGCTTAGAACTGGGTTTCCATCTGAGCTCTTGATATTCGTATTTCTATGTATGGTTCGAGTTTGATCAAGGTATGTTACTTTGTAGTGATACATCATGCAACGTTTCTTTCGTCCATAAGTTAAGCACTCCAGTGTAGTAAGGAAGTGAAGCAGGGACAAGAAATTTTTTGCTGAACGGTGCAATCACCTTACTTCAAAGTTGTGTCATTATCATTAGGAATAATGAGCTTGAAGTAAGGTAATAATCGTATTTAGTGTAAATTTATCATTTTGAAATGTTTTGCTACAGAAAAATACTGAAGATTAGATGAGTGGATCAAGTAACTAGTGAAGATGTAGTGAGAACAACCGTGTAGAAAATGACTTAATGACACAATTTTGCTAAAAGAAGGGATGCGCTAACAGGACACATACTTAGGCGTCAAGGCGTACTTAATTTAGTAATGGATGGAAGTGTGGGGTATAGAAATTTTTGAGGGATACTGAGACTTTATTACAGTAAATAGTTTCAAATATATGTGAGCTGCAGTAGTTGTGTAGAGATGTAAAAACTTGTGCACGATAGACTAGCGTGGAGAACTATATCAAACCAGTTTTTAGACTGAAGACCACAACTACAAAATGGGGCTAGAGGAGTATGAATCGAAAGCAGATAATTTTGGTAGCTCTCTCTACGGTGCAAAAGTTTTTGTGAAACATTTTCCAAACTACGGAGTGTTACAAAAAGGTACAGCCAAACTTTCAGGAAACATTCCTCACACACAAATAAAGAAAGATGCTATGTGGACATGTGTCCGGAAACGCTTATTTTCCATGTTAGAGTTCATTTTAGTTTGGTCAGTATGTACTGTACTTCCTCGATTCACCGCCAGTTGGCCCAATTGAAGGAAGGTAATGTTGACTTCGGTGCTTCTGTTGACATGCGACTCATTGCTCTACAGTACTAGCATCAAGCACATCAGTACGTAGCATCAACAGGTTAGTGTTCTTCACTAACGTGGTTTTGCAGTCAGTGCAATGTTTACAAATGCGGAGTTGGCAGATGCCCATTTGGTGTATGGATTAGCATGGGGCAATAGCCGTGGCGCGGTACGTTTGTATCGAGACAGATTTCCAGAACAAAGGTGTCCCGACAGGAAGACGTTCGAAGCAATTAATCGGCGTCTTAGGGGGCACGGAACATTCCAGCCTATGACTCGCGACTGGGGAAGACCTAGAACGACGAGGACACCTGCAATGGACGAGGCACTTCTTCGTGCAGTTGACGATAACCCTAATGTCAGCGTCAGAGAAGTTGCTGCTGTACAAGGTAACGTTGACACGTCACTGTATGGAGAGTGCTACGGGAGAACCAGTTGTTTCCGTACCATGTACAGCGTGTGCAGGCACTATCAGCAGCTGATTGGCCTCCACGGGTACACTTATGCGATTGGTTCATCCAACAATGTGTCAATCCTCATTTCAGTGCAAATGTTCTCTTTACGGAAGAGGATTCATTCCAACGTGATCAAATTGTAAATTTTCATAATCAACATGTGTGGGCTGACGAGAATCCGCACGCAATTGTGTAATCACGTCATCAACACAGATTTTCTGTGAACGTTTGGGCAGGCATTGTTGGTGATGTCTTGATTGGGCCCCATGTTCTTCCACCTACGCTCAATGGAGCACGTTATCTTGATTTCATACGGGATACTCTACCTGTGCTGCTAGAACATGTGCCTTTACAAGTACGACACGACATGTGGTTCATGCACGGTGGAGCTCCTGCACATTTATGGGGGCATTTGAAAGCTCTTGTCTACGCAACCCCGGTACCAAATGTAGAGACTCTTCGTGCTCGTATTGTCGACGGCTGTGATACAATACGCCATTCTCCAGGGCTGCATCAGTGCATCAGGGATTCCATGCGACGGAGGGTGGATGCATGTATCCTCGCTAACGGAGGACATTTTGAACATTTCCTGTAACAAAGTGTTTGAAGTCACACTGGTACGTTCTGTTGCTGTGTATTTCCATTCCATGATTAATGTGATTTGAAGAGAAGTAATAAAATGAGCTCTAACATGGAAAGTAAGCGTTTGCGGACACATGTCCACACAACATATTTTCTTTCTTTGTGTGTGAGGAATGTTTCCTGAAAGTTTGGCCGTACCTATTTGTAACACCCTGTATAAACTGATGAAACCTTAAAATCATTTAATTGCTTATTGCGCTTACCAGATCCGGTTATAAAGTGTTTCATCAATTTATTGGCTTGCAGCGGTTTCCCGACAAGTAACGAGGACTCTTCACACGACATCTATTGACAAAATGGCATTCCCTCTGTAGTGATCAGTAAAGTCCCAAAGAGTGCGGTCTCGCTTTGTTGTACGAAAGAACATCAGAAGGCAGTTTCAATCGACTAACTCGGTGCTCACAATAATGAAAGTTCTTTAAAATGCGATATATTACTTCAATTACGTTGCGGACAATTAACCAATAAACTCTTAGATATCACTCTTGTCACACCCAAAAAGATTGTCCATTTCTGATGACGTTTGAATTCTGGAATCTTTTCCTTTGGAGAATCTGTGTATCAGAACTTCACCTACATCTAAATGGAATTCACGCTTCAGTGGTCCGTAGAGAGTTCATCGGACCACTTTCACAGTATTTCTCTTTCGTTCCACTCTCGAACAAATACTTAAGTCTCTCCGTGCGAACTCTGATATCTCTTACTTCATAATGACGATCATTTATCTCTATGAAAATTTGTAATAATAAACAATTTTTGCATTCTGAGGAAAAAGTAGGCGATTGAAATTTCGTGAAAAGATCTCGCCGCAACGAAAAACTGCTTTGCTTTAATGATGCAATCCCAGCTCACTTACCATATCCGTGATACTCTCTCCCCTGGAAAATGGAAATGAGCGTACAGCATTGTGGGCCGGGAGTCCCCCATTCGGGGAAGTTCGGCCGCCGAGGGACTCTCCCCCCTGTTTCACGCTAATACAAAACAAGCTCCCCTTCTTTGAACTTTTTCGATGTCCTCATCGAACCAATCCGGTAAGGATTCCACGCCGCACAGCAATACTCTAGCAGAGGACGGACAAGCGTAGTCCACGCAGTCTCTTTAAGTAATGTTGTATCCTCCAAGTGTTCTGCTAATAAAACGCAGTCTTTAGTTCCCCTTACCCACAAACTATATGTGATCATTCCATTTTAAGTTGTTCGTAGTTGTCATCCCCAAGTATATACAAGGTGTAAACTTTGCTTCCGCCGTTTGCCGATAGGTGGCGACAGTGGTAAGTAGCCGTCGAAAGAAACAGATCGCAGACGTCAGGCAGTTAGCTTGGACCTCTGTCAACATAACCTCATTCAAACATTAGTCGATTTGTGTCTGCATCATAAAGTTGTTCTTGATTGAAAATGTCAGTTTACGAGCCTAATTCTCGTCATTTGCGGGAGGTGTTACTGTTTTGTTTCAACATGAAGAAAACAACGACTGAGTCTCATCGAATGCTCTCAAGTACGTACGGCAACGACACTATTAGTGAAAGAACGTGTCATGAGTGGTTTCAACGCTTCAAGAACGGTCATTTTAACGTCGTAGACCGGCATAGTGGTGGAAGAGAGAATGTTTTCGAAGATGTAGAATTTGAAACATTGCTGAGTAAAGACTCGCGTCAGACTCAAGAAGAATTGACATGATTAGTGGGAGTGACACAGCAAGCCATTTCAAAACGTCTCAAGGCTATGGGCATGATTCAGAAAAAAGGAAAAAAAGGAACTTAGGTCCCGTGTGACCTGAAACCAAGAGGCGTTGAACGGCTTTTGTGTGTTTGTGAATAGTTGCTTCAGAGGCAAAAACGGAAGGGATTTCTGCATCGCATTGTGACCGGGGACGAAAAATGGGTTCATTACGATAACCCTAATCGCAAAAAATCATGGGGATATCCCGGCCATGCTTCCACGTCGACGGCCAAAATGAATATTCATAGCTTCAAGATCATGCTCTGCATTTGGTGGGACCAGCTCGGCGTCGTGTACTATGAGGTGTTAAAACCAAGTGAAACAATCACAGGTGCTCGTTATCGAACACAGATAACGCGTTTGAGCAGAGCAATAAAAGACAAAGGGCCGCAATACAGCGAGAGGCACGATAAAGTGATGTTGCAGCACGACAACGCTCGACCCGACGTTGCAAAAGAGGTCAAAACGTACTTGGAAACGTTAAAATGGGAAGTCCTACCTCACCCGCCGTATTCTCCAGACATTGATCCCTCTGGCTATCACCTGTTTTTAATCAATGGATCATGGCATGGCTGACCAACACTTCCGGTCTCATAAAGAAGTCACAATTTGGATCGATTCGCGGATCGCTTCAAAAGATGAACAATTTTTTCGACGCGGAATTCGTACACTGCCGAAAGATGGGATAAATTGTGGCCAGCGATGGAAAATACTTTGAATGATACATGTGTAACCAATTTGTTTCATTAAAGCGTCTAATGTTGGGGAAAAACCGGCGGAAGCGAAGTTGTACACCTTGCAGTTGAACTGATAGTCTTCAAGGTTCGTTCGATTTATCATATAACCGAAATTTAGCCGATTTCTTTTAGTACTCATGAGGATGACCTCTCACTTTTCATTATTTATGGTCAATTACCATTTCCGCACGATACAGATATTACGTTAAAATGATTTTCCAATTGCTTTTAATCTTCTGATAACTTAACTAGACCCTAAATGACAGCGTCAATAGCATATATAATATAAGCGGGCTGCTGATATTGTGTCCTCAATAATTTGTACTGATTAGGTACTGCAGAGCGCCTGTAACACTTCACAGGCTCTTACAGATCACAGACCACTGAAATGAATTCTTGTCACATTATCTATCACACTGTTAAATAAAAAAAAGTCTTTCAACGGTGTTGTAGCGCAAAACAGCAGTAGTGATTAGTTTCACTGGCCTTTATTGGCTTGATCCACACTGGGGAAGCGTCTGAATAACCCAGACATACAGTGACTCATTTTGCACTTCTTCATCAAGCAGTCCAATTCGCCTGCTGTCAGGCGCCGACTGTGACAAATAGCGCCATCGACGTATTGCGTGTTCCCGGTAGTTAACTGCTCTCTGCTGGCGGTCGCTTCCGCTCGCAATAGCCATCCACGATTCTCTCCGTCCATTTGTGTTACGGCGAAGCCCCTACATCCAGACGCTATTCTCATCCACTATTACGACCCCCCCCCTCCCCTCTAGGCGCTCTGCAAACGTTAGTACATGTACATGGCCAATCCGCATTCCGCAATGCGTACCATCAGCGAATTGATAAAGAAATCAATCACCCAAGAAGTGTGTCGAACTCTTTTCAGAACCAGCGCCAAATTGCAAGTCCAGATATTGTCTGATTATTTAATTGCTAAAAATTCTAGATTTACATGTATATTCTTAGAACCACAATGAAGTGCGTGGCAGAGGGTCCTTTTTACAGTTCACACTAGCTGAGTATCCACCGTTGCCCGGGTACGTATTTACGCCAATTCTATTACTCCTTCCCCCTCTCTCTGTCCATCTCCTTTTTCCTTCCTCTGTCAATTTTCTCCTCCCTCTCTCTCTGTCTATCACATCCTCTTTCCTTTCTCTGTGCATTTCCTCCTCCCCCTCTTTCTGTCCACCTCCTCCTCATTCCTTTTCTCTGTCCATCACCATGTCATCATCCGCACCCGCCAGCCCACAGGAGGGTGGTGGATCTTACCCCCACAGTATTTCCTTCCAGATATTTAGTCGTATGTGTAACAATTTTGGTTGAAATCGACCGAGGGGCTTAGGAGGAGCTTTTTACCCGCGGCTTTGCCAGTGTACGCAACTGTTACGTACACATAACATATTTCACTCATATCCAGAAACACATTTCAACTGTATCATTAGCGAATTTCGCTCTGCAGTTTCGTTTCCACTCACCTCAGCGTTTATCACGTCACGTCTCTTGATCTGCGTGCCGTACGACCATATAATTTTGAAGGTAAATTCAGCGGCATATGTGGATACTGTCAGCGAGATGTGTTGCGAATGGAATCAGTAGCAAAGAAGTAATAAGTTTAAAGGTCATGCACGATCTGGCAGGTTTGCATTCATCTCAGTGTTTGTGACGTCATATCTCCTGAACAGGGTGTTGCACAATGATATAACTTTTTAGTACTTTCAGTGGTATATGTGAATACTGTCTGCAAAATGTATCGCGAATACAGCTAGTAGTAAAGAAGTAATAAATTAAAACGCCATGCTTTACGCGGCAGTTGTAGCGCGTGAACAGCGAAAATGTAGTAAGCGATAACGTTTTTTTTCTTTTCATGATTTTGTGCGGGATTGTGAGTGAGAAGAAGTTTCACAAATGTCTGAAATTATATGTGAGGTTTTTTGCAGGTCACTGAGTGCTCTCATTCTCAAATAATGGATGAAGAAAATGTGGGTAGTCTAGCGTAGTGATCTACACTTCTTTTCCACCTCTACCCCCACCCCTTTGATAGATAGGTGGTTCTTACACACACAGCAATTCTCTCCAGACAGTAAGTGATATGCGTACCAAGTACGGTTGAAATCGGTCCAATGGTTGAGGAGGAGATGTAGAACATACATGCATAAACACATACACACATTTTTGTAATATGTACGGATTTATTAGATTATGATGGTGGTGATGTGGATGATGATGAGTTTTGATTCATGGTTTAGGGTGCTAAACGGCGAAGTCATCAACGAGCTTGCTTCAACTAAACACAGACGAGGGTGGTGAAAACCTATTAAAAAATAAGCATAAATTTTAAAACCAAGCCGGCCGAAGTGGCCGTGCGGTTAAAGGCGCTGCAGTCTGGAACCGCAAGACCGCTACGGTCGCAGGTTCGAATCCTGCCTCGGGCATGGATGTTTGTGATGTCCTTAGGTTAGTTAGGTTTAACTAGTTCTAAGTTCCAGGGGACTGATGACCTCAGCAGTTGAGTCCCATAGTGCTCAGAGCCATTGAACCATTTTTTTTTTTTAACCAAGTTATATCCTCCCTCAAGTACTGAAATTGTGATATTCAAAAAGACAAAAAAAGCACAGCAAAATAACTAGATAAAATAGAGGATAAAACACCAGTTCAGAGACAGTTAAAAACGGGACTGATGACTGTGGCTGGATGACTATTTACAAGTAATGGGAAACCGAGACACTCGGCTACACATTAAAATCTCACACCCAATTAAGTTGAATCGTAGGAAGAATGGTCGCTTTTACGCCTCTGCGCGAGCTTTATCTGCCCAGTAACAGCGACGTCGATTAGCAGAGGGCTAAAGAATTTTCGCAGATCCTGTAAGGTTCTCACAACGTGTGTCTGCCAGTCAAGGTTTCTTTCTACTACTGTAACGTACCCCCTTCGTGTACGTCCCATGTCCTCTGTTAGCCTGTCCTGATACCGATCCTGTACACTTTAACAGTATTCAAGTTGTTGTTGTTCAAATGGTTCTGAGCACTATGGGGCTTAACATCTGAGGTCATTAGTCCCCCAGAACATAGAACTACTTAAACCTAACTAACCTAAGGACATCACACACATCCATGTCCGAGGCAGGATTCGAACCTGCGACCGTAGCGTTCGCGCGGTTCCAGACTGAAGCGCCTAGAACTGCTCGGCCACAACGGCCAGCTGTTGTTGTTGCTGTTGTTGTTATGGTCTTGAGTCCGAACACTGGTTTGACGCAGCTTTCCATTCTACTCTGTCGTGTGCAAGCCTCTTCATCTCTGAATAACTACTGCAACATGTATCCTTCTGAATCCGCTTACTGTATTCCTCTTTTGGTCTCGGTCGACCATTTTTACCCTCCACTCTTCCCTCCAATACCAAACTGGTGATCAATTGATGCCTCAGATTGTGTCCTGCCAACCGATCGCTTCTTCTAATCAAGCTGTGCCACAAATTTCCCTTCTCCCCAATTCTATTCAGTATCTCCTCATTGGTTGCATGATCTACCCATCTAATCTTCAGCACTTCTGTGTAGCACCACATTCCAAAATCTTCTATTGTCTTCTTGTCTAAACTGTTAATCGGCCACGTTTAACGTCCATACGTGGTTATACTCTATAAAATACATTCAGAAAAAGGCTTCCTAAAACTAAAATATACACTATGTGATCAAAAGTACGCGGACACCTGACTGGAAATGACTTACAAGTTCGTGGCGCCCTCCATTGGTAATGCTGGAATTCATTATGGTGTTGGTCCACCCTTAGCCTTGATGACAGCTTCCACTCTCGCAGGCGTAAGTTCAATCAGGTGCTGGAAGGTTTCTAGAGGAATGACAGCCCATTCTTCACGGAGTGCTGCACTGAGAAGAGGTATCGATGTCGGTCGGTGAGGCCTGACACAAAGTCGGCGTATCAAAACATCCCAAAGGTGTTCTATAGGATTTAGGTCAGGACTCTGTGCAGGCCAGTCCATTACAGGGATGTTACTGTGTAACCACTCTGCGACAGGCCGTGCAGTACGAATAGGTGCTCGATCGTGTTGAAAGGTGCAATCGCCGTCCCCGAATTGCTCTTCAACAGTGGGAAGCAAGAAGGTGCTTAAAACATCAATGTAGGCCTGTGCTGTGATAGCGCCACGCAAGACAACAAGGAGTGCAAGAACTCTCCATGAAAAGACGACCACACCATACCACCGCCTTCGAATTTTATTGTTGGCACTACACACGCTGGCACATGACGTTCACCTGGCATTCACCATACCCACACCCTGCCATCGGATCGCCACATTGTGTACCGTGATTCGTCACTGCATACAACGTTTTTTCACTGTTCAATCGTGCGATGTTTACGCTCCTTACACCAAGCGAGGCGTCGTTTGGCATTTACCGACGTGATGTGTGGCTTATGGGCAGCCGCTGGACCATGAATTCCAAGTTTCCTCATCTTCCGCCTAACTGTTATAGTACTTGCAGTGAATCTCGATGCAGTTTGGAATTCCTGTGTAATGATCTGGATACAGGTCTGCCTATTACACACTACAACCCTCTTCAACTGTCGGCGGTTTCTGTCAGTCAACAGACGAGGTCGGCCTGTAAGCTTTTGTGCTGTTACGTGTCCTTTCACGTTTCCACTTCACTATCACATCGGAAACAGTGGACCTAGGGCTGCTTAGGAGTGTGGAAATCTCGTTTACAGACGTATGACACAAGTGACATCCAATCGCCTGGTCACGTCCGAAGTCCGTGAGTTACGCGGAGCGCCCCATTCTGCTCTCTCGCAATGTCTAATGACTACTGAAGTCTCTGGTATGAAGTACTGGCATTAGGTGGCAGCACAATGCACCTAATATGAAAAACGTATGTTTCTGGGGGTGTCTTCTTCAGAAAAGCTTTTCTTGCCATTGCATGTATACATTTTATATCATCTCTGCTTCGGCCATTATCAGTTATTTTGCAGCCCAAATAGCAAAACTCTTCTACTACTTTAAGCGTCTCGTTTCGCAATCTCAGTCCCTCTGCACCGCAAGACTTAATTCTACTACATTCTACCATCCTTGGTTTGCTTTCGTTGATGTTCATCTTATATCCTCCTATCAAGAGACTATCCATTCCGTTCAGCTGCTCTTCCAAGTCCTTTGCTGTCCTACATTCACGTAAGGACAGTAAAACTCGTTCTTGTCGAGTTTCTTTTGTGGAAAAGCTACAGTTTTCCAGTTTACTGACACTGAATCGTAGCCTGTTATTTTCTTTACATACGACTATGTGGTCAAGTCATATTATACCTGGGCAGATTGTTACTCCTAAATATTTGTATGACGTCATTGACTAACTATCCTATTGATCACAGCAGTAAAGGATACGACGCTTCTACATTTCGCTAAGTGCACAGTTTCTCATTGTTCTACATAAAGTGTAAATTGCAGTTTTTAAACAACGTTGAAATTTTTTCTAGATATTGACGGAATTTTTACACGATAGACTTCCCTTATAGGTGCTAGTATAAACTCCTAAACTCCGGAAAGCCTAAGAATGCAGCTAATACTGTCGACTAACAATGAACATCTTAAGTGCGAGGTCGCAAAAGGCCAATGATGTTTACGGCGTTTGATGCCCCACATATTGTCTACCATGCGCCCACAATATTGGCTGCTAATGGCAACAGGGCCGGGGGTGGAGGTATCCAATGGTGAGCACAGCATGAGGCTACGAAGCGCAGTTGAACTACTTAGTCGACGAGTAACTCACAACAGTGCTACAATGCTAGTAGTTTCGATACAAAGCAGAACAATGGCAATAATGAACAAAGCAAACACTGCATTATATCTACAACAAGAGAAAGGAATCCAAGGAATTTCGCAGAGTGAGAAAGAAGTGGTGGATGAAATATTTGCGTTTCTGAAAGATGAGCCAGTGGAATGTGTCATGTCGCACAAGCTCGACTGCATGGACAATGTACAAGAGAAGTACAACGATGAGGGTACGTGATTAACAAGTGAAAGTGATAATGAAACATATTTGGAGCCATGTAGATCATCATCCTTGTCGGACATGGAGCCATAAATCCCGTCTCCAGTGAAACGTAGTAAAAGAAGATCGTTCTCCAAGGAATAGGTATTAAGCGTAATTACGTACATGGAAGATCATACGCAGCATAGTAAAAGAACAATTATGAACAGATTTCTAATAAGTCCGCAGCACTATAACAGTGTAGAACGTAAGAAAAACTAAGGATACTCAAGAGAACTGGTGTTATGCTCGATAAATTTACAGGACGTGCGCATAGTGATCTACTACGTTGTTGTTGTTGTTGTTGTTGTGGTGGTGGTGGTGGTGGTGGTGTTCAGTCCGAAGACTGGTTTGGTGCCGTTCTCCATGCTACTCTATCCTGTGCGAGCCTTCTCATCTCTGAATAACTACTGCAACCTACATCCTTCTGAATCTGCTAACCGTATTCATCTCTTGGTCTCCCTCTATGATTTGTACCCCCACACCTCCCTCCAATACCAAACTGGTGATACCTTAATGTCTTAGAACGTGTCCTATCAACCCATCACTTCTTTTGTTCAAGTTGTGCCTCAAATTTTTTGTCTCCCCAACTCTACTCAGTTCCTCCTCATTAGTTACGTGATCAGCCCATCTAACCTTCAACAATCTTCCGTAGTTACTTCAATTTGAAAGCTACTATGTCATGCACATCAAACTGCGCGTGACATATCACAGTGATTTCGAGGGAGACAGTGGATGACTGCCTAACTTCAAACAGTGCTTCAGAATGAGAGGACTTAAGATAACGAAAGTTCAAATAAAGCATCAACATCACAGCAAACTGCGGAATCGGCCTCGAAAATTTGTACATGAGATAAGCAAACTTATCCCACCGTTCAGTAACGAATTTGTTCTCAAAAATTGAGATTTGAAGAGGAAATGCATATGAAAGGAATTCTGGAATTAGAGATACCAAGACAGTTGCATCAAGATGAACTAAAATCAGTGCCTTAACGTATTCGAATACAATTATGCTGACGGTTAATCTGGATGGGAAATTGGCTGGAAAGTTATTTACTGTGTTGCGAGAAGTTGGAGGCGCTCTGCCCCCTACGACGCTTTCTCCTGTAGGTGGTCTTACAAGGGCAGTAGGGAATATTTACGTCACCTCAAGCAAGAGTGGGAAACTGGGCGTAAGAGAACTACACTGCTTCTGGCCAACATCTGGTCAATGTAATTTGCGTTTGCTTGATTTCTGGACTGTGAATAAAAATCATGCTCCTCTAGAGCAAACTATCGTTCCTGAAAAGTGTGTGACATTGCAGTGCATATCACCGGGGACCACTGGAAAAATTCAGCTTCTTTATGTTTGTTTTCTTCGTGCCTATAAAACACATTGTGTATTGCACCCGTGGACTAGGGGTAGAGCCTTTGATTACTAATCGGAAAGTCCTCGGTCCCGAGTTCGAACCCCGCCAGCGCTTAAATTTTTAACAAAAATCATCTGCATTCGCAGCCGAAGACTTCCGGTATAAGAAGTCACCCTCAACCTGACAATGGTGTTGTCAAACAGGGCGGAGGAGCGGACAGTCGTTCAGGGCACTCCCTTGCCCTTGGAGTGGGAAACTGCCTCTAAAGGCGGAAGAGTCAGCAATGATCAACGGCATGAGAATGTAGAAAGCAATGGAAATAACTGCATTAAAGACACATAATGTGTACGCGCGGGACATGTTGTCTCAACTGAAAAAGTGTCATGAAGATCTCTCCACAGGTAAAAGATTCCGGAATAGTCCCCCATTCGGATCTCTGGGAGGGGAGGTGACAATGAGAAAGAGATTGCTGTCGATTTTGATGAGAACAAACTTATCACCGAATTATTCACAGCAACAGACTCTCTGCTGTAGCTTCCTATTCATAATGAATCCTAATCCCGTTGTACAGTTTTCTGCTGCTGTTAATATTACCCTGTACTCATCTGACCGGAAAGGATAACGTCCTACGACTCGGTGCGTGGAATATCAGAATCTTGAATGTGGTAGGGAATCTTGAAATCTGAAAAGAGGAATGCAAAGGCTCAATCTAGATATAGTGAGAGTCAGTGAAGTGAAACGAAAAGAAGACAAGAATTTCTGGTCAGATGAGTACACGGTAATATTAACAGCAGCAGAAAACTGTACAACGGGATTAGGATTCGTTATGAATAGGAAGCTACAGCAGAGAGTCTGTTGCTGTGAATAATTCGGTGATAAGGACGTTCTCATCAAAAGCGACAACAAACCAACACCGACAATGATATTTCAGGTATACAAGCCGACGCCGCAAACGGAAAATGAAGAGGTACGGAAAGTATATGAGGACAGTGGACGGGTAATTCAGTACAGAAAGGCAGATGAAAATCTAATAGTCATGGGAGACTGAAAGGCGGTTGTAGGGGCAGGAGTAGAAGAAGGGGTTATGGAAGAACATGAGCTTAGTACTAGTAATAGCGAATATTCTGTTCAAGAATCACAACAAGAGGAGGTATACTTGGAAAAGGCCGAGAGATAGGAAGATTTCAGATAGATTACATCATGATCAGGCAGAGATTCCGAAATCAGATACTTGATCGTAAGGCACACCCAGGAGCAGATGTAAACTCAGATCACAATTTAGTAGTGATGAAGAGTAAGCTGTTTAAGATACTAGTTAGTAAGAATCAACACGCTAAGAAGTGGGATACGGAAGTACTAAGGAATCAAGAGACAGCTTGAAGTTCTCTAATGCTATAGATACTGCGGTAAGGAATAGCTCAGAAGGTAGCTCCGTTGAAGTTGAAGAGGAATGGATAGCTCTAGAAAGGGCATCCACAGAAGTTGCAAAGAAAAACATAGGTCGGAGTGGCCGAGCGGTTCTAGGCAATTCAGTCTGGAACCACGCGACTGCTGCGGTCGCAGGTTCGAATCCTGCCTCGGGCATGGATGTGTGTGGTGTCCTTAGGTTAGTTAGGTTTAAGTAGTTCCAAGTTCTAGGGGACTTATGACCTCAGCTGTTAAGTCCCATAGTGCTCAGAGCCATTATTAAAAACATAGGTACAAAGAAGTTAACTGCGAAGAAACCATGGGTAGCAAAGGAAACATTTCAGGTGATCGACGAAAGAAGGAAGTACAAAAATGTCCAGGGAAATTAAGCAATACAGAAATACAAGTAGCTTAGGAATGAAATAAGTAGGAAATGCAGGGAAGCAAATGCGAAATGGCTGCATGAAAGATGTGAAGAAATCGAAAAAAAATGGTTGTCGGAAGGACTGACTCAGCATATAGAAAAGTCAAAATAATCTTCGGTTAAATTAAAAGCTAAGCCGTTAACATTAATAGTGCAATGGGAATTCCACTGTCAAATGCAGAGAAGAAAGCGGGTATGTGGAAAGAGTACACTGAATGCCTCTATGAGGGGGAAGATATAGAAAAGTCAAAATAATCTTCGGTTAAATTAAAAGCTAAGCCGTTAACATTAATAGTGCAATGGGAATTCCACTGTCAAATGAAGAGAAGAAAGCGGGTATGTGGAAAGAGTACACTGAATGCCTCTATGAGGGGGAAGATAGAAGAAGAAAAAGGAGTCGATATAGAAGAGATTGGGGATTCAGTATTAGAATTAGGATTTAAAAGAGCTTTGAAATATTTAAAATCAAATAAGGCAGAAGCGATAGCTAACATTCCGTCATAAATTCTAAAATCACTGGGTGAGTTGGCAACATAACAATTATTCACGTTGGTGTGTAAAATGTACGAGTCTGGCGATATACCATCCGTCTTTCTGAGAAATACACTCCTGGAAATGGAAAAAAGAACACATTGACACCGGTGTGTCAGACCCACCATACTTGCTCCGGACACTGCGAGAGGGCTGTACAAGCAATGATCACACGCACAGCACAGTGGACACACCAGGAACCGCGGTGTTGGCCGTCGAATGGCGCTAGCTGCGCAGCATTTGTGCACCGCCGCCGTCAGTGTCAGCCAGTTTGCCGTGGCATACGGAGCTCCATCGCAGTCTTTAACACTGGTAGCATGCCGCGACAGCGTGGACGTGAACCGTATGTGCAGTTGACGGACTTTGAGCGAGGGCGTATAGTGGGCATGCGGGAGGCCGGGTGGACGTACCGCCGAATTGTTCAACACGTGGGGCGTGAGGTCTCCACAGTACATCGATGTTGTCGCCAGTGGTCGGCGGAAGGTGCACGTGCCCGTCGACCTGGGACCGGACCGCAGCGACGCACGGATGCACGCCAAGACCGTAGGATTCTACGCAGTGCCGTAGGGGACCGCACCGCCACTTCCCAGCAAATTAGGGACACTGTTGCTCCTGGGGTATCGGCGAGGACCATTCGCAACCGTCTCCATGAAGCTGGGCTACGGTCCCGCACACCGTTAGGCCGTCTTCCGCTCACGCCCCAACACCGTGCAGCCCGCCTCCAGTGGTGTCGCGACAGGCGTCAATGGAGGGACGAATGGAGACGTGTCGTCTTCAGCGATGAGAGTCGCTTCTGCCTTGGTGCCAATGATCGTCGTATGCGTGTTTGGCACCGTGCAGGTGAGCGCCACAATCAGGACTGCATACGACCGAGGCACACAGGGCCAACACCCGGCATCATGGTGTGGGGAGCGATCTCCTACACTGGCCGTACACCGCTGGTGATCGTCGAGGGGACACTGAATAGTGCACGGTACATCCAAACCGTCATCGAACCCATCGTTCTACCATTCCTAGACCGGCAACGGAACTTGCTGTTCCAACAGGACAATGCACGTCCGCATGTATCCCGTGCCACCCAACGTGCTCTAGAAGGTGTAAGTCAACTACCCTGGCCAGCAAGATCTCCGGATCTGTCCCCCATTGAGCATGTTTGGGACTGGATGAAGCGTCGTCTCACGCGGTCTGCACGTCCAGCACGAACGCTGGTCCAACTGAGGCGCCAGGTGGAAATGGCATGGCAAGCCGTTCCACAGGACTACATCCAGCATCTCTACGATCGTCTCCATGGGAGAATAGCAGCCTGCATTGCTGCGAAAGGTGGATATACACTGTACTAGTGCCGACATTGTGCATGCTCTGTTGCCTGTGTCTATGTGCCTGTGGTTCTGTCAGTGTGATCATGTGATGTATCTGACCCCAGGAATGTGTCAATAAAGTTTCCCCTTCCTGGGACAATGAATTCACGGTGTTCTTATTTCAATTTCCAGGAGTGTATCATCCACACAATTCCGAAGACTGCAAGAGTTGACAAGTACGAGAACTATCGCACAATCAGCTTAACAGATCACGCATCCAAGTTGCCGACAAGAATAAATACAGAAGAATGGAAAAGAAAATTATGAATGTGTTACATGACGATCAGTTTGGCTTTAGGAAAGGTAAAGGCACCGGAGAGGCAGTTCTGACGTTCTGGTTGATAATGGAAGCAAGACCAAAGAAAAATAAAGACATATTCATACACTGAAAGGCCAAAGAAACTCGTACGCCTGCCTAATACAATGTAAGGCCCACGCGAGCACGCAGATGTGCCGCAACACGACACCCCATGGACTCGACTAGTGTCTGAAGTAGTGCTGGAGGGAATTGACACCATGAATTCTACAGGGATAACCATAATTCCCAAGAGTGCGAGGGGTGCAGATCTCTTCTGAACAGAACGTTGCAAGGCATCCCAGGTGTGCTCAGTTATGTTCACGTCTAGGGAGTCTGGTGGTCAGCGGAAGTGTTTAAACTCAGAAGAGTGTTCCTGGAGCCCAACTGTAGCAATTCTAGACGTGTGTCTAGACGGGTGTCTCATTGTCCTGCTGGAATTCCCCAAGTCAGTTGGAATGCGCAATGGACATGAATGGATGCAGGTGATCAAACAGGATGCTTACGTACGTGTCACCTGTAAGAATCGTATCTAGACGTATCAGGGGTCTAATATCCCTCCAAATGCACACGACCCACACCATTAAAGAGCTTCCACCAGCTTGAGTAGTCCCCTTCTGACGTGCAGGGTCCATGGACTCATGAGAATTTCTCCATACCAGTACTAGTCCATCCGCTCGATACGATTTGAAACTAGACTCGCCCGACCACGCAACATGTTTCCAGGCATTAACAGTCCAATGTCGGTGTTGACCGGCCCGGGCGAGGCGTAAACTTAGGTCGCGCAGTCATCAAGGGTACACGAGTGGGCCTTCGGCTCCGAAAGCCCATATCGATGATGTTTCGTTGAATGGTTCGCAGGCTGACACTTGATGGCCAGCATTCAAATCTGCAGCAGTTTGAGGAAGGGTTGCACTTTTGTCACATTGAAAGATTCTCTTCAATCGTTATTGGTTCCATTCTTGCAGGACCTTCTTCCGGCCGTAGCGATGTCGGAGATTTGATGTTTTACCGAATTCCTGATATTCACGCCATACTCATGAAATGGTGGTACAGAAAATACCCACTTCATCGCTATCTCGGAAATGCTGTGTCCCATCGCTCGTGCGCCGACAGTAACAACTAGGTACAGATTCGCTTAAATCTTGATAACCTGTCATTGTAGCAGCAGTAAACGATCTAAAAACTGCG